>NC_090401.1:45284770-45884770 GCF_036365525.1 Heterodontus francisci
GGAGCCTTGGTGAGTTGCTGCAGTGCATCTTGTAAATGGTACACACTGCTGCCACTGTGCGTCGGTGGTGAAGGAGTGAATGTTCAAGGATGTGGATGGGGTGCCTATCAAGCAGACTGCTTTGCCTGGATGGTGTTGAACTTCTTGAATCTGTTACGGCCAGGTGAGGAGGGGGGTCTCAGGCTCCCCTCTCACCCTTCCTCTTATTTGACTGCAACAGGGTTTATTCCTTTTAAACAGTGGTTGTGTTTACCACCTCTGTGAGTGTTTTACCTTTTACCTTTACTGCAATTGTGAAAGAACCAATCAGACAGATTTTCTTGAGTTTAAACAAAAAAAGAGGTAAGTTTATTATACTTAACACTCTAACCCTGATTTAAAAATACAAAAAAAAAATACGCTACACATTCACGCACACATTCACACAAGAATCACACACACACAAATAGATTACAGAGGGAAAAACATGTTTCGTGGTTGGATTAAAGTCCAGAATAAATGGAATTTAAGCACACAGTCTGTGAAGTGGATGATCCTGTAGTCCTCGGCTGAAGCTGTATTCTTGAAGTCCTTGCTGGTCAAAGTGCACTTTGTGGTTGGCCTGCTTTGCTCAGGGTTTTCGTGCAGGCAGAATTGTAGTTGGCTCTCTTCCCGTGGTCGCTGGCTGTAGCAGTCTGTAGGCTTGGAGGGTCACAGTCGCAGACGGTTTTCAAACTTGATGTTTTCTGGGGAGAGAGAAAGAGAGAGAGAGAAAGGAAAGCATGCAGCCTTCTCTGCTGCTGCTGTCTCAGTTTCTGCTTGTCTTCTTTGTCCAAAGGAAACAAAACCAGCTGCCCCCCCTCCCCCAATATGGACAGATGGTCACATGGCTACTACAGATTTTCTGGAACCTTCAAATGAAATTCAAGGTTAGGAATTGGCTCCACATGCCCCAGAATGCCAATTTACACTTGAAGGGGATTTGCTTTTCCAAAGTCAATATGCTAGGATTGCCTTGACTGTCATGCTAATGAAGCCATTTTTGGTAATTCACTCATTTAGATCAAGCCATTGTTCTGGGCCCAGGTGGATCTTTTGAATATGAAAAGGTGTTTCAGATGCAAATAGCGATGGCTATGTTGGCGGCTAGTTTTTTTTTAAGTTACTGTAGGATTTTTTTCCCATTAAAAGTCTAATGTAAGTTTTCAACCGATGAAATTAATATTTCTCATTTGGCATATGGGATTTTCCTGACAAGTGTTGTCAGAATTGCACTCATCCAGGCAAGTGGAGAGTATTCCATCACACTTCTGACTTGTGCCTTGTAGATGGTGGACAGGCATTGGGGAGTCGGGAGGTGAGTTACTCACCATGAATTCCCAGCCTGTAACCTGCTCTTGTAGCCATAGTATTTATGTGGATGGTCCGGTTCAGTTTCTGGTCAATGGTAACCCCCAGGATGTTGATAGTGGGGGATTCAGTGATGGTAATGCCATTGAATGTCAAGGGGAGATGTTTAGATTCTCTCTTGTTTGAGATGTTATTGTCTGGCACTTGAGTGGCACAAATGTTACTTGCCACTTATCAGCCCAAGCCTGGATGTTGTCCAGGTCTTACTGCATCTGGAGACGGGCAGTTTCATTATCTGAGGTGGTGAATGGTGCTGAACATTGTGCAATCATCAGCGAACATCCCCACTTCTGGCCTAATGATGGAGGGAAGGTCATTGATGAAGCAGCTGAAGATGGTTGGACTGAGGACTCTACCCTGAGGAACTCCTGCAGTGATGTCCTGGGATTGAGATCATTGACCTCCAACAACTACGACCATCTTCCTTTGTGCTAGGTATGACACAAACCAATGAAGAGTTTTCCCTCTGATTCCCATTGACTCCAGTTTTGCTAGGGCTCCTTGATGCCATACTCGGTTAAATGCTGCCTTGATGTCAAGGGCAGTCACTCGCACCTCACCTCTGGAGTTCAGCTCTTCTGTCCATGTTTGGACAAGAGCTGTGATGATAGGAGCTGAGTGGCCCTGGTGGAGCTCAAACTGAGCAGGTTATTGCTGAGCAAGTGCCGCTTGATAGCCCTGTCACTGACCCCTTCCATCACTGCGATGATCGAGAGTAGACTGATAGGGCAGCAATTGGCTGGGTTGGATTTGTCCTGTTTTTTGTGTACAGGACATACTTGGGCAGTTTTCCACATTGCTGGGTAGATGCCAGTGTTGTAGCTGTACTGGAACAGCTTGGCTAGGGGCACGGCTAGTCCTGGAGCACAGGTCATCAGTACCATTGCCGGAATGTTGTCAGGGCCCATAGCCTTTGCAGTATCCAGTGCCTACAGCTGTTTCTTGATATCACACAGAGTGAACCGGATTGGCTGAAGACTGGTATCTGTGATGCTGGAGACTTCAGGAGGAGACCGAGATGGATCATCCACTCAGCACTTCTGGCTGAAGATGGTCGCAAATGCCTCAGCCTTGTCATAGAGAGGTACAGCACCGAAACAGGCCCTTTGGCCCAACGGGTTCTCGCCAACCATCAACCACCCATTTATACTAATCCTACATTAATCCCATTTTCCCTCTTACATCCCCACCTTCCCTCAATTCTCCTACCACCAACCTACACTAGGGACTTTTTTTTTAAACAATAGCCAATTTACCTATCAGCCCACAAGTCTTTGGCATGTAGGAGGAAACCGGAGCACCCGGAGGAAACCCACACAGTCACAGGGAGAACCCAGAACCGAACCCAGGTCTTTGGAGCTTAGAGGCTGTGGTGCTAGCCACTGCGCCGCAGTGCCGCCCGCACTGTCTTTTGCACTGATGTGCTGGGCACTCCCATCATTGAGAATGGGGATATTTGTGGAGTCTCCTCCTCCTGCTAGTTGTTCAATTGTCCACCTCCATTCACGACTGGATGTGGCAGGACTGCAGAGCTTAGATCTGATCCGTTGGTTGTGGGATCGCTTAGCTCTGTCTATCGCATGCTGCTTCCGCTGTTTGGCACGCAAGTAGTCCTGTGTTTTAGCTTCACCAGGCTGATACCTCATTTTTAGGTATGCCTGGTGCTGCTCCTGGCATGCCCTCCTGCACTCGTCATTGAACCAGGGTTGATCCCCCAGCTTGATGGTAATGGTAGAGTGGAGGATATGCCGGGCCATGAGATTACAGATTGTGGTTGAATACAATTCTGCTGCTGATGATGGCCCACAGCGCCTCATGGATGCCCAGTTTTGAGTTTCTAGATCTGTTTGAAATCTACCCCATTTAGCACGGTGATAGTGCTTCACAACACGATGGAGGGTATCCTCAATGTGAAGACGGCACTTTGGCTCCACAAGGACTGTGCAATGGTCACTCCTACCAATACTGTCATGGACAGATGCATCTGTGACAGTTCGATTGGTGAGGATGAGGTCAAGTAGGTTTTTCCCTCTTGTTGGTTCCCTCACCACCTGCTGCAGACCCAGTCTAACAGCTATGTCCTTTAGGAATCAGCCAGCTCAGTCAGTAGTGGTGCAACCGAGCCACTCTTGGTTATGGGCATTGAAGTCCCCCACTCAGTACATTCTGTGCCTTTGCTACCCTTAGTGCTTCTTCCAGTTGGTGTTCAACATGGAGAAATACAGATTCATCAGCCAAGGGAGGGGCAGTACATGGTAATCAGCAGGAGGTTTCCTTGCCCATGTTTGACCTTATGCCATGAGACTTCATGAGGTCCGGAGTCAGTGTTGAGGACTCCCAGAGTAACTCCCTTCCGACTGTACACCACTGTTCCACCAGCTCTGGTGGGTCTGTCCTGCTCCACTGGCAGTGGAGCAGGACAGACCCAGGGATGGTGATGATGGCCTTGAATATGAGTCGGAGAGTTTATAATGTTGATAACGATCAGAAGCCAGAAGGCCAGCCTTTGCCTCTCCCTACCCCAAAGCTGCTTAAGGGCACCTGGACTCCCTGCCGGCTGATACCCTTGTTGAGAGTAGTTAGCCCGTCACAGACTGAGGACTGGCCTAGGATCTTCCTGTTCCCGCGCAGCTTATTCACTGAGCCACAGATGGAGCTTCTGACTGCGGGCCTTGTGTTGAAACGAAAATGAACCCTTTCAACTCGCGGTTGCAGTGATTTTAATCTGTAGACAGTGCAGCTCCTATAACTTTCAATAGCTTTCAGATTCCATTACTTCCCACACAGTTACAGATCAGGTGGTGGGGACAAGGGCAGGGAAACAATGCTGGAGTTGCTGTAGTCTGGGTGGGAGAATTGAAGTCCCGGCGTCAGTTAGTCTGCAGTTCTTTTCTTTCCCCTGTTGTTCAGGCTTTGTGCAGCTGCACTCAAGACAATCAGCTATCAACAAGCACCGTTTATAATTTGCAATCGTCTCCCCCCCTTTTTGCTACAGCGCCTTCTTTCAAATGCACAATGGGTCCCTTTTCTCCCTCACCAGATGAAAGTTGCACAATGAAGAAAAGAGTGGCGCCCGGACCCAAAAAAAAATATATACCCCACCGTCACGAGGGGATCTTTTGAGTACAGCGTGTGGGAAAGATCTTGGAATGTGAATAATAGCTGCAGTGCCGAGAATCCTGCAAATCACTAAAGAGAAACAGTCACATTCGTCCTTAAGAAGTGATCATTCAATCCCATCTCCAAAGCACTTCAACGTGATCATCTTGTCTTAGAACTTGAGTACAATACTTTCCTGAAGAAATAAAACAAGCCTCTTACACAGTTCGGACTGCATAAATTAAATTCCAATGTGAATTGGCTTGCTGCATATTTTGCGGATGCTGGATTTCGTCCAGCGATTCCTGGGCTAACATTCCCAGATGCTTGCAAGTTGTCAGGCAGAAGTAGGATGACTGAAGCATGTGGTATACAAACAGTACTCCTCTCCGCTCCACACACGTGCTTGTCGCATGCCACTGTCCCAACAATGAGGTGGCGTGTGCTAGTATCACT
This sequence comes from Heterodontus francisci, assembly GCF_036365525.1. NCBI lineage: Eukaryota > Metazoa > Chordata > Chondrichthyes > Heterodontiformes > Heterodontidae > Heterodontus > Heterodontus francisci. The sequence goes on from NC_090401.1 coordinate 45,289,715, forward strand.
TGTGGGAGGGGCTTCCTCTCGGGCCATTGTAGGTAGGATCAATAGGACTGACTGTGAACATCCAGGCTGACACTGCCAGTGTAGCAGTGAAGGAGTGCCACACTGACTGGGTTACTGTCTTTCAGATGAGATGGTAGACCAAGGCTACATCTGCCCTCTCAGGTAGATCTGACACAATTTCAAAGAACAGCAGGGAAGTTCTCTTTCAAAATTTAGCCCTCAACCAACATCACTAAAACAGATTATCTGGCCATGGTCATGTTTTTGTGGGAGTTTGATGTGTGCAAATTGGTTGCTGCTTTTCCTGCATTCCAGCAGTGACTACACTTCCAAAGTTTTCTTTTATTCATTTTGTGGGATGTGGGCATCACTGGCTAGGCCAGCACTAATTGCCCATCCCTAACTGTCCTTGAACTGAGTGGCTTGCTGGGCCATTTCAGAGGGCATTTAAGAGTCAACCACATTGCTGTGGGTCCAGAGTCACATGTAGGCCAGACCAGGTAAGGATATTAGTGAACAATTGACAATGGTTTCATGATCGCCATTAGACGAGCTTTTTAATTCCAGATTTTTATTAATTGAATTCAAATTTCACCATCTGCTGTGGTGGGATTTGAACCCCTGTCCCCAGAGCACTAGCCTGGGTCTCTGGATTACTAGCTCAGTGACATTACCACTACACCACCGCCTCCCCTCCACTGAGGTCATGAAAGGTGCCATAAAGTCCTTTTTTTAATGATTCTATCCAAGCCAGCAGTTGGGGAACTAAAATTGGCCTCAGCTCTCTGAGAGAAGGGAGGAGAAGATGGTCTAGTATTCCTACTCCTCATTGCTATTTGACTTTGGGTCAAGGTTTCCTTTAACACGCTCACTGAACAAAACAATGGGATTCATGGAATGCAAGTGCTGAACGAAGTCAATACATCCCCTATTTTGACTTTGAGCTGCTTGATGGTGGCGGCACTGCCTAGTGTGATACTGAGCTACACATACACACTAAGAAGGTCCCTATCCCTGTAACCTCCTTCAGCCATGCAGTCTTCTGAGATCTCTGCGCTCCTCCAATTCTGACCTCTTGTACTTCCCTGATTTCCATCGCTGCACTATTGGCAGCAGTGCCTCCAGCTGCCTTTGGCCCTAAACTCTGGAATTCTCCCTTAAACCTCTCCCCCTCTCTACCTCATTGTCTTCCTTTAAGAGGCTACTTTAAACCTACTTCTTTGACCATGCTTTTGGTCACCTGTCCTATTATTTCCTTATGTGCCTTGGTGTGAAATTTTGTTGATTACATTCCTGGGAAGGGTCCTGGGAGGTTTTGATGCATTAAAGGTGCTGTATAAATGCAAGTTGTTGTTTAGTTTAGTTTAGAGATACAGCACTGAAACAGGCCCTTCGGCCCACCGAGTCTGTGCCGACCATCAACCACCCATTTATACTAATCCTACACTAATTCCATATTCCTACCACATCCCCACCTGTCCCAATTTATCTCTTTTTTTTTTTCTCTTTTGGGCCTCCTTATCTCAAGAGACAATGGATACGCGCCTGGAGGTGGTCAGTGGTTTGTGAAGCAGCGTCTGGAGTGGCTATATTCCATATTCCTACCACATCCCCACCTGTCCCAATTTATAATGGCCAATTAACCTATCAACCAGCAAATCTTTGGCATGTGGGAGAAAATTGGAGCACCTGGAGGAAACCCACGCAGACACAGGGAGAACTTGCAAACTCCACACAGGCAGTACCCAGAATTGAACCCGGATCGCTGGAGCTGTGAGGCTGCAGTGCTAACCACTGCGCCACTGTGCCGCTGTGTTGTTTGATGCTTGATCCGGCTCCCAGCTAATTCGGCCATTATAAGTTGGGGTGGAAGTAGTGGTTGCGATCTGCAACTCCCCCCCCACCCCACCCCCCCCCCATTCATCCTGTGCTTGTTTACTCCACCAGGACTCAGTGTAAGTGAGGGTGTGATTGAGGAGATCTTTAGTAAGGAACCAGAGTTCTGAAACTGTACCCCAGCAAGAATCAAAAGATAGAACTTACAGTTCTGATGCAATTTTCATGATCTCAGAACATAGGAACAGGAGGAGGCCATTTAGCCCCTCAAACCTGTTCCACCATTCAATGAGATCTTGGCTGATCTGTGACCTAACTCCAAATACTGCTTTTGCCTCATAACACCTTAATTTAACAAAAATCTATCAATTACAGTTTTAAAATTTACAATCGCTCCAGCATCAATTGCCATTTGTGATAGAGAGTTCCAAACCTTTTGTGTTTAAAAATGTTTCCTAATTTCACTCCTGGCTTTAGTTTTTAGACTACGCCCCTCGTCCTAGACGCCCCAACCAACCAAAGCGTCCCAAAGTGCTTTGCAGTCAATAAAGTCCCTTTGAAGTCCTGCAATGTAACAGTGACTACACTTCAAAAGTTCTTGGCATTTTGGGACGGTCCTGTAGTTGTGAAAGGTGTTATATAAATGCAAGTCTTTCTTTTTTCTTTTTTGGTGTAATCACTGTTGTAACATGGGAAGCATGGCAGCCAATTTGCCCACAGCAAGATCCCACAAACAGAATTGTGATAATGGCCAGATAATTGGTGGAGGGATAAATATTGGCCAGGGAGAACTCCCCTGCTCTTCTTCAAAATAGTGCCTTCGGATCTGTCATGTCCACTCGAGAGGGCAGACAGGGTCTCAGTTTAACATCTCATCAAAAAGATCGCACCTCCAACAATGCAGCACTTTCACAGCTCTGCGCTGGGAGCGTCAGCCTGGATTACATACTCAAGCATCTGGAGTGGGACTTAAAAACCACTGACTTGGAAGCGAGAATGCTAAGCACCAAGCCACATGCTTCCAACAAAGTAGTGGGGTTGCAAATTGAGGAAACAATGTTTTTTGAAAAGGAACTAAATCCAGCCTGTTTAAGATAAAAGTATGGGATTAATTCCTGGTCAAGCACCTGGATGATGACAGGGGAATATCCTTTCCCAATGCGGAGCCTGTTGATGATGGATGCCACAATCTTCCCGGCACTGGCAGGAAGCTCAGTGAGAAACGACAACCCATTTTTCAGCCATTAAGCTGCACATGAAAGGAAGTCTGCCTGCTTGCCTTGTGCTTCTCCTGGGGGAGGCTAGGATGCCCCAAACTGCGGCTCCAATCAACCCCTTTGTAGCCTTGTTCTTTGACACTTTGACACATAGGATTCAGACTGTGTCTCTAAAGCCAGCATGAACCTAGCATCTGCAGCTGCTGTAATATTCTACTCGGAACTGTGTTAGCTGGCTCAACACCTCATTGGAGATATTGTGCAGTCTACTGCACCTTGATAATGAATCTTGCTGGTGGCCAGAAAGTTTTGGTACAGAGAGCTTTTCCATTAGGACCATAGACAGAAGAGTGGGCCATCCAGTACCTCGAGCCTGTTCCACCATTCTATCCCTGTGTTTCTTCAACTCTGGCCTCTTTCACATCCCTGATTTTCTTCGCATCACCTTTGGCAGCGTGTCTTCAGCCAACTAGTCCTTAAACTCTGGAATTCCTTCCCTAAATCTCTCTCTCCTCCTTTAAGATACACCTTAAAAACCTACCTTTTTGACCACCAAACTGGATGTCCTAATATCTGCCTCAGTGTCAAATTTTGTTTGATAATGTTCCTGTGAAGCACCTTGGGATGTTTTATTAAGTTAAAGGCACCATATGAATGCAGTTTGTTGTTGCAGATCATGGCCAATCTGCAAGTCAACTCATTTATCTGCCTTAACTCCATATCTTCTTGATACCCTCACCTAACAGAAATCTCCATCGTCAAAGATCCAATTGTCCCCCTGCACTCACTGCCTTTTGGAGAAGAGAAATTCCACTACCCTTTGTCTGAAGAAGTGCTTTCTGATTTCATTCCTGAATGGTCAAGCTCTAAATTTAAGGTTACGCCCCCTTATTCTGGTCTCCTCCACCGAATGAATAGTTTCTATCTAACCAACTGAAACCCTTAATCATTTTTAAAACCTCGATCAGATCATCCCTCAACCATCTGAATTCAATGTTACTTCCAACCTATTGGCCCACCCAACTGGGACAAGTTGCTTCCAGCTGTGTGAAAACTGGTGCCAGCAACATGGGTGTTACGACCAGGTGAGAAAGGGGTCTAGGGTTCCCTCTGAGCCTTCACCTGGTCTTACCGTAGCAGGGTTTATTTTTAAACACACCGTTTTTTTGTTTAGCTCCCCCTGAGTGAATCCTTGTTCATTGCTTTCCAATTGTAAGGCAAAGAAACCAGCCAAACAGGTTTTCTTAGGTCCAAAGAAGAAAGGTTGAACTTTATTAAACTTAACTCCTGTTCGGTTAACGCCTACGGATACGCAACGTGCCCACGCTAGCATGCGATACACACATGCAGATAAAGACAGAAAAGAGCAGAAGAAATAAAGTGGAAAAGTTTGAGGCAATATCTGAAGATGGTTTTGGTTACTGTTCTTCGAGCTGGCTGTAGAATCCTTGATTGTAGGTAGGTCTTGCTTTTTGTTGGGGCCCAGTATTCTTCTTAAACCTTGTTCGATGTAGGAGACTTTTTCTCTTGAAGTTCACGTGTCTTCAGTGGGTCCAGAGGCTTATAAGAAAGAGATGGGAGTAGACAGGAAGGTCTTCTCAGTCCAGGAGCAAACAGTCTTTCTGAGTTCAAAAACTTGCCTGGATGGGTGCAGCTCCAACAACACTCAAGAAGCTCGACACCATCCAGGACAAAGCAGCCTACTTGATTGGCACCCCATCCACAAACATTCTCTCCCTCCACCACCGACGCACAGTGGCAGCATTGTGTACCATCTACAAGATGCACTGCAGCAACACACCAAGGCTCCTTAGACAGCACCTTCCAAACCCGCGACCTCTACCAACTAGAAGGACAAGGGCAATAAATGCATGGGAACACCACCACCTGCAAATTCCCTTCCATGTCACACACCATCCTGACTTGGAACTGTATCGCCATTCCTTCACTGTCGTTGGGTCAAAATCCTGGATCTCCCTTCCTAACAGCACTGTGGGTGGACCTACCCCACATGGACTGTAGCGGTTCAAGAAGGCAGCTCATCACCACTTTCTCAAGGGCAATTAGGGATGGGCAATAAATGCTGGTCACGTGACCAACTGGTTTAACAACTTCCGTGTTTGTGGATTCTCTTGTCCTAGCAGACCCTGGAATGTCTCTTCTTACACACAATACCTGGTGATCAAAGTCCATTTTAGGTTAAATGGATGAGGGAAGTAACCTCTCTTGTCTCCATTGGTATGCAAATGTCCTCCATCCAAGTGTCTGGCAGCCCTTGTAACAAGCCTTCTCTTCTTCCCAGCTACAATTTGAAATTTAATGTCCTTATGGTGAAATTAATATGCCTCATTCTTGGCAGGTGGGGCTCTGCATGACATGGGTCTCAGCACAATATAGAACCAGCAAGGAGCAGTCTGGTGTCCTGACTTAAAAATAATTGGTAGAACTTACAAGGTGAAGGATTTTGTGCTAGAGGATAAAACCTTCAAAGCACTGAGAGTCAGCACCAGGCTCTCCCAAGTCAGGTTTAACACTGTTAAGATTTGATGTGTTTCAATCCCTACCTGAGAAGGGGAGTTACAACTGCTTTGTAGTGGATGGAAAGGAGAATTGAAGTGTATAACCAGCAGGCGATATGCTTCCTCTCATTTTATGCCACTGTCATAGCTTCATTTTACCCCTACTGAGTGAGGCCTCCAATGTGGGGCAGTTTTGGACAGTGGCTCATACCCACAAGGGACTAAACTGAGACAGGACAATGAGAGAAAGGTCTTATACAGAGAGACCCAGGGTTGCCAGGCCAGAGGTGGGGTGTTGCGAATGGTCGGTGTGTACAAACATCAAATGCTAGCTACACTCCAACCAGAGATGGAGGACCAAGTTCCTCCTGGCTTCAGTAAAGACATTTACAGAACTAGCTGGCTGATACTTGTGAAACTGATGCCTCATTTGGAAATAATATCCAAAAAAACAACTTTATAAGGGAGCTCGCAAGGGACCACAACTGAGACACTGGTTAAGGTCCTGTGGTCCTCATTTCCCATTTTGTGTTTCTTCATGACTCATGAGGCTTTGCATCACGTAAATACTTCTCCTGCACATTCCCGTTTGTAGTAGACTTTCGGTAAATTAATTCCAGCTGTCTCACCAACAGTAACAACAATTTTCATTTGCATTCCACCTAACATAGTAAAACATCCCACAGCACTTCACAAGTGCATTATCAGATCAAATTTGACACCAAGCTGCCATAAGGAGATATTAGGAAAGGTCAGATAGGTTTTAAGGAGCATCTTAAAGGATGAAAGAGGTAGCGACACAGAGAGGTTAAGGGAGGGAATCCAGAGCTTAAGGCTAAGCAGGTGAAGACAAGTCTACCAAATGTGAGTGATTAAAGTTGGGGAAGCACAGTAGCCAGAATTGGAGGAGTGCAGCGATGTCATAGACTTGTAGGGCTGGGGGAGTTATAGAGATAGGGAGGGATTTGAAAATAAGGTTGAGAATTTTAAGATCAAGGCGTTGCTGGACCAGAAGCCAATGTAGATCAGCCAGCACAGGATTCATGAGCAAATGAGACTTGGTGCAAGTTAGTATATGAGCACCAGAATTTTGGATGAGCTCAAGTTTACAGAGGGTGGAAGGCTGGATGCTGGCCAGGAGACCATTAGAATAGTTGAGTCCAGAGGTAACCAAGGGCATTGATGATGATTTCAGCAGACGAGCTGAGGCAGGGGAAGAGATGTGTGATATTATGGCAGTGGAGCTAGGCAATCTTGGTGATGGAGAAGCTATGGCGTTAGAAGCTCGGCTCGAGGTCAAATAGTAGTCCACGGTCTCAGAGTAAAGAATGGAGAGTTATAGGACTCAAATCAGGTTTGGAGATTAAAAGCTCCCTTGCCTTCCTCTTAGGTGGTTTCAGGGTTGGGAAGCTGGAGGCTTTGCGTCCTGTCACTAGGTTGGAATAATTGCCATTCACAAGTTGAGAGCTGAAAATGGAAGTGGGATGTCAAGATTTGTATCGGGTGGGTGATACTTTCTCCCTTCCCTGCCTATCTCATCCAAGATTTATTCTTCATGTGCGAGTCTAAAAAGAGATTCTTGACAGTGAGAAACTGCATATCCAAGCCTGAGTTTGTGCATTCTTAGCTTCTAAACAAACATGAACTTTTTAGCAAGAGCTAATGAGCAGCAATCAGGAGGAAGAATCCAGGCTGATTTGTCTCTCTCTAGTCTAGTGACAATGACTTCCATTGTAGCACCCCTGTCAGCACAACAGCTAACCCTAACCCTAATTCAGAACAGATATTAGACATTGTAAAACTTTCCCTGCTCATCCTTCTCGATCTGTCTGCAGCCTTTGACACGGTTGACCACATCATCCTCCTCTACTGTCGCCCAACTTGGTACGACTGCTCTCACCTGGTTCCATTCTTATCTATCTAATCATAGCCAGAGAATCACTTGCAATGGCTTCTCTTCCTGCTCCTGCTCTGTTACCTCTGGTGTCCCCTAAGGATCTATCCTTGGTCCTCTCCTATTTCTCGTCTACATGCTGCCCCTTGGCAACATCTTCTAAAAGCATAGCGTTTGTCTTCGCATATGATGACGACATTCAGCTGTACCTCACCACTGCTTCTCTCCACTGTTGTTAAATTATCAGACTGCTTATCCAACATCCAGCACTGGATGAGCAGAGATTTCCTCCAATTAAATATTGGGAAGACTGAAGCCATTGTTTTCGTTCCCCGCATAAACTCCATTCCCCAGCTACTGACTCCATCCCTCTCCCTGGCAACAGTCTGAGATTAAACCAGTCTGTTCGCAACCTTGGTGAAACATTTGACCCGGAGACGAGCTTCCAACCTTATGTTCATGGCATCACTAAAACTGTTTATTCCACCTTCGTAACATCACCTAACTTCGCCCCTGTCCCAGCTCGTCTGCTGCTGAAACCCTCATTCATGCCTTTGTTACCACTAGACTTGACTATCCAACGCACTCTTGGTTGGTCACAATCTACTCTCCGTAAACTTGAGGTCATCCAAAACTCTGCTGCCCTTTTCTTAACTTGCACCAAGACTCATTCCCCTATCACCCTGTGCTCACTGACCTACATTGGCTGCTGATCAAGCAACATCTTGATTTTAAAATTCTCATCCTTGTTTTCAAATCCCTCCATGGCCTCACCCCTTCCTCTCACTGTAATCTCCTCCAGCCCCACAACTCTCCAAGATATCTGCGCTCCTCTAATTCTGACCTCTTGTGTATCACTGATTTTAATTGCTTCATCATTGGTGGCCGTGCCTTCCGTTGCCTAGGCCCCAAGCTCTGGAATATCCTCCCTAAACCTCTCCACCTCTGCGCCTTGCTTTCCTTCCTTAAGACACTACTTAAAACCTACATCTTTGACCAAGCTTTTGGTCATCTTATGTAATATCTCCTTTTGTGGCTTGGTGTCATATTTTGTTTTATAATGCTCCTGTAAAGCACCTTGGGATATTTTATTATGTTAAAGGTGCTATATAAATATAAATTGTTGTTGCTGTTGTATCATAGGAACAGGAGTAGGCCATTCAGCCTCGAGCCTAATCCACCATTCAATTAGATCATGGCTTTTCTAACTCCATCCCCCTGCCTTGGTTCCGTAATCCCTAACACCCTTGACTAACAAAAATGTACCAATCTCAGTTTTGAAACTGTCAGTTGACCCCCAGCCTCAACAGAATTTTAGGGGCGAGTTCCAGATTTCCACTACCTATTGTGTGAAGCTGTGTTTCCTGACATCACCCCTGAATGGCCTCTCTCTAATTTTAAGGTTATGTCTCATTATTCTGGAATCTCTCGCCAAAGGAAATAGTTTCTCTCTATCGAATTTGAGGCTCTCTTGGTCTCTGTTGTTTCATACCAAGAGGAGCTCATTTATTTATGAAGCCATTGGGTGAGCTTGTTGGATCTCATTTATCTTACAGTCTATGACCACAGAAATCAGGGCTTCCACAGCTGCTAATGCTGGAAGTTAACTTCTGCCTCTTTTCTCTGAATTTTCTTTGAATTCTTACCCAAAATAGGAGCACAGAATGACGACTAGGGCAAGCCTACAGCATGATGGCTCAGTGGGCAAAGGTATCAGCTCCTGGGTATAACCAGGCACAACAGAATAGGAAGGTGAAATGAAAACAGAAAGTGCTGGAAATACTCAGCAGGTCTGGCAGCATCTGTGAAGAGAGAAGCAGAGTTAACGTTTCAGGTCTGTGACCTTTCATCAGACCTAAAACATTAACTCTGCTTCTCTCTGTACAGATGCTGCCTGACCTGCTGAGCATTTCCAGCACTTTCTGTTTTTATTTCAGTTTTCTGGTATCTGCAGTATTTTGCTTTTAGAACAGGAAGGTGCTCGGTTTGCCCACCAGTTTATTGCAGCCAGTGTTTAAAATGCTGCAGCTGGGCCAGGGAGAGGAAATCAACCAATGAGTCTTCCTGCAAAGATTGTGCATGTGTGTGTGATTGTGATTGTGAGTGATTGTATGTGTGTGTGAGTGTGTGTGTGATTGTATGTGTGAGTGATTATGTGTGTGTGTGATTGTGTGTTTGTGATTGTATGTGTGATTGTATGTGTGTGTGAATGTGCGTGTGTGATTGTATGTGTGCGTATGTGCGATTGTATGTGTGTGTGAATGTGCGTGTGTGATTGTATGTGTGTGTGAGTGTGATTGTATGTGTGAGTGATTGTGTGTGTGTGTGTGTGTGATTGCGTGTGTGTATGTGTGTGAGTGTGCGTGTGTGATTGTATGTGTGCGTGTGTGTGATTGTATGTGTGTGCAGATCTCAAGTGAAGGCAGGATCTGCCTTAGCTGTGACTTACATGAATGACAAGCCACTGACAATTATTGCCCAGACTTCCCTCTGAGGGGTAATGTATCAGAAAGTGCCCAATGCTTGTGGAACTGTACCCCAGCCAGGGAGTCAACACCTTTAGGGAAGAAACAGGTTGGTAAAATATGTCTAAGAAAGATATATACATGAAATGTACGGGGTCCCAAAAGAAAAACAGACAATGGAAAGCACATGTGAAATGCTGTCCACTAACCTGCCAATAAAAAGAATCCTGGAATGTATTTAAAGGCACAGTTTAGAAGATGGAAAAACACATTATACGAAGTGTCACTATTGCTAAAGTGTCTCAAGTGAGCCTGCAGTGTGACTATGTCCTGCCCAGCTGTTTCCCACTGCAGCATCTGTGGTCAGTCTGTACACATCACCAGAGTCCCGCTTCTCCTCCGGGAAGATGGCAGAGTCACCAGTCAGTGGCTACGGGTGTAATCAGCAGCCTGTCTCACTTCCTACAACTCAGCAGCAGCTGCCTGGAGTTTCACTTGAGAAGAGTTGACATCATGTTAAATTAAACACATCCAGCGTAAAGGTTTTATGCAGGGCTATGCTCAGAGTGTTCAATTGCTGATTCATTGGTAGTGTCCTGTATCTGCAGGAGCATTGAAGGCACACCTGTCATTGAAAGACTTACAAAGGGCTTTACAGCAATGAAGTACTTTTAAATGTCGTCACTGTTGTAATTTAGGAAATGTGGCAGCCAAGTTGCGCACAGCAAGCTCCCACAAACAGCAATGTGATAATGACTAGATAATCTGTTTTCAGTGATGTTGATTGAGGGATTAAATATTGGCCAGGACACCAGGGTTAATATCTCTGCTGTTCTTCAATATAGTGCTGTAAGATCTTTTATATTCACCTTCCTTTGCTGGACACAGATTGTTCCCGGGATTGGGGTGCAGAGAGGGTTGACGGGCGGGGGTGGCTATGAATGATCGGTACAAACCAGTGTCACAGGCAGGCCACCAACTCAGGATTACTGGCAGCATTCCGCATCCACCATCACCATTGACACACTGCACTCTGCCTTCAGTTCGAGGGGGAGGGAGAAGGTTTGGATGTTGTAAAAGTGTAGCATTAGATAGTGAGGACTGAAAGGATTAATGTTAATGCCATTACCTGCATTTGAGTCTTAACAACTCTTTTATTAATTAAGGGATTCCACCATGATCAGCTACAAGTTTGGAGTCAGTGCTGTGCTTAAGCCAAATAGAGAGTCCTGGTTGTGATCAGTTTTGTTATATTCCAAAAAGCCAGTTGGTGAAGGATATAACTGGAGCCAATCTTTACACATTTTTATCAGCATTTATTTACACAGCTACAGATTACAAGCAAGCACCTCGTAACCCAACAATCACAGTTTAAATCAGTGTCTATTTATACCTCTTTTGGACCAACCAGGAGGTTGTTAATCGCGAGGCACGAAGTGCCCCTTCTGAAAGGACGCCACCAATATACTGTAAAAAAAAACCCAAGAACTTTAAAGGAAACTTAGCTAATCAGACTCAAGTGATATTCCCAAGGGTGATGATACACTCCAGTCCCACTGGTGCCCACCAGTCACAGAAGGCCTGAAGCACCGTGTGCTCCTTCTCCATGGACACCTGAGTGAGGATGTAGCTGCGGAAGAGAGGCAGACAGATGGGCTAAATGACCCCCTCGACCGCCCACTGCCTGGACCTGTTGATGGCCACCTTGGCCAGGCCCAAAAGCAGTCCCAATGTGGAGGTCCTCTGATCTGCCCACTCCTCTCTGTACTGGGTGGCTAAAGTTCAGGAGTGTGGAACTGAAGTGCAGCCAGAAATTGAGGACCAGCAGAAGAGGGGCTGCAACCACTCACACTGTATCCATATGTGATACATAACTCCTCCAGGCCCCAGAAATTACAGATGGCCCGAGAGTCCGTGAATCGACTTAACATTCTATTGCAAGGGACCACCACATGCAACAACCTCCATGACAAATCCTCCATGTACAAAGGGAAGACTCCTGAGCACAGAGCCTCCTACTGGGGGCTCCCGCCTCCTCCAAATGGAACACCATGGTTTGTCCGGACAGCCGACGAAGATGAGGAAACGGAGGGTGTGCAAGAGCAGCCCGTACAGGAAACCCCTCCCCAGAGTGGAATGGCACGGAGGGGATTTCTGAGAGACAGCTCAGGTTGTGGGGCTGAGGCTCCCGAGAGAGTGTCTATTAATAGGAGCACAAGTGAATCCTCAGTTAATGCTCACCACCTGCCTACAATTAGCACAATTAAGATACAATTAACAAATTTGCTTTGTCTGATTCAGTAACATGCCAGCAGCTTTTTCCTGAAGACACTGTATCTTTAAGAAGTGCCTCAGAATTGCATTGTTGAAATAAAAAGTTGATCCCAATGTATTTTCTGTTCCTCCAAAGAAACTTCCTGTCTGGTGTTTGTGAAAACGTCCCCCTCTTTTTCAGTGCCGTTTCCTCTTTCTAGAAATCACTATTACTGAAGCTTCGTAGAGGGGTATCATGTCCCAGGACGCAATGCTTTGCTTGAGAACCCATCGTACACCAACAAGCTGTGTTATGAAGTGATGCAATGCAGCTCAGCACCTGCATTTCCTTTCAGTTCAGCATCCTGCTTTCGGTCTTGCTACTCTAGGGTGTTGCTAAGTGGCCCTTTCAGTATGTACTATGGGTGGTAAAATCAACGTCCCCCAGGTTTTTCTAACACTGGGGAGCAGAGAAAAAGGAGGCACATTAAACCACAGTTCCATCAACATCGAGTTACCCCCATCCCAGGTCAACAGGTGAAAGTGGAGAGAAAGAATTAACTTGCATTTATATAGCACCTTTCACAACCTTAGGCCATCCCAAAGAGCTTCGCATGTTGTCATGTAGAAAACACAATTTTCACACAGCAAGATGCAATGAGATAATTTCCAGATTATTCGTTTTAATGAAAGTGATTAAGGGAGGAATTTTGGCCCAGAACACCAGGGAGAGCTCCGTGCACTTTTTATGAACAGTACCAATGGGGTCTTTTACATCCACCTGAGAGGGCAGACAGGGTGTCTGCTAAATGTCTCATCCAAAAGACTGCTCCTCTTACAGTGTAGCCTTAGCACTGGCACTAGGAGGCTCAGTCTAGATGGGTTATTCAAGCGTCTGGAGTGGATCTTGAACTCACAGAACTACTACCTCAGAGGCAAATGTGCTATCCACTAAGCCACTGTGGTCACTCCAGCAAAATATGGTGGACATAAAGTAATTCATGAAAATATTGGTGTTTCTTTAACAAGCAGGCAAACTGCAGTGTGAGCCGGGCAGGAGATATGAGACCATTTACAAAAGTGTATAAGAGGAGAGCCAATGCAGTCAGCTGCTCCCAAACTTGCTTCATCATCTTGCTGACAGCTGCATCCTTTTAGCCTGTTATCTCACCAACTCACCTTGGAGTGCGAGGCAGGAGAGTCATGCGTTGCCCTCTGATAATCGGCTTCCTGTAGTGTGAGCTCTCACTGCCTCTGTCTCTCACGACCTGCCGGCCATCTCTATTCCTTCGACAGCTTACAAACAGCTGACGTCTGCTTGATTTAATGAACACTTCGCCCTAGTAACTGCCCAGTGAAACAGTCCGGAGCTGTAATTTCTCCCGAGTCCAGTTTTAATCAGGAACTGACACGTGTCCAGTTTATCCTGTGTGCACTGACAGCCCTGTCATCTTTATTTTAAATTCCCTTTTGAAATTTGACGGAGAAGAGAGAAAAAAAAACCTTTGGCATTGCATCAGAGAAATTTAGACTACTAATATCACTGCCAGTCTGTTACCCTGTAAACTGAGAGCCAAACTGTAGAGCTACTGAATAGGGGTAATGTACAAGTATGGTAACCCTGGATGAGACAGTTATACAGTGTATAATAACCCCTGAGAGAGACAGTGAGGAGATATGGCCTTCTCCAGGGTCAGTAATACTGTGTGTGAATCAGCTTGAATTCCCTCCCTAAATCTCTCCGCATATCCACCTCTCTCATCCTTCTCTCCTCCTTTAAGACAATCCTCAAAAACTAACTCTTTGACCAAGCTTTTGGTCACCTCTCCCAATATCTCCTTATGTGGCTTGGTGTCAAATTCTGTTTGACAACACTTCTATGAGGCACCTTGGGACATTTTACTACTAAATGCAAGTTGTTGTTGTTTGGCGATAGGAGGCAGCAGTCAAGAAATGGAATTCCCATGGATGCATTCTGCACTTTCTACACCCAGTAATGTAAGCAGAACTTTTTTTTTCAAAATGGAGCTATTTGACTATGAGTTTGCCAAACCGAACAAAGCAACTTTGAAAGGTCCATTTGTGTTTTTTTCAGTACAAGGTGGAATTTTACTCTGATCTGGTGCATTTGGTCATAGTCCTTCCAACACCCCATGCTTGACCAGCTCCCAGGACAGCAGTAGCAGTTGCACAGTGGTCTGGATCTCCTGCGAGCTGATGGATGAGCACCTGATGTAATCGGCCAGGAGGGAAGCCTTACCAACAATGTGCTCGAATATATAGTTCACTAAGAATTTAATAAAGCCCGTGACCTTGGAGGAGATGCCAGTGCTGGGTGAACCTGCTTCATCATTTTATAGACATAAATGGAGCAACACTCCTTCACTGACCTTCCTCACTTTTTGCTGCCCTTTGCTAAAAAGAAAACAGAGAGACTTGCATTTATATAGTGCCTTACATGACTTCAAGATGTCCCAAAGTTGTCCCAATGAACTGAAGTCACTGTTGTAATGTAAGAGACGCAGCAGCCAATTTGTGCACAGAAAGCTCCCACAAACAGCAATGTGATAATGACCAGATAATCTGTTTTTTAGTTGGTCAAAGGATAAATATTGGTGAGGAAACTGGGATAACTTCCCTAATCTTGGAGTCATGGAGAGATACAGCACTGAAACAGGCCCTTCAGCCCAACAAGTCCGCACCAACCATCAATTTATACTAACCCTACATTAATCCCATTTTCCCTCTCACATCCCCACCTTCTCTCAATTGTCATACCACCCACCTACCACTAGGGGCAATTTACAATGGCCAATTTACCGATCAACCCACAAGTCTTTGGCATGTGGGAGGAAACCCACACAGTCACAGGGAGAATTTGCAAACCCCACACAGGCAGTACCCAGCACTGAACCTAGGTTGCTGGAGCTGAGAGGCTGCAGTGCTAATCACTGCACCACTGTGCCACCCTAAATAGCTCCGCAGGACCTTTTACATCCATCTGAGATGGCAGACAAGGCTTCGGTTTAACGTCTCATCAAAAGACAGCACCTCCCAACACTGCAGCACCCCCTCACTAATGTCAGCCTTGATTTAATTGGTCAAGCCCTAGAGTAGGATTTAACACCACAACCCTGAGCTTCAGAGATGAGAGAGCTACCAACGGAAACATGGCTAACCATTCATTCAGGGTTTTCTTGACGCCTTTCTTGGAAGGCACTTTCTTCCCCTCAGGCATTATCAAACACAAGTTCAAACATAAGGGGCTGGGTTTTTAGGCCCTGATCGGGGTGAGCACAGAGGCAGGTGGACAGGGAATTTTGCATCGCCAGCCAGCGTGCCAGTTTGTTAGCACCATCCGACCCCCAAGCCATATTTCTGGAGGGTGGATAGGGGGACCGGCAGGGCGACCCTCCCGCAAGCAACAGGTAGCCAATTAAGGTGCTCTAAAGGCCTATTTTCAGAGGTTGACGGGAATCTTCCAGTTGGGGGTGGTGGGGGGGTGGGGGGGTGCGGGGATGCGGGGGAGGCCAGCATACTGGACAGGCTTTGAGATCCTTCGCACTTGCCTGTCTTCAGCTGCAGCTGCAGGCCACCCTGAAGCCTGCAGGGAAAATCCTGTGCAGGAACTTCACAATAGGTTCAAACAGATACATTGGGCAAGATTTTCCTTAGGGGCTTTGGGACCTCCACATCAGGGTCAAATGGGGGTCAGAAGTCCACACTATGTGGGGAACAGTCCCCTGGCAGTGATCTTCCTCAAATTGACCAATTGGTGGCCAGGGGGTGGACTTGCTATCCAATTAATGATGGTGGGCAGGCTCTCTTTTTTTTCCAAAAATATACTTTATTCATAAAAATCTGTAAAAAATACTGTACAAAACAGTTCCAAGTTGACATTCCAGAAAGTGCAAAAGAAATCAGTTTTCTTCAATACAGAATGTGAGTTGCCTCACAACCCTTCTATTCCATTTTACATGCAATGTACATTTGCAATACACAGCAAAACCATATTTTGGTACATACAGACCGAGGGGTTGGACACAGGTTCCAGCCCCTCAGTTCACTATAGCAGGAGGACCTTACACCATGGCCTTTCCTCATTGAGTCTTTGCGGCGGCTGCCCCAAGCTTTAGTCCCTCAGCATGTAGTCCTGGACCTTGGAATATGCCAGTCTGCAACACTCGGTCATGGACCACTCTTCACACTGGAAGACCAGCAAGTTTCGGGCAGACCAAAGAGCGTCTTTCACCGAGTTGATGGTCCTCCAGCAGCAGTTGATATTTATCTTTTTTTAAATTCATTTATGGGATGTGGGCATCGCTGACCAGGCCAGCATTTATTGCCCATCCCTAATTGCCCTTGAAAAGGTGGTGGTGAGCTGCCTTCTTGAATCGCTGCAGTCCATGTGCGGTAGGTACACCCACAGGAAGGGAGTTCCAGAATTTTGACCCAGCGACAGTGAAGGAACGACGATTATAGTTCCAAGTCAGGATGGTGTGTGACTTGGAGGGGAACGTGCAGGTGGTGGTGCTCCCATGCATTTGCTGCACTTGTCCTTCTAGTTGGTAGAGATCGCGGGTTTAGAAGGTGCTATCTAAGGAGCCTTGGTGCGTTGCTGCAGTGCATCTTGCAGATGATCTCGGTGTGCGACCCTGGGAACAGCCCGTAGAGCGCAGACTCCTGTGTTACGGAGCTGGTCGGGATGAACCTCAACAAAAACCACTGCACCTCTTTCCATACCTGCTTTGCAAAGGCATGTTCCAGAAGGAGGTGGGCAACAGTCTCTTCCCCACCACGCCACCTCGAAGGCAGTGTGCAGAGGCGGTGAGACTCCGGGCATGCAGGAAAGATCTGACGGGGAGGGCCCTTCTCACCATCAGCCAAGCTATGTCTTGGTGCTTGTTTGAAAGTTCTGGTGATGAGGCATCCTGCCAAATGACTTTGGCAGTCTGCTCGGGGAACCATCTGACAGGTTCCATTCCACCATCTCCTTTTCCCGTAGGGCCCTGAGGACATTCCGTGCAGACCACTGCTTGATGGATTGATCAAAGGTGTTTTTCTGGACAAACTTTTCCATGAAGGATAGGTGGTACGGCACGGTCCAACTGGATGGAGCAATCCACAGCAATGTGGCCAGACCCATCCTTCGCAATACCGGGGACAGATAGAACCTCAGCAGATAGTGACACTTGGTGTTTGTGTACTGGGGTTCTACATACAGCTTGGTGCAGCCACACACAAAGGTGGCCATCAGGATGAGGGTGATTTTGGGTTCATTTTTACCCCTTTATCCAGAGGTTTGAACATCATGTCCCTCCCGACACAGCCCATTTTGGATCTACAGATGAAGGGGAAAATGGCTCGGGTGACCGCCACAGCGCAGGAGTGGGGTATGTGCCAGACCTGCATCGCGTACAGCAACAACTTGAGTGCCTCGCACCTGATGACCAGGTTCTTAACCGCAATGGAGAGAGAACACTGCTCCCACATGCTCAGTTTATGGTGTACCATGGCTACTTGCTCCTTCCATGTTTTGGCGCACGCCCTGGCCCCTCTGAACCATATCCCCAGCACCTTTAGGTAGTCTGACCTGACAGTGAAGGGGACAAAGGATTGATCAGCCCAGTTCCCAAAGAACATGGCCTCGCTCTTGCCGCAATTTACTTTGGCTCCTGAGGCCCGTTCGAACTGGTCGCAGATGCTCATCAGTCTGCGAACGGACAGCAGATCCGAGCAGAAGACGACAACGTCGTCCATGAACAGGGAGGATTTGACCTGAGTGCCTCCCCCGCCTGGGATTGTCACCCCTCTTATGCCAGCATCCTTCTCAATGGACTCAGCAAAAGGTTCGATACAGCAAACAAACAAGACAGGGGAGAAAGGACAACCCTGTCTGACTCCTGATTTGATCGGGAAACTTTCTGATTCCCACCCATTGATTGAGACTGCTCGACTGGTGGACAGGCTCTCGAAGCTAGAGGGCCAATAGGAGACCTTCCGGCATTGAAGAAGCAGCAGGCTGCCTTTTCAGGGTAAGTAAGAGAGAGGGCACCTCAAGATGCAGGCACCTCACTCCGACTTTTTAAACTTTAAAATAAAAACTGTCCTTAACAGCCAGGACCCCATTGTGGAGGGGGAGCCCCTTCACAGGGCAACCTGTGGCTGCTGCTGAAGCCAGGCAAGCAGAAAATGTGGCACCAGCGCACATCTGTGCTTGTTCCCCCATCGGAGTGTAAAAATCCAGTCTATTATCACTTCCATTAACCTAACAATTCAAACAAATTAAGCAAATGAAAAGGACAGTCTTTTTGAACAGAAACTCTAAAGTGCGAGTGCAGGTTATGTGTTGTTAGTCTAGCAATAACTTTGCTACTATTCACTGTACAAACACTTACAATTACATATCCAACTAACGGGGTTTGAATTGTGGAACTGAGCAGCTGTGAAAGAATATTTCTGGCTTCTGTGCTTCTATCATGTGATTTAAGGCAAGTTCTTTCAGAGGAAGGAATGGTCCAAAAAAAATCATGGAAATTTCAGGAGTGTTCAAACACCCTGAACATCCCTTTGCCTTAATCCATATGTGCACAAGAACCAGAAACTCCACCCCATTCTCCTCCTCCTCCTATAAATGCTCTGCTGTGTTGTGATATAATTATAAGGATGCTATCAGTCTACCAGTACCTGGACCTGGCATCACAACCAAGAAGCCACTTGAACACATTCAGGAGTGTGAATTCCAGCTGATATTGACTCCCTCCGCCATCTTTGTTTTCACCTAGCCCAGGAAAGCTGATGCCAATTGTAACACTGCAGGTTTCGCTGAAGATAACATCACCTCACTCCACAGAGATCATTCCAGGCCTGTTTAACACTGAGCAAACAACCTGTTTGTCGTATTGATTGACAGCCACATAATATGGAGGGTCAGCAGAAATAGAATAGCTAGCCATGTGATGCGAAGTTCCCTGTAAGACTCTATTAGTCCTATCCATTACATATCGTGCGATGGACAATCAGCTAAATTGTCAGTTAAGGCTTATTGAGTATCACTAAAGCCATTGTATTAGAAGTTTGTGGCTTTGAGCCCCACTCCAGAGACTTGAGCATATAATCTAGCTTGACACTCACAGTGCATTACTCTAGGTGTGCTGCACTGTTGGACGAGATGTTAAACTATAAAATCTGTCCTCCCTTCCATCATGGCATGGGATCTTTTATGTCTACCTGATAGGGCAGACGGGGCCTCAGTTTAACATCCAACCTAAAAGATGACTTCCTTACTACACTGGGATAGCTGAATTTTATGGGCCCCCTAGGGATGGGATTGGAGGCAGTGGAGTGTCCACCACCTTCCTGATGCCTTGGAATTTAGTCTGGGGTGGGGAAGGCCGAGGATGGCCTTCCCACCCAGAGGCCAATCGAGGCCCTTATGGGGCCAATTTATGGTCATTTCAGGGCCTCTTCCTGCTGGTATTTTGCCAAAGGCGGGGGGGATCTCCGCCACAGGAGGAGGCTGCCCAGTAAAAGAAGGCGGCCTCCCTGTGGGCTGGGGGGTGGGGGAGGGAGCCTTCCTCCTTGGGCAATCTGTGTCCCATGGAAGTCCCCTGGCAGCAAAGGCTACTCCTCTGCAAACAACACCACCCCGCCACCCCGCCTTCAACGACCACACTACCCCCCTGCCCTTGCCAGGGTTGTCGGACTGGCCCGGCAAGCCCATCCCACTTACCTGAGGTCTGGGGCTCCAGTGCTGGTCCTGGTCCCGGGCCTCCTGTAGTACCAACAGTGACCACTGCTCCAGGTGACATTGCCGGTACTACTGAGCTGCCAGCCCTCTGATTGGCCGGTAGCTCGGAGGCGGGACTCCTGACCTTAAAGGGACATGGACCCCAATGGTGGGAAGTTAATTGGCTGCCCACCATGGAATTTGGCCAGGGCTCCAAAACAGGCCTGAAGCGGGGTCAGCCCTGATCCCTGCCTGTCGCTTGGACCCCTGCCATCGGGGTAAAGTTCAGCCTGGAGTGTCAGCCTGCATTAGGTGCTCAAGTCTCTGGAGTGAAGACTTGAACCTCCAACCATATTACACAGCTTACAGATCCAACCTGAGAAAGACAGGTGGCAAAACCAAGGTTGGTAAATGGAGTTAAAGTACAGATCAGCCACAATCTAATGGGTCCTGTGCACAGGCAGCTGACACCATTGCCAGGGACGGACAACCCGCCCCCTCCACGAGATTGTGGGGGGGGGAGCAGGGCGGGCTGCCCCGTCTATTTAAATGAGCTGCTACGCTTGGGATTGCGGTGGTCTGCGTGGGTGGGCCGCCGTTTTTTGAGCTCTCCGCCAAGATCAGCAGTGGGCTCTTAAAATCCAGCCCTATGAGTGAATTTGATGAGCCAAATGGCCCTTTCTCACTGCAGATTCTCTGATGCTCCTATGGGTTGCATTGCTTTTGACTTGAACTCATCCTTTCCCTGTATCTGAAAAATGTGGAATTTAAGCTTGCTGTCGTTTGATGATGGGGTATAATGGCCCAGGGGAATGAGATTGTGGCTTGAATTATGGCTAGAAAGTCTTGTACTTGACACATATGGACTTGTACTACCCATTGGCAAGGCCCCTCGCTAGCTACAGGAAGTTAAAAAATGTCCACCAGATGGTCTGATCAAACAGCAGCTGTGTGGGATCCCGGACTGAAACTGTGTCCTTTCCTGCTACAATCTCCTTTTAAATTTGGTGGCCCCTCAGCTCTACTTCTTTATTCATCTCACCTTCTCTCCTACTTTTCTCAACCTTGCATCAATAAGGACAAGTTTGGGCAAATGGCCTGTTTGTGTGTTGTAGCTTCTACGTAACTTTAACAGTGAATCTCTTCAGTGCCTAAGAAACTGTCACACTGGCACTAATTGTGACTTGCTCTTTCGGCCCTAGTTTTTACTCATACTTTACTTGACAGAAACACAATGGGATTGAGGGTGCTCCCAATCAAGCACTGTAACTTTAGTGGAGGATCTGTAGAGACCCTGGAGAATTTACGGTCACAATTGTGATTAACTGTGACTTTTCCTTGTTTTTGCTTGAATCCAAGTATATTTACACAATCACACAATTACCCGTTCCCCATTTGTAGGAATCACATGCACACAAAGTATTTATATCGTGTCCGAGTGGTCCAAGCCCATTCATTTGGCTTCCAGGTATTCGGGGAAACACCTGTCAGCGTCATGAGACCCGCTGAGGTCAAAGTGCGTCGGCAGCGATGACAATGTTTACGATTCCACATGACCTTCTCACTTCACGAAACCAGTTCTCTCTTCCAGCACTGTTTCAGAGAAGAAGAAAAAAACAAAAAGAGTTACCAAAAACAGAGAAAAACTGTATTTATTAATCTTTACAAAGCCTCAGAGGCCCCTTCTCCTCCCGAACAGGGCCCAGGCAGCAGGTGTTTGCCTCTCAGGCTATATATCTTGTTTTTCAGTTTGTTGCCTAAGGTTAGGTACAGGTGTGGAGCTTTCAGCAGTAAGTGCCAGGAGAGTGCGCTGGTTTCAGATACCACACAGCACAGACATGACTTAAACAGACTAACACATCGCACCTCCCTCACAAAGAACTCTTTGATTTGCACTTCATCTCAATTAACTCCTTGATCAGCCTCTGTTATGACACTAGGTTCCGGCAGGGTTAAAATTACCTCCAACTATTTCACTCAGACATTCACTGTCACAGGATACTTACAGATGAGGACAGCCATTTGGCCCATCTTAGCTCACCTATCAGAAATGACCCTACACTTCCCGGCCCCACCTCCCCTTCATTATGGTATCTGACTGTTTCTTAATTGAGTACAGGGGCTTCATCTCCCCAGTCTGCCCAGAGTTCATTCCAAGTGTTGATCATTTGCTGTGAAGAACCTCCTGGTATCAGTCATAGGAGCAGGAGGAGGTTATTCAGCCCCAGACCTGTTCCACCATTCGAGTAGATCATGGCTGATCTGTATCTTAACTCCACTTAACCACCTTGATTCCGTTTTTTTTAATCTAACGAAACAGGGTTGCATGTGCTGAAATTCACCAGAATCGGAAACGGTTGTAGCTGAAAGTTATCAACGAGAGGTCACTGGACCATTGCCTGTTTAAAGAAAAGAAGTAAAGCAGAGATTAGGCAACACCAAATAGAAAAATTAAACAAGACTTGCAACACAAGGAAATTGTTGCAAGTCTGACGGTTGTGGGACCACAACTGTTCTTAAAAATAACAGACTTTTCTACATACTCTACCCATCTTGACCAAGCTCAGCTTCAAAGCATAGAGTTTCCAGAGATGAATGAATGAAAAGCAATGAAGCGGAAAGGACTGCACGTTACAGGAGGAAGACCTCAGTGAGCAGAGGAACTATTTGGAAATCCTGATACATCAGTTTGACAGATATATAAAAAAGAAAGACTTGCATTTATCTAGCACCTTTCATGACCTCCGGACATGGCAAAGTACTGTTGGAAATGTAGCAGCCAATTTGCACACAGCAAGCTCCCACAAACAGCAATATGATAATTGCCAGATAACCTGTTCTGATGTTGTTGATTGAGGGATAAATATTGACCAGGCACCAGGGATAATTACCCTGATCTTCTTATAAATAGTGCCATGGGATCTTTTACAGCCGCCTGAGAGGGCAGATGGGTCCTCGGTTTAAACTCACATCTGAAAGACAGAAAGAATTACATTTCTATAGTGCCTGTTCAGGACCTCAGCATGTCCCAAAATGCTTTACAGACAATGAAGCACTTTTGTAGTCACTGATGTAATGTAGGAAACGCAGCAGCCAAATTGCACAGAGCAATGCCCCACAGACAGCAATGTGATAATGACAAATAATCTGTTTTTAGATGTTTGGTTGAGTGATCAATATCAGCCAGGACACCAGGGAGAACACCTTTGCAATTCTTCAAATAGTGCCGTGGGATCTTTTACCTCCACATCACAGAACAGACAGGGCCTCAATTTAATATCACATCGCAAAACAACACCACTGGCGGTGCAGCACTCTCTCAGTACTGCACTGGAGCATCAGTCTCAATTACATGCTCAGATCTCTGGAGTGGGACTGTAAATCTACAACTTTTTTACTCAGAGTGAGAGTGCTACCCACTGAGCCGTGGCTGACACCATAAAATTGCCTCTGGTGACTTCTGAGTCCAGATAAGCCCAAAGATATCTTTTCCATAGTCGAACAATCCCTGGTTGACCAGGATATAATAGATGGCCAGCTGCCGGGATTTGATAAATGAACACCGCACACTTTTTGGGGTTGATATTGGTCCTGGGAGCTAATGCAGGAACAGGAGATTGCAAATCATTCTATTGTGGAAATGAAAATCAGGTGGGGTATAAGCTGGGCAATCGATTTGCTACCGTCTATTTACCATCGCAGTCCAAGACCAGTTTCACCT
The DNA here is from genome assembly GCF_036365525.1 of Heterodontus francisci. Taxonomy (NCBI): domain Eukaryota; kingdom Metazoa; phylum Chordata; class Chondrichthyes; order Heterodontiformes; family Heterodontidae; genus Heterodontus; species Heterodontus francisci. The sequence continues at coordinate 45,313,349 of NC_090401.1, forward strand.
CCTTTGATTTTGGTGGCTGAATTGCTTTGCTTTTGGGTGTCAGCTGTGGTTCAGTGGATCACACTCCTGTCTCTGAGTGTGAAGATTGTCCCACTCCAGACATCTTAGCACAAAATGTAAACTGACTCACTCAGTGCTGCACTCTTTGAGGTGCTGCCTTTTGGATGAGTTGAGGTCTCATCTCAGGCGCATGCACAAGATCCCACAGCGATATTTAGAAAAAGAACAGGGGAGTTCCCTGCCTCAGCCATTTTGTTCACTCCCACCATTAGTATTGGCTGCTAAAGCCCCTGCCGAGGACTAACTTTAAGCTATTTCCTGATGTTCCCTGGTCTCTTCAGGATCACAACCTAAATGTTTCTCCTACTCATCTACATTGGGTTTCAGGCTGGAGAGTGTTCTCTTTTATTCAAATGAATCCTGGGAGATAGAATTTGCTCTGGCCTCACAGCGAGGTCCCCAAGGGGTGGAGTGGAGGGTTGGGGGAGTATCCCCTCCAACCCTCTGCCCCCAGCTAAAAACAACCCCTCACAGGGATCTCTCGATAGTGATCAGGAGCAGACACCCTGACTGCTTTTCCCCACTCCCCATTCAGAGGACACCTGAGATTCAGTGCAGTGACCCAACCTCATGCATCAACCTCACTAACCCAATGCAGGCCGAAGTAGGGTTGCCAACTCTGACTAGATGTTTCCTGGAGATTTCATCACATGACCTCCTCCCTTCAACTGCTCCACCCCCACGCTCCTCCCATTGGTCACCCAACATGTCCAATTGCAAAGCGAACAGATTCGTCATTACTTCAGTGGATGATTCTTGAGTGCCAGTCAAAACACCTTTTAATTTCCCAACTCCAACATTTTTATAACTAATTAACAAAAGTATTGAAAGACTTTTGTTTAATGCAAATTATTTTTTTCTCCTGGGTTTTTTGCTTACAGCTGTGCTGAATCTCCCACTATCAACATCCCGGGAGTTACCATTGACCAGAAACTGAACTGGACCAGTCACATAAATACTGTGGCTACAAGAGCAGGTCAGAGGCTGGGAATTCTGCAGTGAGTAACCCACTTTCTGACTCCCCAAAGCCTGTCCACCATCCCATTAACGAATAAAAAAAACACTCAGGAAGCTCGACACAATCCAGGACAAAGCAGCCCACTTGATCGGTATTCCCTCCACCACTTTAAACATTTACTCCCTCCACCACCGACGCATAGTGGCAGCAGTGTGTACCATCTACAAGATGCACTGTAGCTACTCCCCATGCCTCCTTCGACAGCACCTTCCAAACCTGTGACCTGTTCCACCTAGAAGGATAAGGCCAGCAGACACATGGGAACACCCCCACTGGCAAGCTCCCCTCCAAGTCACACACATTCCTGAAATATATTGCCATTCCTTCATGTCACTGGATCAAAATCCTGGAACTCCCTTCCTAACAGCACTGTGGGTGTACCCACACCAGATGGACTGCAGCGGTTCAAGAAGGCAGCTCACGGGCAATTAGGGATGGGCAACAAATGCTGGCATAGCCAGTGATGCCCACTTCCCATGAAACAATTTAGAAAAATAAATTTTCAATTCATGGAGGCTCCAGGGCAGTCCTGGAGGATTGGCGACCCCTGGCCTAGGACAGAGCCTGAAGGCATCCTGTTCTGTGGAGCCCAGCCACTCAAGTGAGCTGTCATGAGAAGCTTCCTCTCAAATAACTACGCACACACAGGGATGGCTAAATGTGTCGTGTGAATGAAGGTGATCTCAGAGTACAGTATCAGCAGGCAGGAGGCAGCTTGGAACTCTAGATCCTGTCTGCTTAACATATCATATTACACGATATGCCTGCAGCACATTGACGGCAGCACACAGCTCCCAAAGCCCACACTGCTTGGCTCCCAAGTGCTACATTATAATGACAATGAGGTATAATTGGTCCCTAATTAGCATAACTCCATCCCATAATAACACAGAGCTCCACGGCTCAATAAGGAAATTAGAAACAATTACCATTTCTCATGTTGGGATAAGGTGCAGCCTGCGAGATAAGACTGCGATTAGCCGGGATGGTTGAGTGGGCAGTGATACTGTACTCTGATTACAGGGAATTTAAATGGATGCTTTCCAGTGAACAGTTTATCCTCGTGCAGCTGTACTTGGTTAGAATTTATTACAAATTTACAAAAGATATCTTTTACACTGACTTCTTTGAGTCATAGAATGACTACAGCACAGAGTCAGGCCATTCAGCCCATCATGTTCATGCTGGCTCTCTACAACAGCAACTCTGCTAGTTCCACTCCCCCGCCCTTTCCCCATAGCCCAGCAATTTCTGTCTCTTCAGGTGCTTATCTCATTCACTTTTGAAAGACACAAATGAATCTGCCTCCACCACACTCTCAGGCAGTGCATTCCAACTCCTAAGCACTCACTGCGTAGAAAAGCTTTTCCTCATGTTGCCTTTGTTTCTTTTGCCATTGACCTTAAATCAGTGTCCTCTTTTTCTTGACATTTCCGCCAATGGGAATAGTTTCTCCCTATTCACTCTGTCCAGATCCCTTATGATTTTGAACACCTCTATCAAATCTCATCTCAACCTTCTGTTCTCTAAAGAGAACAACCCCAGCTTCTCCAAACTATCCTCATAACTGAAGTCTCTCATCCCTGGACCCGTTCTTGTGAATCTTTTCTGCACCTTCTCCAAAGCCTACACATCCTTCATAAAGTGTGGTGCCCAGAACTGGACACAATACTCCAGTTGAGTCTGAACCAGTGTTTTATAAAGGAAAGGGCAGGGGACTGGAACTAGCAGAGTTGCTCTTGTAGAGAGCCAACATGGACATGGCCAGCATGGATGTAGAATAGCCATCATGAATGTGGGGCAGGCTTGATGGATCAGCTGGTCTTTTCCTGCCCATCATTTTCATGTGTTTGTATGTTCAATTCTACCCTGGTGTGTGATCCATACAAAGTTTAACTGTTTAGACTTCAAAGAGGGTGTAGAGGAGATTCACTAGAATGATACTAGTGATAGGAACTTCAATTATGTGAAGAAATTAGAGAAATTGGGATTGTTCTCCTTAGAGCACAGATGATTAAGGGAAGTTTTAATAACAGCGTTCAAAATTATGATGGGTTTTGATAACATAAACAAGGAAAAACTGTTTCAACTGGCAGGAGGGTTGGTAACCAGAGTATACGGCTTTAAGATAATTCACGAAAGAATGAGAGGGGAGATGACGAAAAATAATTTTCACACAGCAAATTGTTATGTTCCAGAATGCACTGCCTGAAAGGGTGGGATTAAAATCACCCCCATGGTTCAGTTAGTGAAAGGACTGTCCAGTGTGGTACTGAGTTCTACAGAGCAGCTATGAGCCAATTTCCACCCCTGGTCTTTTTTGACTTTACTGATCTCACTCAAGACACAATGGGGGCACTACAATTCAACTTCCTTGGACAAAAATATAAAATGAGTGAAACTCCTTGCTCCAGATAAGTGACCCCTGGTGGAAAATGGACACTGGGTGAGAATTGGATCAGGTTCAGCTCTGATGCCCCATCCCTAGTTGCCCTTGAGGAAGTGGTGGTTGGCCTTCTTCTTGAAGCTCCAAGATTTTGACCCAGCAACTATATATGTCCACGTGGTGATGTAGAGGTGATGGTGTTTTAGGCACCTTCTGCCCTTGTCTTTCAAGGCAGTGGAGGCCACAGGTTTGGGAAGCGCTGCCAAAGACAACTTAGCAAGTTGCTGCTGTGCATCCTGTAGATAGTGCACACTGCAGACATGGAGCACTGGTGGTGGAAGGATTGAATGTTGAAATATCTCAAAGCACCTCACACTGAGTTACTTTTAATGTAATTTCTTTCTTTTGGGCCTCCTTATCTCGAGAGACAATGGATACGCGCCTGGAGGTGGTCAGTGGTTTGTGAAGTAGCGCCTGGAGTGGCTATAAAGGCCAATTCTGGAGTGACAGGCTCTTCCACAGGTGCTGCAGAGAAATTTGTTTGTTGGGGCTGTTGCACAGTTGGCTCTCCCCTTGCGCCTCTGTCTTTTTTCCTGCCAACTACTAAGTCTCTTCGACTCGCCACAATTTAGCCCTGTCTTTATGGCTGCCCGCCAGCTCTGGCGAATGCTGGCAACTGACTCCCACGACTTGTGATCAATGTCACACGATTTCATGTCGCGTTTGCAGACGTCTTTATAACGGAGACATGGACGGCCGGTGGGTCTGATACCAGTGGCGAGCTCGCTGTACAATGTGTCTTTGGGGATCCTGCCATCTTCCATGCGGCTCACATGGCCAAGCCATCTCAAGCGCCGCTGACTCAGTAGTGTGTATAAGCTGGGGATGTTGGCCGCTTCAAGGACTTCTGTGTTGGAGATATAGTCCTGCCACCTGATGCCAAGTATTCTCCGAAGGCAGCGAAGATGGAATGAATTGAGACGTCGCTCTTGGCTGGCATACGTTGTCCAGGCCTCGCTGCCGTAGAGCAAGGTACTGAGGACACAGGCCTCAATGACTGTTATTATTTAGGCAATTGAACCAACAAACTGGGCGGCACAGTGGCGCAGTGGTTAGCACTGCCGCCTCACAGCTCCAGCGACCCGGGTTCGATTCTGGGTACTGCCTGTGCGGAGTTTGCAAGTTCTCCTGTGTCTGCGTGGGTTTCCTCCGGGTGCTCCGGTTTCCTCCCACATGCCAAAGACTTGCAGGTTGATAGGTTAATTGGCCATCATAAATTGCCCCTAGTATAGGTAGGTGGTAGGGAAATATATAGGGACTGGTGGGGATGTTATTGGAATGTGGGATTCGTGTAGGATTAGTATAAATGGTTGGTTGATGGTCGGCACAGACTCGGTGGGCCGAAGGGCCTGTTTCAGTGCTGTATCTCTAAACTAAACTAAACTAAACCCACAAGTAGTTTCAACTAATCATTTCTTTGGTACATTTGTTGTTGGATGAATGTTGACCAGGAGACCCAGATAACTTGTTGCTCCTGTTGAACCATGCTATCCAATCAAAAAGACAAGACCTCAGTTTAACATTCATCCAAAGGATGGTGCCTCCAACAGTGCAACACTGAAATGGGATCTTTTATGCAGACCCAAGAGGGCTTTGTTTTTACAGCTCATTTGTAAGACAGCAACTCTGACAGTGCAGTACTCCCTGAAGTCCTGAACTTGAACCCACAACCTTCTGATCATGCGGCAGATTTGCTACCCACTGAATCAAGACTGACAAAGGGTCATTGAGCGTCTGCACCTCTAGACATGTCACCTCAAACCAGTTACACCTTGATCTAATAGAAAACCAGGGACAGCAGCAATATTTCAATATGTAAATTCCCATCTAATCAGTGACTGCATATGCAATTCAGTTGATTCCCTTGACAGCCCAGTGAGCATTTCGCGAGTTTTCTGCAGTCTGGTATTAAGTGACATTCATTGTAAACCCAAGCATTTCATGGGGTGCCCGGCATTTTGTTATCATCCAGCAAACACCTGGTCAGAATCCAAGCCACTGTCACATCTGATAACAGTTCTGCCGTTGTTCAGTTTCCGTGTCTTTAATCAGGTTCATGTGTCCGTATTAATCTGCTGCCGTCTGCTGTTCTGTAATCTCTCTCAGAGACAATGCGAACACTCAGTTCCACTCATGGATTGTATGTTTTAAAGCATCTCAGCTGCCCACAAATGATTCAGTGTTCTCCTCAACTCCCACTTGTTATTTCCAAAAACATACAGTAAAAATGTTGCATTCGGCGATTGCAATATAGCTAAGAACAAGAATGGTCATTCACCCAAGACCAGTTCATTCATCCAGAATCAACCGTTTCCCCACCCCGGCCCCCACCCCCCAAAACAGTATCCAACTGTTTAAGAAGCAATTTCAATGCGTTTGTCAGCTGTGGCTCAATAAGTGTATCTCACCTCTCGGTCAGAAGGTTTGGAGGTTCAAATCCCCCTCGAGCAATTTGAGCACATAATCCAGACTGAAATTCAGTGCAGTACTGAGGGAGTGCTGCATTGTCAGAGGTGCCATCTTTTTGATGTAGACTTTAATCCGAGATCCCTTCTGCCCTCTCAGGTGGATATAAAAGGTCCCACAGCACTATTCAAAGAACAGCAGGGGAGATCTCCCAGTGTCCTGGCCAACATTTAGTCGTCAGCCAAAACCAATTATCTAATCATTTATCTTATTGCTGTTTGTGGGACCTTGCTGTGCACAAATTGGTTGCTGTGTTTGCCAACAAAGTTTTTGTGACAATCTCTGGTAAATAACTGTCTGTGAAGCGTTTTGGTATGTGAAAGAAATTATGTAAATGTAAGTCTTTTATTTCTTCTTCCCTCCATAACACTGTCATCTTCAGAGATCCCCAAGAATCTCCTCTTCCTCATCTATATGCTGCCCCTCAGTGATATAATTCACAGGGACGGGATTATATTCTATTTATATGCCTATGACAACAATACCTACTTCTCCCCAACTATCTTAACCCTACATCCATGCTACCCGACTGCCTGTATGATATGAGTCACAATTTCCTTCAACTTATCATTGGAAAGACCAAAGCCGGCTTTCTCTGCACTCACCGCAAACTCCATGCTTTTGACACTGACATAGCCTCTCAATCAAGCTGATCCAGACAGTGCAAAACTTTGGTGGCTTGTTCAACCTTGAGCTAATCTTTAAATCCCACCTCTAGCCCATTATCAAGACCGCTTACTTTCTCCTAAGTCTGCTACTGCCTCTAACTCAGCCCCTTCTACCATTAAACCTTTATCTACACCTTGCAACTTCTAGACTGCATTACTCAAATATCCTCCACGCTGGCCTCCCATATTTTACCGTCAATAAACTCCAACTTGTCCAAAGGACAGGAGTTTATATAACATTCAGTGCTTGGGGAACGCATATCCAGTAACAACAACAACATTAACAACAACTTATCTTTATATAATGCCTTTAATGTCCCAAGGCACTTTACAGGAGCATTATAAAACGAAATATGGCACCGAACTACAAAAGGAGATATCAGGTCAGATAAGAACATAAGAACTAGAAGCAGGAGTAGGCAATTCAATACGATCATGGCTAATCTCATCTTGGCCTCAACTCCACTTTCCTGCCCGTTCTCCATAGCCCTTCAACCCATTTCTAATTAAAAATCTATCTCTCTCCTCCTTAAATTTACTCTATGTCCTGGCATCCACCGCACTCTGGGGTAGTGAATTCCACAGATTCACGACCCTTTGAGAGAATTAATTTCTCCTCATCTTGTTTTAAATCTGCTACCCCTTATCCTAAAACTATGACCTCTCATTCTAGATTGCCCCACAAGAGGAAACGTCCTCTCTACGTCTACTTTGTCAATCCTCTTAATCATCTTACATACCTCAATTAGATATCCTCTCATTCTTCTAAACTCCAGAGAGTAAAGGCCTAAACTGCTCAAACTCTCTTCATAAGGCAAGCCCCCCCCCCCCCCCCCCCCCCATCTCTGGAATCAATCTAGTGAACCTCCTCTGAACTGCCTCCAATGCAACTACATCCTTTCTCAAGTAAGGGGACCAAAACTGTACGCAATACTCTAGGTGTGGTCTCACTAATGCCTTGTACAGTTGCAGCAACACTTCCCTACTTTTATACTCTATTCCTTTGGCAATAAATCTCAAAATTCCATTTGTCTTCCCTATCACCTGCTGTACCTGCAAACTAGTTTTATGCGATTCATGCACGAGGACACCCAGATCCCTCTGCACCGAAGCACTCTAAAGTTTCTCTCCATTTAGATAATAATTTGCCTTTCTATTCTTCCGACCAAAATGGATGACCAAAAGCTTGGTTAAAGCCATAGGTTTTAAGGTGTGTCTGAAAGGAGGAAAGTGAGGTGGGGAGAGGTTTAGGGAGGGTATTCCAGAGCTTGGGGCCTAGACAACCGAAGACGCAGCCACCAATGGTGGAGCGATTAAAATCAGGGATGCACAAGTGGCCAGAATTAGAGGAGCGCAGATATCTTGGAGGTTTGTGGGGCTGGAGGAGATTACAGAGATAGAAAGGGGTGAGGCCATGGAGGGATTTGAAAACAAGGATGAGAATTTTAAAATCAAAATGTTACCTGACTGGGAGACAATGTAGGTCAGCGAGCATAAGGGTGATAGGGGAACTGGACTTGGTGCGATTTAAGACACGAGCAGCAGAGTTTTGGATGATGTCAAGTTTACAGAGAGTAGAATGTGGAAGACCAACCAGGAGAGTGTTGGAATAGTCAAATCTAGATGTAACAAAGGCATGAATGAGGGTTTCAGCAGCAGATGAACTGAGACGGGGCAAAGTCGGGTGATATTACAGAGGTAGAAATAGGTAGTCTTATTAATGGCACGAATATGAGGTTGGAAGCTCACCTCTGGGTCAATTGCGACACCAAGCTTGTGAACAGACTGGCTTAATTTCAGACTGTTGCCAGGGAGAGGGATGGAGTCAGTAGCTGGAGAATGGAGTTTGGAACAGGAACTGGAAACAATGGCTTCAGTCTTCCCAATATTTAATTGGAGGAAATTTCTGCTCATCCAGTACTGGATGTTGGATAAGCAGTCTGATAATTTAGCAACAGTGGAGGAGTCGAGAGAGGTGGTGGTGAGGTAGAGCTGGGTCTCATCAGCATACATGTGAAAACTAATGCCATGATTTTGGATGATGTCGCCGAGGGGCAGCATTTGGATGAGAAATAGGAGGGGCCAAGGATAGATCCTTAGGGGACACCAGAAGTAACGGTACGGGAGCAGGAAGAGTAACCATTGCAAGTGATTCTCTGGCTACGATTAGATAGAAAAGAACAGAACCAGGTGAGAGCAGTCCCACCCAAATGGATGACCACAGAGAGGCATTGGAGGAGGGTGGTGTGGTCAACCATGTCAAATGCTGCAGACAGGTCAAGAAGGACAAGGAGGGATAGTTTACCTTTGTCACAGCCACATAGGATGTCATTTGTAACTTTGATAAAAAGCTGTCTCGGTACTGTGGTCGGGCGGAGATCTGATTGGAGAGATTCAAACATGAGTTCAGGAAAAGATGGGAATGGATTTGGGAGGCGACAATATGTTCAAGGACTTCGGAGAGGAATGGAGGTTGGAGATGGTGCGGTAGTTTACAAGGGCAGTGGGGTCAAATGTTTTTTTTGAGAGGGGTGATGACAGACAACATTTGAAGAGAGAGAAGTATTTACAATATTAGCTAGCATGGGGACCTGGAGGGGAAGCTGAGTGATCAGCATTTTAGTAGGAATAGGATTGAGGGAGCGGAAGTGGGTCTCATGGTCAAGATGAGCTCAGAGAAGACATGAGGGGAGATGGGAAAGAAACTGAGAAATATGTGAGTTCAGGGCAAGGCCGGGGGTTGGGGGGGGGGTGGTGGGTAGCATTATAGGAAGTTTGGCCAGGTGGGCTAGTGGAAGGGAGTGATGCGGCAGAGGCAGCTGATTGGATGGTCTCGATCGTAATGACAAAGAAGTCCATGAGCTCCTTTTGATGAGGGTGGAGGAGACAGGGGAGAGGGGTTTAAGAAAACATTTGCAGTAGATAAAAGAAGCCGGGGGGTTATCTTTGCGTTCCAAGATGATCCTGGAAATAGTGAACAGTTTTAGCAGACAACAGTAGGACCTGATAGTGTTTAAGTGGTCCAGCCAGATCTGGTGGTGGATGACCATATCCCCCGAGGAAGCCTGTACCCTACTAACATGCAGCGCCTGGGATACCTGAACCCAAGTAATGATACAGCTATTCAGTGGTGAAAGCAGGAAGGTAGTGGAAATGTGAAATTTGTTCTCCAAAAGGCTGTGCATGTTGCAGGCCAATTGGAGATTTCAGGACTGAGATTGTTAGATTTTTGTTGGGGAAGTGGGGGGGAGGGGGTCAAGGGATATGGAGTAAAGGCAAGTAAATGGAGTTGAGGTGTAGATCAACCATAATTTAATTGAATGGCAGAGCAGGCACAATTGGAAAGAAATATGCTTTTCCCTTTTTCTTAAAGAAATATGCCTTGATAGTTTCTGTACTAACAGACTGCTCTGCCTATGTGATTTACACCATGTACACACTGTTCCTGATAAGTGTGGCGTGTAACCTTGTAGTATTTGCCACTGTCAGCAGTGGAGGAGGAGACCAGTTCTGCTTCAGCTCAGAGTAGTGAATTCCGGGTAAAATGATGTCCCACGTTCCCATGTTCCATGGCCTTGTTATATAAACAATCCACTGCATTGGAAGAAAAGCTTGGCTAATACGTGGCTGGGAAGCAGTTTGTCACTTGTGGAGATGGAGATGTGAAAATGCTTTGGGGATCCAGGGCTCTGGGGATAATATTGGGCAGCGGGGGTGGGGGTTGGAGAATGACTGGGAGACAACGGAAGGCAGTGAGAATAGGGAGGATCGGTGTGCAGGATTTAGTCTGGGACAGGATACATCCAGAAGCTGAGGTTGGGATTAGCTGGAGTTTATAGAGTGTGGAGGATGGGAAGCTTCTGTGGGGTCACAAGAGACATAGCGCATCACCGATTATCATTTCCATTGACTTTACAACCATTACATTAAAAAAGGACTTGCATTTTTTTTAGAGATACAGCACAGAAACAGGCCCTTTGGCCCACTGAGTCTGTGCCAACTATCAACCACCCATTTCTACTAATACTACATTAATCCCATATTCCTACCACATCCCCACCTTCCCTTAATTCCCCTACCTATACTCGGGGCAATTTACAATGGCCAATTTACCTATCAAACTGCAAGTCTTTGGCTGTGGGAGGAAACCGGAGCACCCGACAAAAACCCACACGGTCACAGGAAGAACTTGCAAACTCCACACAGGCAGGACCCAGAATCAAACCCAGGTTGCTGGCGCTGTGAGGCTGCGGTGCCAGCCACTGTGCCACCCATTTTTCATGACCTCAGTGTATACCAAAGCACTTCACAGCCAATGATGTACTTTTGAAGTGTAGTGCAGTGGGAAACATGGCAGTCAGTTTGCACACAGCAAGCTCCCATGAACATCAAAGTGATGATGACTAAATAATCTGTTTTTCAGTGATGTTGTTTGAGAACACCAGGGAGAACCCCTCTGCTCTTCTTCAAAATTGTGCCATGGGATCCAATGTCTCTAAATTGTCTGACGGCTATTCTGACATCCAGTACCGGATGAACAGAAATTTCCTCCAATTAAATATTGGGAAGACTGAAGATGTTGTCTTCGGTACCCATCAAAAACTCTGTTCTCTAGCCATTAAGTCCATCCATCTCCCTGGCAACTGTCTGATGCTGAACCAGGCTGTCCGCAACTATGACCCCAAAATGAGCTGCTGGCCACATATCCACACTATCACTAAGACCGCCTATTTCTCCCTCTTTAACATCATCTGACTCTGCCTGGCTTCAACTCATCTGCTGCTGAAACCCTCATCCATCTATCCCTTTGTTACCTCTAGACTTGACTATTCCAATGCATTCCTGGCTGGCCTCCCATGTTCAACGCTTCATAAACTTGAGGTCATCTAAAACTCTGCTGCCAATGTGCTAACTCACACCAAGTTCCATTCTTCCACTACCCCTATGCTCACTGACCTACATTGGCTCCCCATTAAACAGTGCCTCAATTTTCAAATCCCTCCATGGCTTCACCCCTCCCCATCTCTGGGGTCTCCTCCAGCCCCACAAACCTTTGAGATATCTGAGCTCCTCTAATTCTGGCCTCTTGAGCATCCATGGTTTTGTGAGTGGCCATGCCTTCAGCTGCCAAGGCCTTAAGCTTTGGAATTCCCTCCCTAAACCACTCCAGCTCACTACCCTCCTTTATACCACCTCAGTTTAACATCTCATGTGAAAAACAGCATCTCTGAGAGTGCAGCACTCCCTCAATGCTGCACTGGAGTGTCAGCCAAGATTTTGTACTCAAAAAAATCTCTGGAGTGGGACTTGAACACCCACCCTTCTAAATCAGATATGAGAGTGGTTTGCACTGAGCTATCATTGACAGGAGCACAGGAATGTTTCACCATTGGAGAGGCTGAGGTTGGGCAATGTTGAAGATGGAAAGACTTTGGCGATGGACAGAATATGGGGTTTGAAGCTTAATTCTGGGTCAAACAGGCCGCTAAGGTTTTACCTTGCCTGGTACAGCTTCAGTGAATAGCCTGACAGGGCAATGGGAACAGGGTCTGAAAATGATGTCCTTCGGTATCCTAGTACCCAGTTGAAGGAAGCCAGGACTCACCTGTGATTTGATGTCTTACAGCTGATGAAACAAAATCCACTCAGGCATTTAATATCCTTGTGTCATGACATAAATTGAGACTGTGAGGGAAATAGCAGTTGATTTACATTAATGCTGGTGACATTGATTACCCAATGGTTGGCAGGAAGCCAGTATCCATGAGATGGTATCTTCACGCTGTTACCAAGTGACACTCACAGTGACAATTTTGGTTCTGTAATGTGACCTATTTCACCATAAATCACTCATAAAATAACAAGCTCTATTTGTTTAAATGGATTGGTATTTATCTCACCAATTTGCTCTCCTAAAAACTTGCACTGAGGTCTAGTTCTTTGCTGCTTACCCTCCAAAACTTTTACTCAGCCTCAGCTCTTCTAGAGGAGAGAGGCAGGAGAGAGGATTACAGACAACCCCCTATCTTGTCCTCACTTCATTCTGCCACTTTCCAGCAGAGGTATTGGGTAGTGATTAAGATTGAGAACACAGGATATTTTTTTACTGATTCCTGGCCGGGGGCATGAGGCCAACTGTGCTACGCCAATCAAGCTCTGAAATCAGTTAACATAGACCAGAGCAAGGATCTCAACCTGTCTGTCTCAGCCCCACATAACACAATGGCCTAGAAATTTGATGGTGCTGTTCCCATTTTTTCAGGTGCAAAAGCATCCAATATGGCAAGTTGGGTGTGCACGTGCTCATTACACCCTGGTAGTACACCGCCCACCATATTGGTGAAGGCATAAAAAGAGGCATCCAGGGTCTGTGCATGAAACAAACATAAGGCCCTTTGCATAATCAAATAACAGGCCTGTTTTAGACCCCTTGTGCAAACTTGGGCTGTTCTGAATGCATCTAATCACATTAAAGGGTGGGTCCCATTAATTTATAAAGGGGACCAATGACAACACACTGTCCCACTGCTAAATTGATATTCTTTAGACCTGTTTTAGGCCTGAAAAAGGGGCACATTACAGACCAATTTCTACCCCAGTGATGTTTTCTATGAAGGGGCAATAGGGGGCACTGTCATTGGGTGAGTACGTTGGTCAATAGTGTTTTGATACTGTACACCGGTAATCTCAGCATTTGAGGGAAAAAATTCTTGTGTCCTTTTGAAACCCTCATTCATATCTTTGTTACCTCTAGAATCGACTATTAGAATGTTCTCCTAGCCAGCCTCCCAGCTTCCACCTTCCATAAACTTGATTGGTCTGAAACTCTGCTGCCCATATCCTAACTCGTGCCTAGTCCTGTTCATTCATCACCTCTGTGTTTGCTGAACTACACTGGTTCCCAGTTCAGCAACGCCTCCATTTAAAAAATTTTATCCTTGTTTTCAATCCCTCCATGGTCTCACCCATCCTTATTTCTGTAACCTCGTACAGCCCTACAACCCTCTGAAATCTCTGCGCTCCTCCAGCACGGATTTGTAAAAGGAAGATCATGTTTGACTAATTGAATTTTGATGAAGTAACAGAGAAGGTTGATGGAGGGAATGCACTGGATGTTGTCTATATGGATTTCAACACTCCAAGGTAGCTGCGCTCCTCTTTTCCGGCCTCTTGCGCATCCCTGACTTTCATTGCTCCACCATCAGCGGCAGTGTCTTCGGTTGCCTAGGCCCAAGCTAAACCTCTCCATCTCTCTACCTCGCTTTCCTCCTTTAAGACATTCCCTAAAACCTACTTCTTTGACTAAGCTTTTGGACATCTGACCTAATATCTCCTTTTGTGGCTGGGTGTCATATTTTGTTTTATAATGCTCCTGTGAAGCGCCTTGAGATGTTTCATTACATTAAAGGTTGTTGTTGTTAAAAAGCATTTGACAAAGTACCACCTAAAAGTCTGCTAACAAAATTGAGGCTCATGGAATGTGAGGGTTAGTGTTAGCTTGGATAAAAAATTGGTTTAACGACAAAACAGCAAGTAGTGGTAATGGTTATATTTCAGACTGTAGGTTGGTAGACAGTGGTGTTCCCCAAAGTTCAGTGCTTGGGCCTCTGCTTTTTTTGATATATATATAAATGACTTCGATATTGGAATATAGAGTAAAATTTCAAAATTTGCTGATGATACCAAACTTGGAGGTGTGGCAAACAGTGAGGATAATACAAATCGACTGCAACAGGACATCGGTAGGCTAGCAGAATGGGCAGACAAGTGAAAGATGGAATTTAAATCAGCGACCATGTAAGGTGATGCATTTTGGCAAAAGGGTTATGGAGAGGCAATCTAGACTTAACGGCACAGTTCTAAAGAGTGTGCAGGGACAGAGGGAACTTGGGATCCATGAGCTTAACTCCTTGAAGGTGGCAGGACATATTGAGAGAGTAGATAGCGAAGCATGTGAGATCTTGGGGTTCATAAATAGAGGTATTGAGTACAAAAGCAGGGAAGTTGTGCTGAACCTTTATAAAGCTCTGGTTAGGCCACAACTAGAGTATTGTGTTCAGTCTGGTCACCACACTTTAGGAGGGATGTGAGGGACCTTGAGAGGATGCAGAGGCGATTTACCAGAGTGGTTGCAGGAATGAAGGATTTTAGCTACAATGTTATGGAGAATCTGGGGTTGTTCTCCTTGGAGCAAAGGAAATTGAGGGGAGGTTTGATAGAGGTGTGCAAGATTATGACTGGTTTAGATAAGGTAAACAAAGATTTACATTAGCAAGGTTTACATTAGCAGATGGTACAGGGATGAGGGATCACAGATTAAAGGTTTTGAGCAAGGGATGCAGGGGAATGTGAGAAAAAGCTGCTTTTACGCAGTGAGTTGTATTGACCTGGTGCTCACTGCCTATAAGGGTCGTGGAAGCAGCGACGATAAATGATCTCGAAAGGAAATTGGATGGGCACTTGAGGGAAATAAACTTTCAGCACTACAGGGATAGAGCAAGGGAATGGGACTGATTGGATTTTTCTACAGAGAGCAGGCATGGACTTGATGGGCAAATGGCTTACATAGAACCTAATGGTTCTATGACTCTAATTCTGACCTCCAGCTTATCTTTGATTTTAATTGCTCCACCATTGGCGGCCATGCCTTATGCTGCCTGGGTCCTAAGCTCCAAAATTCCCTTCCTAAACTTCACCTCCTCTCTACCTCTCTCTCCCCCTTTAAGGCACTCCTTTGATCAAGCTTTTTTGCCACCTGTCCTAATATCTCTTTATTTGGCTTAGTGTCAAATTTTGTCTGATAATCGCTCCTGTGACTCATCTTGGGAAGTTTTATTATGTTGAAGACGTGATACAAATGCAAGTTTTTTCTGTTGTTGGTGTTTGAAGAGCAATTCTTTAGGGAAGCTGTGAGGAGTTGCAACTACCGGTGCAAATTCATACTTGTCATTAAAACAAAACCCAAGAAAGAAATTCTTATCGCGCAAAAGGGTGAACAAAGAAGCGGAGCAAATCTCAGTGTTTCACTTGTTGCTACTAGCAACAGTGATTTTAACATATTGACCTCCTGATGTATGAACCAATTCCAGTGAATGTCTTCATCAAAGGTGATTAACTGTGTTGTGAAACAGAAAATGGGGATTGCGTAATTACATTCATGAAGTGGGGCCTGTTTGATGAAGACTGGATTATAGAAAGATTCAAACCATGCACAATCAGTAAACAGAGCCTAATTAGAGAAAAATGTCATCAAACACAGAGAGTTGGTAGTGACCATTAAGCGACCATATTTGCTCCTTATATCTCTCCCCTCATTAGATGGCATGCTGAAATTACTGCTTGATCAGGTTGGGATTAACTGCATTTGCTGTTGAACAATGTTGTCACCACTCATGTAAAACTGAAAACACTGGAAATAACCATCTGTGTCTGAAAAGAGAAAGGATGGCTTTATATATAGTGTCATTAACACGGGACACAAAATCCAGGCTAACACTCCAGTGCAGCACTAAGGGAGCCACAAATGAATCCTTAAAGAACCACATGCAGCTCTGGAGCTGCAGGTTGCAGATACCTGCACTAGACTATCAGTGCTGAAGCCATCAGCACACAATCCCTCCTTGTGCCCTACAATTCTGAGATCTCTGCGCTCCTCCAAATCTGGCCTCTTGCACAACCCAATTTCTTTCACTCTACCATTGGCAGCCGTGCCTCCGCCCTAAACTCTAGAATTCCCTCCCTAAGCCTCTTTGCCTCCCTTTCTATCTCCTCCTTTTAATCTCTCCTTATAACCTACATGTTTGACCAATTTTGATCACCTGTCCTAATATCTCCACATGTGACTCAGTTTCAAATTTTGTTTGATAATAGCTTCTGTGAAGCACCTTCGGATGTTTTACTCCATTAAAGGGGCTATATAAATGTAAATTGTTATTAGGATCTGATGCAACTGGCTGCAACTATGAAGTAAACTTGCAAAATTCACGAAGTCCAATCGCAAGGAAGATCCGATTTTAGATGCTTTTCCCTTCTTCCGGTGTTAGCAAATCTGACAAGTCTATTGCGAGACAAAAGCAGAAAACAAAGAAAATGCACAGCACATCTGTCAGCATGAGGAAGCAGAACAAACTGGTTCTGATGTGGCAGCTATGCCAGGTCATGTGATGGAAAGAACTTGCATTTCCATAGCACCTTTCACAACCTCTGGACATGCCAAAGCCCTTCACAGCCGATTGAGAACGATTTTGATGTGTAGTCACTGCTGTAATCTAGCAAGCGCAGCAACCAATTTGCGCACAGCAAGCTCCCACAAACAAACAAGTCTCTAATTTGTGGGCTGGCAATTGATAAAAGAACCATGAAAACTGCCTGATTGTTGTAAGAACCCACCTAATTTGCAAATATCTGTAAGGAAAGAGGATCTACCATTCCAACCCAGTCTGGCCTACATGTGACTCGAGTCTCGCTCAACATGGTTGACTCTTAATTTCCTCAGGGCAATAAATGCGCTCTTGCCAGAGTTGCCTAAGAATTAATAAAAAGACACCAATTCAACCCCGTATACAAGTAAATATAAAATTAATTACCAATTGGTAGTAAGCTACACATTGGGCGTGTGGAGCAGGGACTTCTCTGTGATCAAAATTACCAACAGTTTTTCAGAGGAGAGGTATAGAAAGGGTTAACTATAGCCCCATAATCCATTCCCCTGACACTAGGATGGCAGTATAAATGAGAGAGAACATTGTTAATGTATAAACGGTGACCCTCGGACTGTGAGCAGCCAGTGACTAAATACTTTGGATTAAATAGTTAGATTTTCTAAAGAGGTGCAAATTGTTCAACAAACAGAGGCTGTAATGTCCTGATAGGAGTTCAAGTGAGAATGAAACATTGTGCCAGGCTGTTACAGTGTGACCTTGCAAAGAATTCCATGGAGTATGAGTGACGACATGTTTCAGTGAGCTGTTCAGGATGCTTCACTGAGGTTTGTATAATAACCTTTTTATTTCCTTGAATGAGTTTACAGTCCATTTAACACACTGGGGCCCCGTGTATCATCACTGTCCTTCTTGTCACTGGCTCTCATTTAATTTGGGGCCATCCTAATTTTGATACACTGTCTTATCACATCTCTCCGAAACTTCTCAAAGCCAGCGAATTACTTTTGAAGCTGCAGTCATAACCCATTTCCTACATAAGAACATGACTACACTTCAAAAGTACTTCATTGGCTGTAAAGTGCTTTGGGATGCGCTGAGATCCCAAAAGGTGCTATCAAAATACTAGCCCTTTCTTTCTTTATAGAAACATAGAATGAAACAACACATAGGGAGACCACTCGGCCTGTTGTGTCTGTGCCAGCTCTTTGCTAGAGCTATCTAATTAATTCCAGCCCCCTACTAGTTCCTCATAGTCCTGTTTATATAAGCAAACATGGCAACCATTTTGCACACAGCATGATCCCAGAAAAACAGAAACTTTGGTGAACGTGCAATTAATTTCCCTTTGGCAGCATTAGTTGAGGGATGAACGTTGGCCCAGGACAGACCAGGAAGGTGTCAAGAGTCCTGCCCTGCTCTGTGCTTAGTCACTTGATTTTAGCTGAAACAGGCAATTGGCTTACCAATTCTTTCTAATGCCCACATTATAGGAAGGATGTGGAAGCTTTAGAGAGGGTGCAGAGGAGATTTACCAGGATGCTGCCTGGACTGGAGGGCATGTCTTACGAAGAAAGGTTGAGGGTGCTAGGGCTTTTCTCATGGGAGCGAAGAAGGATGAGAGGTGACTTGATAGAGGGGTACAAGATGATGAGAGGCATAGATAGAGTGGATAGCCAGAGACTTTTTCCCAGGGCGGAAAGGGCTATCACCAGGGGGAATAATTTTAAGGTGATTGGAGGAAGGTTTCGGGGAGATGTCAGAGGTAGGTTCTTTACACAGAGAGTGGTGGGTACGTGGAATGCACTGCCAGCGGTGGTAGTAGAAGCAGATACGTTAGGGACATTTAAGCGACTCTTGGATAGGTACATGGATGATAGTAGAATGAAGGGTATGTAGGTAGTTTGATCTTAGAGTAGGTTAAAGGTTCGGCACAACATCGTGGGCCGAAGGGCCTGTACTGTGCTGTACTGTTCTATGTTCCATATATGAATAGGGTAGAGGAATTGCACTGGTCCAGCCCTTCCTACTGGAATGTGTACATTTGTGGCAGCCAGACAAGAACAGAAACAGGCTGTGAGGCTCACCAACTCACTCATTAAACTCAGTCAGCCATTGTGTGGAGGCAATTTCTTTCATTTATTCTAAAGGAGTGAATGAAATGAAATCAAAAAGCTGGTCGATGATGAGTTATACCCCAAATATGACTGCATACTTTCTCTTTACTGACAGACCTACTGTCTGCATTTCTAACACTTTTTGTTGCTACATTGTGCCATTCCAATGCTTTTTAGTTTAGAGATACAGCACTGAAACAGGCCCTTCGGCCCACCGAGTCTGTGCCGACCATCAACCACCCATTTACACTAATTCCATATTCCTACCACATCCCCACCTGTCCCTATATTTCCCTACCACCTACCTATACTAGGGACAATTGCTAATGGCCAATTTACCTATCAACCTGCAAGTCTTTGGTATGTGGGAGGAAACCGGAGCACCCGGAGGAAACCCACGCAGGCACAGGGAGAACTTGCAAACTCCACACAGGCAGTACCCGGAATTGAACCCGGGTAACTGGAGCTGTGAGGCTGCGGTGCTAACCACTGCGCCACTGTGCCGCCCTAAATGCTCTCCCAGCCGGCCTCCCAACAACTTGCACCAAGTTCTATTCACACATTAACTCTGCACTTGCTGACCTACTTTGGCTCCCGTTCTGCAAATATATCCATTTTAAAAATTTCCATCCTTGTTTCCAAATCCCACGATGCCACCCCCCCCACCCCCCTCAATCAGCATCTCTGTAACCTCCTTCAGCTCTACAACACTCTGAGATCTCCGTGCTCCTCCAATTCCAGCCTCTTGAGTGTCCCCGATATTCTTCATTCCACCGTTGGCAGCCGTGTCTTCAGCTGCCTGGGCCCGAAGCTGTAGACTTCCCTCCCTAAACCATATCGCCTCTCTACCTCTTTGACCGAACTTTCTGGTCACCTGTCCTAATATCTTGTTCTGTGGCTCAGTTTCCAATTTTGTTTGCTAACGACTGTGAAGAGCCTTGGAACATTTTACTGTGTTAAAGGCGCTGTTTAAATCACATAAAGAAAATTGGAGATGTGCAAAACACCAGAATTGGAGGAATGGAGAGATGGAAGGTTGTAGGGCTAGAAAAGGTTATAGAGTCAGGGAGGAGTGAGAAAAATGGAACAATTTGAAAGCAAGGATGATAATCACCTGCCAGCACTCACTGGGCAGGCCCATGGATTCGATAAAGCACCAGAGGGTTCCTGCCACCTGTGCAACTCCTTCCAGTGAGCGACAGCACCTTCAGGAGAGGAATGGACCTGAACCCCAGTGAAACTCAGCAGGAGAGGAGGGGACCTGAACTCCAGTGGGACTCAGCAGGAAAGGAGGGGACCTGAACCCCAGTGGGACTCAGCAGGAGAGGAGGGGACCTGAACTCCAGTGAAACTCAGCACCTTCTGGAGAGGAGGGGACCTGAACCCCAGTGGGACTCAGAACCATCTGGAGAGGAGAGGACCTGAACCCCAGTGGGTCTCAGCACCTCAGGAGAGGAGGGGACCTGAACCCCAGTGGGAGTCAGCACCTTCAGGAGAGGAGGGGACCTGAACCCCAGTGGGACCCAGCAGGAGAGGAGGGGACCTGAACCCCAGTGGGACTCAGAACCTTCTGGAGAGGAATGGACCTGAACCCCAGTGGGACTCAGCAGGAGTGGAGGGGACCTGAACCCCAGTGGGACTCAGCACCTTCAGGAGAGGAATGGACCTGAACCCCAGTGGGACTCAGCAGGAGAGGAGGGGACCTGAACCCCAGTGGGACTCAGAACCTTCTGGAGAGGAATGGACCTGAACCCCAGTGGGACACAGCAGGACAGGAGGGGACCTGAACCCCAGTGGGACTCAGAACCTTCAGGAGAGGAGAGGACCTGAACCCCAGTGGGTCTCAGCACCTCAGGAGAGGAGGGGATCTGAACCCCAGTGGGACTCAGCACCTTCAGGAGAGGAGGGGATCTGAACCCCAGTGGGACTCAGCACCTTCAGGAGAGGAGGGGCAAGAGAGAAAAACAAGCCACGCCTCAGGAACCAGTTAGAACCGTGAACTGAGCTCCTGTTTGGAGAGATAACAACAGCCGGACAAAGAGCAATTTTCTGCACTCAGCTTAAATTACAATGGCCAGAGAACAAGTTTGCGTTGACCTGTGTGCCTCGATTCTCCATTATACATTAGAGTATTATGATCTAGAACCTTCTTGTCTTAACTCAAGTTCCTATGTCACTCTGATTATGCTGTACCTTTCTTCTGTTCCTTTACATATGCTGACAGTTCATTGCGCAATAAAAAAAGGTCTTTGGGAAGATTTATAATTCCGTCATCTCAATCCTTCAATTAATCATTTCTGTGACATTGAGAGCAGAAAGAAAATGCCTGGGAAACTGCTGGCCCTGACTGTCTCCACTTGATCGATTAAAGTTGCAGAGAACCTTCAGAAGTATTTTGTGAAAGATATTTTGTTTCCCGTGTTTAACCTGCTCGATGCCTGTTTTTTTTAATTCATTCATGGGATGTGGGCGATGCTGGCCAGGCCAGCATTTATTTCCCATCCTTAATTGCCCTTGAGAAGGTGGTGGTGAGCTGCCTTCTTGAACCGCTGCAGTCCATTTGGAGTAGGTATACCCACAGTGCTGTTAGGAAGGGAGTTCCAAGATTTTGACCCAGCGACAGTGAAGGAACGGCGATATAGTTCCAAGTCAGGATGGTGTGTGACTTGGAGAGGAACTTGCAAGTGGTGGTGTTCCCATGTATTTGCTGCCCTTGTCCTTCTAGTTGGTAGAGGTCGTGGGTTTGGAAGGTGCTGTCTGAGGAGCCTTGGTGCATTGCTGCAGTGTATCTTGTAGATGGTACACACTGCTGCCACTGTGCGTCGGTGGTGGAGGGAGTGAATGTTTGTAGACGGGGTGCCAATCAAGCGAGCTGCTTTGTCCTGGATGGTGTCGAACTTCTTGAGTGTTGTTGGAGCTGCACCCATCCTGTTATCACACCCTGCTGCCATATGGAGGGTCAGAATTCCCTTTGGCCATTATCAGCAGCTTAGATGTTAACTGTGGCTCAGTAAGTAGCACGTTCACTACAGAAGTTTGTGAGTTCAAACCCCAATCTAGGAATTAAGTACAAAAGTTGTGCTGATACTTCCAGTGCAGTACTGAGGGAGTATAACACTGTTGGAAGTGCTCTTTGTAGGGTGTGATGTTAAACTGAGACCCTGCGTACCCTCTGAGCTGGATGTGAAAGATCCAGTGGTATGGTTTTGAAGAAGCATTGTGAAATTCTCCCCAGTGTCCTGGTCAATGTTTATCTCTCAACCAACATCACTAAACCTGATTATCTGGTCATTATCACATTGCTGGTTGTGTGATCTTGCATGCAAACTGCCGCATTTCCTGCATTACAAACAGTGACTACACTTCAAAAGTACTTCATTTGCTGTGAAACACTTTGAAACATCCTGAGATCACGAAATATGCTATAGAAATGCACGTCCTTATATTTCCTCCCTCCAAATCATTAACATTGCTTTCCAGGGCAGGATGGATTCACAACCACAATGATATGATACCGACCTTCTGTTGACATCCTTCCAACTATAATAGATGGTGGACATGCAGCGAACAATCCATTTAGGTGGGGTGTCTTCTCTTGGTGCACCTTTGCTGATGGCCGTGAAGGCCAATCCTTGAGAGGCAGGTTCTGCCACAAGTGCCGCACGTGAAGCTGCCAAGTGATTCTGTGGGTTGCTGCTTTCAGTGTTGGCACCTGTTGCCAAACTGCTGTAGCAACTGGTCATTGTGGTAGTGCACAGAAGTCTACAGGATGTGTTGTCATTTCCCTCTTTCACCAGCTAGTGACTTCCAGGTGCGATAGTCGACATTTAGAGTCTTCATGTCACACAAGCAAGCATCCTTGAAGCAGAGCTTTGGGCGCCCCACTGGTCACCTGGCCCCTGCTACCTCTAAGAAGATCCTTGGCTATGCAACCGTCTTCCATCCTGCGATGTGTCCGATCCACCGAAGCCGCCTCTGTTTGATTAGTCCCAACACATGTGGTAGGGAATATGGGATTAATGTAGGATTAGTATAAATGGGTGGTTGTTGGTCGGCTCAGACTCGGTGGGCCGAAGGGCCTGTTTCAGTGCTGTATCTCTCTATGACTCTATGACTCTATGACTTGGGAACTCTGCCTTTGAGAGGACTGCCGCATTTGTGATTTTGTCCTGCCAGGATGTACCTATAATGCACCACAGACAGGGAAGATGGAAATTATTGAGCTTCTTTTCCTGGTAGCTGCGAGTCACCCATGTTTCACAGCCATACAGCAAGGTGCTAAGAGCATAGACCTTGTAAACCATCAGCTTGGTCTTAAGGATCAGCTTGGTGTTATCCCATGTGCATTTTGCAAGTCGGCCAAAGGTGGTAGTTGCTTTCCCTATGGGTATATTGAGCTCTGCATCAAGGAACACATTGTCTGTCACTGTGGGCCCAAGGTGGCAGAATTCACTAACCACTTCCAGTGGGGTGTTATTTAGTGTGATCAGCGGCGGAGATGCAACACCTTGTCCCATGACCACTGTTTTCTTGATGTTTATAGTCAAGGACAACAAGTTACAGGCATGGGAGAGACAGTCCATGAGTCTTTGTAGCTGAGTTTCCATGTGAGTGACTAGCGCAGCATCATCAGCGTAGAGGAGTTCTCTGATCAGGACGTGATGTGTTTTTGTCTTCACTTTCAGCCTTGATAGATTGTAGAGCTTGCCCTCTATCCTAATGTACAAGCAGACTTCTTCCATATCTGCAGGGAAGGCAAAGGTCAGGAGCATGGAGAAGATACCAAACAGAGTGGGAGCTAGGACACAACCATGTTTCACTCTGTTCTTCACTCCAAAACTTACTACCCTCCAATCTGCTTTGTATCATTGGCCGTGAGAGGGCAGACATTCGAGGATTGGAACAACAGGGAGAATAGAAACATATGGACATTAACAGACAGCAAGTGACCGTCTGGTCCATCCACCTGGTTCCACACAATTGTGATACCTTGTGCACCACACTATAAACAATCTCCGCCCCATCCAAAACTGTGAGATCCCCTGGGAGAGGCAAAGAGAAAAGATAAAAATCCTGGACAATTTGAGGAAAAAAATTCTGGAAAATTCCTCTCTTGGTCTCCTGTCGGTGCTTGAAACTGGTCCAAGAGATCTCTAGTCCTGATAATTTGATGCAGTGCCAGCTGGTTTAGTGTAATGCCCACTATGCAACTGAGGCATCAGGACCAAAAGTCCCAGCTTTCATTCTGAGTCTGTGCTGATCTCAGCCAGGACAACATTGGACAGATATGTCGACTTCACCACTCCTGACAACAGAGTGGGGGGATACTGACCAGGGTTCCTGCTCCTGATGGATACCCAATGACTCACTGCTGGTTAAGTACCTGATGTAGAACAGAAGCAAGCTCAGCTCCAATTCCCTCCATGAGAGCTCATCACTTAGGGTCACCCAGAGTGGCCAATGCCAGTGAGACATTGGGATTGACTGGAACCAGAACTGTCATGGGAGATGGAGGGAAAGCTGACTGATAAAAAACAAGGAATCATGCCCTTTATTATGAGTCTTGACACTTTGCTGACAGTAAAAACCTCATGACTGTGTGTAGGAGTGTTGCCAACCCTCCAGGATTGCCCTGGCATCTCCAGGAATTGAAGATTAATCTACAGGATACTGCAGCAAGAAAACCTAGGAGAAAATTCCTATGTAGGAGCATTAAAAATATGGAGTTCTTTTTCAATTTCTTTGAACACTTTCATTTATTAGTTATAAAAATATTGGAGATGGGGAAAAGGATGCTTCACGGGGACTGGTGGTTGGAGCTGGGAGGTCATATGGTGAAACCTCCAGGAATATGTCCAACCAGAGTTGGTAAGCCTAGTCTGTCTGAATGACTGAGAGCCATCAGGATAAGCCACAAAGAAAATCAAAGTTGTCATTCCCACCGCTAAATGATGAACATACTCATTGGAATAATTATAGAGCAAAGCCTGCTGAACTCTTGTGTTAATCCTGAACCAAGAGATTAGGCCGAAATCAGGGTGAAACATGTTGCTGTTTTACAAGGTCCATATGACCCAGAGCTTCGCGAGAGCTGCTTGGCAGATCGCAGTGTGTTACCAGCAGCACAAACTGAATTTTAAAAAATAGAAGCAGAAACTCTCCTTTAGCAGCAGGTCCAGTGGGATGGAGTTTTTCTTCTGTAAAATAAGCATTCCCATATTAGTAAACTGCCTCCTTCCCGTGGACCCATTACCAACAAATCACTCAGCATTGGCTCAAATAACAGAAATGAGCATTATCTTTTGAAAGCTAGAATAGCCTTCCACCCAGTAACACACGGTGTGTTATTACATATTACATACTCAAGAGTATGATACCCAGTAACACATGGTGTGCTTTTATTTAATATATTGAGGAATGCTTCACCCAGTAACACACGGTGTGTAATTATATATTATACACATGAGTGTAATACCCAGGAACATGCAATGTGCTATTATATATTACATACACAGGACTGTTATACCCAGCATTACGGCCAGGTGTGAAGGGCTCTAGTGGTTCCCTCTCAGCCTTTGCCTAGTTTAACCGTAACAGGGTTTAATTTTAAAACACCGTGTTTTTAGTTTTCCCTTAGTGAATCCTTGTTCACTGCTCCAACTGTAAGGCAAAGAAATCAAACATGTTTCCTTAGATTTAAACAAGAAAGGTATAAGTTTATTAACCTTAAACTCTAATCCGGTGAACGACTACGAATATGTGACATGACCATGCTAGCATGATACATGATAAACACACATGCAGATAGAGACAGAAAAAGTAGAAGAAATAAAGGGGAAAAGTTTGAGAAAATATCTGGTAGTTACAGTCCTTTAAGTTCAAAGTGGAGTCTTTGGTTGCCGGTAAGTCTTGCAATTCGTTGGGGCCCAGTTCACGCTTCAACTTGTTCCGATGTAGGAGTCTTTTCTCTCAAGATTTACGTGTCTTCTGTGGGTCCGGTGGCTTGGGAGAAAGTGAGAAGGAGAGACAGCCACGGGAGAGACTTGCTTGTTTCAGCTTCAGTTGCACACTGCCTTCTCAATTCAAACTGTCCTGTGGCTAGTTCAAAAATCCTGGACCAGCCAGTTAGTCATGTGACCAGCTGTTTTAACCAGTCCTGGCTCTGTGGATTGTATCATCTTAGCAGGACCTGGAATGCGCTTCCTTACACCTTCAATGTCCGGTGATGAAAGTCCATTTGGGTTAATTAGAGCAGGGAATAGTCCTTTGTCTCCACAAGCACTATCTCTTAGTATGCAAATGTCCTTCCAGCCCAGTGTCTGGTGATCTTCAAACAAGCCATTTCTTCACTCCAGAAACAGTTTAAAATCAATGATCATATGACAAAATTAATATGCCTCATTCTTGGCAGGTGGGAGTCTGCATGACACCAGTAACACACGGTGTGTTATATATTGTATAGACAGGAGTGTTATACTCAGTAACACACGGTGTGTTATATATTGTATAGACAGGAGTGTTATACTCAGTAACACACGGTGTGTTATTCCATAACATATACAGGAATGCTAGGCCACATAACATACAGTGTGCTATTATATAGTATAAACATAGGAGTATTATACCCAATAATGAACAATGGAAGTAATTTTGACTTTGGTGTCGAATGGTTGTTTGTGAATCGGCAATTACATCACTTTTGATTTTTATTTCTATTGACTTCCTTTCCACTCCAGGATGAAACCTTTAACTGGATCTTGTTAATTTGGGAGCCAATTTGGTCGTATGACATTTGAGTCATTTAAGGGAAAATGAAATTTTTTATTGGGAGAATTCAAATGGTAAATCAAACCTTTCGTTAAAATCACAAAGAGGCTAAATTAATTTTTGCAAAGCACTTGAAATTGTTCCCTCAGCTGCTCTTAATTGCCATACAATGGCCGATAGCAATAATGTCATTGCTCATGAGACCTGTGGCATTTAGCAGTACCATGCTTTTTTAAGGGAAGGATGCAGAGACACTGTCCCTTTAACCGTCCCATTACACCCACATCAGTTGCTGTCCACAGCACCCGAGCAAACCAGTTGTGAGTAGTCTCTGATTCTAACAAGGCCAATGGGCCTGACAACATTAGTTTACTTTTCCCTTGTGTTTTTGTTCTCCTGCTGCTCAGCTTACCAGTGAAAAACCACAACACATACAAGTCCTCCGAGATACACAGCTTTTCAATGAATGCCCCTGTACTACCCAGTCAATGACCAAGTGCAGCTGAACAAATCCGAAAGCTAGTTGACACCCGATGCAAAATACCAAACCACCTTATCATTAATATTCCCTAATGGAACAAACATTATCACCTCCTCAGTGCAATAATTGATGTCAATCTGATATTTTTCATTAACTTCCTTACAAATGCAGCTGACAATAAATCCATTTTTCAGTTAAGTTGCGACACCCAAGGGCCTGTCTGCCGACTCAGGTGGACATAAAAGATCGTGGGACACTAGTGGAAGAATAGCTAAGGGTTCCCTTGGTGTCCTGAAGCCACTCAATCATTGCCATCAAAATACAGATTAATAGACTATTCATCTCATTTGCTGCTTGCAGGATCTGTCATTAAGTCGTCTAACCATTGGGATGTGGAGGCGTCCCACCTTGCACTCTCTGTAAACTTGAATTCATCCAAAACTCTGCTACCTGTATCCTAACTCACAGCAAGAGCCCACCCTATGACCAATAATTGGCCGCCCTAGTGCAAAACATGAATGACCGTTTCCCACACAGTGCAGCCTTCTGACCTACATTTCAGCTTGATCGCAGGGTTCAGAAGCCTGCAGATAAAATCTTGCCTAAGGCTATTTCTCTTCCAATCACTGGTAGGAAGTCAGTGCATCCGGAGAATGGGCCAATGGCAGGAGCGTGGGGACAAAGTGATCTGAGGCAGGAGGTCATGTGATGAAACCTCCAGGAAAACATCCAACCAGAATTGGCCATCCAACTACTGCTCCCTGACTAAATCAACTTGTTCAACATGGATCATGGATGAAGCCTGAGATCTGCCTGATCTGTATGGTTTAGTACCACAGTGAATAGTCCATTTACCAAGGGAGACATTGAAAAAACCCATCAAAATAGCAAAAGGACGCCCAAGGTTGAAAAAGGCCATTGGCCCAGCTCCACATTCCTTTCAAACTCCTTTTCCTATTTGCTCCTGTAGTTCACTTACGAGTTTTGCATTTCTGTCTTTCTCAAACTTGCTTTGTTTATTCATCTTACTTTCTTAGTTTATCTAAAGAGCAACAAATATGGGCCGTCGATGCTTTCACGAGAACCGTTCCTTAGTCAATAATAAGAACATATGAATTTTAGGAGGAGAAAAGGTCATGGGGTCAAGTTCCGCACCAGAATCCAGAGCACAAAATTTAGACTAACAGTCCCAGTACCACAGTGAATTAGTGTTGCACTGTCAGAGGTGCCATCTTTCAGATGAGACATTAAACCAAGGTCCGACCCCTCAAGTGGACGTAAACAATCCAATGGCACTACTTCAAAGAACAGCAGGGAGTTCTTCCTGGTGTCCTGACCAAAATTTATCCCTCAAAAAAATCATTTAAAAACATCTGGTCGTTATCACTTTGCTGTTTATGGGAGCGTGCTGTGCACAAATTGGCTCCTGTGCTCATAACTTTCTAACAGTGACTACACTTCATTGGTTGTAAAGTGGTTTAGGACATCCTGAGATTGTGAAAGGCACAATAGAAATGTAAATCTTTCTTGTTAGGCCCAATTGTGGCATGTACGTTTTCTCATTGATCTCATCCCACTTTTCACCATATCCTTTAATTCTGCAATACATAATTCATTGTCTTGCGAATCGATTTATACCATATGCTTCAATCTTCCATCTCTGGAAAGTTATTCAACAATTCCATTATCTTTTGAGTGACAAAGTTCACCCAGCTTTCCCTATTTACTGTTAACTGCCTAATTTTTAACTTGAGTCCATGGTATTTGAACTCTTTGCCACAGTGAATCATTTCCCTAATCTATATTGTCATCCCCTTCATAACCTTGAAAACTAGGCCTCTCATTCCCTTTAATGAAGATACTTAGGAAAAAGAAATGAATTTGACAATGAGGATTGTTTGGGCCGACGAAATCATAAATGTATTTAATTTCAATTTACTTTTGAAGGCACTTGTCTGTGTGTAACAGTCTCCGTCCCTGACTAGTTTCTCATTAATGTGGCAGATCAGAGGTCGCTGAAAGAATTTGCTTCATGTCGTGATAGTTCAAGAAAATGTAACCATTTTTATCAATGTGATGTTTCTTTGCAAACAGTAGCCGGGTCAAGGAGTTGTTATGCTAGGTCCCAATGATAGTGAAGGGATGATAGCAAGGCCTTAGCTGATAGTCAAGGTTTGTGGCTATCCAGATCTAATCAATAGTCAGGCTTCATTGATGATCAGGGCTAGACCTAACTGGGAGCCAAAGTTAACCACGGCAAGAGCGTGGCCATGTTCTTTGGGAACTGGGCTGACTGACCCTTTGCCCCCTTCACCGTCAGGTCAGACTACCTGAAGGTGCCGGGGATATGGTTCAGAGGGGCCGGGGCGTGCACCAAAACCTGGAAGGAGCGCGTAGCCAGGGTACAACACAAGCTGAGCATGTGGGAGCAACGATCTCTCTCCAGTATGGGTGAGAACCTGGTCATCAGGTGCGAGGCGCTCACGTTGTTGCTGTACGTGGTGCAGGTCTGGCCCATACCCCACTCCTGCGCTGTGGCGGTCACCCGAACCATTTCCCGCTTCATCTGGGGATCCAAAATGGACCGGGTCCTGAGGGACCCGATGTTCAAATCACTGGATAAGGGCGGGAAAAATTTTACCCAACATCGCCCTCATCCTGATGACTACCTTCATGTGCGGCTGCATCAAGCTGTGTGTAGATCTCCAGTACACAAACTCCAAGTGTCGTGTTGAGGTTCCATCTGTCCCCGGTGTTGCGAAGGATGGGCCTGGTTACATTGCCGCCGTATGCTCCATCCAGTTGGACTGTGCTGTACCACCTATCCTTCGTGGAACAGTTTCTGCCGAAAAACACCTTTGACCACCAATCCATCAGGCAGTGGTCTGCACGGAATGTCCTCAAGACCCTACGGGAAAAGGAGATGGTGGATCCTGTCGGATGGTTCCCCGAGCAGACCGCCAAAGTCATTTGGCAGAATGCCTCATCACCAGAACTTTCAAACAAGCACCAAGATGTAGCTTGGCTGGTGGTGGGGAGAGCCTTCCTTGTCAGATCCTTCCTGCAAGCCTGAAGTCTCACCCCTCCACACAATGCCCTCGCGGTGGCTGTGGTGGGGAAGAGACAGTTGTCCACCTCCTTCTGGATTGTGTCTTTGCAAAGCAGGTGTGGAAAGAGATGCAGTGGGTTTTGTCGAGGTTCATCCCAAGCAGCTCTGTAACACAGGAGTCTGTGCTCTACGGGCTGTTCCCAGGGACACACACCAAGATAAACATCAACTGCTGCTGGAGGACTATCAATTCGGTGAAAGACGCCCTTTGGTCTGCCCGAAACTTGCTGGTCTTCCAGCGCAAAGTGTTGTCCACGACCGAATGTTGCGAACTGGCACATTCCAAGGTCCAGGACTACGTGCTGAGGGATGCACTAAAGCTTGGGGCAGCCGCAGCAAAGGCTCAATGGGGAAAGACCACAGTGTAAGGTCCCCCCACCAAGCTGAACTGAGGGGCTTGATCCATGGAAAACCCTTCGAACTGTATTGGGAAAATTTTCGTTTGCTGTAAAATGTAAAAATGTGTCTGGCATGAGAAATGAAATGGGAGGGTTATGAGGCAACTCACTCCTGTAGTGAAGGAAACTGACTTCCTTTGCACTGTCTGAATCTTTTGACTTGGCGCTGTTTGGAACTGTTTGGTAATGTATTTTTTACAGATTTTTATGAGTAAAGTATATTTTGGAAATTAAAAAAAAAGCTTGGCCTAACTGGCTGGGGAGAGACCATGATCTTTGATCCTGTCCTGGATAACTTCTGAGCAAATGGCTACAACCAATTCTAGAGCTTCGGGCCAGGGAGTGTGAAACACCATTCGGGTGGTGGTGACGGATAAGGAAGGAGGTGTACCGTTTGACCGCACCTTCTTCATCAAGAGAATCCTCATCGATTGCTGTGAATTCCAAGCTGCCGACATCTACTGCCTGCAGGACTTCCCCAGCAGTGGCTATTTCGACATGACGTTTAAGAATGTGGCGGGATGCATCAAGTTCCTGAAGGTTTTCAAAGAGAAGGGAAACCAGGCGCCGCTGTCCATCCTCACAGCGGAGCCGCTCTTTACGCTGCCGTCATAACGTGACCGGGTGGTGACAATTCACCTCTATAACCCCCATGTTCCTGTCGTGGATTAACTCACCTTCCTCGCCAGGTACGTCGAAGTGGTCAGCAACAGCACTGATGTCAGGGACCCGTTTGGGATTTGGACAAGTAAGCGGCAGGCCAAGGTGACCTTGAAGGTCGATGCCAACAGAGCCATCATCCATCATCCACCCTTCGCTATCGGGGGAATTCGAGGCTTCTTGGTCTATGTGTGGCAGCCCAGAGTTTGTTGCACCTGTGGCAAATCTGGTCACGTGGCAGCTAATTACAGTACAGTTGTCTGCAAGAACTGCAAGAAGGAAGGCCATCAGACCAAGGACTGTAAACAGAGTAAATGTTGCAACCTGTGCAGTGAGGCAGGCCACCTCTACAAAACCTGCCCCAAACGTTGCCTCAACTATGCTCAGGTGGCAAGGCCCAAGGATAGGCCAGGAGAAAGAACAACAAATGCGTCTGGTCCTGGGAAGGAGACAAACAATCCTCTCCACAGCAAGGAAAGCCTACCTGACAAGAAGAAAAGGGAGGCAGCTGAAACCAGTGACCCGACACCTACCCTGTGCCCGGAAACCCCTCCTCCACAGCCAGAGTCAATGGAGGAGGAGGCAGCTGATGGTCAAACAGGTCAGTGGCAAGTGGTACAAAAGAAAACCGCAAGAAAAAATCTGCCTAAAGCGGAACAGGTCACCACCCAAACCAGTGGCAAGAGGAGGCTACCGTCTGAGACAGACTACAGCAGCTCCTCTTCACTGGACGAGGAAGTGTCGGAACGACGGCACCTACAAAAGAAGCGACAGAACTCAAGGGAGCTGGAAGATGAAGCCCCCCAGCCCCTGAAATTTGTGATGGGCCCAGCGCGCCCCAAATCAAGGGCGCTGAACCTAGCGACACGCCCAGCGCATCCCAGCTCCGGGACACCAAGGGCAACAACACGTCAGGTGCGCTCCAGCACCGGGAAGCCGGGAGCTGTGATGTCCTCGAGGAGGAAACAACAGCAGAGGACAGCCCAATCCTTGCTGTCTTCAAGAGTCCCCCGATGTCACCCCAGCAGAACAAGCCCTGCATGAGAAACCAGAAGGAGTTTCTGAGCCCAACGAGCATGAAACAGCTTGTGTACACCATGGGTACGCAAGAATATACCAAAGGAATGGGTCTAGCAAGGACAAGTGGTGTGGGAAGCAACAACTAACTTAAAAATGGGTATAAGGATTGCTTCAATTAACGTGCATAGCATTAAATCCACTATGCGATGTGTTTCAACCTTGGATTAGCTTGCCAAGGTCAAAGCCGACCTACTCTTTCTGCAGGAGTGTGGAATACCACACCTCAGCACCTACAGGCAGTGGTTGAGATCGTGGTCCCACGGGCCATCGATCTGGTCAGGGGGTAATGATTGCCGTTCCTCCGGCCTGGGTATTCTGCTGCGGGGAGGTAACTTCACCATCTCCGAAGTTTAGGTGGTGATGGGCGGTCGCCTCCTCGTAGCTGATGTAATGGACAACAATGCTCCACTCCAGTTGATCAACGTGTACGCCCCGGTTCAATGCAGCGAGTAGCTGACCGTCTTCCAGCAGCTCCCACTGCTGCTGGCGATGTCCAGGCCGGTCATTCTAGGCGGTGACTTCAACTGCATCATTGAAGCAGCTGGACGATCCGGCAGTGACGACAGCAAACTGGACGCTACGTCCAGATTCCTAATAGAAACAGTAAAAGATGCCAAACTGCACGACGTCTTCAGCAAACCTGCAGACGGAGCGCAGTGTAGATACACCTAGTCAAGATCGGACAGGTCTGCCCATTCCAGGATTGACTTCCTGTTTGTGTCCCGTGCTGTCACGGTCAGATCCACCGACGTCAAGCCGGTGTTCTTCTCCGACCACTGCCTCTTACTGGCCGACTGTCACTTACAGGATGACCAGCGAGTTGGCAGGGGGATATGGAAGCTCAATGCTACACTGCTAACCCCAGAGAACATTGAGGAACTCAAAAGGGATTACAAAGGTTGGAGGACCGTGAAACCCCTCTTTGAGTCTCCAATTCACTGGTGGGAAGCCATCAAGAAGAACATCAAGAGGTTCTTTATCTTCAAAGGTGTTCAGAGGGCGAGAGAGAGACAGAGAGAAATGTCCCGACTCCAGAAAAGTATACAAAATCTGCTCCGGCTGCAGTCGATGGGGATCGAGGTCAAGGAGGACCTCCAAGAGGTGAAGAGCCAGCAGGCCTCGCTCTTTGCCATGGAAGCCTCCAAGATCATCTTCCGGTCCAGAGTCCGCTCCATGGAGCAGGATGAGATGTGCTCGCGTTACTTCTTCCAAAAGGTACGGAAAGAGCTCTGTGATCAGCAGCCTGAAGGAAGAGGATGGCTCGGTAACATCTTCGCAGTTTGACATACTAAGGATCAGCAAATCCTTTTATGCTGGGCTGTATGGCGCCAAGCCCACAGACAGCAGAGCATCCCAGTCCTTCCTGTCATCTATCACAGAGGTCTTAGATGACAGCATGAGGGAGAGACTGGACAAGCCGTTAACCCTGGACGAGCTGACAAAGGCCGTCGAGTCCTTCGAGACGAGTAAAACTCCCGGAAGCGACGGCTTACCGGTCGAGTTGTATTCGGCCCTGTGGGACTGGGTCGGCCCGGACCCACTGGAAGTATATGAGAGTACGCTCCTGGCCGGCAGCATGTCAGAATCCATGAGGAAAGGCATCATCACCCTCATCGACAAGCAGAAGGGGGAGAGGGCAGAAATCAGAAATTGGCGGCCCATCTCACTGTTTAATGTTGATTACAAGATTCTGTCCAAGGTCATCGCCAGTCGAGTCAAGTCTGCTCTGGAGTTGGTGATTCACCCTGACCAGACCTGCACTGTACCCGGCAGGAAGATCTCTGATAGTCTCGCACTACTCAGGGATACGATCGCCGATGTACGGGACAGGAGGGTGGACACCTGCCTCATTGGCCTGGACCAGGAGAAGGCTTTTGACAGGATATCGCACACCTACATGATGGACGTGCTTTCCAAAATGGGGTTTGGGGAGGGAATCTGCAATTGGATCAAACTGCTCTACACAAACATCAATAGCGCAGTCTCAATCAATGGTGGGAATCAGAAAATTTCCCGATCCAATTTGGAGTTAGACAGGGCTGTCCTCTCTCCCCTGTCCTATTTGTTTGCTGTATTGAACCCTTTGCTGAGTCTATTAGGAAGGATGCGAACATAAGAGGGGTGACAATCCCAGTCAGCGGAGGCACTCAGGTTAAAACCTCCCTGTACATGGATGACGTCACCGTCTTCTGCTCAGATCCGCTGTCCATTCGCAGACTGATGAGCATCTGCGACCAGTTCGAACTGGCCTCGAGAGCCAAAATTAACCACGGCAAGAGCGAGGCCATGTTCTTTGGGAACTGGGCTGACCGATCCTTTGTCCCCTTCACCGTCAAGTCAGACTACCTGAAGGTGTTGGGGAGATGGTTCAGAGGGGCCGGGGTGTGCACCAAAACCTGGAAGGAGCGAGTAGTCAGGATACACCATAAACTGAGCATGTGGGAGCAGCGATGTCTTTCCATTGTGGGTAAGAAGCTGGTCATCAGATGCGAGGCGCTCACGTTGTTGCTGGACGTGGCGCAGGTCTGGCCCATACCCCAGTCCTGCGCTGTGGCGGTCACCTGAGCCATTTTCCGTTTCATCTGGGCATCAAAAATGGACCGGATCCGGAGGGACATGATGTTCAATCCTCTGAATAAGGGCGGGAAAAATGTACCCAATGCCGCCCTCATCCTGATGACCACCTTCGTGTGCGGCTGCAACAAGCTGTGTGTAGACCTCCAGTACGCAAACTCCAAGTGTCACTGCGTGCTGAGATTCTATCTGTCCCCAGTGTTGCGAAGGATGGGTCTGGTCACATTGCCGCGGAACGCTCCATCCAGTTGGACCGTGCCATACCACGTATCCTTCGTGGAAAAATTTCTACGGATAAACACCTTTGACCACCAATTCATCAGGCAGTGGTCTGCACGGAATATCCTCAAGACCCTACGGGAAAAGGAGATGGTGGATCCGGTCAGATGGTTACCCGAGCAGATTGCCAAAGTCATTTGGCAGAATGCCTCATCACCAGAACTTTCAAACAAGCACCAAGATGTAGCTCGGCTGGTGGTGAGAAGAGCCCTCCCCGTCAGATCCTTCCTGCACGCTCGGAGACTCACACCCTCTGCACAATGCCCTCAAGGTGGCTGTGGTGGGGAAGAGACAGTTGCCCACCTCCTTCTGGAATGTGTCTTTGCAAAGCAGGTGTGGAAAGAGATGCAGTGGTTTTTGTCGAGGTTCATCCCAAGCAGCTCTGTAACACAGGAGTCTGTTCTCTATGGGCTGTTCCCAGGGACGCACACCGAGATAAACATCAACTGCTGCTGGAGGACTATCAATTCGGTGAAAGACACCCTTTGGTCTGCCCGAAACTTGCTGGTCTTCAAGCACAAAGCGTTGTTCACGACCGAATGTTGCGAACTGGCACATTCCAAGGTCCAGGACTACGTGCTGAGGGACGCACTAAAGCTTGGGGCAGCCGCAGCAAAGGGGGAAAGACCACAGTGTAAGGTCCCCCCACCAAGGTGAACTGAGGGGCTTGATCCATGGGAAACCCCTCGAACTGTAGCCAGAAAATATCTGTTTGCTGTAAAATGTACATGGCATGGGAAATGAAATGGAAGTGATGTGAGTCAACTCACTCCTGTATTGAAGGAAACTGACCTCCTTTGCACTCTTTGTATTGTTTGACTTGGTGCTTTTTGGAACTGTTTTGTAATGTATTTTTTACAGATATTATGAATAAAGTATATTTTGGAAATAAAAAAATTGCTAGACATAACTGATGGTCAGGCCGAGCCAATGAATGATCAGCCCTAGTGTGTGATCAGATCTAGTCGCTGGTTGGGTATAGTTGATAAGTCAGTCCTAGTCAATGATCAGGCCTACTGTGTTGTCAGGCATAGTGAATGACAACAAAAATAACTTGTATTTCTATAGCACCTATAATGTAGTAAAACATCCCAAAGGCATTTCACAAGAGAGTTGCTAAGCAAAATTTGACACCAAGCCATATAAGGAGATATTAGGGCAGAAGACTAAAAGCTGAGTCAAATGGCTACGTTATAAGGAGTGTCTTAAAGGAGGAGAAAGACACAGAAAGGTTAAGGGAGAGAATTCCAGATCTAAGGGCCTTAGCAGCTGAAGGCACAGCTTCCAATGGTGGAGAAATTAAAATCGGGGATGCACAAGAGGCCAGAATTGGAGGAGTGGAGATATCTTGGAGGGTTGTATGGTTTTGTAGAAGATTACAGAAATAGGAAGGGGTGAGGCCATGGAGGGATTTGAAAACTAGGATGAGAAATTTAAAATCAAGTATTTGCTTAACCAGGAGGCCAGTGTAGGGATGATGAGTGAACGGGACTTGGTGTCAGTTAATGGTCAATAGTCAGGTCTGAACAATTGACAGCCCTCTCAGGCCTGGTAAATAATGACTGTACTGCAGGCCAAGTCCATAGCTAGGTCTAGTCAATGGGGTCAGGTCTAGACAATTTCCAGGCCTACTCTGTAGTCAGGCCTGGTCAATAGTAAGGCCTACTTGGTAGTCAGGTCTTGTATCAAGCCTACTCTGTAGTCAGGCCTAATAAATATTCAGGCCTCTGTAGTCAGGCCTAATCGATAGTCAGCCCTACTCTATAGTTAGCTTCGTCAATAGTGAAACCTACTCTGTAGTCAGGCCTAGTCTGTAGGCCTAGTCAATAGTCAGGCCTAGCATTGGACACAGTGGCTTTTGTGCAAATATTAGGGCTGGTACATTTTGCCAGGTTTAAAAAAAAAGCATTAGCCATTGAACTGGACAGTAGGGCTGGAATGTGGTGGTTGTTTCACCAATTTCGCCCTTCTGTCCTTTTCAGAGGAGCACTCCTGTAGATTTAGGGAACTCCGACTCCGCTCCATTATCTCATCCAAGTCGTCTTCTTCTTAGGTAGTCCCTTAAGAACGGGGATGATTTTCTTCCACTCCAGAGTTGTGGGTCCTGAGGTGACTGAATAGTCCAATTCTGGATCCACACACTCTGCCACAGGTGGGGCAGATGGTGTTTGGTGAGGTGAGTGAATGGGATGCTCGAAATTCCGAACGCTCCTTCCGCTGTTTGCGCTTGGTCGCTGCCTGGGCATGTCGATGTTGTTTGAACTGGCTGGCACTGTCGCGGATGCTTCTTCTCCATTTTGAACAGTCTCAGGCAAGAGACTCCCACGAATCAGTGCAGATGTCACATTTTTCAGGGAGGCTTTAAGGACATCCTTGTAGCATTTCCTCTGCCCTCCTGGTAGCCTCTTGCTGTGATAGAGCTCGGAGTAGAAAGCTTGTTTTGGGAGTCTTGTGTCAGGCATGTGGGCGATGTGACCCGCCCAATAACTGACTAGCCATGATCAGTGTCTTGATACTGGGGATGTTGGCATGAGACAAGACACTGATATTGGAGCGCTTGCCCTGCCAGTGAATTTGCAGAATTTTGTGGAGGCACCGCTGGTGATATCTTTCCAGGGCTTTGAGATGTCTGCTGTACAGTGTCCATGTTTCCAACACATACAGGAGGACAGGTAACACTGCGTCCCTGTAGACCATGAGCGGTGTATGAATGCCTGACTGACTCAGCTGTGCCAACATTTCACAACCTACTTTCAGACAATTGGGTGAGGTACTGGAGAGTAGATGATCCCTGAGTCAGAGACGGGAATTAGCCTTGAAATCCTGGGCTTTTGGGCTGCAGTTTGTATGCAGTTGGACGGGAGGGGCAGTAATTTAGGGTGCAGCTCATTTGAGTTTGCCCCCTTTCTGGTCTAAATCGCAAATTCCTGGTGGGATTGGCTTTGTTCGTTAGAAGTACCTCCCTTTCTGCTGTCAGTTTTGGGGCAGGGCTGGCGGAATGCTGGGCTCCCAGGAAATACCACCAATTGCCCCTCACCTACAGACCATCTCAAAGATTGGGATGAAGCCGAGGTGAAATATGGCAGTTGGAATTGCTCCACACTCCGCCAGGCCCCACATATGATGACGGAGTGAAACAACTAGAACTTCAATCCACTATTTCCGTGACACGCTACAGAAACAACAACAGCTCGCATTTCTATAGCGCCTTTAACATTGTAAAAAATGTCCCAATGCACCTCACAAGAGAATTATAGAACAACATTTGATACCGAGCCACATACTAATATATCAAGACAGGTGACCAAAAGCTTGGTCAAAGAAGTAGGTTTTAGGGAATGACTTAAATGAGGGGAGAGAGGTGGAGAAATGGAGAGGTTTAGGGAGGGAATTCCAGAGGTTAGAGCCTTGTTAGCTGAAGGCACAGCTTATAAATGGTGGAACGATGAAAATCGGAGATGCACAAGAGGCCAGAATTGAAGGAATGCAGAGATCTTGGAGGGTTGCGGGGCTGGAGGAGGTTACAGAGATAGGGAGGGGCGAGGCCATGCAGAGATGTGAACAGAAGGATGAGAATTCTAAAACTGAAGCATTGCCGGACAGGAGCTAATGCAGGTCAGCAAACACGGGGGTGATGGGTGAATGGGACGTGGTGCAAGTTAGGATACAGGCAGCAGAGTTTTGGATGAGCTGATGATTTTATTAACAGAACAAAATTCAACAGGTGTTGAAATTCGAAGTGTTTGACTAAAACAGCCCCTCGGGCTCTATCTCGTATTTAATGACATCCTGTCCCACCCACAGTAATTCACAGCCATTTTCAACCAGGTGTTGGATATAAAGATCTTGTTTTGCATGGTGGAAAGAGGCCAGTAGGCAGAGAGCACAAGCAGCTCATAGTAAACTGATTACAAAGTGTCATTAATGATTAACCACTCTTTTGTAATAACAGCTCCCGCAGGAAGAACCTTGGATTTGTTTATTTCAGATACGGACATGTATGAGGTAGCCCTCTATATCAACTTGGCTCATTAGTAGCGCTCCCATCTTTCATTCTTGAAGGTTATGGGTTTACATCCCACTCCAGCACTTGAGTTCATAATCTCAGTTGAACACTGACAGAGTGCTGCAGATGTAGCAACTGTCAGACAGGGTCTTAAAATGAGGTCCTGCCTGCTGGTATTGGTGCACGTGAAGTGGTGCCTGTGGTACGACTCAAAAGTAAAGTCTGCAGTTTCCCTGCTCAGTGTTAGCATCTCAGGGGGGTTCAATAAGGGTTTGCTGACAAAAATCAATGGAAGCAGGGTGCCTCTTCCCTCTCCACAGAAGCATAGGCTGCAGATTTGCCCTCCAAGGCAGAGTTGCAAAGAAGTGTTAACTCTGAGTGTCGGTTTTTTCACTATAATTCCGCCCCTTCCTCTGCTTGATGGCAGTGTGCAGTTACACGCCAGTAACCCTCTGTTATCTTGGATAACGTTCATGTGTGAGCTTAGGAAATGAGTGTCAGCACACTATTCGACTCTAGAGGCATCATAGCTGAGTCACATGCTGTCCTCACCTCCCAGCAGGGATCAGAATATTGTCAGCAGCAGAAACGACAGATACTTTCCCCCGCACCACCCACCCCCACCGTCACCATCC
The DNA here is from genome assembly GCF_036365525.1 of Heterodontus francisci. Lineage (NCBI taxonomy): Eukaryota > Metazoa > Chordata > Chondrichthyes > Heterodontiformes > Heterodontidae > Heterodontus > Heterodontus francisci. The sequence goes on from NC_090401.1 coordinate 45,353,273, forward strand.
GCCCCCCGCCCCCCCCGACCGCTCCAGCAGTCCAGCAGAGGCCAAATGTACAAGATACTTATGATGAGGGAGGCCACTTGGCCCATCTTAATCTCCGTGCAGAACGACCCTACACTCTCCCCCCCCCCTTCCCCATTTCTGCATCAAATTGTTTCTTAAATGAATCCAAGGTTTTTGTCTTCACGTTCTTCCCATTCCAAGAGTTGGTCGCTCGCTGTGTGAAGAACAACCTCCCAATTTCAGACCTAAAATTATCTTTTACTCATGTGAACCTGTGTCCATTTGTCCTACTCTGGCAGTTGAATTTAAAGGAAATGGTTTCTATGTACCCTATCAACCCTATCAACTCCTTTAATCATTTTAAACACCTCAATTCGATCACATCTTTAATCCTCTATACTCAAAGAAATACAAGCCGAGTCTACGCAACCTGTTCTTATAATTTAATCCTTTTAGTCTCGGTATCATTCTGGTGAAGTTGCAACTCGTCCCTGCCAAGGCCAATATATCCTCCTGCGATGTGATGCCAAGTACTGGACGCAGTATTCCAAATAGGGTCTAACCCGAACTTTATATAAGTTTGTTCCAAGAGGTAGACTTTAAGCTGCATCCTAAAGATTGAGAGAGAGGTGGAGAGGTTTGGAGAGGGAATTCCAGAGCTTAGGGGCAAGGCCACTGAAGGCACAGCTGCCAATGGTGGAGCGAAGGAAGTGGGGGATATACAAGAGGCCATAATTGGAGGAACGCAGAGACTTTGGAGGATTGTAGGGATGGAAGAGGTTTCAGAGATAGGGAAGGGCAAGGCCACAGAAGACTTTAAACATGAGGATGAGAATAGAGGCATTTGTTTGGGAGGCAATGTAGGTCAGCGAGCACATTAAAATACTATCTTGTGTACATTTGTAAGATCATCTCCTTTCCAAGCTGAAAAATCCAAGTCTCATCTGCCTTTTCTCACAGTTCAAACCCCTGACACTAGTCTTTCTTCTACAAATGGAGTAGAAAGTCACTCTTAAAAGTGCCTCCTACTGAAAGATCTGCCAGCCGGAGCAGAATGATTACAGTCAATTCAAACACATGCACTTTGAATCTGAGATCTCAGCTTTCATCATGGATAGTTAAACATTTGCATCAGGAATGTGGGAGAGAGTGTGCATTCTTTGGGAAGCACTTGCTGTCTTTGATTTGCATTCCAGATGCCGGCTAGACTTTGTGGAGTCAGAGATGCAGAGTTATGACAACTCTAGTGTCTTTCCCCTCCCAGGTGCGATGCTTCATGTTAAACCAGTCTCTGCTGGTTAGGTCATTGCTGGCACCCAGCATCCTGTCACCCGGGGCCTGCTCATTCAAAAGGCTTTGAGGCTGCAAAGTCCATATTCCTTGACCTTTTGACTCCATTGGGGAGCATTCCCTGATGAGAGAGGTCAGAAGTAGATTAAAAAAAGGCAACCCTAATTTAATAAAAATTAAACAGGAGAGGTTGCTCATGTGCAGGATTTAAGAGATTTTTTTGAGCATACAAACTCCTGATTGCTGTTCATGGGATTTTGCTTCTCCACAAATGCTGCCATAGTTACCGACATAGCAACAGTTACTGCTCTTCAAAATAACAACAACTTGCATTTATATAGCGCCTTTAATGTAGTAAACCATACTAAGGCACTTCACCTGAGTGTTAGCAAACAGAATCTGACAACGAGCCATATGTGGAGATATTAGGACAGGTGACCAAAAGCTTGATCAAAGAATTCGGTTTTAAGGAGCATCTTAAAGTGGAAGAAAGAGGTGGCGATGTTTAGGGAGAGAATTCCAGAGCTTGGGGCCTAGACAACTGAAGACATTGCCATCAATGGTAAGGCGATGCAAATGCAAGAGGCCAGAACTGGAGGAATACAAAGTTCTCGAAAGGTTGTAGGGCTAGAAGAGGTTTCAGAGACTGAGGAATAATTCATTGCACAAAGAACTTTGAGCCATTTGAACATAATAAGCTTTTAGATAATTGTGAATAGAATTATGTATTATTATATAAAGAAAGAACAAACTTGCATTTAAATAATGCCATTCATATCCTCTGGATGTCCCAAAGCTACACTTGAAGTGTAATCACTGCCTATGAAACTGCACCCGAGTGAGGGTGAGTGTCTGTAAAACTGTACCTCAGGCGAGTCAGCATCCGTAAGACTGTACCACAGTGAGAGTCAGTGTATGTGGAGCTGTACACCCGTGAGAGTCAGTGTCTGTAGACTTGTACCCCAGTGAGAGTCAGTGTGTGTGGAACTGTACCTCAGTAAGAGTCAGTAACATTGAACAGGGTGAAAACAAGGGGGAAAAATCCAACTATGAATTCAGAGAATTTTTTTCCTGAGGGAATTCCAATCATCTGATTTCTCACTTATTATTTATTGATAATATACTAAATCAGGGAACAAAAACATTCAGATCATCATGGAGGGAATCCTCATTGGATCCAAAATACGTTGAAAATTTAATGTGTTAATTATTTCCTTAATGTATATAAATGCCTGCATGTTAATCTGTGAAATTTTATCCTCCAGTCACATTCTATCTTCTGCAATTTTTTTTCGGGTTGTCATTTATTTATGCATTACTGCTGTCCCACAACAGGATCAAAACTCAAAGATCGGGGCCAGAATCCTTAGCAAGGGAACACCACAATCGCACTGCAAAAAACCTGCCAGCTTTAATTTTGTAAGAAATGATTTCTGAATTCAACTGAAAACATTTAATCCTCTAAGATTCATAAGTGGCTCTGTGGTGTTGTTTTACAGTAGCCTCCCCTCTCTCTGAGTCACTGGGAGTGCGCTGCTGGGCTAGTTATGGATGCCTGGGTATGAATCTGTTTGACAGGCCGTGTACATGCACCTGTGTAAACAGAAGGAAGCCTTGGAGTGATGCGGAATAAAGATACAGACCAACCCACAGAGCCAGTGTGTCTAGACTCCAGATGTGTTCCCCTTCCCCTTACAAGCAGCTAGGCAATTAAAGGCTAACAGGCAAACATACTCAGAGGGACAAGGACTCTGGATTCACAAGCAAAAGCTTGGACCCAGCTTTCAACTGAACTATATCCCAGTGCCAGCATAAAATTTTAAACTTAAAATCTGCCTAAACTACATTTGATCATTGCATTTGTCTCTTGAAGATATCAAAGATAGCAAAGATATCGGCCAACACGATGCACAGAAAAGTTCCACTCCACCAGTTCAGCTATTTTTTTGTGTTGGTTGACTGGAAAATGTTGACCATGATATTCTCTGACTGTCCGAGCCCTGAACTCACATCTTTTCTGTAGTTCCTGTTCTATCTCCCCTCATGCCCTCTCTGAGCTCCTCTTGTCCCTGAGACTTGTCTCCTGCTCCCTCGATCCTATCCCCACTAAACTGCTGACCACCCAACTTCCCTTTCATGCCCCCAAACTAATTATATTGTAAAAACTTAATTTCCTCAGATATTGTCCCCCCCCCCCCGCCTTTTGTATCTGCTGTCATCACCCTCTCCCTCAAAAACCCACTCTAGACTCCTCCATCCTTGAAACTACCACCCCATCTCCAGTCTCCCTTTCCTATCCAATGTCCTTGAATGAGGTGCCACCTCCCACACCCATGCCCAACTTTTCCACAACTTCATCTTTGAACCTTTCCAATCGGGTTTTTGCCCCTGCCACTCTACCGAAACAGCTGTTATCAAAGTCACAAATGACATCCTATGTGACTGTGATTATGGTAAACTATCCCTTCTCATCCTTCTTGAACTGTCTGCAGTCTTTGACATGGATGATCACACTCTGCTCCTCAAGCACCTTTATTCCGTTGTCCAACTGAGTGGGACTGCCCTCGTTTGGTTCTATTCTTCTCTGTCCAGTCGTAGCCAGAGAATCTCCTGTAATGGTTTCTCTTCCTGTTTATGTACAGTTATCTCTGTAGTCCACCAAGTATCCATCCTTGGTCGTATCCTGTTTCTCAGCTGCATTCTGCCCTCGGCAGCGTCATCCATCAACATGTCAGGTTCCACAGGCACGCTGGTGACACTCAGCTTTACCTCACCAACACCTGTCCTGACCTGTCCACTGTCTCTGATTTGCCAAACTATTTGCCCAACATCCAGTATTGGATGATCAGAAATTAAAATTGAGAAGATTGAAGTCATTGTCTTTGGCCCCAATACAAACTTCGTTCCCCAGCCACCTATGCTATACCAATCCCTGGCTACTGTCTCAGGCTGAAACAGACCATTCACAACTTTAGCATTGTATTTGACCCTGAACCAAGCTTCTGACCCCATATCCAATCGTCGCTGGGTCAAAATCCTGAAACTCCCTACCGCACTTTTTAAAAATTCTTTCATGGGATGTGGGCGTCACTGGCCAGGCCAGCATTTATTGCCCATCCCTAATCGCCCTTGAGAAGGTGGTGGTGAGCCGCCTTCTTGAACCGCTGCAGTCCATTTGGGATAGGTATACCAACAGTGCTGTTAGGAAGGGAGTTCCAGGATTTTGATCCAGCGACAGTGAAGGAACGGCGATATAGTTCCAAGACAGGATGGTGTGTGACTTGGAGGGGAACTTACAGGTGGTGGTGTTCCCATGCATTTGCTGCCCTTGTCCTTCTAGTTGGTAGAGGTCGCGGGTTTGGAAGGTGCTGTCTAAGGAGCCTTGGTGCATTGCTGCAGTGCATCTTGTAGATGGTACACACTGCTGCTACTGTGCGTCGGTGGTGGAGGGAGTGAATGTTTGTAGATGGGGTGCCGATCAAGTGGGCTGCTTTGTCCTGGATGGTGTCGAGCTTCTTGAGTGTTGTTGGAGCTCTGGGAGTATCTTCACCACACACTGCAGTGGTTTAAGAAGGCAGTGGTTTAAGAAGGCAGCTCACCAACACCTTTTCAAGGGCAGTTAGGGGTAGGCAGTAAATCCTTGCCTTGCCAGGGACACCCACATCCCATGAAAGAATTTTTAAAAACCTAAACCGCCTATTTCCACCTCCACCCCTACCTCAGCCCATCTGCTGCTGAAACCCTGAAACCCTCATCCGTGTTTTTGTTAAATACAGGCTCAACTATTCCAATGCTCTTCTGGCCTTCTTCCCCCACCGCCCCCTCCCCCTCCCCCACTGCACCTACCACCCTCCATGAACTTGAGCTGATCCAGAACTCTGCTACCAGTATCCTAACTCACACCAAGTCACTTTCACCTATCATCCCTGTGCTCATTGATCCAACATTGGCTTCCTGTCCAATGCCTTGATTTTAAAATTTTCATCCTTGTTTTCAAATCCCTCCATGGCCTCATCCCTCCCTATCTCAGTATCCTCCTCCTGCCCTACAACCTTCCGAGAACTCTGTGGTCCTCCAACTCTGGCCTCTTGTGCATCTTCCTTTACTCCAGCATTGGCGGCCATGCCTGCAGCTGCTTAGGCTCTAAGCTCTGGAATTGCTTCCGTAAACCTCTCTACCTCTTTATCTCTCTCCTCCTTTAAGAAGCTCCTTTAAATCCATCTCTTTGACTGAGCTTTTGGTCACCTATCTTAACATGTCCTTATGTGGCATGGTATCAAATTTTGTCCAATTACATTCCTGTGAAGCGCCTTGGAATTTACTACATTCCATACACTGTATAAAGACAAGTTGTTGTTTTAGGAACCAAACCAGAAATTGGTTGCGCCATCTGTGTTCAGGTTCACCTGGTTTAAACAGCTGCCAATGATGGAGCAATTAAAGTCAGGGATGCGCAGGAGACCGAGATTGGATGAGCTTCGAATCTTGGAGTTCTGTAGGACTGCAGGAGGTTACAGAGATACGGAGAGGTGAGGCTGCACGATTGACAGATTCAAGGGGCCTAATGCTTATTTCAAATGACCACCAGTGACACCTCTATAGTGCCTGCACCAATATGGCATCAGACATGCTTCCAATGCTGTTTGGGCTACCTATTGAATCTCATTGCAACCATTGTAACTCACGCTCCATGTTTTAAAAAGGCACTGCTTCATTCTTTATGCAGTCTAAAGACGGAAAATAAAGAACTTGCACTTCTATAGCGCCTCTCAAGACCTCAGGACCTCCCAAAGCGCTTTACAATCAATGAAATACTTCTGAACTGCAGTCACTACTGTAATGTAAGAAAGGAGTCTTGTTTATAGCAACTGTGCAGGCTGGAGCTGTTATTTTGTGGGTACAATATTAACAGTATTAGTCTGCTATTGATGGAGTAGACTTTACATAACCTCCAGCTACTGATGCAGTAGAATAGAGCCAGGTGTGTGAAGTGCTGTGTGAGGATACTCCATTCTCTTATCACCTAATGTAAACTTACAGCCAGAGGCCCTTTAATGTTATCAGCTCCTGGACTTGCTTTGTTGGCATGAATTCATCCGCTCAATATTTCTGGTGAATTGAAAAACAACACGTTTATGATTCTGTGAGAAACATTGCCCAGACAATATCTTCCTGCCTCTGCTTAATGTGTGGCTGCACATAGTGACCTGAGCCATCGCTACGGATATCTGCATTCGTGTATTTTCCAGCAGGAGACGGTGGTTAACTATCAGAGGCAGGAATTCTCACTGATCTTCTCTATCCAGGTGTTGAGGGCACCTATAACGCTCCAACTGCTGCGTCAAGTGAAATGTAGCATGTAGCAAGTAAAAAGAGCATGCAAGCAAACGTCGGCAGAGTACTCAAGGTATCAATGGAGGTCTAAATCCCAACTTCCTCAGAAAATAGTCAGATGCAGTTCATAATTGAACTGGACAGAACAAGATGGTCTCAGGGTCCATACTTTGTGCCAGGTACAAATGAACAACGAACGAACTTGTACTTATATAGCGCCTTTCACATCCACAGGACATCCCAAAGTGTTTTGCAGTCAATTAAGTGCTTTTGAAGTGCACTCACTGTTGTAATGTAGGAAACGTGGTAGCCGATTTAGGTGTAGTAAACTCCCACAAACAGCAATGCGATAATGATCAGATAATCTGTTTTAGTGATGTTTGGTTGAGTGCCAAATATTGGCCCAGGAGACCGCCCCTGCTCTTCTTAGAAATAGTGTCATAGGAGCTTTGACCCCCAACCAGGTCAGCAGACAGAGCCTTGGTTTAACATCCTTACTGAAAGACAAAACCTCCGACAGTGTAGCACTCTCAGTGAAGTGGCAGCCTAGATGTTGTGTTCAAGTTCCTGGAGTAGTTAAGGTAGCTGGACAAAGTAAGGTCTGCTAAAATTGGTCTCAGTTGCCCCAGGACATATAGGACAAAGCTCAATCCAGGTTCTATTGAAAAGTGCTCTTGGGATGTGGGTATCGCTGGCAAGGCCATCGTTTATCACTCATGCCTAGTTTCTCTGAGATGGTGCTGGGCCTTTGTGATGATGGCGCTCTTAGTTTGTGCAACTTCAGAGAGCATTAGGAATCACCACTGAACATGCACCAAGATCAGATCTAGGCCAGATCAATGAGTGTTGGCAAGTTTCCTTTGCTGAACAACAACTTATATTTATATAGCACCTTTAATGTAATAAAACATCCCAAGGCATTTCACAGGGGAGTTATAAAGCAAAATTAGACACCAGGCCACATAAGGCAATATTAGAACAGGTGGCCAAAAATTTAGTCAAAGAGGTAGGTTTTAAGGAGCATCTTAAAGGAAGAAAGAGAGGTAAAGAGTTGAAGAGGTTTAGGGAGAGAATTTCAGGGCTTAGGGTCTAGGCAGCTGAAGGCATGGCCACCAATGGTGGGCGATTAAAATTGTAGCGCTCAAGAAGTCAGAATTAAAGGAGCGTAGATATCTTGGAGGATTGTGGAGCTGGAAGAGATTACAAAGATAGGGAGGGGTGAGGCCATGGAGGGATTTGAAAACAAGAATGAGAATCTTAAAATCAAGGTGTTGCTTGACCGAGCACCAGTGTAGGTTAGCAAGCATAGGGGTAATAGTTGAATGGGGCTGGGTGTGAATTAGTTTACAGGCAGCAGAGTTTTGGATGACCTCGAGTTTACAGAGGGTAGAATGTGGGAGACCAGCCATGAGTGCGCTGGAATAATGAAGAACATTATTGAACAAGTTGGGTTTTTATTTAATGCACTCTCAGGATGTCGGCATCACTGGCAAGGCCAGCCTTTTCTGCCCATCCCCTAGTTCCCTTTGAGATGATGGTAGTGGGCCTTCTTCTTGAACCTCTGCAGTTTGTGTGGTGAAAGTGCTTCCACAGTGCTGTTAGGTAGGGTGTTCCAGGATTTTAACCCAGCAGCGATAAAGTACGGCTGATATTTCTCCAATTCGGGTTAGTATGTGACTTACAGGGAAACTTGGAGGTGTTTGTGTTTATAGACCATGAATTTTGGAGATACTGTCGAAGAAGTGTTGGGGCATTCTTGTGGGTACATCTTGTAGATGGTACACACTGCAGTCACGGTGTGTCTGTGTGGAGGGAGTGAATGTTTAAGGTAATGGATGGGCTGCCGATGAAGCAGGCTGCTTTTTCCTGGATGACGCTGAGCTTCTAGAATGTTGTTGCTTAATCCAGATGAGTGGGAAGTATTCCATCACACTCCTGACTTGTGCCTTGTGGCAGCTTTTATAGTTATTGCCCCCCTCGCTTTATTAAATTATCAGTTTAATTATTGCCATGATGTGACTTGAACTCATAGCTGCTGGCCTACAAAGGGATTAGATTGCGTTTGGGTAGACAATGTGTTTCAATTGAATAGGTTAGGGAGGGCCAGGGGTCACAATCTCAAGTTATGTAACGGTAGATCTAGATTAATGTCAGGAGACAACCTGTTTTTGGCTGAGGCAGAGGTAGGCACCGTATTGAATTATCAGGGCCAGAGTGATCTCCTGCATTAGTTTTGATTGCTGAAGTTGGGGTGGAGAGGGGGGGCGGGGGTGCGGGGGGTTGGAAGGTGGGAGGGAGCATGGGTCTGAGAGGAGTTTTCTGGATTTTTTTGCTCCCTAGTTTGTAATCTGATTTTTGCCTCACTCAGACAATCACATGCCTTCCAGGTAAGGTGGGGAGTTTCAGTATATCACAATAATATGCAACAAGATGGATGGAGCAGCAAATCTTTCCCTATCCATCATTTTTCATATCTTTGTAAAATCTAGTGTAGTGACCACTACACTACCATAACCAGTCACTACCAAGCCACTCCTGTTCGAAATGTTTGGCTAATGGGTGAAGTCCAAATGGATCCCAGTGTTTTGGTCAAATAACTTGCTGCTATGACCTTCACAATGTGGGCTCACAATTGAGGAATGAACAAAGTAGGAGGGATTCTCTGGTGCAATGGAACTGTACCCTAGTAACAAGCAGAAAAGCAAAGGGAGGTCTGGGGTCCACCATATGTGTATAATTTCATTAAAATAACTGGTATTTCTTCTATATTATTACAGATGAAACTTATTAGTGTGAGGTCCCTGGCACTGGTTAAATTGGTTTGTGTTATTAAGGAATCTGCTTGAATGTTCAGGGATCCTGCCAGGACTCACAAACCATTTTAGCAAAATGTTCAAACTATTACTGCATAATGAAGACAAATGCATCGGATTTGCCCTTTCTGCACTCCTGCGGTACGTACCCAGGTATATACACAAAGATGCTGAAATTCCCGGAGTCCCACTCCACTGATGGTTATTAATGGAGCTCCCTTAGCTCCACCCCCCCCCCCACCTTCCCCCTCACCCTGCCTTATTAAAAAACGCAGATCCAGTCCCAATTGGCGGGAAACAGACTTGTCTGCATATTGCGGGTGGGTGGCCCGAGCCTGTAATAGCGCAGCAATGATATTTGCAATTTTGGAGCTGCGGTGCCTGAACAGCAGAGCAGTGGCCCACGTGGGCTGAATACAAGTGGTACCGTTTCTTTTAAGACAGCTCTAAGGCAGCACTGGATCACTAAAGGTGCAAGTGCAAGCAGGTGTCAGCCATGACTCAGTCAGTAGCGCTGTCACCTTAGAGTCAGAAAGTTGTGGGTTCATCTCACTCCACAGGACTGGGCACCTAATCTAGGCCACCATTCCCAGTGCAGTACAAAGGGAGAGTACTGAACTGTTGGAGGTGCCATCTTTTGGATGCGAGGTGCTGTCTGCCCTCTCAGGTGGACATAAAAGATTCCATGAACATCCCATCTATTTTGAGGAAGAGTAGTTGAGTTATCCCTGGTGTCCTGGCCAATATTTATCCTTCATCCAACAGCACTAAAACAGATTATCTGGTCATTGTCTCATTACTCTGCTGTGTGCAAATTGGCTGCTGTGTTTCCTACAGTACAACAGTGACGACACTTCAAAAAAAAATTGTACATAAATAGCTGTAAAGCAGTTTGGGATGTCCTGATGTCTTGAAAAATGCTATATAAATGCACATTCTTTCTTTTTCTTAATCCCTCATCTCTAATTGAGCAGCAAACACTGCTTTGGCTGTGTTACCTACACGTCAGCAATAAAGTTTTAAAACTCTCTATGAACTGCAGAATATCTGGGTAATTATAGTGAGCCCTGGGGTCAAACAGAAACCTTTGTTACTTCTATTTGTCACATTGGATGTATCACTGCACCCTCACACATTGGGGGGTGAAATTGGACATGAGCAAGGGGCACAAAATAGGTGAAATGGCAGTGCTGCCTGTAAATGACCCACCGATATCCAATGCTATTAATGTCAGTGGGACCTAATATTGGGTGGGGTGTATAATGTGCAACCCATGCCATTCCACCTGTTTTTGCATCTCTGCCCATGTCCAATCTCACCCACTTGACTTCAGAAAGACCTAGGATGGAATTTTACCCTTGGCGGATGGGAGCCGTCCACCAACTAAAAAGTCGGTGGCAAACCTGCCTCCACCTGGCCTGGAGATCCGGACCGCATTTTGTGGTCCCCAGGCCTTTAATTGGTCTGAGGTGGGACTTCCACCTCATTGAGGCAGGAAGTCCCGCCTAATGGAGCTACCAGCCAATCAGTGGGCCGGCAGCTCTCTGTCCCAGCAGTGCCACCGGGAGCGGTGGCCACTGTTGGACTGCAACCCAGCTGAAGATGGAAGATGTCGAGGAGCCCTGGAGAACGGGTAGGTTTTACTGCCTCGCTGGGGGCAATTGTTTGGGCCCTGGTGAGGCAAGGGTGGTCAATTGGGGGGATGGGGGGCATGTTGGGCATTGGGGGTGGTTGGGCATCAGGGGCAGCTCTCTGTTGGGCAGAGGGTGCCTGATCAGGATGGCCCCAACCCCCCAGGCCATTGGAAAGTCGCCTACTTTTAACAGGCGGCTTTTCTCAGACCTGGGCCCCCCGCCGGTCAAGGGTAAAATCTCCATGGCGGCGGGCGGAGGCCCTTAAGTGGCTTTTAACTGGCCACTTAAGGGCCTTGATTGGCCTGGGGTGGGCGAGCTGTTTTTTGCTGCTGCCACCCTGCATAAAGTGGCGGCGGAGGAGGGAGCAGGTCAGGAAGGGCCCCCCCGAGTCTCCCGCTCCATTTTATGCTCCCCCCCACCACCAACCCGCATTTTGGGGGGGGCATAAAATTCCGGCCCTGAAATATAAATATTATCAGACTATGTCTTAGCCTGTAAATTACTGAATAAGTTTATTAACAAGAAACAAATGAGAAAGTAGTAACAGTAAGCTTAGCATAAAATGCTGATGTTCACTATTTTTCAATCAAATATAGAAAATAATAAACAGTCGCTTCTCCTGTGCTAAACCTCAATGTAAAGCAGGTCCCTACCCATAACCTTGCATGACAATTGCTCCAGTTTCTACGATTCCCCCATTTTCTGTCTTTTTTCCTTCTCTAGTTTTCTCTCACTCGCTCTGGTGGCTTCAGAAATACTGCTGAACTGGGGAAATTCTGACCACAATATAATTTCCAACCCCTTTGATATGTTGCACCTAGACTTTGAAACAACATTTGACAATGTTCTGCATGGAAGGTTATCAGTGAAGCTCAAAACTGCAGAAAATAGGAAAACTAGGAAAACATTGGGAATGGATAAGAAATTGGTTGAAGGGCAGAAAACATCAGATAGTTGTTAGAGGTGTTATACTGGAATGGGGGAAGGTAGTGATGGGGTGCCCCAGGGCTCAGTGTTGCACTGACAACTGTTTCTAATTTACATGAACAACTTAAATACAGAAACTCAACATAAATTGGTCAAATTAGCAGACAGATACCAAACTAGTGAGTCAGAGGATTTAGTAAAAGGCAGCCCAAAAATACAGCATGAGTTGGACAAAATATGTGAGTGGGCAGAAGCAATCGCAGATGATATTTAATGTAGACAAGTGCTAAATACTGCACTTGAGAAGGAAACATGGGTGACAGCCAAACTCCATGACAGCTATGAAATAGCTTAGGGTGATGTTGAGAGATACTTAGGAGTCTTAGTAGACCCAACACTCAACATGTCCAACCAATCAATAAAGTCAACAAAATGTTGAACTGCACAGGCAATTAGTATAAGTCAGAGACAGCACCCTGAGCACTGTGCAGTTCTGGTCACTGTAAAAAAAGGACTTGCATTTCTATAATGCCTTTCACAACTGAGGACATCCCAAAGTGCTTCACAGACTTTTTTTTGGGACTGTAGTCACTGTTGTAATATAGGAACTGGGCAGTCAATTTATGTACAGCATGGTTCCATGAACAGCAATGACCAGATAATCTGTTTTCAGTGATGTTGGTTGAATGGTAAATAGTGGCCTAGACACCAGGGTGAACTCCACTGGAATCTCTCCCATCCACCTGCAAGAGCAGCATTCCCTCAGCATTGCTCTAGATGTCAGTAGTAACTCAGTGGTAGAACTCTTGATTCTGAGTCTGTGTGCCACTCCTGCGACTTGAGCAGATAATCCAGACTGATACTCCCAGTGCACTACTGAGGGAGTGCTGCACTGTTGGAGGTGCTGTCTTTCGGATGAGATGTAAAACCAAAGCCCTGCCTGCCCTCTCAGGTGGGCAAAAAAGATCCCATGGCAGTATTTTGAAGAAGAGCAGGGGAGTTCCCCCTACTGTTCTGGCCAATATTTATCCCTCAACCAACATCACTAAAAAAAACAGATTATCTGGTCGTTATAACATTGCCATTTGTGGGAGTTTGCTGTGCACAAAATTGGTTGCTGTGTTTCCTACATCCCAGGAGCGCGTACACTTCAAAAGTATTTCAGTAGCTATAAAGTTCTTTGGGACATCCTCAGGTTTGGAAAGGTGCTATATAAATGCAAGTCTTTCTTTGAGAGTAGCAGTCTAGATTTTATACTCAAGTCTCAGAACAGGAATTGAACTTGCAACCCGCTTGGCTCAGAGGCACAGGTGCTACCCACTAAGACATTTAACTGCTGCAGCTAGTGCTGAAAAGAGCCGCAAGCATGAGCCCCAGTTTATAAGTCTCAATTATGAGGAAAGACTGTAGCAAAGTCGGCTTTCCGGCCTGCAAAGCCTAAGAGATCTAAGAGGTGATCCTATGGAGGTTTAAAAGATAGTTAAAGGGATGGAAAAAGTAAATGAGATGTTCACTTCAAAGCAAACTTCATAGGATAATAAGACATAGGCTCATGCTAGTAAAATACAAATTTAGAACTGATATCAGGAAGATTTTCTTCACACAGAGTGTAGTAGGGGCAAAAACCTGTTAATAATTGAAGAATAAGTTGGATGTTGCAATGACCAGACTTTAGGCTGAATGAAATTGAGTCGAATTGCCTCGCGCATTTGCAATTATCTTGTGAAACTGAGAGCAAAGGGCATCAAAATATAGGTCTTTCCTGATTGCAATAGACTGTTGAACATCCACAGGATGCCATAGATAATGGCTGAGATTCCCAGAAACTGACTCCAAGTTGATGACTCGGGAGACTGCTTAAATAAAATTTGCACATCGTAAGCAGATCAACGGAGATACCTGTACTACTGCTGATCAAAAATCCAGAATGGATCCCCTAATATCAGCTGGAACAATCCCACTATTGTAAACGGTGTCCCTTAGAAATCACAGAACAAAGGGAGCAGCTAAAGAAAGCTGCAATTTAAAGCATTCACATGCTGTTGTGTCAGTTTGGCTCAGTCAGTAGCTCTCTCATCCCTAAGTCAGAAGGTAATGGGATAATAGTCTAACTGCAGGACTTGAGTACGTAATCTGGACTGACACTCCCAGTGCAGCACCGAGGGAGTGTTGCACTGTCAGAAGTGCGATCGGTTGAATGAGACATTAAACAGAGGCTCTAACCGCCAAGTCAGATGGATGTAAAAGACCCCGCAGCCTTATTAAAGGAGGACCTCCATGTGTCCCAATCAACATCCATCAAAACCTTGTAGCAGGGTGATTGAGGGTTGGTATGGTAGTCATAAGCTGCTTAGGACTCTGATGCCCGAGTAGGTGTATAGTCCCTTTAAGAATTTCCCCTTTAAAGATCATTGCCTTGGAGGAGCAGGAGACTTTTCCCAGCCAGGTGAGCATAAAAGGGGAGCTTCAGGGGAAGGAAGGGTTGAGAGAGGCTGAGTGTTGAAGAGCTAAATGATGAATTGTGCAATTTTGCTTTGTTTGAAGGTATTTGGAACTTCAATTTACCAAGGCCTACTGTTTATATAAGAAAGAGGGCTCCATGACAGGAGGACATTGTAACAACATCCAAGAACAGATTAATTGAGCATTTATTTTACTTGCTATTTGTGGGATCTTGCTGTGCTCAAATTGGCGACTGTTGTTGTGTTTGCCAACAAAACGCAAGTGACAGCACATCAAATAGTAGATTATGGGCAGTGAAGCACTTTTTTTTTTAGAGATACAGCACTGAAACAGGCCCTTCGGCCCACCGAGTCTGTGCCGACCAACAACCACCCATTTATATTAACCCTACAGTAATCCCATATTCCCTACCACCTACCTACACTAGGGGCAATTTACAACAGCCAATTTACCTGCACCTGTTCACCTGCAAGTCTTTGGCGGTGGGAGGAAACCAGAGCACCCGGCGAAAACCCACGCGGTCACAGGGAGAATTTGCAAACTCCGCACAGGCAGTACCCAGAATCGAACCCAGGTCCCTGGAGCTGTGAGGCTGCGGTGCTAACCACTGCGCCACTGTGACTTTGGGGCATCCTCAAGTAGTGAAAGGGCTGGAAAATGCAAGTCCTTTTTTTCCTTTTGTCCTTTTTCATTCCAAAGATATCTTGATTCAGACATATTGGCTTAGACTTTCCTCTTCTGCCACATTAATGGTGGGCCATTGACAACACAGTATTGCATCTGCTCCTTGTGTGTATCCCTGACCATGGCCTGTATCCCAAAGGTCAGGGTAATTTATGCAAGGAGTTGCCAGTGTTGGGGGCATTGACAGTGGCTGTTGCAGCATCTGTGCCAGGTATGAGGGTGGGTGAGGTACATTACTGTGGTGCCTTGGTGGGTGAGACCATCCTGAAAATTCAAAAATTCCACTGACCCCGGCTCCAAATCCCGTCCTACCTTTATCTATCAAAAAATCTATTGATCTTCAAGTTAAAATTATTAATTGAGCTAGCATCTAATCCTTTTTGTGGGTGAGAGTTCCAAACTTCTGCCACCCTTTTGTGAAGAACTTCTGATTTTAAGTTTATGTCCCCTTGTTCTAAACTGTCCTACCAGTGGAATATTTTAAAAATGTTTACAATTGTTGCTTTGATGGAGGCAATCAATTTTCAGCAATTGACTGCTTCAGTCAAAGCTCCAAAATGTTAAATGCCCCTCCCATCTCAGCAATTCTGGGTGTCAGATGTCAATGGAATTCCTGACGCTCAGCACTGTTCAGGTGTTGAAGCCAGAGAAAAGAATGGATGACTTTTTTCCGCCTTTGCCATTCCTGTAGGTCTGTCCAAATATGGGCAGGTGTGTCTTTAGCCTCTGCTGTCAGTTCTGAATGAATTGGCCAAACTGACCTGGTGGGATTTCAACTCACAATCTTAAACACTAGTCCAGCAACATGATCACTTTTGGGGTTAAAATCCCCCCAGAATGACTACTGGTAAATTATAGGCAGACTAAAATGGAAGTGTACTGTTTGCACTGAATTTTCCTGAGGAAAATTGCACGTGAATTAAAATTTAAAGAGATGGGAACAATTCAAGGGATCTTGCTTTGTGCAAATTGCCTGCCACATTTCCTACAACAGTGACTACCCTTTAAAAGTATTTCATTGGCTGTGACATCATTTGGTATGTCCTGATGTTGTAAAAGGCGCTATATAGATGCAATCCTTCCTTTTAACTGTTATGTCCCCCTGTAGTTTTATCTATTGATGGCTAAAGAGAATTCTGAGAAATGTATTGATTTTAAAAAAAAACTAGTATTGAAAGTGTTGACAGTGCAAATTGTTGCTTCAGGATATAAAAACTGCAACTGTGACTCAAATAAGAATTAGCAAAGGAGAAGCTAAAACTGATGAACCTAGATGTATAAAGGATTCAGATTTGTACCAGGGATGAGATAATTCAATTATATAATTATATAGAGAGACTGGAGAAGTTGGTATTATTGTTCTCACAGCAAAGAAGGTTAAGGGGAGATTTAATAGAGGTGTTCAAAATTATTAGGGATTTTGATTGGGTGAATAAGGAGAAACTGTTTCTATTGGCAGAAGGGTCGGTAACCACAGGACACAGATTTAAGGCAATTGACAAAAGAACCAGTGGGGAGATGAGTTTTTTTTAACACTGTGAGCTAGGATCTGGAATGCAGTACCTAAGAGTGTGGTGGAAGCAGATTCAATAACAACTTTCAAAAGAGAATTGGATAAATACTTGAACTGGATACATTTGCAGGACTATGAGGAAAGGGCAGGGCTGTGGTACTAATTAGATAACTCCTTCATAGAGCCGACACAGGCATGATGGGCTGAATGGCCTCTTTCTGCATCACTCTATGATTCTATGACAGACTTCACTGATATTGCAACAGTGATGAATGAAGAAGAAAGGTGAATATTTTCCAATTTGTTTGCATGGCTTTCCTTTGGGTGTGGTACTAGAGCCAGACCCCTTAAAGAGATAAGTAGAAATGGGGAATAATTGGATAGAAACAAAACAAAAGAATTAATTGGTAAGGAACAAATCTGAAGCATGTTGTTACTGACTGCACTTCAAAAAGATCTGGTTCACAATCTGATCTCCACATGACAGAATCCAACTACATGGACACCCTCCTACTCACAACACTGGGTGGTCTCAACACAATTTTCATTATTAGGATTAATTATTACAAGTTTGAGGTTGTCTGACAGTACAGCTTTCAACTCTGGGTAGATAATGACTTACAACAAATCTGACCACAGAATCAGAAGAATTTTTTTTTTAGTTAATTCTAACCTTTAATTTCTCTTCAAACAGTTTGCTAGTTATCTGTCTGATTGTAAAAAGTTGTAGAACAAAGACTCTGCGGTAGAGTTGAAGGAAACAAATTCCCTGCTGAAAGAAATAAAAAGTTCAGTTGTGCCACAGTCCTGTGGTGCCAACGTTTAATGTCCAGAACAACCTTCTGGGATTTGAAACTGTTGCATTATAGAACACCAAGGAGTCTTAAAGGGTACATTTTAGTCTGTTTGAGCAAATATTTCTATGTTTGCACCACAACAACCTGCATTTATATAGCACCTTTAATGTAGTAAAATGTCCCAAGGTGCTTCACAGGAGAGTAATCAGATAAAAGTTTTCACCGAGCCACTTAATAGGATATTAGGATAGGTAGCCAAAATCTTTGTCAAAGAGGTAGGATTTAAGATAGATCTTAAGGGAAGAGAGAGAAAGAAGTGAAGAGGTTTAGGGAGAGAATCCCAGAGCTTGGAGTCTAGACAGCTGAATGCATGGACACCAATGGTGGACTGATTAAACTCGGGAATGCTCAAAATGTTAGAATTGGAGGAGCACAGAGATCTCAAAGGGTTGTGGACCAGAGAAGATTACAGTGTTAGGGAGAAACAAGACAGTGGATGGACTTGAATGTAAGGATGAGAATTTTAAAATGGAGATATCGCTGGACTAGGAATCAATATAGGCCAGTGAGCACGGATGATGGGTGAATGGGATTGGTGTGAATTAGGATACGGGCAGTAGAGTTTATGATGGTGGCAGATGGGAGACCAACCAAGAGAGCACTGGAATAGCGTAAAAGCTGAGTTCATACTGAAAACCATTCACACTTTCAATTCTTCCTTCACAATTGGCAGTGACGTGTTATGGAGGCAACGCAGCTTGTGTCAGCGGTGCCTCACAAACTGCAATGTGATGGATGAACAATGAATCTCTGTTTGATGGTGCCTGTTGAAGGAAGAATGTTGGCCAGGTGTTATGAGCCCAGTACTTTGTAACATGATTATGTTTTAAAAACTATGATTTTTAATGTTGTTTAAGATGGAGTCAGAGAAGTCAGGTGACCACACAGCAACTGTGCTTAAAGACAAGTCAGGGATCTTGGTTACCAGGACAACAAAGAACCCAGATCAAAGACCTTTTTGTAAAGTTGAGACTGCAGGGATATAACAGCTGAAGAACAATGGGTTTCACCCTTCCAGACTTTCAGATCGTAAACAAGGAGTCAGTGACTCATGCGCCATGGAGAGGTGACTCCATAGTCGCCTCACAGCGACCGAAACAACACGGAAGGCAGCAGTTACGGGTTATAAGTCCAGAATATTGGCCTTTATAGCCACTCCAGGCGCTGCTCCACAAACCACTGACCACCTCCAGGCGCTTTCCCATTGTCTCTCGAGACAAGGAGGCCAAAGAAGAAGAAGAAAGAAGAAGAACACCTGGAAACAATGGAAAGCCTGGGTGACTGGACTGTAGCCAGATTTGTGGATTTTGCATATTGGAAAAAGACAATTGGCTATTGACTTTTGATTCAAGATAAATTTAACAGATTTTCAGAAGGCAGGCAGCTGTAAGGAAGAAGACCAGCTGTGGCAGCCTCAGGGAAGAGTGAGCGAGGGAACACCTGCTCTCAGAAGACTGATACAATGAAAGGCTGTGAAGACTAGAATCTGTTTTGAAAGTTGAAGTCCAGGTCACAAGTGCTTAGAAGAAGTGCGCAAAGAGGACATTGACTTTGAGAAAGGTCTGGGAGATCCAACCCATTGCAACTGGGAAGAGTTTGGGACTTTTAGCTTCAAAGATTTCGCCATCACAGAGGACTATGTAACATATAAGTGTGACGGTGAGGTTTTCAAGTGATTTACTAAGTGATGAAAATACCTTTCTCTGTAATTTGGGTATCAACTAGTTACAAAGTACTATTTAGTTAATGGGGATTTCTTTTAATTTAGTTGTTACAATAAAAGTCTTGGAATGTGAAATATTGTTGTGTAATTCTTTAAATTGGTCTGGGGATTTCATATCTTGTGCTTTAATATTAACGGTCTCATTGAGGTCATAACACCAGGACACTGGGAGAACTCTCTGCTGTCCTTCAAACAGTACCATGAGATTATGGAATCATAGAATGATACAGCACAGAGGACGTTATTTGGCCCATCGCATCTGTGCCAGCTCTTGGAAACAACTGCCCAATTAGTCCCACTCCCTTGCTCTTTCCACATAGCCCTGTACATCTTTTCCCTTCAAGTATTTATCCAAGTCCTTTTTGAAAGTTACTATTGAATCTGATTCCACCACCCTTTCAGGCCGTGCATTCCAGATCATAATAACTTTCTGTGCATATAAAAGAAATCCTCATGTCACCTCTGGTTCTTTTGCCAATCACCTTAAATCTATATCCTTTGATTAACGACCCTTCTACCACTGGAAACTGTTTCTCTTTATTTACTCTATCAAAACCCTTCATGATTTTGAACTCCTCTGTCAAATCTCCTCTTAACCTTCTCTGCCCTGAGGAGAACAACCCCAGCTTCTCCAGTATCTTCAGATAACTGAAGGCTTTCATCCCTGGTGCTGTTCTAATAAAAAAATTTCTGTGCCTTGACATCCTTTTTAACGTGTGGTACCCATGAGATCTTAACATTCAATTGAACAGCCTGAAGGCGCATGAAACCTTAGGTTAATATCCCATCTGCCTGACAGCACCTCCAGCAGTGCAGCACTTCCTTGGTACTGGATGCAGGGAATTTCAGATCAAGTGCCTGTTATGTTCCTTTTTCCTCGCTTGCTATCATTTTTCTTTAACTTTGTTTCTCTTTCTTTGGTTCTTGCTTCCATTTATTCTTCAGTGTTTCCTTTCTTGATGCTTCACAGCTCCATTTACTTCATTGCACTCCTGTACATTTCAGTGCAGACAAGCACAATTCAAGAAAATCTGTCTAATGTGCTGAGTTCAGGAGGACCCATTACTGCTGGTTCCGGACAATTTTTCTCACATTTCCAGTTCTTTCATATGAAAGCAATTCAACAACATTTGATGAAACAAAACATCTTTCAAAAGGACCACAAACTGTTGGTATTCTGGTAAAAATTAGGCAGCTCCTGGGTGCACAGAAATCAACAGGAAACATTAACAAAAATCCAAACCTTTGTTCGTCTTTAATTTGTTGCATGTGTGCATCAATCCTTATTGCGAAATGGTCGGTGGCATGGCAACGGTCGGCTCCCTGAAGACTAGGCCTGTAGAGAAGCCTATCATTGCTTCTCTCCATCAGGCAATTAGTGACTTATCACTAGACACGGAGGTAAACTGAGGTAAAAACAAGAAATGCTGGAACCACTCAGCAGATCTGGCAGCATCTGTGGAAAGAGAAGCAGAGTTAACGTTTCAGGTCAGTGACCCTTCTTCGGAACTGAGGTAAACTGAGGAGTAGAGGGAGGGACGAAATTTCAATGAGGGAAATAGGTGAGGAAATGACTAGGAATACCTACCTGCTGTGCCATGGGTTGGTGGGACGTGGTTTCAAGAGTGTGATTCCACCACTTTCTGAGCTTCCAGCCCTGCAATTTGGGGAGGATATGAGGATGGTTTGCATTCATTCCCTGGGAAAGGGGACAGGAGAAATCAAGGAACAAGCTGTCGCTGGACCACCTTCCCATTCCCTATCTAAATTAAAGAAGGGATGAAAGACTTGCATTTTCAAAATGTGTTTCATGATTTCAGGACATCTCAAGCTGCTTTACAGTGAGTACATATGAATTGTGGTCACTATTGTAATGTAGGAAATGCAGCAGCCAATCTGCACAGAGCATGCCCCAGAAACAACAATGAGATAATGATCAGATAATCTGTTAGTGCTTTTGGTTCAGAACACCAGCGTAAACTCCCTTTTCTTCAGAATAGTGCCACAGGATCATTTATATCCACCTGCGAGGGAGATCAGAGGATGGCTCATTAGTTGGCAGCTTACATGGCTACCAACTATCAGCGAAAAGAATAAGTGCCATTTCTCACAAGTAATAGCGATTGGCTACCTGTTCAATTTCTGGTAGGAAAGGCCTGAAGGTGAATCATGTAGGGCATTAAAAGGGGTGCAATGTAAAGATTGCATGATGATGCAGGATGATAATCTCTCACAGGGCCAATCAGCCCTTGTTAAAGTGCTGTCCTGATGAGCTTTGATGGGCTTTTTCTCATCTTGGACTTACTTTTGTTCTTATGTTTAACCCTTATCAGATTGTCTGATGTAACCATAGAATGACAGCTTTGTTCAAAGAGCAGAAACTAATGCTGTTAATAACATTTTTAAAGCTGATTTCTGAGAATAAGGCAGAATTTGAATAGTCCTTTTTCGTGAAGTGACCAATTGGATGGGCAAAAGAAATGTAAATGGTCTACACAGATTATCAGAAAGCATTTAATAGAGTGTCTTACAACAAGAACAACATGCATTTACATAGTGCCTTTAACATAGTAAAATGACCCAGAGTGCTTCATAGGAGCATGATCAAACTAAACTTGACACTGAGTCACATAAAGAACTATTAGGGCAGGTAACCAAAAGCTTGGTCAAAGAGGTGGGTTTTAAGGAACATTTTAAAGGACAGAGAGTCTTGTTATAAAAATTCAGGCATGTGGCCTAAGAGAAAATATAGCAGTGTGGATAAACAGTCGGCTGACAAACAAGAACCAAAAGGGTTAGGGTTAACTGATATTGCTTGGATTGAAGGGTTGGAAGTAATTGTACCCCAGGGGCCAGTGTTGCATCCACTTTTACATTTAATATGTATATAGATATTTTGAACTCGATTATAGGAAGAACAATCTTGAAATTTGCTGGTGACACAAAAATGGGGGTTTTAACAAGCAGTGAAGAAGATTATAAGAGGCGTCATGAAGTCAAGCAGGCGGCAAATGCAATTTAATGCAAATAAGTGTGAGGTAGTACATTTTGGGAAGAAAACCAACCAATGGGAGTATATGTTATTCCAACCAGCCTCCCATCTTCCACGCTCCATAAACCTGAGCTCATCTAAACCTCTTCTGCCTGTATCCTAACTTACACCAAGTCCCGTTTACCCATCACCCTTGTTTTCGCTGACCTACATTGACTCCTGGTCCAACAGCGGTCAATTTTAAAATTATCTTTTTGTTCAGACCTCTCAATTGTCTCCCCCTCCCTATTGCTGTAACTTCCTCCAGCCCTGCAACCCTCCAAGATCTCTGCACTCCTCCAATTCTGGCCTCTTGTACATCTCGCCACTTCCTTTACCCAACCAAAGGTGGCCATGCCTTAACCTGTATAGGCTTTAAACTTTAGAAATCCTTCCCTAAGCTTCTCTGCCTCTCTCCCTCACATTCTACAGTTATACTGGCAACCTTCCGTCTCATGAGATGATGGTTTGCACCTTGGTGGTCAACTCTGTGTTAAACATCACCTGGTGTGGCTCAGGAGCCCCACTTTGGCATGCAGTCTCCACCGTACTTGCTGCAGATGAAGACAGTGGGCTGAGAAGGTACAGGATTCACTGGCCTCTGTTTTCTCTGGGCCCTCTTCCCAGCTAACTGAGCTTTCCATTTCTTCTCACCTCTTACAATGCCCCTCCGAACAGTCAGCCTGCAGAGGTCCCGGCCATCGGTAGCTATCTCCCAGTTGTCTGCTTCGAATTCCACCATCTTCATATCTCGCTCACAGGTGTCCTTGTAGCAGAGGTATGGACGTCCAGCATTTCGTGACCCAATGGCCAGTTCACTGTACAGAAGGTCTTTAGGTATATGGCTGTCATCCATCTGATGAATGTAGCCGAACCATTGCAGACATCAACTGCTTTGCAATGAGTGTATGCTGATAGTATTAGCACACTTCAGGACCTCTGAGTTGGTGATTTGGTCCTGCCTGAATTTGACTTGACCCCACCTACCTCTCCTGTGGTCTTCTCTCTTCGTACTGCAGGGCCTCCTGCAGTAACAGCAGTGACCACTTCTTCCAGTGGCACTGACGATACTGCAGAGTTGGCGGCCCTCCGATTGGCCAGCAGCTCTTGGAAGCAGGTGCTCATTCCTTAAAGGGACAGTGCCCCCGATGGCAGGCAGTTAATTGCCTGCCCGCTGTGGAATTGCAACGGGGGTCCAACAGAGGGCCGAGGCGGAACTCGTTCACCAGAATGAAATT
Source organism: Heterodontus francisci (assembly GCF_036365525.1). NCBI lineage: Eukaryota > Metazoa > Chordata > Chondrichthyes > Heterodontiformes > Heterodontidae > Heterodontus > Heterodontus francisci. The sequence goes on from NC_090401.1 coordinate 45,376,780, forward strand.
CAGCCCAGGCTGTTGTTATGCTGAATGGAAAAAAATGCAGGGTGTGGATGAAGAGAAGGATTCAGGGTTCAAATAATTTCCTGAATTTTTGAGTGCAGTTCAGCGAAGGCATAAAAAGAAATGCAAAAGCAGTGACGGTTTATTAATAGAGCCGTACACTGGAAATTTCCTCGGATTCTATGAATGGCTATCATAACTTTGGCAAAAGAATGGTGGAAATCTCATTTATGTGTGTGAGAAGGTTTTCAGCAAAGTTATGCAAACCAGTTGGAAGAACCCCGAAGAAATTCACCTCCATAGAGCACAAGAGTGAAGAGCTAACACTAAATTTGGACAAAACATTTGAGTCTACCATTTAGAGTGTTCCGTGCAGTTTTGGTGCCCATTATAGAAAGGACATTAAAGCCATAGTGCAGCATTGATTCACCAGAATGATACTAGGAATGGGAAACCATAGTTCTGATGAGACACTTGAGGTACTGGGACTGATTCCACTAGAGTTGAGAAGGTAAGAGAATTAACAAAGGTTTTTAAATTACATACTTTTGATAGTGTCTAGGAAAAGATTCTTTCATTTGGTTAGGGTGTCAGTGAGGAGGGGGTCATCAAATTAATAATTGTCCTAAGAATGAGGAGAGAGGTTAGGAAAAATTTCTGGCTGTACAGGTTTTCGGAGGATGGGATACTTTACCACAGGGAGTGATTGACACAGGGACAGGTTCATCTTTTAAGGGAAAATTAAACAAACATTTGAAATAGAGGAGCATACAGGTCTGCGGAGAGAGACTAGGATGGTGGAATTAGTTTGGGATTGATCTAGCAAAAAGCCAGTATAGATGTGATGGGCCAAATGGCTTTCCTTTGTGCCATGAAAACAATCTAGGATTAATTCTGCATTCATGACCTTCTCCCAACTGTTGAAGATTTAACAGCTGTGAAGTATTAAGAGCAAGGATTTTTAATTGCTTTTATTGGAGATTTACATGTGATTCCAATTAATTCCAGGACATCACACTGAAATGTAACTCACTAAAACTATCGACAGAAAGGCAATTGAGCTAGCGGAGAAAACCACACTGCAGGAGGGTGAGTTGAGCATGAATGGACGACTAATTAAGGTGCATGTGCAGACATTTATTATGTACTCTTGGCAAGTAAGAATTCACGGCTTAGAAATTTGATAGCGCATAAGCAACCAATGAACATGGACAGGCTGTGTGACCACCTTGGGTGCCAACCCTGCAGGATTGTCCTGGACTCTCCAGGAATCAAAAAATCTCCTGAGCAGTCGTTGGAGCAACCATGGAGAAAAATCACAGTTTCTTCTCCAATATCACTCCAGCTGGACTAACAACTAAATAGTTGGGATGTGTCATTCCAGGATGTAATGCAGCCTTGGCGCATGCACACTGCGTTACAATCATGAGATTTGTTTTATTCGTTCATGGGATGTAGGCATCGCTGGTTAGGCCAGGATTTATTGCCCAGCCCTAATTGCCCTTGGGAAGGTGGTGGTTGGGAACTTGAACCGCTGCAGTCCATTTAGTGTAGTTACACCCACAGTGTTGTTGGGAAGGGAGTTCCAGGATTTTGACTCAGCGACAATGAAGAAATGGCGATATGGTTCCAAGTCAGGATGGTGTATGACTTGGAGGGGAACTTGCAGGTGGTGGTGTTCCCATGCATCTGCTGTCCTTGGCCTTCTAGGTGATAGAGGTCACGGGTTTGGAAGGTGCTGTCGAAAGATAGTTTACCTCATCTCACCTTGCAATATGTCACCATCAATAACTGTTTTTGGGTGGCTGATAAGTTTTTGTCTTGTGCTATTTTCCATTCAGTACTCACAAGCCTTAATCTGACACTGCCCCTAATTTTATTCCTATTAAGTTGTCCAGCAACTCATTCAGTGTAGATTTTGCAACTTTTCCACATACATTAAATGATATTTAAGCATCTCATACTGTTTTTGAACACACTAACATGTATCTTTCGGACAAGAAGTTAAACCAAGGCCTCATCTGCCCTCTGAGGTAGATGTAAAAGACCCCATGGCTCCCAGTGCCCTGGCCAATGTTTATCTCTTAACCAACATCACCAAAAACAGATTATCTAGTCTTTCCTCGTTCAAATTGGTTGCCGTGTTTCCTAGAACAGAGACTACACTTCAAAAGTACTTCATTGCCTGTAAACCACTTTGGGATGTTCCGAGGTCATGAAAGGCACTATATAAATGCAAGTTATTTCTTTTTTTGAAGTCACAGGGGACTATTTTAGTACAAACATGACCACTTGGTGAGTTATGAAGCTGGTGTGTATTTTAAGGCCATGGCTTCATGTAGTCAGTTAAAATAGTTTTTTACACTCATCATCTGGCATTGCTCTTATAAAGAAGGCATTCTTAATGCCTCCGTTTCCGTTCAATCTGCTTCAAGCACAGCTTGACTGGTGTACCCTGCCTGACTGTAGGCCGAACAGCACTCAGACATACAGCCACACTGTATCTGAGCAAATAGTGTCAGTAATGTTGGCTGATGATCTGGGGACAGTACATGAAGATTTTTCTTTCTAAAGTTCTCAGACATAATGATTATTATAATTCTTCTGTTGACTTGTGTGTGAAAATATGCAGCTCTGATGTAGCAGAAAGATACCATTTAAAAAAAAAATGAATCCTCCTCCAGTTTCCGTTTTTCCTCTCATGCAGTTGCTGATTCATGCCTGAAGTAGGATTCTCAGGCACCAGAATCCCATCCAATGCCTTTCCCAAGAGGTTGTTCTTTACATCGACTGGTGTTCCTATAGTGCCTTTCAAGATCTCAGGTCATCCCAACATGCTTTACAGCCAATGACGTACTTTTGAAATGTAGTCACTGTTGTCATTTAAAAATGCAGTAGCCAATTTAGTGCACAGTAAGATCCTTAAACAGCAATGTGACAATGACCAGAAAATATTTTTGTGTTGTTGATTGATGGATAAAAAATGGACCAGGCGACCAGGGAGAACTCCCATGTGCTCCATCCAAATAGTGCCCTGTAATTTTTTATGTCCACCTAAGAGGATAAATGGAGCCTCGGGTTAAAGTATTATCAGAAAGATAGCATGTCTGACAGTGCAGCACTCCCTGTGTGCTCAGGTCTCAAAGTCCTGAGTTCATGAAAGGCATTATGTAAATGCCAGTCTTTCTTTCTATAACCACAGCAGACAGTACCTTTACTCACTGAACCATAAAGGGAATGCCATTCGTCATGGAGAAGCCTGGATGGGGAGTGATGACGCGCAATTCAACTGTGAGTGAGCAACACAACTGGAAATTATCCTCATCTAACATTCACACACAAACCGTTTGGAAAGGGTCCACCTGTGGGAACCTCTGGCTGTGTTTTCTTCAATTCACTCCAAGGATAATGATACTGATAGCAGCCACAGCTGAGCTCAGTTTACAAAGCCCAGTTGCAGAAACAAATCTGTGACCTTTCCTGGTTCAGTAACAATGGCGGCGCATTTACACAGTGAGCATCAGGACAGACAGCTCTAAGAATGGGAATGGTAATGTTCACCTTTGACATAACTCCAAGCCTAAGAATTGTCCCAGGCCTTCTGCAGAAACAAATCAATAAGACCTAAAGCTGTGTCTGAGCAGTATTATTCACTGAGGTTTTGTTAATAGCCATAGTCACAAGTAGGGTTGCCAACCCTCCAAGATTGCCCTGGAGTCTCCAGGAATCAAAGACTGTTCCCCAGGACACTACAAAGAGCAAACCCAGGAGAAAAATCAGAGGGATTTTCTTCTAAACAGTGCGTTTTTAAAAATCATTTTCTCTAAACACTTTTTTACTAGTTATCAAACTATTAGACTTGCAGCAAAAAAGGTTGTTTGGAATCAGCCAATTCGGTAACAAAGAGTCTGTTCGCTTTCCGATTGGTCACAGGAAGGCAGGGGTCCGCAAGGATGAACGTGCTGGATGACCAATGTCGGGAATTTGGGGGTGGCATTTGGCAATGGGAGGTCATGTGATGACACCTCCAGGAATACACCTAATCAAAGTTGGCAACCCTAATTCAGACTAAAGCTCCTTTTGTAAAAGCAAAATACTGCAGATGCTGGAAATCGGAAATAAAAACAAGAAATGCTGGTCTGATGACGGGTCACTGACCTGAAACGTTAACTCTGCTTCTCTCTCCACAGATGCTTCCAGACCTGCTGAGTATTTCCAGCATTTCTTGTTTTTAAAGCTCCTTTTTGTTTACCTCAACATTTGCTGAGCCCCCATACCCAGAAACGTACTTCCTGGTGTGCTGCTGTCCAAAGTGCGGCCTCTGTTCCTCCCTACCATGAGCTCTTTTAATCCAGCATTTTTTCATACTTGTGTGCAGCACTGACTTTGAACCTCAGGTGTTTTATGTCTCAGGCTTGGAGGACTAGAAAGGCTGCTCCTCAATGAGTCCTCCAGTCTTGGGAAGTTTACCCTGTCCCTCTAGTTTGGAAGGTAGCAAATATAACCCTGGAGGGAGAGAGAAAACAAAGAAATATAGGCCTGTTAGCCAGACATCAATAGTAGGAAAAATGCTCGAATATTATTAAGAATTTACAGGGCACTTGGAAAACCATAATATGTTTAGGCAGAGTCAGCAGGTTTTATGAAAGGGAAATCAGGTTTAACCAATCTATAAGAATTTTTTGTGGGTGCAACTAGTAGGATAGATAAGGGGGAACTAGTGGATGTAGTATATTTGGATTTTCACAGGGCATTTGAAAAAATGCCACACAAGAGGTTGTTACACAAGATTAGGTCTCATGGGATTGGGGATGATACATTAGCATGGATAGAGGATTGGTTAATTGACAGAAAACAGACAGTGGGAATAATGAAGTCATTTTCAGGTTGACAAGGTACAGCCAGTGTAGTGCTGCAAGGATCAGTGCTTGGGTCAGTGCCTCAGCTATTTACAATCTACATCAATGACTTAGATGAGGGGACCAAGCGTAATGTATCCAAGTTTTCTGATGAGACAAAGTTAGGTGGGGAAGTCAGCTATGAGGAGGACAGAAAAAGGCTGCAGAGGGATATAGACAGTTTATGTGGATTGGGCAAGAAGGTGGAAGATGGATTGTAATGTGTGGAAGTGTGAAAGTACCCACTTTGATAGGACAAATGGAAAAGCGGAATTTATAAAAAAAGTTGAGAGACTAGTAAATGTTGATACGGAGAGGGATTTGGGGTTCCTTGTACATGAAACACAGAAAGTTAACATGCAGGTAGAGAAAGTGGTTAAAAAGGCAAAGGGGATCCTGGGCTTTATAAACAGGGACATAGAGGACAAAAGCAAGGAAATTATGATGAGCCTTATAAAAAACTGGAGTATTGTGTCCAATTCTGGGCATCGCATTTTAGGAAGGATGTGAAGGCTGTAGAGAGGCTGCAGAAAAGATTTATGAGAATGGTTCCAGGGATGAGGGATTTCAGTTACGTGGATAGATTGGAGAAGCTCGGGTTGTTTTCCTTAGTGTAGAGAAGGTTAAGAGGAGATTTGATAAAGGTGTTCAAAATCATGAGGGGTCTAGACAGAATAGATAGAGAGAAACTGTTCTCATTGGCAAAAGGGTCAAGAACTACAGGACACTGATTTAAGGTAATTGGCAAAAGAACCAACAGCAACCTGAGGAACAACTTTTTTATGCAGAGAATGGTTAGCATGTGGAATGCACTGCCTGAGAGCATAGTGGAGGCAGAGTCAATTGGGACTTTCAAAAGGGAATTGGATAAACAATTTGCAGGGCTATAGGGAAAGGGTGGGGGCATGGGACTAGCTGAGTTGCTCTTGCAGAGTGCTAGCCTGGATGTGCCGGGTCGAATGGCCTCCACCTGTGCTGTTACCATTCGATGATTCTATAGGTAGAGCAAGCAATTAGGAAGGCAATTGGTATGTTTGCCTTTAAAGATGATGGAGTATAACAGTAAGGAAGTCTTGCTGCAATTAAATAGGGCTTTGGTGAGACTACACCTGGAGTACTGTGTATTGTTTTGGTCTCCTTACCTAAGGAAGGACATACTTGTCTTGGAGAAATGCTATATAGATTCACCAGTGTGATTCCTGGAATGAAAGGGCTGTCCAATGAGGAGAGATTGAGTAAAATGGACTTCTATTCTCTAGAGCTTAGGAGAATGAGTGGTGACTTCATTGAAACATATAAAATTCTTAGAGGGCTCAACAAAGTAGATGCTGAAAGGCTATTTCCCCTGGCTGGAGAGTCCAGAACTAGGGGTCATAATCTTAGGATAAGGGTTTGACCATTTAGGACTGAGATGAGGAGAAATTTCTTCACTTAGTGGGTTGTGAAGCATTGGAATTCTCTACGATGCTCAGTCAACAAGTATATTCAATAGATGTTTGGATATTACGGGCATCAAAGGATATGGGGAAGATCAGGAAAGTAGAATTGATGTAGAATTTTTTCCATAATCTTATGGAATGGCAAAGCAGGATCGAGGGGTCACATGGCCTACTCCTACTCCCATTTCTTATATCTCTTATGTTCTTAACAGCTGAAGATTCGTAGCAAATCTCACAAATCTCGCAAGAGCCAAGTCTGTGGCACCACGGGTGGCTCAGCTGCACAGAAGGAGAGGAAAAGGAGTGGGAAAGCTATAGTGATAGGGGATTCTATCGTAAGGGGTACAGATAGGCGTTTCTGTGGCTGCAAATGTGACTCCAGGATGGTATGTTGCCTCCCCGATGCTAGGATCAAGGATGTCATGGAGCAGGACATTCTGAAGGGGGAGGGTGAACAGTCAGAGGTTGTGGTACACATTGGTACCAACGACATAGGTAGAAAGAGGGATGAGGTCCTGCAACAGGAATTTAGGGAGCTAGGTAGCAGATTAAAAAGCAGGACCTCAAAGGTTGTAATCTCTGGATTACTCCCGATGCCGCGCGCTAGTGAGTATAGGATATAGGAGGATAGAGCAGATGAATATCTGGCTGAGGAGATGGTGCAGGAGGCAGGGCTTTAGTTACAAATCTACTAGAATTCTTCAAGGATGTAACTAGTAGAGTTGATGAGGGGGAGCCAGTGGATGTGGTTTATTTGGACTTTCAGAAGGCTTTCGACAAAGTCCCACATAAGAGATTAACGTGTAAAATTAAAGTGCATGGTACTGGGGGTAGTCTATTGCGATGGATAGAAAATTGGTTGGTGGACAGGAAACAAAGAGTAGGAATAAATCAGTCTTTTTCCGAATGGCAGGCAGTGACTAGTGGGGTACCGCAGGGATTGCTGATAGAACCCCAGCTATTCGCAATATACATTAATGATTTAGATGAGGGAACTAAATGTAATATCTCCAAATTTGCATATGACACAAAACTGGGTGGGAGGGTGAGTTGTAAGGAGGATGCAGAGAGACTTCAGGGTGATTTGGACAAGTTGAGTGAGTGGGCTAATGCATGGCAGATGCAGTATAATGTGGATAAATGTGAGGTTATCCACTTTGGTAGCAAAAACAGGAAGGCAGATTATTATCTGAACGGCTATAAACTGAGAGAGAGGAATATGCAGTGAGACCTGGGCGATCTCGGACACCAGTCGCTGAAGGTAAGCATGCAGGTGCAACAGGCGGTAAAAAAGGCAAATGGTATGTTGGCCTTCATAGCGAGAGGATTCAAGTACAGGAGCAGGGATGTCTTGCTGCAATTATACAGGGCCTTGGTGACGCCACACCTGGAATATTGTGTGCAGTTTTGGTCTCCTTATCTGAGGAAGGATGTTTTTGCCAAAGAGGGAATGCAGCAAAGGTTTACCAGACTGATTCCTGGGATGGCGGGTCTGACGTATAAGGAGAGATTGAGTCAGTTAGGATTATATTTGCTGGAGTTCAGAAGAGTGAGGGGGGATCTCATAGAAACCTATAACATTTTTAACAGGACTTGACAGGGTAGATGCAGGAAGGATGTTCCTGATAGTGGGGGAGTCCAGAACCAGGGGTCATAGTCTAAGGATATGGGGTAAACCTTTCAGGACTGAGATGAGGAGAAATTTCTTCACCCAGAGAGTGGGGAGCCTGTGGAATTTGCTACCACAGAAAGCAGTTGAGGCCAAAACATTGTATGTTTTCAAGGAGGAGTTAGATATAGCTCTTGGGTCTAAAGGGATCAAAGGGTATGGGGCGAAAGTAGGAACAGGCTACTGAGTTGGATGATCAGCCATGATCATAATGAATGGCGGAGCAGGCTCGAAGGGCTGAATGGCCTACTCCTGCTCCTATTTTCTATGTTTCTATGGATCTCCAGCTTTGTCTGTCCTGTGATGCCCTTACACATTCTGCATAGGCCAACTGCATCCAGTGCACTACACCCGTCATCCATTTTCTCCTCTGCTTCCCTCCCCTACATTTTCTGTCGATCGTTCCTTCCAATAACTGTCCAAGGATGTGACCAAAATATTGTATCTTTCTCTCTTTGATGTTATGCACTAATTTCCACTTTTCTCCAGCCATTTCCAGCCCTTCCTCATTAGTCTTTCTGTCAGTGTCGGATATGCAGAACATCCTCCTGTATGTCCACATTTTCTGTGTGGGGGCTTGCAGTTTTGCTTATGTGGACTTGCATGTTTCTGTGTGATTGTGTATACAACCCACTCACCACTGGTGACACATGGCTCAGACACAGGGCTCCAAAAGGTTGACACCCTGACATACTGCACCATTGTGACATTTCCCAATTTCCTACAGCTCTTAGATTGCCAATTACTGCCCAACGAGGCGGACTTTTGTGTTCTTGCTCACTCCCAATTGCTTAACCTCAATTCATGTATGATTATATTGTAAGGCCTGGCACTGATCAGCCATGATCTCATTGAATGGTGGAACAGTCTTGAGGGGCTAAATGGCCTAATGACTGTAGGAGTTAACTATGACTCACTGGGTAGCGCTCTTGCTTCTGAGTCAGAAGGTCACGGGTGTGAGTTCCATAATCTAGGCTGATGCTCCCAGTGTTGTACTGAGGAAGTGTGGCACTGGTGGAGGTGATGCATTTCAGATGAGACACGGAGTATGACTTTAGTAACAGTGCCACCACAATCTGAAAGGAAATTCAACCTTTGAGTGAGACCAGCATGAAATTAAACTGTCCTAAAACATAGAAACACCTGGTTTTATTCAAGGAGCGAAAGCTGGTGAAAGTATGTAACTGCCAAACTATGTTAGTTTTACAACATTATTCGTCCTGTTATTGTCTATTGCTGGCTAATCCAATTTGTCATTACTTTTCTTATCAAAACCATCTGCTGTTAGAAGATTTACTTCTCTCTAACTGCCTGAAAATTATTTTTAGCTTGGGTACAGCAAGGGCCCATGTTGTTACGCTCGGTGCCATTGCCAGCAGATTCTGAGAAAACAAACATACTACCAGTATGATCTCCAGATTAAATTTTTCACCAATGATATAATGAAGCATTAACCTTTGCTGGCCCGTGACCTTTCCCACAACAAAGCTTCCAACAGATCAGACTGGTAGCCAGAGTCACAACCAGTGTTGTTTTGGGGTTGTGGAGTGGAAGGATCGGAGGCTGATTTGTTCGGACGGTATTCCAAGCACTGAATACATTACTCCAAGTGTAAAGCAGGGTCGAGGGAAAAGGTAAGCAGTGACTAGCTCCAGGGCACCATCAACATTCCTAACTCCAACACAACAGCAGATTTGGAACAACTTCTCACCATTTTCCTTCTCTTGCTTCAATTTTCTCTCTTTCTAAGTAAATGACTGGTGTGTTTCTAGAACTGATTCTGCGGACTGTTCCTGTCACTTCCCCCCTGCAGACTTCTGTCTGTTTATAACAACAACAACTTATATTTATATAGCATCTTTAATGTAATAAAATATCCCAAGTCATTTCACAGGAGAGGTATAGCAATCTGAGGATGCTGAGAAAATATCAGTAGAAGCAGAGTTGGTAGAGGTAATGGATGGGGTGAAAATTGATAGGAAGGATGCACTAGAAAGGCTGGCTCTGTGTAAGTCTAAGTCCCTGGTCCAGATGGCTTGCATCTCAGGTTGTTAAAGGAATTGGGGGTGGAGTTAGCAGAAGAGCTTGCCATAAACTCTCTAGATATGGGAGAGGTGCCAAAGGATTGTAAAGTGGTAAATGTGACCACCTTGTTCAAGAAACGTTTTAAGGACATTCCTAGTAACTATAGGCAGTTAGTTTAACATCATGGTTGGTAAAGTTCTAGAAATAATAATTAAAGAAACAATTAATAGGTACTTGGAGAGTTTTGAGTTAATTAAGGAGAGCCAGCACAGATTTGTAAAAGGCAGATTGTGCTTGGCTCAGCTAATTGAATTTTTTGATGCAGTAACAGAGAAGGTTGATGAGGGGAATGCAATGGATGTTATCTATATGGATTTTAAGAAAGCATTTGACAAACTACCACACAAAAGGCAGGTTAACAAAATTGAGACTCATGGAATCGGAGGGTCAGTGTCAGCTTGAATTAAAAATTGGATTAAGGACAGAAAAAAGTGAGTAGTAGTAAATGGTTGTTTTTCAGACTGGAGGATGGTAGACAGTGGTGTTCCCCAAGGGTCAGTGCCAGGAACACTGCTTTTTTGATATATATAAATGACTTGAATATTGGAATATAGTGTAAAATTTGAAAATTTGCCAATGATACCAAACTTGGAGGTGTGGCAAACAGTGAGGGTGATACCAATCGACTGCAACAGGACATAGATAGGCTAGTAGAATGGGCAGACAAATGGCAGATGGAATTTAATACAAAATAGTGTGAGGTGATGCATTTTGGCAAAAGTGATAGGAAGATGCAATATAGATTTAATTGCACAGTTCTAAAGAGTATGCAGGGACAGAGGGACCTGGGGGTTCATGTGCATTACATAGATCTTTGAAGGTGGCAGAACATTTTCAGAGAGTAGTCAGCAAAGCATTTGGGATCTGGGGCTTCATAAATAGACGTATTGAGTACAAAAGCAGGAAAGTTATACTGAACCTTTATAAAGCTCTTGTTAGGCCACAGCTAGAGTATTGTGTCCAGTTCTGGTCACGACACTTTAAGAAGGATTCAAAGTCCTTGAGAGGGTGCAGAGGAGCTTTACCAGCATGGTTCCAGGGATGAGGGAGTTTAGCTACAAGGTTAGGTTGGAAGAGCTGGGGTTGTTCTCCTTGGAACAAAGGAGATTGAGAGGAGATTTGATAGATTATGGCACATTTAGACAAGGTAGATAATGAAAAACTGGTCTTGCCAGTGAGATTAGCTGATGGTACAAGGACTAGGGGACACAGATTGAAGGTTTTGGTCAAGAGGTACAGGGGGAATGTGAGGAAGAACTTTTTTAGACAGCGAGTGGTAATGGCCTGGAACTCACTGCCCACAAGGGTGGTAGAAGTGGAGACAATCAATGATTTCAAAACAAAATTGGATGGGCATTTGAAGGAAATAAACTTACAGGTCTATGAGAATGGAGCAGGGGACTGACTAGATTGCTCTACAGAGAACTGGCAAGGACCCGATGGGTTGAATGGCCTCCTTTTCTGCCATTATGACTCAATGACTCTATGACTTTGTGACTCCAGTTGCAAGCATGTTTTGCACACCGAATTAAGAGGGCCTAGTTTCCCCCATCCATGGCTTTCAGCTACCTTTGTGTTATTGACCATTTGTGGGACCTATATTTGCCTGGTTTGTCTTTTGTGGGGGATTGATTCTGCAGACCCTTTCCACCACCAATTTTCTTCTCTCGGGCTTCCTGCTGCTTCTGTTTGAGGGCCTAAATAGTTTGTGTTGGAATGTTTCATTCAGCTACAAGCTCTGGGTTTGTTGCTTCGCAGTTTCAATACCCAGTAACCCCTCTCTGTTGAAAATTTGCCCCCACGTCTGCTGATACTTCAAACAGAATGGTCGGCTCAGGCCATCCGAAAGCACAGTGGGGGTGGGGTGGGGAAGAGTGTTGGGAGACAATGGCAATAAATCAAACATTACAGTCATAAAATAAAATTTTATTAATAGGTCTAAACAATGGAAAATGAATTCAAAACATCATTGGCAGTTTACTTGTAATGTTGAACTTGGTAAATGAATTGCCGGCTCATGATGGAGAGGTGAAAGGTTAGGTGGGTCACATGATTGGTGATGCTGCTGACTGCGATGGCAGCCAATAAGAGCTGAGCCAATTCTGGGGATGCATAGATGGTGTTGGGAGAAGCTGCAGGGCCTTGAAACCTTCTCGTAGACCTCTAGGGGGTTGCGAACCCCCAGCTGAGAACCCTACTCCATACTGTTCCATCAAACACTCCCAGGGCAGTAACAGCAAAGGTTTGGTACAGAGTAAAGATCCCTCTGTGTCCTTAACAATTTGATTGAACTCCAACCTCAGAAAGAGGCCCAAAACTATGCCACATTGATACTTCTATTTCCCACGTCTTTCCTGAGTGCGATTACTTGTGCAAGGTTTACTTGTGTTGAATTATCCTGTTTTACATTGTGAGAACTCTTTTGATGTAGGACTCTTACAGCAGCAGGCAGAAAGATTTTTATCCCACGTCCTTTCTGGGTTTGAATTCAAGTCTTGGTTCATGTTTAAAGGACTCATGGGGGTACATTAATGCAGTAATTATGTTACTGGACTAATAATCCAGACAGTGTGAGTTTAATCCCCACCTGGCAGAATTTCAATTCAGTTTAAAGAAAAACTTGGTATCAGTAAAAGACACCATGAAGCTGTAAGCCTGTCATAAAAACCAAATTGGTTCACTCATGTCCTTTAGGGAAGGAATCCTGCCATCCTGGCCTTGTTGGACCTGTATGTGACTCCAGTCCCATACCAAAGTGGTTGGCTCACAACCGCCCTTTGAAGTCACTCAAAAAAAACAAAATTACATCAAATTCCATATAATTTACAACACAAAAATCGGCTATTCGGCCCAACTGGTTTATGCCAGTGTTTATGCTCCACATGAGCCTCCTCCCACCTTACTTCATTTCACGTTATCAACATATCCTTCCATTCCTGTCGTCCTCAATCTAGCTTCGCCTGCATCTATGAATGTCCATCACCACCTTTTCAGGGAAACTAGTAATGGGTAATAAATGCTGGTCTTGCCTGTGAGCTTGAGTAAAAAAATGTTAAATAGGACTATGTGTCCCTATTTCTTTCAACATATATTTTCCCCATTCTGTGAAGGGACTAACCCATACTGGGGTTCAGTCCCATGAGATTAAGTCAATCACCAGTACCTCCCACAGATAGCTAATATTTATGTGAGCCTAATCAGTGAGGGGGTGAATTTCCGGGGGGGCTTCTCCGACTATAACTTGGCCGAAAGAGCATAAATTGCATTTGCGTCTTTTTTAATGTGGATCTTGCAACGGAGTTCAGATGGGCGAGTGGGAGAACTCCCTGAGGAGAAATTCACCCTCTAAATGGCACAGGCTTCACAATTTGAATTTCCAATGCTCTCCTGGCCGTCCTCCTGCCTTGCATCCTTCATAAACTCGAGCTCATCCAAAACTCTACTACTCATATCCTATCTAGCACCAAGTCCCGTTCACCCATCACCCTCTGTGCTTGCTGATCTACATTGGCTTCCAGTCCAGCAGCACCTCGCTTTTAAAAGTCAGATCCTTGTGTTCCAATCTCTCCATGGCCTCACTCCTCCCTATCTTTGTAACTTCCTCCAGTCCTACATCCTTCCATTGCTCCACCTTAGCTGCCAGGGCCCTAAGCTCTGGAATTCTCTTCCTGAACTTCTCTGGCTCGGTACCTCTCTTTTCTCCCTTAGGATGCTCTGAAAACCTACCTCTTTTTGACCAAGCTTTGATTATCTGCCCTAATATCCACTTATGTGACTCAGATTTTGTTTGATAATGTTCCTGTAAAGTACCTGGGGACTTTTTACTATGTTAAAGGCATTTTAGCAGTTCCAGTTGCTGTTTACCAACATCACGAACCCCTGTTTTTCACTAATATGCAGGGGTCACTGGAGAGCGGTCCAGAGCAGGAATCCTTGTCTGGCCATACTGAAATCAACCATAGCCCACCCAGCTGCTGCCCAATTTGTGTGGTCCACACACACACATTACCAAGCGGCCGATTGGGAGAGTGCTATCAACTATCCATCGGGCCCCATTTCTACTTCAGGCAGTTGGCCTTCAAAAGAGAAGAAAGACTTGCATTTATATAGCACCTTTCATGACCTCAGAACATCCCACAGCTCTTTAAAGCCAATGAAGAATTTTTGAACTTTAATCACTGTTGTAATGTAGGGAAATGGGCAGCCAATTTGTGCACAGCAAGCTCCCACAAACAGCAATGTGACCATGACCAAATAATCTGTTTTAGTGATGTTGGTTGAGGGATAAATATTGGTCTGGACACTGGAGAGAACTCCCTTGCTCTTCTTCAGTATAGTGCTGTGGGATCTTTTACGTCTACCTCAGACGGCAGACAGGTTTAACACCTCATCTGAAAGCTGGCACCTCAACAGTGCAGCACTCCCTCAGTACTGCACTGGGACTGTCAGCCTTGGATTATGTGTTCAAGTCTCTGCAGTGGGGACTACAAACCCATGACCTTCTGACTCAGAAGCAAGAGTGCGACCCAATGGGAGAAGGCTTTTGGCCTTTCTCACGGAAAAGGATTGTCAGTCTGGGCGAGCAAGAGTTAAATGCGTATTTTGGCACCCTTCCTTCTCCCAATTCAGTTTGTCAGATACATTATTCAACAATTTGCTTTAAAACAGCTACTTCTCATTACTTCCTTTAGTAAAGTCAACAAAGTTGTAACAGATTCCATGACCCCCTTCTCTGAGGCATTTCGAGTGCAGCCAACGGTTTAATTTTCGGCCTATTCCCCTGTGACAAGTGGCGCCTCCTTAAATGCACAAAATCTGTGTAAAGTCTAGAGAGAAGTGCAAGCAAGCCCTCTGTTTGCAGGCAGTGGGAGGAGGGGTGGCTGGGGGGATGGGGGGTGGGGGGAGTAGTGGGGGTGGAGTCCTTCAAAATGGATCCCATATGAAGAGAGGAGGCTCTTTGGTCTATGTCAAATCTTTGGCTTCTGGTCAACCAAACAGGCTCTGGATACTGACTGTGGTTCTGGCTGTGGGATGTGGCGTGTTCCAGATGGAGTCTTTTTTTGACCTACTGTCAGTTGCAGGGCAGCCCTGGACTGCTCTGGCCTCACATATATCTGTGATGAATTAAGTCTAACACAAGGCTGAAGTGAAAAAGGCGCCTAAGGAAGCCAACAGCACACATTCTTGAGGGTTGTTTTCATTTTACTACAAGACTCAGACATAATTAAACCAGTTCACTTCTTGTTCCTTGGCCATAATTGCAGAGTCAGAAGGAAACATAAAACTGTCACTGCTGGGTTTCATCATTAGCAAGAAAAGAAATAAATCTGTTTGGATTTAGATACCAAATATATATTCATCAATCTCCCACGGTGTTGTATACAGGAAGACAAGCGTGGTTGCCAGGTGAAGTGAGATAGAGGGCTGAGTGATGATTGGACCAGGATGTGCCAAAATAAGTCAGTCACCATTTTGAAATCTTACTGGGTATCACTAGCTAAACCTACCTGGAGGGAAATTGACCAGATCAGGTCTGTCTTCCACTTTATACCCAATCCTTCATAGTTGTTGGGCCAAAATCCTGAAACCCCCAACCTCACAACATTGTGGGAGCACCTTCACCATGGGAAAAGCAGCGGTTCACAAAGGCGACTCACCATCACCACTTTCTCAAGGTAAATTAGAGATGGACAATAAATGCTGGTCTTGGCAGCAAAGCTCACATCCAATGAATGAACACATTTTTTAAAAAGTCCTGATTTTATTTTAACACAGCGAGTTGTTATGATCTGGAATACACCACCTGAAAATGTGGTGGAAGCAGCAGTGGGGGAAAGGTGGTAAAATTCCCTTTCAAAAGAGAATTGGATAATATTTGAAGGGGAGGAAATTGCAGCTCTATGGGGAAACAGCAGGGGAGTGAGACGAATTGGATAGCACTTTTAAAGAGCCATCACAGGCATGATGGGTCGAGGAATCTCCTCTTGTGCTGTTGGATTCTACAATTTAATTTTCCTTTAACTTCAATAAAGAGTTAATTCAGGTGGGGGTGTAATACAGGCAGATCAACAGTTTCAATCTGGGCAGGTAAGGTTAGAATCATAGAATGGCTACAGCATAGAAGTAGGCTATTTGGCCCACTCAGTCCCTGCCAGCTGTGCAAATGCAATCCAGCTAGTCCCATTCCCCCACCCTCTCTCTATAGCCCTTCTCAGGAAAGCCCCAAATGCCAAATGAGAAATTTTATTTTCATTGGTTGGAAACTGACATTAGACTTTTAATGGAAAAAATCCTACAGTTAGCTTTTAAAAAACTAGCAGCCAAGATGGCCACTGCAATTTGCATCTGAAATGCCAGGAGATTGAACTGGAGACAAAAGTCTAACAAGAAGCCCAGCCAGAACAATGCTTAGGCTAACTGAATAGATTATGCAAATCATCCTCGCTAGCGGGACATTCAAAGCTATCTTGAGGCATTCATAAGTGGAGACGTCCCTCCTGGGGATAAACACGGACAACCCCATCTAAGAGAGGTTTTGGGTTTTAGACTTTGGACCTCATTAAAAACAAAGGGGATTGAGAGAACCATGTGACTGTCCATCTCTGAAAAACTGGGAAGTTTTGTGACACTCATAGAATATAGGCAGTAACTGAGTGTGCAGCAGCAAAGAAGGCTGCGTGCTTCCCTCCCTTTCTCTCCACAGAAAACATCAAGTTTGAAAACTATCTGCGACTGTGAACCCTCTAAGTCTACAGACTGCTGCAGCCAGAGACCAGGGGAAGAGAGCCAACTACAATTCTGCCTTCAAGAAAACCCTGAGCAAAGCAGGCCAACCACAAAGTGCACTTTGATCAACCAAGGACTTCAAGTGCACAACTCCAGCCAGACAATCACCGAATCATCCAACTTCAAACTGTGTATTTAGCTTTTATGTATTCTGGACTTTAATCCAACCAAAAAGACTACTTACCCCTTTGAAATCTATTTGTGTATGTGTGATTCTCATATGAATGTGTGCATGAATGTGTAGCGTATTTTGTATTATTTTTAAATTGGGGTTAGAGTGCTAAGTATAATAAACTTACCTCTTTCTAAACTCAAGAAAACCTGTCCAATTGGTTTTTTCGCAATCACAGTAAAGGTAAAAGGTAAAACATTCACAGAGGTGGTAAGCACAAGCACTGCTTAAAAGGGAGTAAACCCTGTTGCAGTCAAATAAGAGGAAGGGCAAGAGGGGAGTCTGAGACCTCCTCCTCAACTGACCGTAACACCTGCAAATTACTCAGCTTTTGAAAGCCAGGATTGAATCTGCCTCCACCACATGCTCAGGCAGTGCATTCCAGATCATAGCCATTTCCAGATTAAAAATGTTTTCCCTGATATCACCATTGGTTCTTTTACCAATCACCTTAAATCTGTGTCCTCTGGATCTCGACCCTTCCGCCAGTGGGAACAGTGTCTCTCTATCTACTCTGTCCAGATCCCTCATGATTTTGACCTCCTCTAACAAATCTTCTTTCAACCTTCTCTGCTCTAAAGAAAGCAACCCCAGCTTCTCCAATCTATCTGGGTAACTGAAGTCTCTCATCCTGAAACCATTCCAGTAAATCTTTTCTGCAGCCTCTCTACGGTCTTCACATCCTTCCTAAAGTGCGATGCCCAGAATTGGACACAATACTCCCGTTGAGGCCGAACCAGTGTTTTGTAAAAATTCATCATAACTTAAGTGAGGTAAGACTCCTTCCTTTCTGTGGGTACAGAACATCCCTCCTCCTGTGAATCTTCTCCACCAGGACCTCCAGTGCCACGTCTGAGAGCCTTTGTGCCCTCTCATAAGTTAAAACGCCCTTTATGCATTCTGTCCTTATTTTTTATATTTCTGTTATAAATTCCTTTGTCTACATTTATAATGAATATTTTCCGTGTAAACTATGACAGGATGTAATTCCATCTTCCTGTCAGAAGTAATGCTGCAGTGCCTCCACGAGGGGGAGGGTGCAATTACAGCATGATAAGTTTACATAGACAGTTGTCATTCTGAATGCAGACATGCTGGATGCTGGGGGTGAAAACAGGTGCTAAATGGGTTCTGTGCTCGTAGGAAACATCTGTTTGAAAGTGTGGATTTTGCATGCAATTTTTGGGCTAATTGATAATTATCATGATTTGAACCTGCCTGCAGGTGCAAAACCGACAACTGCAGGTTTAGCACTCAAGCACTGATTCGATGCAATTCTTTTGGCACTATATATGCAACCTGCACTCACCCGCTTCCACTGAAGCCACAGAGTGAGCTGGTTGGAACACAGTGGCAGGTTTCAGGATGGCTCATGGATTGAGGGAGAGGGCGTACAGGTTCTCAGTCTTGGTACTGGAAGTCCTGGTCGAAGAGGTCCAGTGGAGAAGGGATGTCCTGTACCCGCAGCAGGAAAGGCGTCCATATCACCCTTCTTGCCCTCTCTCCTGCAGCAGCTGGTGTTGCTCTGCCTGGCCTCATGTCCTCGTTCCGCAGACTGAGGGGGACCCCTTGCAAGGTAGCCATGACCAAGCTCTCCCTTTTTGCTGGTGATTTGTATAAGGGACATTATCATAGCATTCACTTTTTTTAGATGAAGTCCTTAAAGAAACTCCGCAATAAATGTTGATAGATTGTCGGTGAAGTCTTGATAAAGTGTCCCGGAAAGTCTCCTGATGTCCTATTTGAACCTCCAGCAGCAAGTGAACAGTAAAAAGTGATATACCTTTTAGTAGCACTCATAATCCTATGCAGCAACCAGTTTACTCCCAATCAGCTGGTCACTGTTAGGAGAAGCCATTTGGTCAAGCATTAGGCAACAAAATGCCATGCAGCCTGTTTAATAAGTGCGAGCATGCAATTTAATGGTCAACCAGCCTCTTAATGATTCTCTAGGCGGCTGTTCTTAGTTTCACTTCAATGCCTTTACCAAGATGGCGTCTTGTGGTAAACGCGGGCTAAACCAGCGTTGCAGCTTCAGATTCCAGCTTGGCCACTTTGGAGGCTCTTTAGCACCTGAGGTATCTGGATCAGCCAAAGGAACTTATATTGGAAAGAGTTGACAAGAAGTATGCACAGGTGTGAGATCACAGAATCACAGAATCGTTACAGTGCAGAAGGAGGCCATTCAGCCCATCGTGTCAGCAACTCCCTCAGTTCCATTCCCCTGCCTTCTCCCCATAATCCTGTACATTCTTCCTTTTCATATAACTGTCTAATTCCCTTTTTAATGCTTCAATTGAACCTGCCTCCACCAGGTTCTCAGGCAGCGCATTCCAGACTTTAACCACTCGCTGCGTGAAAAAGTTTCCCCTCGTGTCACTTTTGCTTCTCTTACCAAATACTTTAAATCTGTGCCCTCTCGTTCTCGATCCTTTCACGAGTGGGAACAGTTTCTCTCTATCTACTCTGTCCAGACCCCTCATGATTTTCAATATCTCTATCAAATCACCTCTCAGCCTTCTCTTCTCCAAGGAAAACAGTCCTAACTTCACCAATCTATCTTTATAACTGAAATTCCTCATCCTTCAAACCATCGTCGTGAATCTTTTCTGTACTCTCGCCAATGCCCTCACATCGTTCCTCAAGTGCGGCCCCCAAATTGGATGCAATACTCCAGCTGAGGCCGAACTATTGTCTTAAACATTCCATGAGCTACAAGTTTGCTCACAAGTCTGTTGTGTGGCACTGTATCAAATGCCTTTTGAATGTCCATGTACACTACATCAACAGCATTACCCTCATCAACCCTCTCTGTTACCTCCTCAAAAAACTCCAGTATGTTAGTTAAATATGATTTTCCCTTAAGAAATCCATGCCGTCTTTCCTTAATTAACTCACATTTGTCTATGTGACTATTGATATTTGTCCCTTATTATTTTTTCTATAAGTTTTCCCACCACTGATGTTAAACTGACTGGCCTGTAGTTGCTGGGCTTATCTTTTTTGAACAAAGGTGTCATATTTGCAATTCTCCAGTCCTCTGGCACCACCCCTGAGTCTAAGGAAGACAGAAAAATTATGGCCAGTGCCTCTACAATTTCCACTCTCACTTCCCTCATCCAGCCCTGGTGCCTTATCTATTTTAAGTATAGACTGTCTATCTAATACTTTATCAATTTTAAACCCCTCTAGTGTCTGACTTACCTCCTCTTTCAACATTGCCTGGGTTGCATCTTCTTCCTTGGTAAAGACAGATGCAAAGTATTCATTTAATATCTCAGCTATGCCCTCTGCCTCCATGTGTAAATCCCCTTTCTTGTCCCTAATCGCCCCACTCCTCCTTTTACCACCCTTTTACTATTTATATGCCTATAGAAAACTTTGGGATCTTTGAGATCTTTGATACATTACAGATAGATAATAATATTTGCAAATTTTTCCCCTTTTCACTTCCTCACCTTTTAGAATTACAGAAGTTTCACACAGAAGGAGACCATTTGGTTTATCATGCTGATGTCAGTTCTAGCTCCTCAGATGAAGCTGTCTACAGTAAACCCATTTCGCTGCCCTTTCCTCACAAGCACCCCCTCAACATTTGTCATCTCACATAGTCTCCCTACTCCCCCTGGTCATGATCACAGACAAGGCCACCTCTGACCACTTCCTTCCATCTGTCACCACCCACGTCCCTCTCCCCCCTTCCAACTCCACTTCCTTCTGCATCCATCCTTGCAGAAATTCTCATCTGTTGTCACTTACAGGTACACCGTCAAGTTGACAACTGTCCATCCTTTGGACTTGGACTTGTCACAATCCCTCTGCAGCTGTCACTATCCTCAACCCCTGCCTCCCCTCCACTTTGATACCCTTGTCCTCAGTAAAACTTTAACTCTCTCTCCTTCTGGTTAAACCCACTGGTATGGCCCCATCTTCGCTCCCTCAAGTCCAAAGGATGCTGACTTGAGCTAGTTAGGGTGGAGGAGAATACGCTGCCTCAGGGATCAGTATTAGAAACCCTACATTTTCTAAATTCAGTTTCCACGTGTATACCGATGACACACAGTTATACCTCGCCACCGTCTCAGTCAACCCCTTCACTGTCTCTAAATTGTCAAAATTTTTGTCCGACATCCAGTACTGGATGAGCAGAAGTATCATCCATTGATATTGGGAAGACCAAAGCCATTTCACAGTCCCCACCAAAAAACTCTGTTCCTTAGCCATCAACTCCATCTCTGTCGCTAGCAACTGTCTGAGGCTGAACCAAACTGTTCACAACCTTGGTGTCATATTTGACCCCGAGGTGAGCTTCCGACCACATATCTACAGCATCACTAAGACTGCCTATTTTCACCACTTTATCATTGCCTGATTCTGCTGCGCCTCTGCCCATCTGCAGTTGAAGCCCTCATCCATGTCTTTCTAACCTCTAGACTTGGCTATTCCAATGCACTCCTGGCCAGCCTCCACATTCTACCCTCGGTAAACTTGGGGTCATCCAAAAACCTACTGCCTCTGTCCTAACTCGCACCAAGTCCCATTTACCCTGTCATGTGCTTGTTCACCTGCATTGTCTCCCAGTTAAGCAACATCTCAGTTTTAAAATTTTCCTCCTTATTTTCATATCCCTCCATGGGCTCACCCCTCCCTATCTCTGTAATCTCCTCCAACTGCACAACCCTCTAAGATATCTGTGCTGTTTTAATTCTGGCCTCTTGAACATTCCCAATTTTAATTGCTCCACCATTGACGGCCACACCTTCAGCTGCCAAGGCCCTAAACTCTGGAATACCCTCCCTAAACCTCTCTGCCTCTCTACCCTTCTTTCCTTCTTTAAGATAGTCCCTAAAACCTACCTTTTAAATCAAGATTTTGGCCATCTGCCCTAATATCTCCTTATTGTGGCTCGGTGTCAAATTTTGCTTCATAATGTTCCTGTGAAGTGCTTTGGGACATTTTATTACGTTCAAGGCGCTATATAAATACAAGTTGTTATTGCTGTCATTGTAATTAACAACATAGATTCAGAAGCTTAGTAAAAGCTGATCAAACTGACAGATGTTACCAAATGAGAAACAATACTTAAATCTGAGGAGGCAGCTTAAGCACTTCAAAGTGAGTTGGACAAAATATTTTAAGTGGGTAGATGAATTGTAAAGGAAATTTAAGATGCACAAGTATTGCACAAATGGGTGACATAGGTAATCGCAACAACTTGCATGTAGCATATTTGACAGAGAAAACATCCCAAGGTATTTTAAAGAGGATAGAGGAAATAGATAAAGGATTGAACACCGGGATATAGACATAAAGCTGGGGGAGGGGACGCAAAGATTGGTCAAAAGGATGGGTTTTGAGAAGGTTTGTAAAGGTGGAGAGTGAAGTGGTGAGGAAGAAGCATATAAGGAGGGAGTTCCAGAGAACAGGGGCCAAGTCAGCTGAAGCATCTTCTACCAGTGATGATGCAAATGGAGGGCAGCATGAATAAAAGACCAGATTTTTAGCACCAAATGGGAAGCAAGGGTATGAGAGGCTGGAGAATGTTGCAAGGGAAGGGTGAACTGAGAACATGGAGGGATCTGAGGACAAATACAAGGATTTTGAATTTAATCAATTGGGTGAAAGGAAGCCAGTGTAGATCAGTGACAATAGGAGTCATGGATCAGTGGAACTTTTCGACAAGTTGTAGTTTATAGAAAGTGAAGAATGCAGTGTCAGCACAGAGGCCATTAGATGAGTTGAGCCTGGAGTTGACGACTAGTCTCAGTAATGTTGCCACGAAACTATCATCGATTATCGCAAAAACCCATCTGGTTCACTAATGTCCTTCAGGGAAGGAAATCGGTCATCCTTACCTGGTCTGGCCTACATGTGACTCCAAACTGACAGCAATGTAGTTGATTCTTAACTGCCCTCTGAAATGGCCTAGCAATCCACTCAGTTGTCAATGGCAGTTACAGATGGACAATAAATGCTGGACTTGCCAGCGATGTCCACATTCTATGAAAGAATAAGAAAAAAGCATGAATAAAAGTTTCGGGAGAAGTGGGACTGAGGTAGAGTGGAGATAGGCAATGTAGTGGAGGTGGAAGTAAGCAATCTTGATCTCCACTTTCCTCTAATTCTGACATCTTGTGCAGCCATGATTTTCATTGCTCTACCACAGGTACCTATGCCTTCAGCTGCCTAGGCCTGTAATTCCCTCTCTAAACCTCTCCACTTCTCTGTCCTCCTTTAAGATGCTCCTTTTAACCTAATTCTTTGACCAAGCTTTTGGTTACCTGTCCCAATATCTTTTTATGTGTCTTGGTGTCAAATTTTGTCTGATAACACTCCTGTGAAGTGCCTTGGGCCATTTTACTATGTGAAAGGTGCTATATAAATGCAAGTTTTTATTGGTTTTGATGTGGAGTTTGAAACACAGCTTTAAGTAAAGCAGGACACCAAGGTTTCTCATGGTCTGGTTCAGGTTGAGCGAGTGGCCAGTGGGGAGGATGAAGTCATTGGCAAGACAGTGGATTTTATGATGGAAGCTAAAATCTATGGCTTCAGTTTGCCATCTGTTCCATGAAAATGGGTGAAACTGAAAGAGATCTGAGGACATCTTTACAGTGTAAATAACATGCAGAACGAGAATGCCAAAACACTAGAATGAGTCTGACTCGAACTGTATGGAGGTCTGGTTAGACCATACCTTGGTTCAGAGAAGAGCCATGAGAATGATGCCTAGATTCAGAGTGATTGAGATATAGGGAAGAACTGGAGAAACTTGGAGATAAAATTTGGTTATGGCTCTTTTTTGGCTTCAAACAGTGCACACCCCAACTGGGAGGACTGAGGCTCGTCCAATATTGGGTCTCAGGCCTCATTTTAATAAGTCGGAGAAGCTGGCCATGCCTCCAGAGGCAACTCAACCATTGTAATGCTTTCAATTTTGATCTGGCTGCCTTGCCTGGCAGCAACCCTCAGCAGTGCAGTGGAGCTGAGAGGAGTACTCCAGTTCTACTCATTCTTGAGAGTCCTGAAACAGGCATTAGGCTCTTTATTTAGATATGTAAGGTGCCTATGCCTATTTCAGGTTAGCACCTGGGCAGCTTCCAATGCCAATATTGTGGTGCCTGTATCCTCACCGCTGATCAGTCGCAGGACATTGTTCTGCTTCCACTGCTATGTCCAGACTGGCCAAGAGAGCGTGGGAAAATGGCGCACTGACACGGAACACAAAAGTCCGAGTGTATCAAGCCTGTGTCCTCAGTACCTTGCTCTATGGCAGCGAGGCCTGGACAACGTATGTCAGCCAAGAGTGACGTCTCAATTCATTCCATCTTCGCTGCCTCCGGAGAATACTTGGCATCAGGTGGCAGGACCGTATCTCCAACACAAAAGTCCTCGAGGCAGCCAACATCCCTAGCTTGTACACACTACTGAGTCAGCGGCGCTTGAGATGGCTTGGCCATGTGAGCCGCATGGAAGATGGCAGGATCCCCAAGGACACATTGTACAGCGAGCTCGCCACTGGTATCGGACCCACCGGCCGTCCATGTCTCCGCTTTAAAGATGTCTGCAAACACGACATGAAATCCTGTGACATTGATCACAAGTCATGGGAGTCAGTTGCCAGCGTTCGCCAGAGCTGGCGGGCAGCCATAAAGACAGGGCTAAAGTGTGGCGAGTCGAAGAGACTTAGTAGTTGGCAGGAAAAAAGACAGAGGCGCAAGGGGAAAGCCAACTGCGTAACAGCCCCGACAAACAAATTTCTCTGCAGCACCTGTGGAAGAGCCTGTCACTCTAGAATTGGCCTTTATAGCCACTCTAGGCGCTGCTTCACAAACCACTGACCACCTCCAGGCGCTTATCCATTGTCTCTCGAGATAAGGAGGCCAAAGAAGAAGAACAAAGAAGAAGGTGTCTATGCCTATCTCAGGTTAGCACCTGGGCAGCTTCCAATGCCAATATTGTGGTGCCTGTATCCTCACCGCTGATCAGTCGCAGGACATTGTTCCCTGACATTGGCCCTTCATTGTGCCCAAGGGCACAACGCGGTCCAACTTCTACCTCTTGGGCTTTTCAAGCTTAATGGGTGACTAATAGACAGCAAATGGCGCCGAAAGAGCAAATCTGGTTACTGGAACATAAGAACATTAGGAACAGGGGAAGTTCATTCTGTGCCTTGAGACTGTTCCGCCATTCAATTAAATCATGGTTGATCTGCACCATTTGTCCTCCTTAACTCCATATCCCTTGATACCTGTAGGGGAAAAAATAGCTAAGACAGATATGTAGAGTGGAAAAGTACGTGTTAGGGGAAATAGAACTGAAAGCTCATCATGATAGTGACACATAGCTGTAGGCATTAAAAGGGTTGAGACCTGATTAGTTTAGCACAGTTTTAATGAACCTTTTGTTTTGTCTTATACACCTGTGATAAGCAGAATACATTGTGAGCTGAAAAAGAAACAGGACACTTGGAACGATTTCTGTACTGGCACATAGGCTCTGTTGCAATAGTGTATAAATGTGTGAAGCAAACGGCGATCATCGAGCAGTCTCTCACGAGCGGATCGAGCAAGCTGCATCCCCTGTATGCATACTTGTATTGAATAAACCTTTGCTTGTTTGTACCCTCAGCCATCTCCCCCCGTGTCGAATGTCTTTTGATAATCCACAACAATACCTTCACCCAATAAAAATCTATCGATCTCTGTCTTGAAGGCTCCTTTTGTCCCCCAGCATCCATAACGTTTTATGGGAGAGAATTCCAGAATTCGACTACCCTTTGTGAAGAAGTGCTTCCTTTTAATATTTTAAACACCTCCATCCAATCACTCCTCAATCTTCTGTGGTCGAGGGAATACAAGCCAAATTTATGCAACCCAGCCTCATGATTTAATCCTTTAACCCCATTATCAGTTCTGGTGATTCTGTGCTGCACCCCTTCAAGACCGATATATCCTTCCTGAGGTGTGGTGCCCAGAACTGAATGCATTGCTCCAGATGGGGTCTGACCAGGTCTCTGTAGAACTGAAATGTAACTTCCTCCCCATTGTACTTCAATCCCCTTGAGATAAAGGCCAACATTCCTTTAGCACTGTTTCAAATTAAACAATGACAGCAGGACAAGGGGATACAAGATCAAACTTACACAAGGCACGCTTGGGACTGATGTCAGGAAGTTCTTAAAATCAAGAATGATTAACACATAGAATGCTCTTCTGGTTAGGATGGCAGAGACAAAAAACCCAGCAGTCTTTCAAGAAACAGTTGGTTGCTATGATGTGAGCGGGTTGGGGGGCGTGGGGGGTGCAGGGGAATTGCAGCATCTTCCTGGCTGTCTCAGATGAATGAAATGGTCTTCCTCATCCTCTCCCATCATGTAAAAATGCATACTTTCCAGCAGTAGTCGTTAGATAGTGATCAGGAGCAGGAGCCCTGGCTGATTTTCCCTCCCTAGTTCAGGGACACTGAAGTCTGTTGCACCATGGCCTCAATAACAGGTCAAACAACTTAACACAGACCAGGGATCAAACTCAGGATCTACCTGGACTTATATCACATTGCATTTCCTAACTGGTTTAAGATGTGTTAAATGCTTTGTCACAAAAGAAATAGTCCCAATAAATAACCTCATGTAATAATTGGGTTATTTACTAATCAAATCCAATTGTATTCCTGGGAATACAGACTTACTGAGCAGGGCTGTGAAGAAGGGCTTCTGTCACACTACAAGCATTCACACTGCTTGCCTGTTAATACAAGCCTCATTGGCAAAACCTTGGTAATTGTGGTCAGTTCCCACGTAAACAGTATTCCTTCAGTGATATCCATTGGCAGGAGCCACTCTTCAGATGAAGCAAAGTTCTGTTTGAGCTATTCAGTTTGTCAGATTTTCTCCCAAGTTCGCTTCCCTCCCTCCTTTCCTCCCTCCTTTCCTTCTTCCTCCTTCCTTTCTTCCCTCCCTCCTTTCCTCCCTCCCTTCTTTCCTCCCTCCCTCTCTCCATCTGTAAATAGCATTGATGTATTAAAGGGGAAGTTGGATAAGTCCATGATGGAAAAAGCAACAGAACAAAATGCATTAGATGAAATAATATGGGAGGGGGATCGTATGACAATAAACACTGGCAAAAACCCGCTCCTGTCCTGTCTGGTGGTAGTGGTGGTGACCGCAGTGGAGTGGGACTACTTGGATAGTTCAGTGAAAGCTTTTATTTGGCGTCCTAGTCCAAAAGGTAAGAAGGGTTGACAACTTGTCACCTGACATATCCATCCTCGCAGTGTCCGGCCTTCCCACAGCCAACTGGAAAGTGAGCAGATTCTTTTTGACTCAATTGAATGATTCTTGACTGCCAAACAGCCATTTCTTTCCCCCATCTCTTATATTTTTATAACTAATAAACAAAGCATATAAAGAAAATGGGGAAAAAAGCACACTCTCTTTAAATGCTCCTCTGATTTTTCTCCCAGGTGTTGCTCGCAGCAATATCCTGGAGATTAATCTTCAATTCCTGGCAGTTCCTGGACAATCCTGGAGGGTTGTCAACTCTAATGATAAGTCACATTTCCGGCCCTGAGACACTGGAATCAGGTATCTCGGCTCCTGACTGTAAAAATATTCTGCGAGGTGCCTGGAGGAAAATGGAAATCCAGGTTTGGACTGAAGCTTATTTGTAAATGAGGAGTTTATTTATTTTTGTTTATCCAGTTTCTGCATGGTACAGATGGAGAGAGGAAATGCATTCCTGGGCAGGATGATTCTGGCATCGAGCAAACACCAGATTACCCAGTCAGGAGAACACTTGCTTATGAATGTGTGGAACACATGCACACTGGCTGAGGTTCTCTCATTTTTAAAATTCATTCGTGGGACGTGGCGACGCTGGAAAGCTCAGCATTTATTGCCCGTCCTGATATAACTGAATGGCATGCTAGGCCATTTCAGAGGGCAGTTAAGAGTTAGTGTAAGTCTGGAGTCACATATAGGCCAGAGCAGGTAAGGAAGGCCGATTTGCTTACCTAAAGGACAGTAGTGAACCAGAGGGTTTTTGCGACAATCCAGAGGGTGGTTCTCGAAAAGCCTGATAAGATCCTGCCACTACCCTTTGAAGATCCCATGTCACACCATGTGGTCTGCCTTCATCCTGGTCTTGTCTCCCTTCCCTTTCATATGCAATTCCATCTGAAAGGGTTTCAGGATTACCTGCCACCTCTCCCTGGGATATTGAGTCTTGTGGTGATTGGTTCTATGGCAGCTTCCAGTATCTCATCCAAGTATCAATCTTCGATGCTTGAGCCCAGGCAGTGAGGGTTGACTGGCTATTTGACTGTGGAGTCTATATGGGGTAGGGAAAGAAAGAAAAGAAAGACTTGCACCAGGGATGAGGGATTTTAGCTACAAGGTTAGATTGGAGAAGCTGGGATTGTTCGCCTTGGAGCAAAGGAGATTGAGGGGGGATTTGATAGAGGTGTACAAGATTCTGACAGGTTTGGATAGGGTAGATAGACA
Organism: Heterodontus francisci; assembly: GCF_036365525.1. NCBI lineage: Eukaryota > Metazoa > Chordata > Chondrichthyes > Heterodontiformes > Heterodontidae > Heterodontus > Heterodontus francisci. The sequence continues at coordinate 45,405,326 of NC_090401.1, forward strand.
AAGAAAAACTGTTCCCATTAACTGATGGTACAAGGACTAGGGGACACAGATTTAAGGGTTTGGGCAAGAGATGCAGGGGGGATGTGAGGAAGAACTTTTTTATGCAGCAAGTGGTAATGACCTTGAACTTGCTGCCTATGAGGATGGTGGAAGCAGAGATGATGAATGATTTCAAAAGGAAATTGGATGGGAGGTTGAAGGAAATAAACTTACAGGGCTACGGGATAGAGCCAGGGAATGGGACTGATTGCAGGGAGCTGACATGGACTTGATGGGCCAAATGGCCTCCTTCTGTGCTGTTATGACTCTATTTCTATAACACATTACATCACAGGGGAGGCAGTGGCGTACTGGTATTGTCACTGGACTAGTAACCCAGAGACCCAGGTATTGCTCTAGGGACATGGGCTTGAATCCCACCACAGCAGAAGGTGGAATTTGAATTCAATTAATAAATCTGGAATTTAAAGCTAGTCTAAGGTGCATTCTGCACCTTAACTCCATGAATCGATTGTTGTAAAAACCCATCTGGTTCACTAATGTCCTTTAGGGAAGGAAATCTGCTGTTCTTACCTGGACTGGCCTACATGTGACTCCAGACCCACAGCAATGTGGTTGACTCTTACATGCCCTCTGAAATGGCCTAGCAAGCCACTCAGTTCAAGGGCAATTAGGGATGGGCAATAAATGCTGGCGTGGCCTGCGACGCCCACATCCCATGAATTAATAAAAAAAAACTTCAGGTCATCCCAAAGCGCTTTACAGGTAATGAAGAATGTTTGAAGCGTAATCAGTGTTGTAACATAGGAAGGTGCAAGAAAGATTTGCAAGGATGATGCCAGAACTGAGTGGTTATAACAATCATGAAAGATTGAATAGGCTGGGGCTTTTTTCTCTCGAAAAAAGGTGAGGGGTGAGGACCAAATTGATTTAGGGGCACAGATACACAAATTACTAAAAGTAGCAGCATAGGTTAATAAGGCCTTATTAGAGGGATAGAATTGAAAAGTAGAGAAGTTTTGCTAAACTTTTGCTGAACCTTGGTTAGACTGCACTTGGAGCACTGTGAACAGTTCTGGTCTCCATATTGCAAAAAGGATATAGAAGCACCGGAGAAGGTACAAAAAAGTTTTACAGGGATGATACCAGAACTGAGAGGTTATACCCATCAGGGAAGATTGAATAGGCTGGGGCTCTTTCCTCTAGAAAATAGAAGGCTGATAGGTGACCTGATAGAAAATCTTCAAAATTATGAAGAGGTTTGATAAGGTAGAGGTAGTCATGTTTCTATGTGTGGGGGAGACCAAAATTAGGGGTCATGAATATACCATAGTCACTAATAAATCCAATAAGGAATTCAGGAGAAACTTCTTTACCCAGAGATTGATTAGAATGTGGAACACGCTACCACTTGTAGTAGTTGAAGCGTATAGGATAGATGCATTTAAAGGGAAGCTAGATATACACATGCAGGAGGAAGGAATAGAAGGTTATGCTGATAGGGCTAGATGAAGAAGGGTGTGAGAAGGCTCATGTGGAGCATAAACACTGGCATGGATCAGTTGGGCCAAATGTCTGGTTTCTGTGCTGCAAATTCTGTGTAATTACTGCTAAGGGAATCAAACATTGAACCTCCCTGGCCTCTATAGCTCAGGACTAATCAGGACAAATTTGCAGGGCTAATTTGCAGTGCAGGACTGTGGGACTAATTGGATAGCTCCTTCAAAGAGTCAGCACAGACACAATGGGCCAAATGGCTTCTTCCTGTGCTCCATGATTTGATGTAATTTAAGAATGATGGTTGCTGTTGATAGCCTTGGGGCTCTGAGGTAGGCTTTGTGAATAATGCTATTGGCAAGCTAACAGAAAGCCAAGAGGTTGAAGAAATATTCCTCTGGTATCGGAACTAGTCCTGATATAGCCAACAGTCTGGCTGCTACAAAGATGATCTATTGGTAGGGCTTAGTTTGGATTTATGCGTATTTAGATCGGCATCCAGCTCTTTGAATATGGGCAATGTTGTGCTTTTTCCTGAGCATCTGCTCGTAGGAGCATGGAAACAGCAGCAGGCCATTCAGCCCTTCAAACTTGTTCTGCCGTTCAATTAGATCCTGTCTGTTCTGCACCTTAACTCCAGTTACCCATGTTCATTCTGTAACCCTAAAAAACCTATCAATCTCCATTTTGTAGTTGTCAATTGACACTGAGTGTCTACAGCTTTTCAGGGGAGAGAGTTCCAGATTTGCATTACCCTTTGTGTGAAGACATGCTTCTCGACAACACCCCTGATAGGCCTAGCTTTAATTTTAACCTTTTGCTCCCTTTTTTTGGACTCCCTCACCGGAGGAAATAGTTTCTCTCTGTCTAGCCTATCAAAACCTTTCATCATTTTAAACACCTCAATCCCAAGAATCAGTAGTCCAAGTGAAGGCACCTGATACAGGGGTGCAGATATCATGGGCAGATACATTATGACATCCTAGAAATTGGAGCTTGAGTAAGCAATGTGTTGCTCAGATGTTATTTTGAGGAACAATTGAGATCTTCTACAGCTCTGTGTTGAAAATATTTATATTTTTGGCGCTGGCTGCCAGCCAATCCTTTCGGCATATTCCCTGAAGCCTTGCTTATTTAAGGAGTCTGTTCAGCATGAAAGGAAAGATGACCTCTGTTTCTTGAAAGTAAGTGCAAAAAGTAGCCAGAATATAAATCCCTTTTCACCAGTCCTTCATAGTGTAAGAATTCAGGAGCAGAAGGAAGGCTGGAAAAAAAAAAGGGCAGCACAGTGGCGCAGTGGTTAGCACCGCAGCCTCACAGCTCCAGTGACCTGGGTTCAATTCTGGGTACTGCCTGTGCGGAGTTTGCAAGTTCTCCCTGTGACTGCATGGGTTTTCGCTGGGTGCTCCAATTTCCTCCCACAGCCAAAGATTTGTAGGTTGATAGGTAAATTGCTCCTAGTATAGGTAGGTGGTAGGGGAATTGAGGGAAGGTGGGGATGGGGTAGGAATATGGGATTAATGTAGGATTAGTATAAATGGGTGGTTGATGGTTGGCACAGACTTGGTGGACCAAAGAGCCTGTTTAGTGTTGTATCGCTAAATAAAATAAAATTATTTTACAGCCCAAGTACGATCTACCCTGTCATGGACTCTACCAAAATATATAGGGCAGAATCTTAACTGCCAAGGGGAGGTAGGCTCAAGTGCATGTGTGGAGTTAAATCCCCTACAGGTGACATTGGCTCAGGAGCCTCACATCATCTCGCCCACCTCCAGGTTTCACCTGGGTGGGTTTGCAGGCGAGTGGGGAGCTGTCGGGTTCATTATTTTCATATGTAAATAGGTCATTATCTGCTGTTTTAACCAAGCACTCTGTCTTTAACAGCCCACGCATCTATTTCCTGAGCTGTCAGCAACTTGCCAGGGTCAACAAGACAAGTGCACAGAGGGATGAGTTTCTTCAGTGAAACTGACAGGTTGGGAAGGCTTTGATCAGTGAGATTGAAGAGCTCCAGCCATGGCCAGGTCAGAGGCTGGTTTTCACAGCACTTCTTCCGAGAAGGTGCTTTCACTGCTTGACAGGTGATTGCCAACTTCTTGGAAGTCAGTTCACTTGTCTTGCACTTCACTCACCTCGAGCTGCACTTCCCTGCTGCCAGCCTTCACCACAGCATGGAAGCAGCTTATGCATCTCTACCTCTACCAGGAACAAGAGAAGCAGCAGCAGGAGCAACACCAGCACCACCTGCCTTCTCCTCAGCCACATGCCACTCCACAGGGCAGAGGGAATGGACATCAAGATCCAGCTGCAAGGTGGCAATACACCCAACACAGAGTCTACAGGCACAGGATCAGCACTCTCCACATGTATGAGTACAAAGGTCTCAGAAGGCTCAGGCTTTCACAGCAGGTCGCTGCTGACATCTGCAGCCTCCTAGAACAAGAGCTCCTTCCCAATGGACACACATTACCAGTGGCCGTGAAGGTGCGTGTCACTGGTGGGCCACCCCAGTGTCTCTGCCTCTCACCAAATTGTGTGCTTTCTTCTCCGCAAGGAGAAAAAGCAGAAAGCTATGGGTTTTAGAAATAGCTTGTGTGGAGAGGAGGGAAGGAAATATTTGCGGAGGTGACTGTGAAGCATGGGTGTGAGAGGGCAATTGGATAGGGGTGATTGTGTGTAATGGCTGTTCAGATGGGGATTTTATTTTATTTAGAGATACAGCATTGAAACAGGTCCACCAAGTCTGTGCCGACCATCAACCACCCATTTATACTAATCCTACATTAATCCCATTACCCTCTCACATCCCCACCTTCCCTCAATTCCCCTACCTACTCTAGGAGCAATTTATAATGGCCAATTTACCTATCAACCTGCAAGTCTTTGGCTGCGGGAGGAAACCGGAGCACCCAGCAAAAACCCACGCGGTCATAGGGAGAACTTGCAAACTCCGCACTGGCAGCACCCGGGTTGCTGGAACTGTGAGGCTGCGGTGCTAACCAGTGCACCACTGTGCCGCCAATGTGAGGTACCTACAGAGAGAGGAATGAGTGGAGCTGCAAGGTGTGTTGTCGTGAGGAGTGCTGTGCAGGAGAATGCTGGGAAAGTCAGAGTGTGAGGCTTGGCATGTGAAAGTGTTATGCCTCTCACCTTTCCCATCCTCTTGAGGTCCTGGATCCTCCGTGTACTGTTTCCAGGTTGGAGGGAGCACACTTCTGTTGCTGACTTCCACATCCACTTCCATCCACGCCTCCTTGTCTGGAGAGGCTATCGTCTTCCTCCCATCCTTGGGACAGCTCACCTCACTGCAGTCCCCTCAGATCCTGCAGCAGGACCTCCAGGTAAGAGTGATAAGACCTGGCAGCTTTCCCATGTCTCCTCTCTATTCTTATGGAGATTCCTCAGGAATCCATGTTCAGTCAACCTTTCTGACGCATGCCGGGGTCCCTTTAATTAGAAATCCTACCTTTGACAGATTTGGTGCATCATCTCGTCCACCCTCTCTGATTGGTCAGGGAACCCGGTAGTGGGATGCTAACACCATGGCTCAGTTAAAGAGCCACAGCAAAGTCTGCTGCAGCAGCAATTGAGTTCCCAACCTGCTACAGGTGCTGTGGTTTTGCCAGGGACTACCAGTTTAAAATTCCACCCATAAACTCTTTCTACAGCTCCTCTACACTTTACCCTATCTTGGACTCTATCCACCCATTTAATCTCCTTCCACAGCCCACGTACACTCTACTCCATCATGGACTTATTTAATCCCTAGGTGGAAAGTTCTGCGTAAACATTCCCTGAAGGTGACTTAGCAAAACCGCAGTATGTTCATCCATTCTCGTATATCCCATTTTTAACGCTGACTTGCTGCTGTCCTTAGACAATCCTGCCCCATCCCCCAGCTCCGGTAGCAAAGAAACTATTGGCCAGACAATTAATTGAACTGTGGTTGGGAGGTGGGAGGGTGTCGAAGTCTCCCGCTGGCCTCACAAACTCATGACCTGGATTGCACTGCCTGAAAGCAGATTCAATAATGACTTTCAAAAGGGAATTGGATAAAAACTTGACGGGCAAATATTTGCAGGCCGATGGGGAAAGCGTAGGGGGAGTGGGACTAATTGGATAGCTCTTTCAGAGAGTCAGCACAGGCATGAGGGGGCAAATGGCCTCGTTCTGTGCTATATCATTCTATAATTCCATGATAAAACGAGCCGTCACTCAGGCAGTGTAAGTGTCACTGGCTTCAGGGGCTTTACAGCAGGGGTCCTTCAGAGAAGAATGGGCAATGAGTCACGCTTAGGACTGGGGTGACCCAAGATCTATCACCTCTGTGGTTTCGTATCCATACTGGAAATGCTGTGACTGGCAGACACATTTAAGTAATAAGTCAGAGTGTCGTGGGATTACGTCATATAATTGATGAAGTGTTACAAGATTTTGTTTTTCTATTTTCCAAGGTGGGTGCCAAATCATTTAATTGATTTGAGACTACTGTATCCTAGAAATCATTACATGATTTTCCTGCCAAACTTTTCCATATTACCCTAAGTGAATGCTTGTAAAGTGCAGAGTACATGCTAAAGGAAAGCTTTGTCTGAATTGTGATAATGGTACTTTAAAAAATATTCTCCCCTTCTCTCCTGAGCGGGAGTTCCACAAGTACCATGCACCCTTTGACCCCGTCATTCAATTGACTATTCAACAACAACAATTTGCATTTATACAGTGCCTTTTACGTAGTATAAGGTCTCAAGGTGTTTCACAGGAGAGTTATCAAAATTTGCCACTGAGCCACATAAGGAGATATCAGGTGACTGTCCGATCTGGACATGAACCACCCTTTTGGATCATAGAACAATACAGCACAGAAGGAGGCCATTCAGCCCATCATACCTTTTCCAGTTCTTTGAAAGAGCTATTCAATTAGTCCTACTCCCCTGCTCTTTCCCCATAGCCCTGCATATCTTTCCTATGCAAGTATTTAACCAATTCCCTTTTGAAAGTTATTAAATCTGCTTCCACCACCTTTATGACACTTTCAACAGTCAAATAATCTTTCACACTAGACTCATAAGAGGAATAGTCAATTGTGTTCCAGTACCATACTGAATAGTGCTTTGACCAACATAGCCAACAGGAAACTGTAAGGACAGCACTGTCAGCAATCTCTCTCACATCAGAAAAACAGCATGAGGCTGTTTGCACGCCCTATCATTGTTTGTTCGCTTATTTTTTGTGATCAGGATGTGGGCATGGCTGGCAAAGCCACATATATTGCCCCTCCTGAGGTACCCTGAGAAGGTGGTGGTAGGTCTCCTATAACTGCTGCTGGAGCTTTGTGGTGTCTGTTGGCTTATTAGGTCGCTTCCTTAAGAGTCAACCAGGTTGTGTGGCACGGGGTGTAGACTGGGTAAGGATGGCTGAAAGACATGAGTGTACCGGTTCGGGTTTTACAATAATTTGGCAGTTTTCATGGTCACTTTTATCAGGTTACTGATCCTCCAGCTAGTAGAAACAGTTTCTCCTTATTTACTCTATCAAAACCATTCATGATTTTGAACACCTCCTAATTAATCTCCCCTTCTCAGCTCTAAGGAGACCAATCTCAGTCTCTCTAGATTCGCCACGTAACTGAGGTACTGCACTTGGGTTGAAATTTGTCACAGCCCAGGCTTCAGGCATGAGTGGCTGTGATGCACCCACAAGGCAAGTCCGAACATGGAGGACTGAGGCCGGCCTGAATTTGAGCCTCAGGGCTCATCTAAATAATCTGGGTGAGCTGCCAGTTCCTGTCTAGCTTCCTCAGGCAGAGTGCCCATTTTAGCTTGATTTATTTATGGCTTGTAATTGCTAACAGAGACCCCAAGGTAAGCCTGGGGTGGGGGAAGGGAGTGAAGGAGGGACAAATGGTGGGTGGGGGGAAATGAGTGAAGCGGCAAGACAGGTGCAGCCAATCGCAAGTACTGTGGAGTCCGTCGGGGAGGAGTAAAATGTTTAAAAATAGACAACTAATCTTTAGATGGCAGTCACTGCTTGGGCCGCAGCGACCACTGAAGGACCCCAGAGGCCTGATTCCTGCTCCTCTTCTGCTCATCAAAATCCAATTTCCCAGTGTGACCTAAAACATGTGCTAGACCTTCTCATTTTCATCAGCAAGGGGCCTGATGCCTGGTTTCACCGGTTGCCAGGGATGCCTGAGAAGTAGCACAACCCCATATTGTGTAAAGCGTCCTTCAGGCCTCCTTGGGTCTTAGACCATTTGTTCCAAAAACTGGACCATTTTGCAACCATTTCACACCTGTAAAACAGGTGAAACGAGGTCCAGTTTCTACCCCCACAGAGAACACCTTTAATTTAATCTTAGGCATAGAATAATATAAAGTTTAACTTGTCCATTAAAATAGACAAGATTATATACCTGGAGGTTGTGCCAAGGCCAGAGGGTGAAGGGGGAACAGATTGTAACTGGCAGCTGTCTCCTTCCCAAACACTCTCAACTCTTAAACCAACCCCATTCCCATCCCTGCAGTTACACTGGGCCGAGCCAGCAGCCTCCAACCCTCCCTATTTTAACAGGTGGGGAGCTGCATCCCGCTGGTTTTCAGGCCAGGAAGTCAACAAGGCCCAGCTGCTAAAATCAGACAGGCCTCCATGCTGCCGCAGTTCATATGGGCTGTCCACTTGTTAGAGCGTTTTCCTGCCCAGGAATTAGAATTACCCCACTCCCACCCTCACCCCTGCCTAGCCTCCCCCATGCCCACCTTCACCTGCACTATGAATTATTGGATGACCAGTCTTTTGGCTGCAATTCCAACTGGTTTTCACTGGGAAAGGTAATGTATTTCCATGTTCTTCAACATGTCTCCTGGTTTTGATTTTTAAAAGTGTGACTTCTTCAGCTCATCGTAACTCAGTCATTGGTAATTAATTCAGTTTGGAAGCTCATCTTTTCCTTTTTGAATGAATTATTACTTCATTAAATGTTAAGCTCAAGTGAATGCTGGAGTGGATTACTTCACTCTCCTTGCACATATGAGGCCTGGATTTGAGGGCTGCTTTGTGAAGTCAGTGTTTAAGGCCTAAGTTATGAAATCTGGGTTATGAGGCCTTAATTTTAGTTGTCAGCCTTGGCTCAGTGGGTAGTATTCTTGCTTCTGAGTCAATAAGGTTGTGGCTTCATGTCTCACTTTAGAGTCTAGAACACAAAATCCAGGCTAACAGTTCAATAAAGTACTAAATAAGTGCTGTGCTGTTGCAAGTGCCATCTTTTGGATGAGACATTAAACCAAGACCCCGTTTATCCTGTCAGGTGGATGTAAAAACATCCCATAGCATTATTTAGAAGAACAGGGGAGTTCCTCCTGGTGTCCGAGCCAATATTTATTCAACCAACATCACTAAAACAGATTTTCTGATCATTACCTCATTGCTGTTGGTGGGGCTTTGCTCTGTGCAAATTGGTTATTGGATTTCCTATATTACGACAGTAACTACACTTCAAAATTACTTCATTGGTTGTAAAGCATTTTGGGATGTAAAAGGCGCCATATAAATGCAAATCTTTCTTTCTGAATGAGGCCTATATTGAATTCAGTCCAACTCGCAGTGAATGTCTCACTGCCGACCATGTGATATGCACTTGGTCCAGACCATGAAATAACAGCTCATAATTCCACTCAAAGTGATGTTGAATCCTTTACTGTGAAAGCTGAAAAGAGAGATTTCTTCTGCTGTCGGTGTAGTAGGGATACTACAATTGTCCTCAGCGCCTGTGGGCTAGGGAGGGGAGAAATAAGTCAGGGATCCTTTCCTGCTGATTGTCCAGTAACCCCTTTGTCTCTCTTTTTCTATCTCCACCTTAACAAACCTTCTCAAAACCCATTGTTTTGACCGCCAAACACTCCTACTATAGCTTGAAATCCTTACCTTTGAATTATTCTCACCAACTTCATTTAATAACCTGAGGTATTGTCTACATTAAAGGCAGTATTTTAAGAACAGCTTGCATTTATATGGTCCCTTTCACATAGTAAAATGTCCTGAGGCTCTTCACAGGATCATTATCAAACAAAATTTGACACCAAGCTGCATAAGGAGATATTAAAACGGGTGACCAAAACGTTGGTCAAAGATGTAGGTTTTAAGGACAATGTTATGCCAATGTGTTTTGTTGAATGATAATTTTCTTTAATGCACTGACTGGAGATCTGAATTTATATTTTTTTTAAAAGACATTTTTAAAATACAAGCTGCCGGCAAAGTCATCCTTTCAGTTTAAGATGATCACCTAATTTGCAACAGTGTATCCTGCACTGCAATGATTGTGAGGAGAGAGATGAAATGTGTGCCACGTCCTCAGCAAGCATCAAGACCCAGGAAGTTTAAAGGAACTACCTTTCTCCATTCCAGCTTGAAAGCTTTCAAATCCTGCTTGTTGACTGACCACCTTTGCATACTCTGGCTACAATCAGAAACCCCATTGGAGGAAATCATCCGCATCACAGTCTCCAAGAGACCCACCGAACCAGTCATCTACCTCCTCAAACTAAAAGCCTCAGGACCACCGATTTCAGCTCAAAGCCAGCCGAATCACCAAATGCCATTGACTGTATACTGCTTTTTTCTATGGTCTCTAACTCAACCAATCTACCTTTCCCCATTCTGTAACCTATTTGTGTGTGTGTAAACCTCTAGTGTGCGTGTGAGAGGGTGAAAGGTGGTGCGTTGTTTACTATTTTATTAGGTTGTAGGCAGCTGAAGAGACGGCTACCAAAGGTGGAGCAAAAGAAGTAGATGTTGTGCAAGAGAATTGGAGGAACACAGAGATCTCAGAGGCTGTAGGGCTGGAGGAGATTGAGAGAGCTAGGGAGGGCAAGGCCATGGAAGGTATTGAAAACAAGGGTGAGAACAAGTTTTTGTAACAGTGCATGATATCTTCTGACCTTGGGGCCTGGCCAGCAGGGATTTCAGCTCCAAGCTTCCAAGGTTTGCTCGGTGGTTCGGAGATTATCTAATAATTAGTTGAGGAATATAGACCAATAGGGTCCCATCTTTGATCAGTGCTGAGTTACCTGATCTCATCTAAAGCAGCACTATAGGTACTGCCACAGGGCAACTATATCCCTGGGAAGTAGATGTATGGATATAGGTTAAAGCCAAGATCAAGCTTGACTCTGACATTCCACAAAGACAAATAGCCTGCCAAAGTTCACTATAAAAGTTCACACAGGTAATTTCTGGTTACTGGGAGCATGGAACTGTTGCCCTAGCAACATCTGGGCAAGAAGAGGGGAAGGAACAAAAGTGTCAAAAAATAGAAACACATGTCAGTCCTCAGAGCTGAGTCTGACCTTGTCCTTTTTTGTTGCCCAATTTCAGACTGTCCAGCAGGAGTGACAGGCCAATGATCAGGAACAAGAAGCTTAGCCAGTAAACAAGAACAATTTTCATTTATATAGTAACGTAGTAAAACATCCAAAGGCGCTTTACAGAAGTGATACCAGAACTGAGATTATACCTATCAGAAAAGATTGAATAAAGAAGAGAGAAGACTGAGGGGTGACCTGATAGAGGTCTGTAGGATAATGAAAGGATTTGATAGGGTAGATGTGGAGAAAATGTTTCCAGTCCAGTTGTGGGCAAGACCAGAACTAGGGGCCATAAATATAAAATATTCACTAATAAATCCAATAGGGAATTCAGGAGAAAGCTCTTTACACAGAAAGTTGGTTAGAATGTGGAACTCGCTACCATAGGGAGTACTTGAGGCGAATAGCATAGATACATTTAAGGGGAAGCTAGATAAGTACATGAGGGAGGAAGGAATAGAAGGTCATGTTGATAGGGTTAGATGAAATAGGATGAGAGGAGGCTCGTGTGGAGCATAAAGACTGGCATAGACCAGTTGGGTGAAGTGGCCTGTTTCAATGCTTTGTAATACTTTGTGATTATCGTGCAAAATTTGACACCAACCCAGAAAAGGAGATATTAGGTCAGGTGACCAAAAGCTTGGTCAGAGGTAAGTTTTAAGGAGCGTCTTATGGTAGGAGAGAGAGGTTGAGAGGGAGAATTCCAAAGCTTAGGGCCCAGGCAGCTGAACACGGAGCAATGAAAATCTCAAGACATGTCAGAGGATCGTAAACCACCACAGGGGTGAGATTGCTGATCTCAGCAAAGGTGCTGATGAGACTCAAAAGCCCATGTTGACTAAATTAGCAGAGGTGGGAAGGGTCTACCTAGAAAAATGTATCAATAGTTAACTTGTCGCTACACCTCAGTCTTATCTATAGAATGTCTGTATTACACAAGCTAAATATTTAACCAACAAATAAATCTCCCTGGCCCTAAGTCTCTGCTATTTAAGGTAGTTTAGGATGAAGTCTGATGACAGACAGGGGCATGGTCTAAGACACACAAACAGTGATTTTATGTGTGCGTTCCTTGTTGATCATTTAAATTTCAGGTTAAGTAGGTCAGGACAGCTGATTTAGTCTGTAAAGAGTAGAATAGTGTTTGCCACATGTTCCAAGACCTGAATCGCACCACGGTGTTTAGTTAAAGCAGAATCGTTAAGTTAAAATATCACGCAAGGAAGAGATCCCTTTTCCTAAAGTGTTCACATATGGTTGGAGTTTGAAAAGAGACAGACTACCAGGGGAACGGTGAGGACTGAGAAACTAGCTTCAACGGATTAGATTACTGATTGAATGTGGGTCACAATTTGGGCACAGGACAAGATGGAAAGGAATATTGTTTAAGTAAACATGACTCACAACTCCCCTGGTGGCTTGCTCCATAAGTGCACACCATAAGTGTGCCACTGAACTCTGATTGGATAGAATCACAGAATCATAGAATGATGCAGTGCAGAATGAGGCCATTCAGCCCATCGAATCTGCGCCAGCTCTTTCGAAGAGCAATCCAGTTAATTCTATTCCCCAGCTCTTTCCCCAATATCCTGCAAATTTTTCTCCTTCTGGTCTTTATTCAATTCCTTTTTTAAAGCTACGATTGAATCTGTTTCCACCACCCTATCATGCACTGCATTCCAAATCTTAATCAATTCACGTGTGAAAAGATTGCTCCTCATGTTGTTTCTGGGTTTTTTTGCCAGTTACCTGAGGTTGTTCACTTTCTTTTATGTGATGCAGAACATGAAACTTTAGAGGGAGATGAGAGGCAAAGTCAAGATGGCCATATTTGTGGTGTTAGCGATTGTATGGGTTCTCCAATGAGTCTCAGTGCTCCTGGGCCAGGGATCAAACAAAAATTCAATCAGCGTTGCTGGGAAGCTAGTTAAGTACATGAGGGAGAAAGGAATAGAAGGATATATTGATGAGATAACAACAACAGCAACTTATAGTTATATAGTGTCTTTAACATATAAAAACGTCCCATACTGAAGTAAAGTGCGTTGAGTCTGTTATGGACAGGTGGGAAATGGTAGGGACGTTTGCCCCTTTTCACCTCTCAACTGACCAAAATTTTATTCTGTGAGCATTTTAATGGTCAACAAACAGGCAAATGACAGGTTTTCTCGTAAGTTTAGAAGAAAGATAAATGTTTATTATACAACACCCAAAAATGGACTCACCCACTCTCACAAGCATACAGATACACACACACACACACACAGAGGAAAAGATAGAGATTAAAAGATATCATGCATTTAGGTCTGGTGGTTTAAAAGTATCCTCTGTTTAGCTTGTGTTTCCCCAGTGTGAACAACGCCGGCCTGTATTTTTTCCCTTGTTCATTGAAAGAAGACTTGGGAGGTTTAGGAAGACGGATGTGCTGCAGAATGCTGCTTTTGTTATATTTCAGCCAAATGTCACTGACAAAGTCCTGGTATGATTTCTCAGGTAGGGAGTTCAAACTAAACTTTAGTCGCTACCTGCATGTAGTTCAAAGCTGTTAATCTTAGGCAGGGTCCTGTCCCTTCAATGGCATAGATGGATCTCTCTCTCTTCTTCCTTCTGACTTTGTCTCCCCAGCATATAACTTTATTAAGCTCCTTATCAGAAACCTGGTTTCTGTGACCAGAGTTTCTCTCCCATTATTTTCATAAATGGGGCTGAATTGTACACTTATTGGACGGGAGCCGTCCACCAATCAAAATGTCGGTGGTGATCCTGCCTCCACTGGGCCTGGGGATCCAGTCCGGATTTTATGGCCCCCAGGCCCTTAACAGGTCTGAGGCAGGACTTCCACCTCATTGAGGCAGGAAGTCCCGCCGAATGGACCTTCCGGCCAATCAGCAGACCTTAGTCCCAGCAGCACAACCGGGAACGGTGGCCACTCCTGGGACTCCAACCCAGCTTTGCGAAAAAGAGGAAGGACGACACCGGGAACAGGTAAGTTTTTGGGGCCTCACTGGGGTTGATCAGTCGGGCCTCGGCATGGCAAGGGTGGACGATTGGGGGGAGCGAGGGGCGTGCTGGACGTTGGGAGTGGTTGTGGCATCGGGGTGGCCCTCCATCGGGCACAGGGTGCCTGGTCAGGAGGGCCCCCTCCCAGGCATCAGAGAGCCACCTGCTTTTGTCAGGTGGCTTTTCCCAGGCCTGGGCTTCCGACTCCGACTGGCCAAGGGTAAAATCCCCATGGCGGCGGGCAAAGTCCTTGATTGGCCTATGGCGTCAGAGGCGAGAGTGGGTGGGGAAGGGCCCCCCAAGCTTCCCACACCATTTTACACACCCGCCCCACCACCATCCCGCTCTTTGAGGGGGGGTGGGGGGGTGTAAAATTCCGGCCATGGAGTCTGGTGGTGAGGTCATCGTTAAACAATGAGGTCTGGGTGTCACTCATCTTCATTCCATCTAAAGTGGAGTTTTTCATACCATTCTCTTGAGTTTGAATTTGGAGTCACTAAGTCTGCAAAGTCATTGTTAACCCAATTCATTGAAGAGAAGTAGCCATTAATACAGAATGGGTCATTTACATTTTAATGCCTTCTCCAAGGTTTGTCCAGCCATGAAGATTGGCTCAGATTTATTGCAGTTTCCATGTGAATTAGCAGTGCAGGAAAGTCACCTGACCTGTCCACTCCATTTTGCCTTGGCGGAAAAGTGTCTGTTTTGAGTTTGTTTCATCAATTCATTATATAGTTTATAATTTCTCCTGCATGAGCGTGACAAGTCTCATGTGGAGCAGAAACATTGGCATAGACCAGTTGGGCCGAAGGCTTGTTTCTGTGCTGTAATCTTGTATAAAGTCTAGTTGTATGGGCAGCAAGCAGGGCAGAGTCATGAATGGCTTTGCTATTCACACATTGATGTTTGGCCACTTTAAATATCTGGATGTCCATTGGCAGCAGAGGAACTGTATCCCAGCACCAGTCTGCACTCTCAGTGTAAGAGAAGAAAGGAGCAAATATGAAATAAGTCACAGACATCTCTGTCTTGTACAGACCTCCTCATTTATTTTAGTGTTGAATTACTTCTGAACTGAGGTTAATTTATTTGACCTCTACTTGCAAAGAAACATGTAATGGGGTCCCTGGAACCTTATAAACTGGCCCAGTTTCAATAATTGGATCTGACATGAGCACGGACTCCGTGACTCCCTCTTCCCAAGTGTCAGACTCAGTGGGTAGTATGCCTGCTGCTGATTCAGAAGGTTGTGGGTTCAAGTCTCTCTCCAGAGACTTGAGAACAAATATCTAGTACTCAGTGCATTGCTGAGAGTGCTGCACTGTTGGAGGTGCTGTCCTTCAGATGCAATGTCAAACCAAGGTCCTGTCTGCTTTCTCAGGTGGGTGTAAAAGATCTCCTAATATTATTGACCATCATTTTCCAGTCCTCACTGGATATATGTGTGGTGCCAGAGGATTGGAGAACTGCTAATGTTGCACCTCCGTTTAAAAAGGGAGCGAGGGATAGATTGAATAATTTCCGGCCAATAAGTCTAACCTCAGTAGTGGGCAGATTATTGGAATCCATTCTGAGACAGGATAAACGGTCACTTAGAAAGGCACAGGTTAAGCAAGGATAGTCAGCATGGATTTGTTAAGGGAAGATCTTGTTTGACCAACTTGATCAAATTTTTTGAAGAAGTAATAAGGAAGATAGATGAGCGTAGTGCAGTTGATGTGGTCTACATGGATTTTAACAAAGATTTTGACAAGGTCCCACATGGCAGACTGGTTAAAAAATAAAATCCCATGGATCCAGGGCAATGCAGCAAGGTGGATACAATGGCTCAGTGGCAGGAAACAAAGGGTAATTGTTGATGCGTGTTTTTGCAACTGGAGGGCTGTTTCCAGTGGCATTTCGTAGGGCTCAGTACTGGGTCCTCTGCTTTTTGTGGTATATATTAACAATTTGGACGTAAATGTATGGGGCATGATCAAGAAGTTTGCAGACGACACAAAGATTGGTCGTGTGGTAGATAGCGAGGAGGATAACTGTAGGCTGCAGGAAGATATTGATGGTCTAGTCATATGGGCAGAAAAGTGACAAATGGAATTCAACCCAGAGAAGTGTGAGGTGACGCATTTAGGGAGGTCAAACAAGGCAACAGAATACAAGATTAATAGGAAAATACTGAGAAGTGTAGAGTAAGTAAGGGACCTTGGAGTGAATGTCCACAGATCCCTGAAGGTAGCAGGACAGGTCGATAAGGTGGTTAAGAAGGCAAATGAAATCCTTTCCTTTATTAGCTGAGGTGTAGAATATAAGAGCAGGGAGGTTATGCTGGAACTGTATAACTCATTGGTTAGGCCACAACTTGAGTACTGTGTGCAGTTCTGATCACTTCATTAAAGGATGTAATTGCACGAGAGAGGGTACTGAGGAGATTTATGAGGTTGTTGCATGGACCGGAAAAATGATGCTATGAGGAAAGATTGAATAGGCAGGGGTTGTTCTCCTTGGAACAGAGAAGGCTGAGGGGAGATCTGAATGAAATGTATAAAATTGTGAGGGGCCTGGATAGAGTGGCGGTGAAGGGCCTATTTACCTTAGCAGAGAGGTCAGTGACGAGGGGGCATAGATTTAAAGTGATTGATAGAATGATTAGAGGAGAGATGAGGAAAAACTTTTTCACCCGGAGGGTGGTGGGGGTCTGGAACTCACTGCCTGAAAGGGTAGTTGAGGCAGAAACCCTCAGCTCATTCAAAAGGAAGCTGAATATGAACCTCAAGTGTTGTAATCTGCAGGGCTACAGACCAAATGCTGGAAGGTGGGATTAGAATGGGCGGATCGTTTTTTGGCCAGCACAGACACGATGGGCCAAGTGGCCTCTTTCTGTGCCTTAAACTTTCTATGATTCTATGATTATTGGAAGATCAGCAGAATTCTCCCTGGTGTCCTGTCTGATATTTATCCAATCATTAACTGCTGAAGATTCCTGAGTGGAGCAGGTCCAGCTAATTTAGCAAAGGGAATCTAAAACAGGCAATAGGTTCCTCATTTACATACGTAAGGGGTCTTGCAACTGTTTTACACAGCTGCCAAGAGCACCTGAAAATTCATGTTTTTCTAGGCATCCTTTGGGTGCGGGGCATTCCTCCCCCCCTCACCACCCCCCCGAGAAAATTGGTGCCACGGTGACCAATTTCTCATCACTCTTCACCCCCCACCTTCCTTCTCCCTCTTTCTCTTTTGTTATGTTCCCATTATAAGCTTATTGTCATTGTATCCATGTACATGTTGCTCAGAGAGCTCAACATATCAGTAATCTCACTGGGTCTGATATGTGTACAGGAAAAAAAATCAGCTAAAACTCAATGTCCAAACAATGCAAATCCCACCAAATTCCAGCAGGGCTGGTGTTATTTGAGTCTGGATTATTTATATATTCAATGTTGTAATGAAATGAGGGTCCCTGATCCCAACAGTCTACTAGGATACCCGATATCATTAAACTATTGGAGTATACATTTCTTATTAATCTACTGGGGCACCTGACCCCATCAGACTATTGGGGTACATGATTCACTTAAGGAGATATTAGGACAGGTGACCAAAAAGTTTGGGAAAAGAGGTAGGTTATAAGGAACACCTTAAAAAAAGAGATGTAGAGAAGAGGAGAGGTTTGGGAAGGGAATTCCAGAGCTTAGGGCCTGGACAATTGAACGCACAGCTGCCGATAGTGGCGCAACGAAAACTGACAAAGGGATGAAAAAGACTAGATAGCTGCCGTGTACTGTTTTAAATCACAAAAACTTTCTTGATTTAGTTTTTGCGAAGAAAACAGAAAATTCCCCAGCCATTTCATGTTGACGATGTTTAATTTTGTTCTTTGTTTGGATTCTATAAATAATGGTGTAATTAAAAGCCAATAACTGTGTTTTATGACAATAATACCTTTATAATTATATCGTGTTTTGTGACATTTCCGTGACAAACGATGTAATTATAACAAATAATGTTCAAATTAGAAAACGCTCAAGACATATTGCAACAAAGGTATTCCTGTCATCGACACCCTAATTACAGAGGAATCTGCCAAAAATCTGTATTTAGTTAAGGGATGTAAGTCACTATAACAAGGTGCGTGGATCTGTGATGGGATATATTCTGATGAGGAAACCTGTTCAACCATTTGACTGCCTTCCTATGGCAGCACCTCATAGGTTATTAACTCCATTTAGACATATTGGCGTCCATTAGTTTACAATGGGTGTTTCTCTTGTAACCATCAGAATCACCAAATTAAGTAGACCAGATTCTGGAAGAATGGCAAGTACAGCAATTACTCAAAGCTTGTGGCCAGGTACAAACAAAATTTAAAGGACAAATGGCCATTATCTCAAGGAGGGCTGGAATACAAAGGGGAGGAAGTTATGTTACAGGTATATAAAGCTCTAGTCAGACCCCATCTGTGTTCAGTTCCGGGCACTGGAGCTCAGGAAGGATATATTGGCCTTGGAAAGGGTGCAGTGCAAACAGAGCTAAAAGGATTAAATTATGAGGACAGATTGTTTGTATTCCCCTGAGTACAGAAGATTAAGAGGTGATCTAATTGAGGTATTTAAAATGATTAAAGGAGTTGATAGGGTAAATAGAAACAATTACCTCTGAGGCAGGAGTACAGAACAACAGGGCAGAACCTTAAAATTAGAGCTAGGCCATTCAGAGGTGATGTCAGGAAGCACTTCACACAAAGGTTAGTGGAAAATTGGAACTGTCTCCCACAAAAAGATGTTCAGTCTGGGGTTCGGCTGAAAGTTTCAAAACTGAGATTAATAGATTTTTATTAGGTAAGGGTATTAAAAGTTACAGAACCAAGGTGGATATATGGAGTTAATTTCATAGTTGATCTAATTGAGGGGCTGAATGGCTTACTTCTGTTGCTATGCTCATTTGGCAGCTGATAGGAGACAGTACAATATTAATATCTCCTCTTTGTCCAGCTGTGTGGGACTGCCTTAACCTGGTTCCACTCTTGCTTACTCAGTCATACCCAGAGAATTACCTGCAATGGCTTCTCTTCCCACTCTTGCAGCATTCCTCTGGAGTCCCACAAGGATCTATTCTTGACCCCTTCTATTTCTAATCTACATGCTATGTCTTGGTGACATCATTCTAAAAAGCATTAGGTTCCACTTGTCCACTGACAACACCCAGCACTACCTCACCACCACTTTTCTCGAGCCCTCCACTGCCTCTGATTGGTTACACTGCTTGTCCAACATCCAGTATTGGATGAGTTACAATTTGTTTGAATTAAATATTAGGAAGATCAAAACCAATGGCCACAATATTAATGGGGAGGCAGGAAGGGAGTGGGATGCCTATCAGCGGCCATGAATTCTGGAAATACTGGGAAGGGAGGAGCGTTGCTGAACTTAACGGCAGGATTTCATCAGAATTTTTTGTACTCTGTTTCCCAGTAGGCAGCCAGCCAGACTGAGCATCTGACCACTGCTGGGGGTGGAGCCTGCGGGAGATGGCTGCAGCGGGGACTGGAGAGCAGGGAGAGAGGGAAGGAGAGATCACTGGGGGGCGGGGGGTGGTGGTTGGAGAGAGATTGTGGGGTGGTGGGGGTGGGGAGGGTCGGCCAATCACGAAACAGAGTGGGGTCAGGATATCGCAAGGGGGATCTGGAGATTGGAACTCACACCAAGTCCCGTTCATCCATCAGCCGCTGACCAACATTAGCTCCCAGTCTGGCAGAGCCTCAATTGTAACATTTTCATTCTTGTTTCCAAATCCCTCTATGGCTCATCACCACCTTCTCAAATGCAATTAGGGATGGGTAATAAATGCTCACATCCCATGAATGAATAAAAAAAGAAAAAAAAATTCCAGTTATTGTTGAAATACTCTGCAGGCGAGGCAGCAACTGTGGAGAGAGAAATGGAGTGTTTCAGGCCAATGATCTTTCATGCAAACTGAAAATTTTCAAGTTTTTAACTGGAACAGCTTTCAAGCAAATACAGAGGCTGAGAAAGAACAGAGAGGAAAAGTCTGTGATGGGATGAAGGTCAGGAGTGATTAAATGACAAAAGGGATGATAGCACAGTGGAAAAGGGGAGGTGGTAATGAGATAATTAAAGAAAGAAAAGATAGGATAAATAAAAGCAAAATACTGCAGATGCTGGAAATCTGAAATAAAGCCAATAAGTGCTGGAAATATTCAACAGGTCTGGCAGCATCTGTGGAGAGAGAAGCAAAGTTAATGTTTCAGGTGAGTGACCTTTCATCAGAAAAGATGGGTCCAGAGGAGGTGTGAATAGCAGAGGGGGAGAGAAGCCTGGAAAATGTGGCAAAGCAGAGAAGGCTCCCACTTGCTCTACTTAAACAAGACACTCCTCCCAACAGGATCTATTAACTTGTAATGTCCCATTTCCTTTTTAAGGCTGGAACGAAGGGGGTTACAGAATGCTGATATCAGCTGCAATCCCTTTGTGTACCCAAACACATTCTATCTCTGCAATTTCCAAACATCACTCCATTGACAATTGTTGATGACAAACACCTAATTTGTCTTTTATTTTTTTTCTCCCAATTGCAGTGCCTGCAGCTGTGAGGGCCAGGTGGCCCTGACAGAAAGAACAGGAAATTGTAAATACAGTGTTTGTAATGAGGTTGATGCTAGTTTCTAAATCTGTATTTTTCTTATTTGGTGTTGTACAGGGGGAGTCACCATAACCCACCTGGTACAGACTGAGTGAAAGGGACATGCGCTTTGTCCTGTTCTATATAAATACATTAGGAACAAGAAAATAGCCCAACTAGCAACAGAGAGAGTCATTATAGTTTGATATAAAGCACATCTGAACGAGATATGATCAGAGCTGTAAGTCCACAGTTAATCTTTACATAGAGTTTCACCGCACAGGAACAGGCCATTTGGTCCAACTGGCCAATGGCAATGTTGATGCGTCACATGAGTCTCCTCCCACCACACTTCCTCTTACCCTATCAGCATACCCTTTGATTCTTTTCTCCTTCTTGTACTTATCTTCTCCTGAAATGCATCCACACTATTTGCCTCAACTAGTGGTGGCGAGTTCCACATTTCAACCATGCTCTTGATTAAGAGGTTTCTCCTGATAAGGCAGTTTTTGCCCTGAGTTCACCCTCCTGCTTGCCCCCTCCCCCTCCCAAAGGTGCTGTGTTTAGCTGGGGGGTGGCATAGATTTCCCAGCCCTGTGATACCCCACTCAAACATAGTCTGCCTTTATGATTGAGTCTCAGCAGGCAATTTGATTATTAAATCTGACCCTCTCGCTCCCAGCTGATTGGTCAGCAGAGGGGTCATTGGATAGCGATCAGGAGTCTGCTGAACTTTTTATAATCCCTTCATAGCCCTGGGACTGAGATTAGTTATAGCGCCATCAACTGCTGCCTGTGTTAAGAGCAGCTAACTGGAGTCAGACCTGCAGGGATTAAACTCGACATCTTCTGCGCTTGCGTGAATCACATGTGTGTGTTGTTTCAATAAAAGGATATCATTCACATGGCTGAATGCAATAATTTGGTGTTTCTTGAATGCTGCTTCTGCTTATCAATGACCCTGCAGGCTGTGCAGGAAAGTGGGTGAATAAAACAATCTCGAAGACAGCCACCCCTTACTCAGAGCTCGACAGGTGTGTTTCCATGGCTGTGGGTAACTTTAAAAGGAAACAGATGCTTGACTACAGCCCAGAAACAATGTAATCTGATGTATCACCGAATCAGAGAATAATACACCACTGAAGGGGATCGTTCAGCTCATCATGCCTGTGCTACCTCTCTGAAAGAGCTATTCAGTGTGTCCCACTCCCTTTGCTCTCTCCCCATAGCTCTGCAAATTCTTCCTTATACCAGAACGAAATGATCAAACTCATCTTCAAATCACAAAGTGTTAAGCTGGAACAGGCACCAGTCTCTCGGCACCCTGTCACAGGTCCCAGGTTGCGAAGAGCAGGAGAGTTCTTCTCAGTGTCCTGGCCAATATTCATTCCTCAACTAACATGATTAGAAAATTGGTCATTTGCTCATTGCTGTTTGTGGGATTCTGTTGTTCACCCATTGGCTGCTACATTGCAATGGTGACTCTAATTGAAATGTATTTCATTGGTTGTAAAGTGCTTCAAGGTGCTCTGAGAACATAAAAGATGTTTTGAAAATGCGAGTCTTTCCTTTGTATCTTTTCTAGGTTGAACTCTAGCCAAGACTTGTGAAAAGAAACTCCCGTGATGAAATCAGCTTTGGACAGGTTCAATCCCATTCCTAGTGGGCATGAACCCACAGCACAGGAGATACACAGGTGACTGAGAAAAACCTCTGTCATTTTTAGCATTCTGTTCTTGCTGTTTCTGAAAGACTTTATATCCATGAAACCGTCTGCATTACGCTATTCCTTATATAGTTGGTGACAATAAAGAAAGAAAATACTTGCACTTAGATAGCACCTTTCACAACCTTTAGCCATCCCAAAATGCCTTCCAGCCAATAAAAGGCTTCTGAAGTGCAGTCAGTTGTTGTAATGTAGGAAATCCAGCAGTCAAATTGCCCACAGCAAGCTCCCACAAACAGTAACTGTGACATTGCTTGAGAGATAAATATTGGACCAGAACATCTCACTAATCTTTCAAATAACCTCTACAGACCTTCTGGACTCTCTTCTTGCCCTCGCGCTAGTGCATTTATATTGCTCATGGGGCTACGCTGGTGCTTTGAGCTGCTACTGTGCAGCTCTCACAGCTGGTCAGAACTCCAAAATAAACTTGTCGGTGACTCAGAGGCCTTACGTTTTTACTGAGTCTTACCCAGCTGCTGCAGTTACTAAATCTGGCAAGTTTGCGTTGATATTGCTGCTGACACTGAGCGTGCCAGTGGCAGCTTACGTTACAACTGCCACTTTTCAGAGGCTGAGATTAAGCAAGTTTTTGGGATTGTATATTAAAGATATAAAGGGGAACTGATAAAGTAGATTGGTAGAAACTATTTCTGCTGATTAGGGAGCCTAGGACCAGGGGATGTTGCCTAAAGATTAGAGAAAAGACTTTCAGGAGTGAAATTAGGAAACTCTTCGACATGGAAAAGATGGTAGACGTTTGGAATATTCTTCCACAAATGGTAGTTGATGCTGGGTCAATTGTTAATTTTAAATCTGAGATTGATAGATTTTTGTTAACTAAAGGTATTAAAGCCTATTGGGAAAAGGGTAAAAATGGAGATGGGTCACAGATCAGTCATGATCTCAATGACTGGTGGATGAGGCTTGAGGGGCTAAATGACCATCTCCTGTTCCTATGTTCATATGGGAACAGGAGGAGGCCATTCAGCCCCTCGAGCTTCTTCCACCATTCAATGAGATCATGGCTAATTTGTATTTTAACTCCATCCACCCGCCTCAGCTCCAAATCTTTTTATACACTTGCCTCGCAAAGGAATATAGAATGAACTTCACTCTAAGAATGCGCCAGTTCCTGAGAAGATTTATTTATGCATCAGGTTATGGTGATCAGGAATGCGCTGCCTGAAAGGGCAGTGGAAGCAGATTCCACAGCAAAAATCTGAGGTAAATGGCTAAATGCTTGAGGGGAAAAAAATTGCAGGGCTACTGGGAAAGAGCAAGGGGAGTGTAACATACATTTATAGAGTAACATTGAGTCTACCACTCAGAAACAAGCCTTTTGGCCCAACTAGGCTATGCCACCCTTTATACGCCACAAGAGCCTCCTCCCACCCCTCTTCATCAAACCCAGGGTTGTCCAACATATGGCCTGCGAATGTAAACTCTTCCCAGGGCCATTCATCATCCTCACCATGACTGGAGATTAGAAATTTCCTTTTGTCTTCTTCTTACAGAGCAGCCTTTTTAAAAGCATCGCGCTGTCAGTTTCAAAGCTGACAGCTGCTAATGTCGGGCCCAGCTGTTTTCCAACAGACTTGGGGTTTTCCGGCCGGTTCTCACATTTTTGTAAAAAAGCCCGCCGGAAAACCCCGAGTCTGTTGGGAAATGGCTGTTCCCAATGTCAGCAGCTTTCAGGTTGAAACTGACAGCACGATGTTTTCAAAAAGAATTGACCAACCATCTGCTGAGCGTCCACTCTCTGCAACTGTGTAAGGGGGAGCGGGGGAGAGATGGGGGGTTGGGGGGGGGGTGGAGAGAGAGAGGAAGAGGGGGGAACAGAGAGAAAGAGAGGAGGGGCAGAGAGACAGAGAGAGAGGGGGCAGAGGGACAGAGGGAGGCAACAGAGACGGCAGGGAAAGAGAGCGGGGAGTGGGGAACACATGGAGACACGGGGTGGAGAGAGAAGGGGGAGAGATACAGAGAGGGTGGGTGGAGAGGGGCAGAGAGGGGAAGAAGGAGGCAGAGAGAGGGAGTAGAGGGAGACAAAGAGACAGACAGAGAGAGGGAGAGAAAGAGAGAGAGAGAGACGGGGGGAGAGAGTCAAAGAGTAATTTACTTACGACACAGAAGGAGGCCATGCTGGCTCTCCACAGAGCTATGCAGTCAGTCCCACTCCCTGGCTTGATTCCCATAGCTCTGCAAGTCTATTTCTCTCAGGTGGCCATTCAACTTCCTCTTGATGTCATTGTCTCCACTTCCACCACCCTTGTGGGCATCGAGTTCCAGGTCATTACCACCCGCTGCATAAAAAAGTGCTTCCTCATATTCCCCCTGCATCTTTTGCACAAAACTTTCAATCTGTGTCCCCTAGTCCTGCAGGGGAGGTGGTGGGTGGGTAGAGAATGAGACACACACACAGAGTGCGGGAGAGGGGTGAGGGAGATCAAGGTCTCTCCTGACAGATGGAGATCTATCCAGAATACTCTGCATTGCTAAATCAAGTGTGTGAGCAGAGATTGACTACTTGTGCAAGCAAAAATAATGCCAGGTATGTCACTAAATCAGTTTTCAATATAGTGACGAGAAAGTAAGTCAATAAATTAGTCTTCTCATTTAAACCTTCTTCACAAAAATGCACATTTGTTGTTTTTATTCGTAAGATAAATTTTTAATGCCTTTATCTTTCGACATTTGCTCATCGGCCCCCCGGGCGAGCAAATATTGTAATGCGGCCCTCCTACTCGAAAAGGTTGGGCAACCCTGATCTAACCCATAACACAAAGAAACTCATGACAAACCCTTCTATTTATTCCTTCCTCATGTGCTTATCTAGTTTCCCTTTAAATGCATCTATGCTAAATATATTGCAAACGTGTCCAATTACACCAATGAAGCTTGTACCCAATTGTAAAAAAGTGAGTCATCATCCCCTTACCTCTCCCATGAAGACCCATTTGTATTATAACTCACCCTCCCCAAAATCACCTGTACGTTGTTACTGAATTTGAAATGCTTACTTTAAAAAAAGGTTCTTGAATGTCAATGCTGGAGATTTGAAGTGTTGCATTTCATCTACTATTCTATCAAGCACACCCAGGTTCAGTACAGGACCAACTTGATACAGGTTTTAAACTTCATCTTCACTACACCTCCCCAATAAGGTGTAGCATAGTGGATAAATTGGATAGTGCTCTCAAAGAGCCAGAGCAAGCATGATGGGCAGAATGCCCTCCATCTGTACTGTATCATTTTATGACTCTATGAGTACCACACTACACATTTGGAATATAAGAACATAAGAAATAGAAACAGGGGTTGGTCATACATCCCCTCACCATTCAATAAGATCAAGGCTGATCTGCTACCTCAACTCCACTTTGCTGCCCTATTCCCAGATTTCTAGATCCCCATAGTGTCCAAAACTCTATCAATCTCAATCTTGAATATACGTAATGACTGAGCATCCATAGCCCTCAGGGGTAGAGAATTCCAAAGATTCACAAACCTCTTAGTCAAGAAATTTCTCCCTCACCTCAGTCCTAAATGGCTTACCCCTCTATCCTGAGATCGTGACACCTAATTCTAGACTCTCCAGCCAGGGAAACAGCCTCCCAGCATCTTGCTCGCCAAAGCCTCGGAGAAGCTTCACGGGTATAATTCGGAGTACAGTGAGCAATTGATGTATCAGTGCCCATTCCATAAGCACAGTTGCCAGCCACATCTTGTCACAGATGTCAGCATTTCCCCCTTTCCTATGAGGTGGGGCCTGAAAGACATCGTGGGGCAATTTCAGCTGGCCAAAATCAATTGCATTCCAGGCCTGCAGTTGAACAGTGCCAATGGGCTGCAAATGGTTGACATACATATGGCTATATCATGTCCATAATCCCAACTGACTGTCGGGAGAAGAGAAGTTGATTAGAAGCCAACCACTAGCTCAGCAGACAAGTTCAGAAGGAACTTGGAGGGGGTGAGTTATCTGTAGATCCACTGTGGCACGCCTGCAACCAACTCGTAACCTAGCAACATTAGTTGATGCCCAAGAACAGTCTTGCCTATGCTGAGGGACTGGGAACAAGAACTTGCATTTATATGGCACCTGTAATGTATGAAAAACATCGCAAGGTGCTTCACAGGAGCGTTATCAAACAAAATTTGGTGCGGAGTCACATAAGGCAATACTAGGCCATATGGCCAAAAGCTTGGTCAACGAAGTAGATTTTAAGGAGCGTCTTAAAGAAGAAGAGGAAGGTAGAGAGGTTTAGAGGGGTATTCCAGAACATAGGGCCTAGGCAGCTGAAGGCACAGCCACCAATGGTGGAGCAATGAAAATTGGAGATGGCAAGAGGCCAGAATTGGAGGGCAAAATGCGAAGAGGGGTAACAGCGACCAGGACTGAGAAAACAAATATAACAACTTGTATTTATATAGTGCTTTTAACATTGTAAAACAGCCTAAGGCTTCCCCGAAGTGTTATCAAACAAGATTTGAAACTGAGCCACCTAAGGAGATAGTAGCAAAAGGCTTGGTCGAAGAGATAGTTTTTAACTGAAAAATTAGATGAAATTAAATCTATTTTTAAAAATTCCCCTATCTACTATAAAATTCCCAAGAACATGAAGCTCTGAGATTGTCATACAAACTCGGGAGCCTCAATTAAGTAAAGAGAGCATCTTTGGCAAGCAGTAAAATGATGTGAGGTAGCTGTATCTGGGAGCACAGATGTTAATTTGCTTGCAAAGCAAAGTGAACAAAGATTATCAGCAGCCTGAATCTTGCTGAACTTCAAACAGGCCTGCCTGCAGCTCCTAGTGTGACAATACCACTGCTACTATTTTTGTGCACTTTGCTTTCTGTGACTTTGTAGCTTCAAAGTTGACCACATCCTTTCACCTAAACCCCTCAAGCGGTGATTCAGTCCGCATCTTCAATTGAGAAAAACCCGACAGTGCTACTTCTTTGTCCCAGTATTTAGCGCGAGAGGTTAATTAATGATGCAGGACCGCTTTCTGCTTCGGCTCAGGGTCACGGGCCTGTAATGACCACCACAGGCCAAGCAGATTTCATATCTTTATTTTAAGACCTTCATGTGCCCGCAGGTCAGATTAAAGATTAGACAGGGGAGTGAAGTTTCCATGATGAGCTTCCTTCCTCCACCACGCCACACAAGTTTCCCCAGTTGATATCAGAGATAGACGGTTTCCCTGTAGGGTTTGCCAAACCTCCCAGAATGAAAGATTAATCTCCTGCCAGCAACGTGGGAGAAAAATCATCGGGACATTTTCTTCTCCTGTCTCACTCCCAGATGACTCAGAACAAGCAAGCAGGCCTGCAACACTCCCAGGGTAGTGGAAATCTGGAACTCCCTCCCTCACGGAGTTGTTGAGGCTGGGAGTCAATTAGAAATTTCAAAACAGGGCATATTAAGAATTTTGTTAGGCAAGTGTATTAAGGATTATGGAACCACAGTAGGTGGTGGAGTTAAGATGCAAACCAGCCATCATCTAATTGAATGGTGCAACAGGCACGATGGGCTGAATGGCCTACTCCTGTTCCAATGTGGCTACGCAATGCAGCCCTGGTGCATGTATATTCCGGAAAAACCATAACCCTGAGTATCTTGGAGGCGAGGCGGGAGCGTGGGGTGGTTGGGTGCAATTTTGCAGTCTGGAAACCCGGAAGAACAAATTTAATGACAGGACCTGATTACCATTTTTTTTCTCTCCTTCACATCTGAAGCCAGCCAGATTGAGAGGCTCGCTGACAGGCGGGTCGGCATTCAGCACCAGGCCATAGCGGGAATGTGAAGAGGAGGGAGGGAGGGAGGGATTGGAAAGCCCAGAGTTGGGGAGGAGGGGAAATTTGGAGGTCTGTACAGAGAGAGAGAGTCGGTGGGTCTCTGTATACAGAGAGAGTAAGGTGGGTCTGAGGGGAAATTAGAGGTTGGGGATGGGGGAAGATCAATATGCAGAGAAGAGGGGAGATTGGAGGCTGGAGGGGAGATTGTAAAGGTAACAGGGAGATCTGTACATACATTGAGTCAGTGATATATATCCAAAGGTGGGTCTGTATATACAGAGAGAATCGGTGGGTCTCTATATATGGAGAAAGTCGGTGGGTCTGTATAAACAGAGACAGGTAAGAAATGTCTTGATCTGCTAGGGCCAAGCAGGCAGGCCCCGGCAATTGGAGGGGTGAACCCTCCAGCAGCAACATCGGTGCTGTGGGGGCAGCCATTGCTGCCGGGGTCCCCTACTTGGGCCTTGGAGCATCCAGAAAGGAAGGACCCCGACAAGCCACTGGGAGGCTGCCTCGATGTAGTTGGCAGTCTCCCCAAGCAGTGGGGGTTTTGAGGCTTGCAAAATCCCGGTAGCCTGGTAAAATGGCCAATAGGCCAATTAATTGGAATAATCTGCCAGCAGGCAGTGAAGCTGCAATTTTTTCTGCCTTTTTTAATATCCTGTGGCATCAGGAACACGTTGTGCTTCTCCTGACGACGTCCACTGTCATTTTATCACCTTCCCACCTCCCCGCCTGTCTGCAAAGGGCTGGTAATATTCAGCCAGTGGGTCTGTGCATACAGAGAGAGTCGATGGGTCTGTATTTACAGAGAGCTGGTGAGTCTGTATTTACAGAGCGAGTCAATGGGCCTGTATATACAGAGAGCCTGTGAGTCTGTATTTACAGAGAGAGTCAGTGGGCTGAATTTTATTCTGGCATTGCAGCAGTGGGATGGCAGGTGGGGGGAGATCCCGCATCAGCTCTCTGTCAGACTCCCATTGCAATTCCACAGCAGGCAGCCAATTAAGTCCCATCGTCGGGGACGCCATCCCTTTAAGGGATGAGCTCCCACCTCCAAGAGCTGCCGGCCAATTGGAAACCTGGCGGCTCTGCAGCACCAGCAGCGCCACTGGGTGTGGTGGCCACTGTCAGTACTGCAGGAGGCCCTGCAGTCTCAAGAAGAATGAAGACCCCGGGAGAGGTATGTGGGGTCGGGGTCACCCTGGCCATTCAGGCAGGCCCTGGCAATGGGGTTGGTGGGGTCTTTCGAGGGGGTGGTGCTGATGGGTTGGTGGGGTCTTTCGAGGGGGTGGTGCTGATTGCCGCTGGAGGGGAGGCCCTGGATTTCTCCCAAAGGAGGGACCCCACCTGATGCTGTTAGGAGGCTGCCGGGTTTGTTTATACAGAGAGAGTCAGTGAGTCTGTATTTGCAAAGAGGTTCGGTGGGTCTGTATATATAGAGAGAGCCCGTAGGGCTGTATTTACAGAGAGCGTCAGTGGGTGTGTATTTACAGGGAATTTCATGCACTGAAATAAAATCATACACTTTTACCCTCAGGCTCACAGTCACTTCAGTACAAGTCTCATGATTCAGTCAAATGAGCCCGTGCCAGTCGCCTTCCCCTATGACACCCACGGATAAGAATACAACAAAAGTTTGAGCAGAAATACATTCGCCCTCTCCATGTGAATTGAACCTCTGTCATAAAGAGGACTGTTGGTTAGAGCGGTTTCAGGATGTAACACATCAGGGGATCAGATGGAACTGTACTGATAATTGCTTTAGCTTCCCTTTCAGTGCTACAGCCTAATAACACACTCCAGCCTATGTTTTAACCTGTACAAAGCCCCAGACCAGTAATTTATATTTTCTAAAAAAACAGCTTCACGCTGCTCGCAATGATTTGGGATTCTGCTTACTTTTTGTGTTTGTTTTGCCCTTTTGGCCTTTTGCTAATTTTCTCACCTCTCCTCAAGGAACCAATATCCTACCGGGATTGGGTTCTTCAAGCACTACCTCCGTCAATTGGCCATTTTTCATGTGTAGTTCTGACCAGTAGCGATAACTCTGTGACCTGGTGCTCTCCGTGAGGCACAACATGAGTCTGGACCATATCTCCGGAAGTCGTGCTGGGCAGTTCATGATTTTCTGCTGGTGGCCCAAAATGCACTCACTACAAGCCTGCTATTGTTCCTGTGGGCTTATGGTACTGGACTAGCAAGCCAAAGTTTAACCGTTCAAATCCCACCATGGCAAATTGGGAAATTAAGTTCATTTAATTTGCTGGGCATATTCCCAAGAGGGGGAAAGGAATAGCATCCAAAGCTACAGCACCCTTGATGACTAAAGATATAGAGATGAAAATGAAACAGAAAAAGGAGGCTTATGATAAGTGTTAGGTTCATAATACAGTAGAGAATCAAGTTGAGTACAGAGAGTATTTAGGAACAGGAATAGGCCATTCACCCACCTGAGCTTGTTCCACTATGCCATGTGATCATGACAGATCTGTATCCTGACTTTCCCTTGGCTATCAAAAATCTATCAATCTCAGATCTAAAATATTTAGCTGAGTTAGCATCTCCTGCTTTGTTTAGTTTAGAGATACAGCACTGAAACAGGCCCTTGGGCCCACCGAGTCTGTGCCGACCATCAATCACCCATTTTATACTAATCCTACACTAATCCCATATTCCTACCACATCCCCAACTGTCTCTATATTTCCCTACCACCTACCTATACTAGGGGCAATTTATAATGGCCAATTTACCTACCAACCTGCAAGTCTTTTGGCTTGTGGGAGGAAACCGGAGCACCCGGAGAAAACCCACACAGATACAGGGAGAACTTGCAAACTCCACACAGGCAGTACCCAGAATTGAACCCGGGTCGCTGGAGCTGTGAGGCTGCGGTGCTAACCACTGCGCCACTTGTGTGAAGAACTGCTTCCTAACTTCTCTCCTGAATGGCCTGGCTCTGATTTTAAGATTATGTCCCTTTGTCCTAGACCTCCCACACCCATGGAAAAAGGTTTCTCTCTGTCTACCCTATCCTTTCAAGATCCTAATTGCCTCAATCAAATCACCCATTCTATATTCTAGGGAATATAAGCCTAGTTTATGTAATCTTGGAACCTTCGTAACACTCTGGTGAATCAGCGCTGCACTCCTTCCAAGGCCAATACATCCTTTCTAAGGTGGGATGCCCAGAATTGTACACAGTACCCAAGACGTGATCTAACCAGAGTTTTGTATAGTTGTAGAAAAACTTCCTCCCCTATATAATCTAGCCCTCTTGATATAAAGGATAACATCTAGTAACCTTTTAAATTATTTTTTGTACTTGACCATTACATTTTAGTGATCTGTGAGATGGACCCCTATACTCTAAAGGACTCTACAGTGTTTCATCATTTGAAAACTACTTGGATCTATTTTTTGACCAAAATGGATCACCTCACATATCCTTTGCAATTGAAAATCATCTGCCAGAGAACTGAAAAAGAAAATAAGGGAAATAAAAAATGGGCAAAGAGATTTATGAGAATTATTTTTATTTATTCATTCTTGGGATATGAGCATCGCTGGCAAGACCACATTTATTGCCCATCCCCAAATGCCCTTGAGAAGGTGGTGGTGAGCCACCTTCTTGAACCACTGCAGTCCATGTGGGGTAGGACACCCACAGTGCTGTTAGGAAGGGTGTTCCAGGATTTTGACCCAGCAATGATGAAGGAACGGCGATATAGTGCCAAGTCAGGTGAGTGAGTTGGAGGGTACTTGCAGGTGGTGGTGTTCCCAAGCATCTGCTGCCCTTGTCCTTCTAGGTATTAGAGGTTGTGGGTGTAATGAGAAGCTTTTTATGTTGCCTGGTGCAACATAAATGAGATGCATGGAATTCAGTTGATTGAAGATCTCAAACAGGTTTATTAAACAGCTAACAAGTGTTATATACAGTGCAGAGCTATCTATTTGCAGGTCTTGCCTCTTGGTATTACAGTTACAGAGTGAGATTGGCATGAAATCACATGACTGCATCCTGTTACTCAGCTCATTAGCATACCAAGATCTTAAAGGGACATCACGCTTAAAGGCAATCACAAAACAGTAGGTTTGGAAGATGCTGTTGAAGAAGGCTTGACGAGTTGCAAATATATTAGTGGCCAACATAAGAGGGAACCCTAAAGTCTTTTATAAAACATGTAAACGGTAACAAGATAGTGAAAGAAAAAGTGGGGTTGATTATGGACCAAAAAGAAAATCTGCTTTTGGAGTCACAGGGCATGGTTAAGGTGTTAAAGGAGTACTATGCATTTGTCTTCACTAAGGAAGAGGATGTTGCCAATGTCACAGTAAAGGAGCAGGTAGTTGAGAAATTGGATAGGATAAAAATAAAGAGGAAGTATTAAAATGATTGGCAGTGTTCAAAGCAAAAAAGTCTCCCGGTCCAGATGGGATGCATTCTAGGTTGCTGAAGTAAGGGTGGAAATTGCAGAGGCTCTGGCCACAATTTTCCAATCCTCCTTAGATATGGGTGTGGTACCAGATGACTGGAGTGTTACAAATGTTTCAATCTGGTTCAAAAAGAGGGAGAAGTATAAACCTGGTAACTGCAATCCAGTCAGCCTAAAATCAGTGGTGGGGAACCATTTTGAGACAATAATCTGAGTCAAATTTAATTGTCACTTGGGAAAACAATGATTAATAAATGACAGCCAAAGGATGATTTGTTAAAAACAAATTGTGCCCGACTAGCTAGACTGAGTTCTTTGATGAAATAATGGAAAGGGTAGATAAGGGTAGTCTGGTTGAGGTTGTGTAAATGGACTTTCAGAAGGCATTTCCAAAGTACCACATAATAGATTTGTTAGCAAAATTGAAGTACATGGGATTAAAAGGGCAGTGGTAGTGTGGATACAAAATTGGCTAAGGTACAGAAAGCAGAGAATAATGTTTTTCAAACTGGAGGGAAGTACTATAATGATGTTCCCCAGGGGTTGATCTTAGATCTTTTTAATATATATCAATGGCCTGGACTTGGGTATAAAGAGAACAATTTCAAAGTCTGCAGATGGTGCGAAATTAGTAGAATAATGGCAGATGAACTTTTGTGCCGAGAAATGTGAAGTGATGCATTTCGGAAGGAAAAATTAGCAGAGACAATAGAAACTAAATGGTGCAATTATTAATGGGATGCAGGAACAGAGAGACCTGCGGGTGTAAGTACACAAATGTTTGAAGGCAGCAGGACAAGTTGATAAAGCTGTTAACAAGTATACTGGATCCTTGGTTCTCTAAATAGAGCCATAGAGTACAAAAGCAAAGAGGCTTGGTAAACTGTTATAAATTACTGGTTAGACCTCAGCGAGAGTATTGTGTATAATTCTGGGCACCACAGTTTAGGATAAATGTCAAGACTTTGTAGAGGGGTAAAGGAGATTTACCAGAATGGTACAAGGGAAAAGGGACTTCGGCTACCAGGAGAGACTGTAGAAACTAAGATTGTTCTCCTTGTAACAATTGTGGAGCAATGAAATTCGGGGACACGCAAGAAGGCAGAATTGGAGGAGCAGAGAGATCCAATACAACATAGACTAGGAAGTGAGCAGATAGGGGATTGAACTGTGTCCTTTAACTCTGTAGCTGTAAGTATTAATGTCCTGATATTCAACACCACTCCTATTTAGCAAATTGGAATTAATCAAAGCCATTCAAGATTCCCTCCTTCCATCACCTTCACATAAAATGCAGGTCAATTAAATTTAATGCTGTCCGCGTTTGCTGTTGACTGCTGCTTCTGAATTGCCATGTATGTAAAATAGGTAATGAAAGATGAATAAAGCGTGGAAGATATGATTTGTACCTTCTGTATATCCTCTCACTGTGGGTGGCTCTGCTCTCTTAGTTGCCATGCTGAGATGAAGACATTTGATAGCAGTTACGAATGGTCAGTTGACCAATATAGTGTGAAACTGACTGAAACCAACCAAGTGCCTGTGGTTTACGCAGAAACTGCCAGGCATCCGAAGACCCAGCATTTTGAAACTGTGACAAATATCACTCCAAAAGTCTCAACTGCAGAGTGGAGCCATTGAGAAGACATTTCCATTATTTTTTTGGTTACAGACTGTGATCTGAAGAGCATGAGGGCCAATGCAAGTTGTTGTTTTAGGTGTCCTTCAGGCGTCTACCAAATGGACCGCACAAATTTAGCAGGGAAAACAACGCCTGCACAGATTGATCTACTTTGCCCCATTCTACACCTGAGAAACAGGTGCAGCCAAAACAATTTCTACCCCAGGTTCCACTTGCTGTCATTCAGATAGCCTCCATACTGATGCCTCAGCACTTTTTGCATCATTGACATTTCAGCATGGAAGGATTCCATCATTGATTCTGTTACAAAAGTGTCTCTGTGTTTTGTTAAATATATTTTTTGAGGATTCATTTTTGAAAGATTGAAGAAATGTCAAACCCAAAGGCCACTTAATTTTGAAAAATCATTCCCTGGAAATGTTTTTTAAAAGGGGCACTGAG
This sequence comes from Heterodontus francisci, assembly GCF_036365525.1. Taxonomy (NCBI): domain Eukaryota; kingdom Metazoa; phylum Chordata; class Chondrichthyes; order Heterodontiformes; family Heterodontidae; genus Heterodontus; species Heterodontus francisci. Next base: position 45,439,872 of record NC_090401.1, read on the forward strand.
AGGTCTTGTGAGGAAAACAAGCCTTTCTGGGAAATCACTTGACTTTCAGCAACAACAACAAGCCTTTCTGGGAAACCACCTGACTTCCAGCTCAATAAACAACAGAGAACTTTGGACCAAAACAAGAAATGCTGGAATCACTCAGCAGGTCTGGCAGCATCTGTGGAAAGAGAAGCAGAGTTAACGTTTCTGGTCAGTGACCCTTCTTCGGAAGGGTTCCGAAGAAGGGTCACTGACCCGAAACGTTAACTCTGCTTCTCTTTCCACAGATGCTGCCAGACCTGCTGAGTGATTCCAGCATTTCTTGTTTTTGTTTCAGATTTCCAGCATCCGCAGTATTTTGCTTTTAGAGAACTTTGGACACCTGGAGAAGTGGCAGGTCAAGATTGATGGAGGTCAAAAGATTGACCTCCTGTTGTTGGTTTTGCTTTTGAATTATTTTGAGTTAGGGTTGAACTGTATAAAAAGGGACAGAACTTCCAAGGAGAGAAGAGAACTTCCAGGGAGAGAAGAGAATTCCCAAGGAAGGAGAGAAAATGACAACCCAGCTCACCTTTCCAGCACCTTTCTAAAAGACCCTGAGAAGTCCACTGTGTCAACTCATCTCGTCTCCTGTCTTTGCAGAAAAGTTTGCTAAATTAATTCTCAACGCCACCTGAAAAGAATTATTCTAAAATATCCCAGTGACCAGTGTACGTGTACTCGGAGACCAGACTGTATGCCAGTTTTAGAACACAACATATCTCAAGTATTCAGCGCAAGTGTTTTTTTGTCTGTAATAGAACTCTAAAAACAGAAATTCCTATATTTTTCTGGTTAATCGGTGGATGTGCATGTGAGTGTGAGGGGCTAAGGTAAAAAGGGAACTTGAATATTTCAATCTGTGTGTTTATACTTTACTTCATTACTGGTTAAGATTTGATTTATAATAAAATGATAATTTTGTTGTTTATTAAAGAAACCTGGTTGGCGTGTTTTATTCTGGGCTAAAAATAGAGTCTGCAATTGGCCATATTGGTAAGAGGGAAAAAATTCAAATATATGTTGTGACCCATGGAGAAGTGGAACTAGAATAAACAGTGCACTCCTCCCACCTCGGTCGTAACAATTCTGTCCTGCTTTAATTAGCACAGGCCTTATCAGGCTGATCCTGTTTGTTGCTCTCTGTTCTAAGATGGAAGAAGTTCCCATCTGTTTTGATAAAGATAAAATCCTATTTTTGGAGTTGGCTAAGAGCAATTATCTGGCATGTTACTTTCTGTAACATCTGTCTTGTGTTCACAGAATATTCCCAAGAATAAACTGAGGCCCTGGGCTAAATTTTCCCTCCGGGGTGGGTGGGGGGGGGGAGGCGGTGGTGGGGGAAACAGAAGTTGGGACTGTTTCCAGGTGCCGACCATGTCCCTGGGCGGAAACAGTCACTCATTGTGATTTTCAAGGGGGTGTCTTCTTAATTGGCCTGGAGAAGATTCGCCATTGAATTATAGACGGCAGGTGGGCTCTTGAAGCTGGAGGACCAATCAGAGGCCTTCCAGCTTGAAAGGAGCAAGCGGAAGCAATAGAGGGTAAGTAAGAGAGAGGGTGCTTCAAGATGGAGGCATCCTCTCTCCAACTTTTTTGTATCTTAACTAAAAAATGGCTTTTGCAGTTAGGCCACCACCGTGGGGAGGAACCCAGGCAGGAAGGGAGGGCATCTAGGCCTGCTGCTGGGAGGCCACCTTCAGGCACCTAAACTGGCCCCTGTCACCTGTGGAAATCTAGAGGCCAACTAGAAAATCCCATTTGGCCTCCTTTTATTGGCCTCAAGTGTCTCTTAATGAACAATGTCGGCTATCCGCTACATGCGGGTGAGTAGTCCTGCCGGTCCCCAATCCCACCTCAGGAAAAATGGCCCGGATGCAGGATGGAGCTAGGGAGCCAGCATGCCACTGGCAGTACTATCTTTCACTCCTGCCCACCTCCACTCCCGGCCCCAGGTAAATGTAAAAGATCCCACAGCACTATTTCAAAAAAGAGCAGGGGCATTTTCCCTGCTCAATTTATCCCTCAATTAACATCAATAAAACAGATTACCTGGTCATTATTACAGCACTGTTTGTGGGAGCTTGCTGTGTTAAACTGGTCACCACCTTTCCTACATTACAACAGTGTGTACACTTCAAAGAGTATTCAATTGGTTGTAAAGTGCCGTAAAGCACCTGAGGATGTGAAAGGCGCTATATAACTGCAAGTTCATTCTTTTAATTAGTTTAGTAAAGTTGATGTACAGTTAATAGACTGGGACTCAATCTTGTTTATATAAAAGACAACAGGCAGTACAGGTCATGTGCTGTTTGAATGTACAAAGATGGTCTCAAGGTTTGCACTGAAACAATAGCCTTTTATCTTCCAGATGTTAACAAGTCTGTTGTGTATTTCTGGCACTTTCCACGTTAATTACAAAGCCACAAGCTAGTTGGGTTTGAACCCACAACCATCAGGTGACAGTGCTAACAACAGAGCCCAGCTGACAGGACAATGTTTTCATGCAGTTTCTGTCCTTGCATTGTAGATATATTCCACAAAGACAGTGGCCGCTTTGAATGCGCTGAACTGAGGAATGAAAATCAAAAAGGTTTTTGCCAGCTGTGCTTTGTTTTCTGTGTGTGAAGGTGGAAGGAGAACAAGAGATGATACAATACCCTACTTTGAAAAATGTTGACCTCTTTCCTTGGATCATCTCCTGAATCATAGAATCTTACAGGACGGAAAAAGGCCATTCAGTTCATCATGCCTGTGTCAGCTCTCTAAAGAGCTATCCAATTCGTCCCACTCCCCGACTCTTTCTCTACAGCCCTGCACATTTTTCCTTTTTAAGTATATATCCAATTCCCTTTTGAAAGTTACTATTGAACCTGCTTCAACCACTTAGGCAGTGCATTCCAGATCATAATAACATTAAAAAAACTCTCCTTATCTTCCTGCTGGTTCATTTGCCAATGACGTTAAATATGTAATAAAAGCAAAATACTGCAGATGCTGGAAATCTAAATAAAGACAAGAAATACTGGAAATATTCAGCAGGTCTGGCAGCATCTGTGGAGAGAGAAGCAGAGTTAACGTTTCAGGTCAGTGACATTTTGTCAGTTCTGATGACGGGTCACTGACCTGAAATATTAACTCTGCTTCTCTCTCCACAGATGCTGCCAGACCTGCTGAATATTTCCAGTATTTCTTGTCTTTATTTATCACGTTAAATATGCGTCCTCTAGTTACTGACCCAGTCACCAGTTTCTCCCTATTTGCTCTATTAAAACCCTCCATAGTTTTGAACACCTCTATTAAATATCCCCATAACCTTCTCTGCTCTATGGAGAACAATCCCAGCTTCTCCAGTCTCTCCACTTAACTGAAGAACTACATCCCTGATACCATTCCAGTAAATGTTCTACACCAGGGTTGTTGAACCTTTTCGGGCGGAGTGCCGCATTATAATTTTTGCTTGGCCTGGGCTGGGGAGGGGGGGTGGCCGGTGAGAAAATTTTGAAAGAGAAAGGCATTAAAAATTTGTCTTCCTAATAAAGACAACAACAAATGTGCATTTTTGTGACGAAGCTTTCAATGAGAAGTCTAATTTATTGACTTACTTTCTCATCACAATGTTGAAAACAAATTTAGTGACATATCTGGCATTGTTTTTGCTTATATAAGTAGTCAATCTCTGCCCACACACTTGATGTCGCAATGCAGAGTATTCTGGATAGATGTCCATCTGTCAGGACTGACTTTGATCTCTCTCACCCCTCTCCCCATGCTCTGTGTGCATGTGTCTTGTTCTCTCTTGCCCCTCGCCCCCCAACTCCTAGGACTAGGGGGACACAGATTGAAAGTTTTGTGGAAAAGATGCAGGGGAATACGAGGAAGCACTTTTTTTATGCAGTGCGTGGTAATAACCTGGAACTCGCTGCCCACAAGGGTGGTGGAGGTGGAGGCGATCAATGACTTCGAGGAAATTGGATGGCCGCCTGAGAGAAATAGACTTACAAGGCTGTGGGGATCGAGCCAGGGAGTGGGACTGACTGCTTAGCTCCGTGGAGAGCCGGCATGGGCTCGATGGACAGAATGACCCTCATCTGTGCCTTAAGTAAATGACTCTCTCCCCCCTCTCTGTGTTTCTCTCGCTCTCTCTCTGTCTGTCTCCCTCTCTCCACCCCCCACCCTCCCCAACCCTCCCATCGTCTCCAGTGTTCCTTGCTCCGTGTTCCCCACTCCCTGCTCAGTGTTCTCCACTCAATCTTCCCAGTTTCCCACTCAGTGTTCCCTCCACCTCTCTCCCTGTCTCCCCCTTTCTTTCTCTGGTCCCCTTTCTCTCTCTCTGTCCCTCCTCTCTCTGTCTCTCTGTTCCCCCCCTCTCCGCACCCCCCCCCCCCCACCCCCACTCTCTCTCACACAGTTGCAGACTAAGAAGACTAAGCAGATGGGCGGTCAGTTCTTTTAAAAAGATAATCATAAGTCAGTTTCACAGCTGACGGCTGCTGACATTGGGAAGAGCCGTTTCCCAAAAGACTTGGGGTTTTCCAGCAAGCTTTTAAAAAAAAGTAAGAAGCTGCCGGAAAACCCTGAATCTGTTGGGAAACAGCTGTTCCTGATGTCGGCAGCTGTCAGCAGTGAAACTGACGTGCGATTATTATTTTTAAAAAGCCAATCTGAAAGATGAAGACAAAGGGAAATTTCTCATCTCCAGTCATGGTGAGGATGAGGAACGGCCCCGGGTACAGTTTACACCCGCTGGCCGGATGGAACGTTTGGCAGGCCGGATCCTGACCCGCGGGCCCTATGTTGGACAACCCTGCTCTACACCCTTTCCAAGGTCTTGACATCTTTCCTGAAGTGTGGTGCTCAGATTTGGATGCAATATTCCAGCTGAAGGGTCAGTTTCCTATTTTCTTTCCAGTCAGCTTCCTGAATGACAGGACAGTCAAGAAATCAGTCCCAGACGCTGACTTTTCTGGATTGTTCTGACTTTTCTAATTCGTTCCGATGAAAGCAATGCAACTTCACGTGAAGAAATAAAACATCTTTCAAAGGAGCACGAATTGTTGGTATTCTGTTAAAAATTAGCTAGCTCCTGAGTGCATAGAGATGAAAAGGAAACATTAACAAAACTCAAGTTTTGCTCGTCATTAAGTTGTTGCATGTGTGCACCAACTCTTATTGCAAAATGGTCTTTAGCTAAAGTAAAGATTAGACCTGTAGAGAAACCTCTCAATGCTACACTGCATCAGGTACTTAGTGACCCATCACAAGACACTAATGTAAACTGAGGGGCAGTAGAAATCTGGAACTCTCTCCCACGAAAGGCTGTGCATACTGGGGGATAGTTGAAGCTTTCAAGACTGAGATCGGTTGATTTTTATTAGGTAAGGGAATCAAGAGATATGGAGCAAAGGAGGGTAAATTGAGTTGATGTGCAGATCAGCCAGGATCTGGCTGAATGGCGGAGAAGGCTCAAGGGGCTGAATGGCCATCTCCTGTTCCTATATTCCTAAACATTGAAGGGGAGGGCTCTAAAATTGAGTGGTCAAGGGCAGTAGGTGATGTGACATGAATTGTTGGGGCATCAAGAGTGTGGTTCCCCAATGTGCTGAATCCTCAGTCTTGTCTATGGCACTGACTGAAGATCAAGCACCTTCTCAGGAGGAAGAAGACCAAAGTGGAGCAATAGCCTGCCAAGAGGATTGTTTCTGTCACACCAGCTCGCACCCAGTGTTTGTATGACATTGACAGAGCCTGGGCACATCTCCTGCTCACTTAATAGAGTCATAGAGACTTCTCGACCTATGTTTTTTTTGCGATTATTGATGATTATTGGCCCTGCAACACTGGAATTGGAAAGGGAGCAAAAGGGAGATAAGTCACAGTGGGATAATGGGAACCACCTTTTGAAATTCAAAATAAAAGGGAACAAAAGTGGGTATTTTGCAAGTGTGTGCTGTTATAATCTACTTTCCATAGGCTGCACCTAAGATAGCTATTAACATTGTGTAACAACAACAAGTTGCATTGATATAGCACCTTTAACGTAGTAAAATGTCCCAAGGTGCTTCACAAGAGCATTATGAAACAAAGTTTGACAACGAGCCACATAAGGAGATGTTAGGGCAGATGACCAAAATCTTGGTCAGAGAGGTAGGTTTTAAGGAATGTCTTAAAGGAGGAGAAAGAGATAGAGAGGGAGTGAGGTTTAGGGAGGGAATTCCAGAGCTTAGGACATCAGCAGCTGAAGGTGTGGCTGCCAATGGTGGAGCAGTTACAATCAGGGATGAGCAAGAGGCCAAAATTGGAGGAGTGTAGAGATCTTAGAAGGTTACGGGGCTTGAGGGGGACTGCCCACTAATTGCTCATGTGGATTGATAAGGTAAAGGCACCCCAAGCAGATCAACAGAATGACTGACACATGGCTTGAGAAAGCCACTTTGTTTTAATTCATTCTTGGGATGTAGGCCTCACTGACAAGGTTGGCATTTATTGCCCATTCCCCAATTGCCCTGAGAAGTTGGTGGTGGGCCACCTTCTTGAACCACTGTCATCAAATTGAGTGTCCTGCTAGGCCATTTCAAAGGGCAGTTAAGATTGAACCAAGTTGGTGTGGGTTGGGATCACACATAGGCCAGACCAGGTAAGGATGGTAGATTTCCTCTTCTGTGTATGTAAATGATCCCATGATACTATTTTGAAAAAGAGCAGAGGCATTCTCCCCATAGAGTTATACAGCACAGAAACAGGCCCTTTGGCCCAACACGTCTGTGCCGACCATCAAGCACCCATCCAATCTAATCCCATTTTCCTACACTTGGCCCATAGCCTTGTATGCTATGGCGTTTCAAATGCTCACCTAAATACTTCTTAAATGTTGTGAGGGTGTATGCCTCTACCACCCCTTCAGGCAGTGTGTACCAGATTCCAACCACCCTCTGGGTGAAAAGTTTTTCCTCAGCTCCCCTCTAAAACTCCTTACCTTAAATCTATGCCCCCTGGTTATTGACACCGCTGCTAAGGGAAAAAATCTCTTCCTATCTACCCTATCTATGCCACTCATAATTTTGTATACCTCAATCAGGTCCCCCCCTCAGCCTTCTCTGCTCCAAGGAAAACAACCACAGCCTATCCAGTCTCTCTTCATAGCTGAAATGCTCCAGCCCAGGCAACATCTTGGTGAATCTCCTCTGCACCCTCTCCAGTGCAATCACATCTTTCCTATAGTGTGGTGACCAGAACTGTATTCAGTACTCCAGCTGTGGCCTAACCAGTGTTTTATACAGCTCTAACATAACTTCCCTGCCCTTATATTCTATGCCTCAGCTAATAAAGTCAAGTATCCCCTATGCCTTCCTAATCACCTTATCTACCTGTGCTGCTGCCATCAGTGATCTATGGACAAGCACCCCAAGGTCCTTCTGACCCATTGTACTCCCTAGGGTCCTACCATCCATTGTATATTCTCTTGCCTTGTTAGTCCTCCCAAAGTGCATCACCTCACACTTCTCAGGATTAAATTCCATCTGCCATTGCTCCGCCCATCTTACCAGCCCAACTATATCATCCTGTAATCTAAGGCTTTCCTCCTCACTATGACACCACCAATTTTCATGTCATCTGCAAACTTACTGATCATACCTCCTATATTCACGCCTAAGTCATTAATGTACAATACAATCAGTAAGGGTCCCAGCACCGATCCCTGTGGTATCCCACTGGTCACAGGCCTCCATTCGTAAAAACAACCCTCGACCATCAAACCTCTGTCTCCTTCCACAAAGCCAATTTTGGATCCAATTTGCCAAATTGCCCTGGATCCCATGGGCTCTTACCTTCTTAACCAATCTCCCATGCAGGACCTCATCAAAAGCCTTACTGAAGTCCATACAGACTACATCAACTGCTTTACCCTCATCTACACATCTAGTCACCTCCTCGAAAAATTCAATCAAATTTGTTAGACACAATCTCCCCCTGACAAAGCAATGCTGACTATCCCTGATTAATCCCTGCCTCTCCAAGTGGAGATTAATCCTGCCTCTCAGAATTTTTTCCAATAATTTCCCTACCACTGACATTAGACTCACAGGCCTATAATTACCTGGTTTATCCCTGCTACCCTTCTTGACTAATGGTACCACATTCGCTGTCCTCCGCTACTCTGGTATCTCTCCTGTGGCCAGAGAGGATTTGAAAATTTGTGTCAGAGCTCCTGCTATCTCCTCCCTTGCCTCACATAGCAGCCTGGGATACATCTCATCTGGGCCTGGGGATTTATCCACCTTTAAGCCCAATAATACAGCTAATACTTCCTCCTTTTCAATGCTAATTTGTTCAAGGATATCAAGTATATCAATATTTATCCCTCAGCCCACCCCGTGAATCCCCTCCTGCTATGACATACCTGATAAAGACACACTCAGAGAGAGACAGAAAAGTAGAAAGAATAAAGCGGAAAAGTTTAAAGCAATAGGGGTGGCGCAGTGGCGAGCACTGCAGCCTCACAGCTCCAGTGACCTGGGTTCAGTTCTGGGTACTGTCTGTGTGGAGTTTGACCATGTGGGTTTCCACTAGGTACTCCAGTTTCCTCCCACAGCCAAAGACTTGCAGGTTGATAGGTAAATTGGCAATTGTAAATTGCCCCTAGTGTAGGTAGGTGGTTGGAGAATGGTGGGGATGTGGTAGGGAATATGGGATTAATATAGGATTAGTATAAATGGGTGGTTGTTGGTCAGCACAGACTTGGCAGGCTGAAGGGCCTGTTTCAGTGCTGTATGACAATAGCTGTGATTTATTTACTGTCCTTTGAGTTTGATGTAGAGTCTTTGATTGCAGGTAAATCTTGCCATTTCGTTGGGGCCCAGTGGACGCTTTCAAACTTGTTTCAATGTATGAGTCTCTCTTATGGTTTAAGTGTCTTCAGTGGATCTGGAGATTCGTGAGAGACAGAGAGAGGCTAGCCAGGAGAGAGGCTCTCTTCTTCTAAGTTCAGTTGCAATCTGACCCAAACGCTTTGGTGAGCAGTTCAAAACCAAAAACCTGGGCAGATTAGTCATGCGACTAGTTGTTTTTTTAACAAACTCCTGTGTTTGTGGATTCTCCATCTTAACTGACACCCTGGAATACTGCCTCTCTTACACATTCATTGTCTGGTGATCAAAATCCATTTGGGTTAATTGGATCAGGGAGCTGTTCTATTGTCTCCGGGCATTGTCTGTTAGTATGCAAATGTTTTCCAGCCACTGCTCATCTCTTTAAACAAGTCATTTCTTCATTCCAGCAACGGTTTAAAATTAATGTTCATATGACAAAATTAATATGCCTCATTCTTGGCAGGTGGGGTCTTCATGACATTGACAATTAATAAAATTTTTAAAAGGGTCAAGCATGCAGGCAACTCAATTGGAGGGGAAACCCCTCCATCGGTAACGTTTGGGCCGCGGAGATGGCATTTGCTGCTAGTGGCTCCCTTTTTGGGGAATGGAGCTTCTAGCTCTGATGGTCCCCTGGATTGTCACAGAGGAGCCGCATCCGTTAAACAGGCAGCCTCCGCAGGTGGCTGGGGCGCTCTGACACGAGCAAATTGCCAGCCAGCGCTCAAAATGACCCCTAATTAGGACCACAAATATGCAGATTGGCTGACTGCCGTCTTGTAGCGGGCAGTCGATCCACATCCCAGCCCGCCCTTAGGAAAATTCCCCGGTGGTGGGAATGCTTTGGGAGCCATCCCGATGTGGCTCCTCACTATTTTCCCAGTCCCCCTGCCTCCACTCCTGGTACCCCAGCATCTCTGTCCTTGCTGTCAGTCTCTTCTACTACTCTAGCTCTAGCAAAGCAGTTCCAAGCTAGTGGTCATTCCTGACTAACCTTTATTGCCTTTAGAGATTTTTAAAATCTATACTTCCTTTCTCTGGACATTTCTTAAAGCTGTTTCCCTCTCACAAATAAAAAGCTCTCAAAAGTTTTCACATATTATCCCTCTCTCACTCTGTTACAAGTGCCTTTCATGACCTCAGAAAGTCCCAAAGAGCTTTACAACCAAATAAGTAGTTTTGAAGTGTGTCTGTTGTTATGTAGGGAAACACAACAGCCACAAATAGCAATGTGATAATGACCAGATAATTTTTCTTTTCGTGAAGTTGGCTGAGGGATAAATATTGGCCCCAAGACTCTGGGGAGAACGCCAGTACTGGACTCACCCGAGATGGTGGAAGAAGGCCACAGGCAAGTCATAGCAGGAGGGGATTCACGAGATGGGGGTTGTGGGGGAGGGGGTGCAGGGGGGTTGGCAGCAAAGGTAGGGGGTAGCCCTCAGAAGGCAACCCCCTTTCCGCTGCCGTGTCCCTTGTTCTGGCAGTAAGTACCCTTTAACGGAGGACACCCCTCCACCCCGCTCCGGAGTTAGCAAGCAACCCACATGGGTTTGCCTGGCGTGCTCCCATGCGGTGATAGGCCCGCCTGCCGCTGGGCTATTTCCAGCGGTGGAGGAATTAAACCCTTAATTGGACATTAATTGCCCACTTAAGGGCCTCAGTTGGCGGTGGGGTGGGAAGGCCGTTCACAGACTTAATAGAGGTAGAGATGAAAAGGTAGCGGAGTCTCTTCCCACCACCATCCCACCCAATTATATGCTCCCCCAGCCGCCAAACCCGACGCATGGGAGAGCATAAAACTTCCCCCTAAGAGTCTGACAGTGAATGGTCAAACTTTATAGTTATGGGTCATGGAAATTCTGTCATAATTTTAGAAAATTAAACCATCTCTAAGTCTGATGCTTATCCATGCCCAGAGTGAACAAGTTAATTGACGTCTGGGAAATGCCAACTGTTCGTCTACCCTGGACCTTAATCAGGGGTATTGACTGATACAGTTAATGTATTCTGCCAATGAAAATTAGAAGCATTTCTGGATGGTTTAAGAAAGGCAGGTTTGGTGGCCAACCCAGGGAAATACCATTTGGGTTTAATTGTTGGAGGTGTATTACTTGGGGTATGAAGTCCCAAACGGACTAGTTCAGCCCCATCTTGACAAAGCCGAAGCTGTAAGAAAATGGCCCAGAATCATGGGGAAAAAACAAGTAAGAAATTCTATTGGGCCTTGTTGGGCCTTTCTGGGCCTTCTTGTTATAGCCAATTTATCCCAGACTTCACCACTAGGGTGGCTCCTTAGATCCAATCAAATCTCAGGAGCTGAATATGGACCCCTGGAGGGGGAATCAGCTTTTTGGGACCCCTGGGATACCTCATGCTCGGACCCAGTGCTGATCGTTCCGATTTTTCCCGGGAGTTAATCTTCCAGCTGAACACATTGGATGCTAGGCTAGGGGCAATACTATCCCAGGAGCCTTATGTTCCATATTGTACCTGAGTGGAAAGTAGCTACCTCGAGAACACAATTATACTACAGTCGAGAAACAGTGCTTAGCAATCAAATGGGTGGCGGAGACACTAAACTACTATATATTGGGGAGAATCTTCCGGCTGGTAACGGATCATGCCACCCACTTAAGTGGATGCAGGTGAATAAGTGTTACACTTTGAATTTTATCCCTCTAAATATATAACAGTTGATCCTGTTACTGGGTCAACAGATGGGAATGCAGTCACCCTCTCCCAAATGTCGTGCATTACAACAGAAATCATCAAGCCCTGGCTCTTTGCTGGCAGGGAATGAGGTGGGGGTGGGAATAGATATGTAACAGACTGAGAGAGGCTGACAATATTGTATAAGCCTCAGGCTTTTGTGGGTTCTTTATCTAGTAAAGGTCTACAACTTTAACAAATTGTATAAAATGTCAGAATGACCAAGGCGAGGGAGAAGAGCTTTAGATCTCTTTAAAGGCATTGAAGTTCAATAAGGAACTTGGAAGAATAAAAGACTGGGCAATGGTTCAGTTGAAGAGTGTGCTGGAAGGTAATCCTGGTTTCTGTTTTGTTCATTGTGGCACAGAAAGACACAACTGCCATGGGTGAATAAGCCTCACCAGTTTTGAACATTAAGCTCTGATCTGCCTGTCTAAATGACCACTGGCCCTGGGCCTGCTTCAGCTTGTTACACACTATGTGAATGCAAGTTCTTTCCTTTCTGTGGTCAACTGCGCTGCTCACATTGTTGGACTCCTCAGGTACATTGTCGGCCTCAGTTATTGCCCATTGGATTATCAGCCGTCCCTGTAGTAATAGTGTGGAGAGGATTTTTTTGTGGGCGATGAAGTTGCAAACCCATTTCTACAGAAAAGGTTTTACACCAAACGCCAAGGAAAGTCTTACCCATTACACCATGTCTCTTGTTCTGTGTAATTTACGAACATATGAACCTACGAATTAGGAACAGGAGTAGGCCATTTGGCCCTTTGAGCCTGCTCCGCCATTCAATGAGTTCATGGCTGAACTGATTACTCCACATTTCCATCTACCCCCGATAACCTTTCACCCCCTTGCTTATCAAGAATCTATCTACCTCTGCCTTAAAAATATTCAAAGACTCTGCTTACACTGCCTTTTAAGGAAGAGGATTCCAAAGACTCACGACACTCTGAGAGAAAGCATTTCTCCTCATTTCCATCTTAAATGGGCGACCCCTGATTTTTAAACAGTAACCCTTATTTCTAGATTCTCCCACAAGGGGAAACATTCTTTCCATATCCACCCTGTCAAGACCCCTCAGGATCTTATATGTTTCAATCAAGTCACCTCTTACTCTTCTAAATTCCAGCAGATACAAGCCTAGCCTGTCCAATCTTTCCTTGTAAGACAGCCTGCCCATTCCAGGTATTAGTCTAGTAAACCTTCTTTGTACTGCCTCCAATGCATTTACATCCTTCCTTAAATAAGGAGACCAGTACTGTACAGAGTACTCCAGATGTGGTCTCACCAATGCCCTGTATAGCTGAAGCATAACCTCCCTACTTTTGTATTCAATTCCCCTCGCGATAAACGATAACATTCTATGAGCTTTCCTAATTACGTGCTGTACCTGCATACTAACCTTCTGTGATTCACGGACTAGGACACTCAGATCCCTCTGCATCTCAGAGCTCTGCAATCTCTCACTATTTAGATAATATGCTTCTTTTTAATTCTTCCTGCCAAAGTGGACAATTTCCCACTTTCCCACATTATACTCCATTTGCCAGGTCTTTGCCCATTCACTTAACCTATCTATATCCTTTTGTAGCCACCTTCACAAGTTACTTTTCTACCTATCTTTGTGTCATCAGCAAATTTAGCAACCATACCTTCGATCCCTTTATCTAAGTCATTTATATAAATTGTAAAAAGTTGAGGCCCCAGCATACCACTCACTACATCTTGCCAACCAGAAAATGACCCATTTATGCTTACTCTCTGTTTCCTGTTAGCTAGCCAATCTTCTATCCATGCCAATATGTTACCCCATACATCATGAGCTTTTATTTTCTGCAATAACCTTTGATGTGGCACCTTATCAATTGCCTTCTGGAAATCTAAGTACAATACATCCACTGGTTCCCCTTTATCCACAGCACATGTAACTCCCTCAAAGAACTCCAATAAATTGGTTAAACATGATTTCCCTTTCACAAAGCCATGTTGACTCTGCCTGATTACCTTGACTTTTTATAAATGCCCTGCTATAACGTCTTTAATAATAGCTTCGAACATTTTCCCTAAGATAGATGTTAAGCTAACTGGCCTGTAGTTTCCTGCTTTCTGTCTCCCTCTCTTTTTGAATAAAGGAGCTATATTCGCTATTTTCCAATCTCACGGAACCTTCCCCGAATCTAGGGAATTTTGGAAAATTAAAACTAACACATCAACTATCTCACTAGCCACTTCTTTGAACACCCTAGGATGAAGTCCATCAGGACCAGGGGACTTGTCAGCCCACAGCTCCAACAATTTGTTCAGTACCACTTCCCCGGTGATTGTAATTTACTTGAGTTCCTCCCTCCCTTCCATTTCTTGACTTACAGCTAATACTGGGATGTTACTTGTATCCTCAATAGTGAAGACCGATACAAAATATCTGTTCAATTCATCTGCCATCTCCTTATTATCCATTATCAATTTCCTAGGCTCACTTTCTATAGGACCAACGCTCACTTTGTTAACTCTTTTCTTTTTTAAATATCTGTAGAAACTCTTACTATCTGTCTTTATATTTCTAGCTAGCTTTCTCTTGTACTCTAATTTTACCTTTCTTATCAATCTTTAAGTCATTCTTTTCTGTTTTTTATATTCTGTCCAATCTTCTGACCTGCCTCCCATCTTTGTGCAATTATATGCTTTTTTTTAAAGTTTGATGCTATCTTTAACTGTTTTAGTTTACCATGGATGGCAGGTCCCACCCTTGGAATTTTTCTTTCTCGTTGAAATGTATCTTTCTGTTTTGGTGCTTGCTTTCTCTATCAAATCCAGTTTAATATTTAATGTCATGAAAATCTACAGAACAAGAGTTGTTTTCATTTAGAAACTCCGACCACAGATACTTCAAAGATGTGAATTGTATATTTTTTTCTTTTTCATTATTCGAAAGTGAAAATATCCTAGAAGTGAGTTGTATAGAATCTTACAGCACAGAACAGGCCATTCTGCCCAACAGGTCTCTGTGGTGTTTATGTTCTACACAATCCTCCCACTATACTTCCTCAGTCTATCAGGATATCCTTCTATTCCCTTCTCTCTCATGTGTTTATTTAGCTTCTCCTGAAATGCATCTGTTATTCACCTTAACTACTGCTTGTGGTGGCTATCTCCACATTGTTGGTAAAGAAATTTCTCACAAATTTCTTATTAGGTTTATTACTGACTATCCTGTATTTATTTCCTCCCGTTTTAGTCTCCCCCCAGAAGTGGAAACAGCTTCTCTACATGTAATCTATCGAACTCCTTCAGAATTTTAAAGACCTCTATTAGGTTATCCCTCAATCTTCTCTTTTCTACAGTACAATGTTGGTAGCACAGTCAACTGAAGGAGAAGGTTGTGCGTTCAAGTTTCCCAGTAGGATCTGAGCCCATAATCTAGGCCAACTCTTCCGTGCAGCATTGAAGAAGCACTGTGTTGACTAGATGTCAAACCTTTAGGTGAGAAGTCACATTCAGGCCCAGTCAGCCTGTTCAGCTGGCTGCGAAAGATCTCTCATGGTATCTGAAGGTAACACTAGCCAGCAATCCTGCCTCAATTGCTGATAAACTGCTCTTTCATCCCATTTTCTGTTTGTGGGATCTTGTTGTGCACCAATTGATTGCTGTGTTTGGCTACCTGGCAGCAGTCCCTGCCCTTTAAAGTAGTTCATTGTGTGTGATGTGCTTTAGGATTTTTATTTTTTGAGCTGTGGTAAGTTGCTGTACGAATGCAATCTGTCCTGTTTTTATTGGCACAGATGACATAGAAACTCAGGTTTGTGGTTGACTCACTGACCTAGTCCTCTATATGTCCCCACAAAAGAGCTATACTTGTATGTGGGAAGCAAGGGGATACATCAGAAATTTAGTCACACGTTTCCATTGAAATGGAGGTCACCACATAACGATCAGCACTGGGAAACCCTGGCTGACTTCTCCCCTGTATAACTCTGGAAATTGTAGCAAGTCTGACCCAGCACAGGTCAGGGGGTGAACCTGTGAGCTCCTGGGTCTGGATGGCCCAAGCACACACTGGATAAATTTGCTCCATCATCAAATGGAGCTCCTATTCTATATTCAAGTCCAGCTGTTTAGCAGCGATGGTCTGGTCACCTGGGCGGCATTCCCTCCCCGACGCACGCTTCTCACTAACTGCTAAAGGTTTTGAGTTCATATTGTGGAGTTCTGTTCTATCTCTCTTAAATAGCTTCTAATATCTTTTTAAAATCATTCTCAGGATGTGGCAAGGCCGACTTTATTACCCATCTCTTGTTGCTGGTGAGCCATCTTCTTGAACCATTTTCTTTTCTTTTCTTTCTTTTGGGCCTCCTTATCTCGAGAGACAATGGATACGCGCCTGGAGGTGGTCAGTGGTTTGTGAAGCAGCGCCTGGAGTGGCTATAAAGGCCAATTCTGGAGTGACAGGCTCTTCCACAGGTGCTGCAGAGAAATTTGTTTGTTGGGGCTGTTGCACAGTTGGCTCTCCCCTTGCGCCTCTGTCTTTTTTCCTGCCAACTACTAAGTCTCTTCGACTCGCCACAATTTAGCCCTGTCTTTATGGCTGCCCGCCAGCTCTGGCGAATGCTGGCAACTGACTCCCACGACTTGTGATCAATGTCACACGATTTCATGTCGCGTTTGCAGACGTCTTTATAACGGAGACATGGACGGCCGGTGGGTCTGATACCAGTGGCGAGCTCGCTGTACAATGTGTCTTTGGGGATCCTGCCATCTTCCATGCGGCTCACATGGCCAAGCCATCTCAAGCGCCGCTGACTCAGTAGTGTGTATAAGCTGGGGATGTTGGCCGCTTCAAGGACTTCTGTGTTGGAGATATAGTCCTGCCACCTGATGCCAAGTATTCTCCGAAGGCAGCGAAGATGGAATGAATTGAGACGTCGCTCTTGGCTGGCATACGTTGTCCAGGCCTCGCTGCCGTAGAGCAAGGTACTGAGGACACAGGCCTGATACACTCGGACTTTTGTGTTCCGTGTCAGTGCGCCATTTTCCCACACTCTCTTGGCCAGTCTGGACATAGCAGTGGAAGCCTTACCCATGCGCTTGTTGATTTCTGCATCTAGAGACAGGTTACTGGTGATAGTTGAGCCTAGGTAGGTGAACTCTTGAACCACTTCCAGAGCGTGGTCGCCAATATTGATGGATGGAGCATTTCTGACATCCTGCCCCATGATGTTCGTTTTCTTGAGGCTGATGGTTAGGCCAAATTCATTGCAGGCAGACGCAAACCTGTCGATGAGACTCTGCAGGCATTCTTCAGTGTGAGATGTTAAAGCAGCATCGTCAGCAAAGAGGAGTTCTCTGATGAGGACTTTCCGTACTTTGGACTTCGCTCTTAGACGGGCAAGGTTGAACAACCTGCCCCCTGATCTTGTGTGGAGGAAAATTCCTTCTTCAGAGGATTTGAACGCATGTGAAAGCAGCAGGGAGAAGAAAATCCCAAAAAGTGTGGGTGCGAGAACACAGCCCTGTTTCACACCACTCAGGATAGGAAAGGGCTCTGATGAGGAGCCACCATGTTGAATTGTGCCTTTCATATTGTCATGGAATGAGGTGATGATACTTAGTAGCTTTGGTGGACATCCGATCTTTTCTAGTAGTCTGAAGAGACCACGTCTGCTGACGAGGTCAAAGGCTTTGGTGAGATCAATGAAAGCAATGTAGAGGGGCATCTGTTGTTCACGGCATTTCTCCTGTATCTGACGAAGGGAGAACAGCATGTCAATAGTCGATCTCTCTGCACGAAAGCCACACTGTGCCTCAGGGTAGACGCGCTCGGCCAGCTTCTGGAGCCTGTTCAGAGCGACTCGAGCAAAGACTTTCCCCACTATGCTGAGCAGGGAGATTCCACGGTAGTTGTTGCAGTCACCGCGGTCACCTTTGTTTTTCTCGAGGGTGATGATGTTGGCATCGCGCATGTCCTGGGGTACTGCTCCCTCGTCCCAGCACAGGCATAGCAGTTCATGTAGTGCTGAGAGTATAGCAGGCTTGGCACTCTTGATTATTTCAGGGGTAATGCTGTCCTTCCCAGGGGCTTTTCCGCTGGCTAGAGAATCAATGGCATCACTGAGTTCCGATTTGGTTGGCTGTATGTCCAGCTCATCCATGACTGGTAGAGGCTGGGCTGCATTGAGGGCAGTCTCAGTGACAGCATTCTCCCTGGAGTACAGTTCTAGGTAGTGCTCAACCCAGCGGTCCATCTGTTTGCGTTGGTCAGTGATTATGTCCCCCGATTTAGATTTGAGGGGGGTGATCTTCTTGATGGTTGGCCCAAGAGCTCTCTTCATGCCATCATACATTCCTCTGATGTTTCCGGTGTCTGAGGCATTAGTACTAGTTTAATACAACTGAGTGGCTTGCTCGAGCAGTTAAGAGTCAACCACACTGGTGTGGCAATAGAGTCACATATAGTCCACACCGGGTTAGGCCAATTTTCCTTGAAGGTGAACCATGTCCCTTTAATACACTTCTGAGTACAACAGCCACTTTAACAGTTTTACTCAGCGCATGGATCTCTCAAAACCTCAAGCAGCATTAAAAAAAAACAACACATGTTGCAAGCTTTGCAAATGCCACTCAGACATCTCTGAGTAAATTCAAAGACTGAGACAATGGAATAGCAGTGAAAGAGTGGGTTTTTGAAATAAAACAAAAAGGAAAAGAAAAAGTGTGATAAGAGCAATGAAGATGAACTTCTACATAGATATTGTTTAGACGAATGTAGCACAGGTATGCCCCGGGGGCTGAGGAGCACAGCGACATGTCTGAGGTGCACAGCTCTCAAACCTGCTTCACTCAGGCTGACAGGAAGCTGGTGGGTGTAAGGGGAGCTGAGGTGCATGCATGCAGTTGGTGCGAGACACTCAACAGCTGGAAGAACACGTCAATCGTGGTTTTGCTGATAACAATCGCAGCTGTGAAAAGGTGGGGACTGAGCTGAGTCCAGTGGCAGGTGAGTGGGCGGCAACTAACGGGCTACAGGATGCCACAGAAATCAGATATTTTCCTCCCTGCAGCTGCTGCACCCAGCAAGCACTCCATCCAATACTTCCTGTTATTCTCAATCAGCTTTCTAATACCGGCTCACTTCCTCAAACCTTCTACAGCAGGCCCTATCTATTTATCAGAGTAGAAAGCCTGTTCGATCCAGGGGATCCCCTTTGACAGCAGTTGGTTAGCACTTGCACAGAATGTACAGCACAGAAATAGGCCATTCTGTCCAACTGCTCTCTGCTGGTGTTCATGTCCCATATGAGCCTCCTCCCACCCCTATTCCTTCCACCCCATTTACAGAACCTTCTACTACTTTCTCTGCATTGTAAATGCATCCAATCTATTTGCCCCAACTGCTCCACGTGATAGCAAGTTCCACACTTTAACCAGTCTCTAGGTAAAGAAGTTTCTCGTGAATTCCCTTTTAGACTTATTAGTGATTATCTTATATTTATGGCCCCTAGTTTTAGACTCGCCCCTGCAAGTGAAGCCATCTTCTCTATGTCAACCCTCTCAAACACTGGTTATCCAGAACTGACCGAGCAACTTGTGTCAAAAGAATCATCGAACATTACAGCACAAAAAATGGCCCATTTGACCCACTGTGCTCACACACCAGCTTTCTGAAAGAGCCATGCACTTATGCCTATCCTGTTGACACTTGTATATTTCCTTTTTCAAATATTTGCCCAATTCCTTTCCCTCCCCCACTAGTGTTTTCCCCTTGTCTCCTGGAGATTTTGGCTGCTGTAGAGACAGATCCGCAGGGACCAATATCTCACCTATAAAGTTCTGCTGCATGTGTGAACCTGGACTCAGGCTGTCAACCCTCCAGGCTTTCCCTGGAGTCTCCAGGAATTGAAGATTAATCTCCAGGACATTGCTGCGGGCAACACCAAGAAGAAAAATCAAAGCATAAATCAGAACATGAAATTGAGTTTTGTTTACTTTCTCATACGTGCATATACTTTTTAGCAGGGGTGCTTGGTTAAAGTGATTAGGAGTGAGAATACTGGCTGATTTTTCTCCTCCCTTTAATCTAGGTCTCCATAGCTAGTTCAAGCACCCCTAACTAACTCAATGAGACCAGTTGCTGAAGTCGGGACCGTGCTGAGTTAGTAAGGGATAAACTCATTGGACTATTGCAATAGTGCCTTTCTCTTTTTTTGTCCTCCTGCCTCAGACAGCCCTTGTAGAGAAGATATATGCAAAGTCTGATCCCAGATTGCTTCTGGTACTCCCTTCAGCTGGTCAACAGGAGCTATCAATGACCATGATCTCACTTGATGTAGCCTGAACTCAGCTGGTTGCTGTATGGTGTCTCTGATCTTTGACATCAACGACACTTTGCTATTCCAGCAACTCAAGATAATTTAATTGAGAAGATACTATTCTGACTCATAATGATCTGACTTACTCCTTTCTCTTGATTGGTACCTTATTCAATGAAGAAAATAAACTTGCATTTCTATAGCACCTTTTATGACCTTCAAACCTCCCAAAGTGCTTTACAACCAATGAATTACTTTTGAAGTGTAACCACAGTTGTAATGGAGGAAACACAGCAGCCAATTCGTACATGTCAAGGTCCCACAAGCAACAAGAAAATGACCAGATAACCTGTTTTAGTGATGTTGGTTGAGGGATTAATTTTGGCTAGGACACCAGGGAGAACTCCCCTGATTATCATCAAAATAGTGCCATGAGAACTTTAAATCCAACTGAAAGGGCAGGCAGTGCCTCATTTTTATATCTTATCCAAAAGGTAGCACTTCAGAGAGTGCAGCACTTCCTCAATATCACACTGGAGTGTCAGCCTAGATCTTGTGATTAAGTCATTATAATGAGACCTGAATGCACAACCTTTTGACTTAGAGGCAAGATTGCAACCAACTGAGCCATAGATGACAAACTCATGCTGCTCTGCCATTGGTGGGTATTCTTTCATCTACTATGCCCCTCCCCTCTAAATCCTCATTTCCCAACTCCTTCCCTGCTTTCTAAAGCCTCCAAATAACCCTTCATCCTTGTCCATACCTTTGTTGCTTAATTTAATCTCACTGAGTCTCCACTCTTCCTCACCACTGCTAAAATAGTTTGAGATCTGCTTCTGTCTTTGAGGACCGTTACAGAACTGCAAGTTGTTTTACAGGAAAATACATTGGGAATTATACCCAGGAGCGAGTCACAGACGCCAGCCCAGGTCTGCTATGGAGTTGGGAACCATCAGCTCCTGAGCTGGCAGCATTAGTATGTGCCAGAGCTGTCCTGTCTGTCAGTACCAGCTGTCATGAGCAGCTTTGCTTATGATTATCAAATGCTTAGTTCCAAGCATTTAACATTCTCATTTTCACTTTCTGTGCTTTCTAAATTTGGTACACTGTTTCTCGAGTTATATTTATAGTGGGTAAGTGATCGTCAGAATCCAGCTGATACGAACTCTCTGCTTCTTTGTCCCAAAGACAAAGATCTTTTTCCCCAATGTTTTCATTTCTCTTTTGAAGATGCTGACTCTTTTTATAGGAATAGGAAGAGGCCATTCAGCCCCTCGAGCCAGTTCCACCATTCAGTTAGATCATGGCTGATCTGTACCTCAACTCCATTTCCCTTGATACCCTTACCTAACAAAAATCTATTGAACTCAGTCTTGAAAATTTTAGCATCTACAGTCTTTAGGAGGAGAATTCCAGATTTCCACTAACCTTTGTGTTGAAAAATGCTTTCTGATTTCAGTCCTCCCTTGTTCTGGACTCCTCACCAGAGGAAATACTTTCTCAGTATCAACCTCATCATCTCCTTTAGTCATCTTCAAAACCTTTATTTGATCATCCCTCAATCTCCTAAACTCAAAGGAATACATGCCAAGTTTATGTAACCTGCCCTCATAATTTAATCCTGTAAACCATAGCCCAGTGAGTTTGTGCAAACTCTTGTATGAAAAGACACAACAGCGACCTATATTAAGATATCATCTTTGTTCTTCACAGCAGTGTTTTTTTTTTAGAACATTACAGCGCAGTACAGGCCCTTCGGCCCTCGATGTTGCGCCGATCATCTGACCTACACTATTCCACTTTCATCCATATGTCTATCCAATGACCACTTAAATGCCCTTAAAGTTGGCGAGTCTACTACTGTTGCAGGCAGGGCGTTCCACGCCCCTACTACTCTCTGCGTAAAGAAACTACCTCTGACATCTGTCCTATATCTTTCACCCCTCAACTTAAAGCTATGTCCCCTCGTGTTTGCCATCATCATCCGAGGAAAAAGACTCTCACTATCCACCCTATCTAACCCTCTGATTATCTTGTATGTCTCTATTAAGTCACCTCTCCTCCTCCTTCTCTCTAATGAAAACAACCCCAAGTCCCTCAGCCTTTCCTCGTAAGACCTTCCTTCCATACCAGGCAACATCCTAGTAAATCTCCTCTGCACCCTTTCCAAAGCTTCCACATCCTTCCTATAATGCGGTGACCAGAACTGCACGCAATACTCAAGGTGCGGCCTCACCAGAGTTTTGTACAGCTGCATCATGACCTCGTGGCTCCGAAACTCGATCCCCCTACTAATAAAAGCTAACACACCATATGCCTTCTTAACAGCCCTATTAACCTGGGTAGCAACTTTCAGGGATTTATGTACCTGGACACCAAGATCTCTCTGCTCATCTACACTACCAAGAATCTTCCCATTAGCCCAGTACTCTGCATTGCTGTTACTCCTTCCAAAGTGAATCACCTCACACTTCTCCGCATTAAACTCCATTTGCCATCTCTCAGCCCAGCTCTGCAGCCTATCTATGTCCCTCTGTACCCTACAACACCCTTCGACACTATCCACAACTCCACCGACCTTCGTGTCATCCGCAAATTTACTAACCCACCCTTCTACACCCTCATCCAGGTCGTTTATAAAAATGACAAACAGCAGTGGCCCCAAAACAGAATCTTGCGGTACACCACTAGTAACTAAACTCCAGGATGAACATTTGCCATCAACCACCACCCTCTGTCTTCTTTCAGCTAGCCAATTTCTGATCCAAAGCTCTAAATCACCTTCAACCCCATACTTCTGTATTTTCTGCAATAGCCTACCGTGGGGAACCTTATCAAACGCCTTACTGAAATCCATATACACCACATCCACGGCTTTACCCTCATCCACCTGTTTGGTCACCTTCTCGAAAAACTCAATAAGGTTTGTGAGGCACGACCTACCTTTCACAAAAAGTTGACACAAAGCCATATAAGGAGATATTAGAACAGGTGACCAAAAGCTAAGTCAAGGAGGTAGATTTTAACGAACATCTCAAATGACCAGAAAGAGGTAGGGAGTAGAGAGGTTGATAGGTCAGAACGGAATAATTTTTCTGATAAGACAGTGAAAGGAGATCAGGTGCAGGTGTTTTTAGAAGCAGCTTCCCCAAAGCATCAAAGAAGCTTTCCCAAATGTTCACCTCCACATGAATTTCATCCTCAAAGGTGCAATGCTTTTCAAAATTGCATTCAAAATTGAGCTATTTTTAAGCAACTAGCAAGATTTCCGGTTTTGAAAATAAAATTAGTGGTAAAGATTAAAATAGACCCACATGAAAGGACGTGTTGTTCAAAGGGAGATCAGACGTGAGCAGTTTGATCCCCACCTTACATGGAGAGGAAAAGGAAGGGGAGCCAGACAGCAGCGCCATTCACTAGCATTGAACTAGCATGGGCCCAGTACTAAAAGCATACTGCAGTTATTGAAAGATATAGAAGAGTGCAACCAGAATGATTGAAGGGATTGAATTATAAGGAGCAATTACATAAGTTAGGCATGTTCTCACTGGAACAGGGAGGTGATATGATTGCTGTTTTTAGGATTCTAAAGGGTCTAGATAATGTTGACCATGCCAAGCTGTTTTACCCTTGTCCAGAACAGTAGAACCAGAGAACACAGCCTGTACTTTATTTATTTAGAGATACAGCACTGAAACAGGCCCTTTGGCCCACCAAATCAGTGCCGACCATCAACCACCCATTTATACTAATCCTATATTATTCCCATATTCCCTCACCTATACTAGGGGCAATTTATAATGGTCAATTTACCTATCAACCTGCAAGTCTTTGGCTGTGGGAGGAAACCAGAGCACCCGGCGAAAACCCACGCAGTCACAGGAAGAACTTGCAAACTCCACACAGGCAGTACCCAGAATTGAACCCGGGTCGCCACTGCGCCACTGTGCTGCCTTAGTTGAAGGGGGATAAATTCAATGCTGATTTGTGGAAACAATATTTATGAGTGAATGGTCAATCTATGGAACAAGCTCCCCAGGAAGATGGCGGAAGCGTGAGATTTGATACATTAAAACATAAATTGTTAAGATTTCTTTCAGAAAATTGCATTTTGGGATACAGTATATGAGTAATTTGAGACATGATGTGGTAAGTATAACCTGCTTGGGAAGAGCTGGTGACTTTGAGCCTATGGTTCCCAAAGCTCTCCACCACTGGCATTTTCCTGAGCTCATGCCTGGGTCTTTTGTACATTAACTGATAGAGATTAATTGCCATGATTAATCAACAATTCCATTATTTTGTATCGCACAACTACCAGGAGAGTAGAAGGCAAAAGATAATTATATATTTCACGATCTCAGAATGGCTCAAGGCACCTTACAGCCAATAAATTACTTGTTGCTGTTGTAATGTGTCACATACCAGCCAATTTGTACACAGCAAGGTACCCTGCTCTTTGTAGAAATATTGCAATGGGATCTTTTGCTTCCACCTAAGAGGGCAGATGGGAATTGGTTTAACATCCCATCCAAAAGATGGCTCCTCTGACTGTATACCTTCAGCACTGCACTGGGAGTGTCAGCCAACATTGTCTGTTTAATTTTCTGGAGTGGGATCTGAATGCACAGTCTTCTGGCTCAAAGGTGAGAGTGCGACCCACTGAGTCACAGCTGAATTCATAAGTGTAAAGGACCTGAGTGATTGTTATTACATAAAGGGCATTTTTTTCTCCTTTTGCTTCAATTCAGTTCCACAACTCTCCAGTATCTAACCCACGTTCCACATGTGAACCAGTGGGTGACAGAAGTTTATCTGACTTCACAGGACTTTATTTGATCTCCACACATGCACTTTTTTTTCCACTGGGAGGGTGTCACATGTTGGTGATCAGGAACAGAAACTCTGCCTGCTCTTATTTTAACCTCCCTTACCCACGGTTCTGGGTGCCATTGTCAGGCCCCAACTGTGCTCAGCTAACTCAGCATAGACTTGATTCAGACCTTCTTGTCTGTGTAGCTCTGTATGATCCTGAGCAATCTGTTAACCCGTGATAAAAAAAAGGCAAGTGCCTCACTGATGAACTTTGGTGAACTGCAAGGAGCGAGCAAAGGTCACCAGTCACCATCTCTCAATCAATTTTGCTCTTGAGGTAGCCACTAGGGGATGCTCACGAGCAGTTTAGGAGGTGAGCAGCTCACAAAGTCCCATCCCCACCCTTCTGAAATACTCGGCACGAGAATCCATCTGGTGATTAATCCTTACTTGTGAGTCTATCTGCTACCATTTGGTGCAATAATACACCGTGCCCACACAGAGACTTAATAGCATGGTTCCCAGTATCACTACTGTTTGCAATTAAGTTTAAAATATATTTTATATTTATCGTGGGGTCCCCTGTAAATACTGACACACTCCCAGGGAATCCCTATTAATACTGATGGACTTGAAGTGTCCCCCTGTAAATACTCGTATATAACCTGGGAGCCTCTGTAAACTACCGAAACACTGCCGGTTTATGTTATCTTTAACAATAACCTCTCAGCAAATTTCACTTGACCACTGCCAGATCTTTGAGGATTGAAAACACGGGTAACGTTGATCAGGATTTTGCCTTACCTTCTCTAAGCTCTTTTTAAATTCTATTCAGCTGAGTCAAGGGCTGGTTCTCTTCCCTTCGGATGAACACTTGTTTTGTTTTGTCAGTTATTTCTCCCTTCATTGCTGCGATATTTCTTTTCTAATTATATTGCCATTGGTCTCTGCCCAGTTATCTTTTAGTGAATGTACAGCAGGTTGGGCTAGTTGGTTATCAGCTCTGACTCAGCTCAGTAGGATTGTATGTCCCTGAAATATCCAGCTGCATTAACTATATATCTTGTAGCAGTTATTATTTCAAAGGAAACTGACATACTCATCATTCTTCTCAGTTTATTCCTAACCCATCATTATAATTTTTTGCTCATTGCCAGTTTCCTCTCCGATGGGGTTGATCTGTGCCAGCTACAATTCTACAGGAATCAGACGCTCTCTAGGAGCTCAAATGCCCATTCTCCATGTGTGAGCTTGCACCAATGGAGAGGCACCCCGTTACTATTAAATGCATAGCATATACAGCATAGAAGCAGGCCCATCCAGTCCATGTTGGTGTTTATGCTTCACTTGAGCTCCTCGTATCCTTCAGCATAATCATCTATTCCCTTCTCCCTCATGTATTTATCCAGATTCCCCTTAAATGCATCCATACTATTTGCCTCAACTACTCCCTTTGGCAGCGAGTTCCACATTCTCACCATTCTCTGTGTGAAGAAGTTTTTTCTGAATTTCCTATTTGATTTCTTGGTGACTATCTTATATTGATAACCTCTAGTTTTTCTCTTCCCCAAAAGTGAAAACATTCTATCTTTGTTTACTCTATCAAAGCTATTCATAATTTTAAAGACTTCTACTAGGTCACTCCTAAGCCATTTCTTTTTAAGAGAAGAGACCTAGCCTGCTCATCCTATACTGATAGATATAACCTTGCATTTCTGGTATTATCCTTGTAAATCTATTTTACACCCTCACCCTCTATATCTTTTTTATAATACGCCGACCAGAACTGTACACAGTATTCCAAGTGTGGTCTAACCAAGATTTGATAATAGTTTAACATATCTTCTCTACTCTTCAATTCCATCCCTCTAGAAATAAACCCTAGTTCAGGGGTCAGCAACCTTTATTAACCAAAGAGCCTTTTTAAAAAAAAATTGCAGAAAATGAAAACTGCAAACTGGGAGCCACATGATGAGATTTCAGCATTCCTAAACAAAATATTTCACAAATTGCCAAGTTTCTTTGGTAGAATGCATATAATAAATAAAATACATCTATTGAATTTATATATCAATAGAAACAAATTGAAATTAAAATAGAACTAACTCTTAAATATCACAGTGGCGCAGTGGTTAGCACCACAGCCTCAGAACTCCAGTGACCTGGGTTCAATTCTGGGTACTGCCTGTGTGGATTTTGTAAGTTCTCCCTGTGTCTGTGTGGGTTTTCACCAGGTACTCTGGTTTCCTCCCACCACCAAAAGACTTGCAGGTTGATAGGTAAATTGACCATTATAAATTGCCCCTAGTATAGGTAGGTGGTCGAATGTAGGATTAGTATAAATAGATGGTTGATGGTCAGCACAGACTTGGTGGGCTGAAGGGCCTGTTTCAATGCTGTATCTCTAAATAAATAAATTTTGACTTTTTATCTATAATTTTGTCAGTAAAGTCAACTTTAAAAACAAACTATAGCTTAATGTGCATAGAATTAAGGTAATTTGTTCGGCTTTTGACTCTTGTGATAAAATGTTGCTTCTAATAACACATTCAGAATAATTAAAAATTCCAGCTATATTAGAAATAATAATGGTTACAATCAAAGGCGTTATCTATAAATATGGTGTAGCTACAGCATTCGAACAGGTTTATTTAGAGCTCAGTGTTATCCGTTAAAAATAATCACTTGAAAATGTAAAGTGCAGCATAATAATTAGCTTTTCACCTTCACAATAAAAACACGACTCTCACTTCTCTTGACTTAATTTTTTTAGGCTTTTTTCATGTTAATGTGATCCAACTGGAAAAGGTTGGGAGACCCGCAAATGAGATGTTAAAGAGCTGCATGCGACTCCGGAACTGCAGATTGCAGACCCTGCTCTAGTGCTTGGTTTCCTTTTTTTAATGGCCTCTGTTACTACTTTTAGTGATTTGTGTATTTGTGCTCACAGATCCCTTTGCCTCTCTACTCCACCTCCCAGATTAGCTCCCTAATATGTAAATTTACGCTAATGCAGGAACGCCCTCTTACTCTTAACTCTCAGGGCCTTCTTGTAAATACTGATACACTCCCGGTGACCACCTATAAATACTGACGCAATCCCAGGGTCTCCCTGTACATATTGACATATTCTAGGGAATCCCTTGTAAATACTGACTCACTTGTGCTGAGGCCTATTGTAGTGCCGCCTATTACTGCTCCATGGGATATCAGCTAACACAATACAGACCAGGAATCCAACCTGCAACCTTACCAGTCTGTGTGGTTTGGTGTCACACTGGCTGATGCCAGAAGCTCACTGTCCAATTTATGGATAATCTGATTTGGGGGAGGGAGCTAATGGGGCAGTGCAAAACCAACAACAACAACTTGTATTTATATGGCACCTTTAATGTAATAGAATTTACCAAAGAGCTTCATAGGAGTATTATCAAACATGATTTGACACCAAGCCACATAGGGAGATAGTAGGACAGCTGGCCAAAGAGCTTAATCAAAGAGGTAGATTTTAAGAAGCATCCTAAAGGAGGAGAGAGAAGTAGAGATGCGGATTTTAATATTATGATGTTGATGGGCCCGGAGCCAATGTAGATAGGTCAGTGAGCATGGGGGTGATGACAGACTAGGATAAATCACACAAAATGCATAGATAGATGCCACTTAACCGAATGATATAATAAACTGTTTGACTAATCCATTTGGATACTTAGCAGATTGCTCTTTACAAAGGTGAGATTGGGGGATGAGAGTTTGCTGCTTAATTGTTCCTTGTTAAACCGCACCATTCCTACTATATGCTTATTACTGAAGTTTGATTGACAAGGGTCGATGTGGGGCTCCCAGTCCCCACTGGTGTATCCCTGCCCTGGGTGACATCCTTTTTGTCCTTACGAGGGCTGGAATCCGCCCTATCCCTGCTGCATATCTACTGATTATTGATATTAAGATAGCTTCATAGCAGATGGTCATAAATATTCTAAAAGGGTCAGGCTGCATTTCGCTTTCAAATTTGCTTACGATTCCAAAGTATACGATTAACTGTTTGACTTCCATGGACAAGCTTACGATGCAAAATATTCTGCCTCTGACTCGGGCTCCTTTCACAAACAAGGCACAGCCAGAACTACCACTTTGTGAATGTAAAATAACTCACAGCACTATTAGAAGAAGAGCAGGGTAATTTTCCCCGATGTCTTGACCCAATATTTATTCTTCAACTAACATCACTAAAAAAAGATTATCTGGTCATTATCTCATTGCTGTTTATGGGAGCTTGCTGTGTGCAAATTTGCTGCTGCATTTCCTACATTATAACAGTGACTACGCTTCAAAACGTACTTCATTGGCTGTAAAGCATTTTGAGACATCCCGAGGTCATGAAAGGAGCTACATAAATCCAAGTCTTTCTTTTTGTATTTTACACATAGGAAGCTTTATATTTTTAATTTTTTTTCTTGCACTTGTTCTTGGCACCTAACACTCAATCTATCCAATACAGTGCACAAGGTTCAGTCTAATTGGTACAAAGTGTGAGCGAGTCTGGTGTATGCAATGATCTGCAGGTGACACCAGGAGTAGATCTGGGGAGTGCTGGCCTGACAGGTAAAGACAATCAGGAGGAAGTAAAGGGGGGGAGAAAACAGATTTTCTGGAGGTGCAAGCAGCTTCAAAAGTAACATTGCAAAACGAATTGTATATATACTTGAAAAGTAAAACAGTTGCAGGGTAGTGGGGAAAAATCAGAGGAAAGTGAAATGAGTTGGACAGCACTGTCATGAAAACCACACCTGCCAAGATGAGACATATTAAGTTTGTGATATGGAACATTAATTTTAAACTGTTACTGGACTGAAAAAATAGCTTGGTTTAAAAGGACAATGGCTGGAAACATGACTGCTTATTTTGCATTCTAAAAGACAGTTGAAGAAAAAGAAACAATGGGAACTGCTCACTGAATCAATTAACAGAGATTGGTCTGGGCAACAGTGATCCACATCATGTCTGTGTAAGAGACAGCACTACACCCCACACCGAGAGCTTTGAAATCTACAAATCGCAGGAAAGGTTGTCCAAGCTAGGGAGTTGGTCACATGATGAACCTGCTGGCCAAAGCAGAGTTTTGAATTGTGCTCACAGAACAGTTTGAGAACAGACTGCAACTGAACTAGAAGAAGAGAGCACCTGCCTCCCTCTCTCTCTCTCATGAATTTCCAGGCGCCCACAGAAACCACTCAAACCTCAAGAGAGAAGACTCCTGCAGCTTTCCAACTGAAAGTGTGCCCTGGGCCCCAATGAGAACTTCAAGATTTAATTGCAATCAAAAACTGTACATCTAATCCACAAACAGTAAATGAACTCCATCTATTGCTTCAAACCTTTCCCCTTTATTCTTTCTCCTTTTCTGTCTCTATTTGCATGTGTATTTATCGCATATGCATGCTAGCGTGGCTGCGTCACGCATTTCTAGTAGTTTTAATCGAATTAGAGTTTTAAGGTTAACAAACTTATACATTTCTTGTTTAAATCTAAGAAAACCTGTCTGGTTGATTTCTTTGCCATTATAATTAGGGAGCGGTGAACAAGGATTCACTGAGGGGAAGCTTAAAACACAGTACTTAAAAAATTAAACCCTATTACGGCCAAACCAGGCAAAGGCTGAGAGGGAAGCCCTAGACCCCTACCTCACCTGGCTATAACAGCACTTTCAAGGAGTCAACACGATGGGATGAATGGCCTCCAACTGTGCTGTAAGATTCTCTGAAATGTTCAACGTAATGATTCCAAATCTGCTAACTATTTTCACAAAGAGGCAGCACGGAGACATGAATCTGTGCTTGCAGAGTTAACCAATCTCCCTCTTTCAGATGCTGGCTGCATATTTTCTGTTTACCTTCCAACTACTGAATCAGTTTGGGATCAGACTGATGAAAAGAGCGTTAACGGGGCACTACCTTCAGCATGTAAAATGGGTGGCTGATCAGATCACATCTACATTGATCATCCAACAATTGGGTGTCAGGAAACAAGCAGGAAAAATAAAGGGATGGGATGCCCCTACAGCTGGGCACCCCCTTGAAACACTTCTCAAATATGTTTCATAAATTGTCAGCACACACACCGCGCAACATTGACACCTCACCTTCCAACATGGGATTTGCCAAGCCAAAGAGCATCCCATTCCCTGCCGCCGTCCCCCTCGGCCCTGCTGGTGGCTCCCGCAGCAAGCATGACAGAGCAAGCCGTGCAGCTGGTCTGCAAATGACCCCTCTCTCTCCCTGTTTCTCCTGGACAGAATAACTTAATGACCCCTTTCATTGTGTATAGGCAAGCCTGCATCGAGGAGCACGCGAAGAGCACAGAGTGCAGCTGTCAGCTGAGGCCTACAAATGTGAAGTATCTCTAGATTTAATAACATTCATTTTTTAATTACAGCCCATCGCACGGGATTAGGCACTAGAGTTTCTGTCAATTTGTAAGAGGGAGGAAAAAAAATGAATGAAAAGAATTACAGAAGTGCTGCTAAATATCATTCTGACATTGTATCCCGGATCTTATATTTCATCCCATCAAGCTCCACTGTTCTTTCGAGGAACAGCCACGGAACAGGAATGCAGATAGAAGTGTTCGGGAAACGGCTTGTTCCCAGATTTAGGTATCAGGATATTTTATGAAATGGATGTTATTGCAGCTTGCAGGGCTTGTTCCTGGGAGTATTCGCTATATTATAATTGGCTTAATATCAGAGTCATTCTTAAACCTTGACTGCTGAGAGGATGTATTTGAAACAGCTTTATTTTTATACTGTTTAAAATAAATCTGTTATTTCTGGTCAAATTCCATTTATATTATATGGGATTCCAGGATTCTATCAGTATTGCAGTGATTACCCACCACATCTCCGTCCATTTTTTTCCATGAAAACGACAGTCACTGACCTTACTTGTTATTTTGCTCCATTATAAGGGGGAGGTGGGGTCACTGTCTTCACGGAAAGATTTTGGCAAACAAACATTGTCACAGTGTCACCAGTCCATGACATCTGTGTGACACAAATGAGTCATGCACAACATCAGTAATTGGTACTAAATTGCTATTCTCAGTCAGACCAGCCCAGGTTTAGAGAAAGCAAAACGGAACACTGGCGCAGGAGAGAGATCTATTCTGATGTTGGGGCTGGCATACATTGACGGGGCAGTGTGAGGGGAGCATTCCTCTGGGCTGTATTTTCCCCACAGAAGCAGGAAGCAGGAGTCGGGATTGTTTTCAGGCCCTGAACTTGCCTTTGGTGGGAAACTGATTAAAGTCAGATTTTCACGTGGGTGAGCCCTTAATTGATCTGGAGACGGGTTTCCTGTTCAATTAGAGCCAGTGGGGACCGGAATGGAGGCAGGTCAGATGATGTGTGGGACTAATTTAGACTCTCCACGGCAGCCATCACTCAG
Source organism: Heterodontus francisci (assembly GCF_036365525.1). Lineage (NCBI taxonomy): Eukaryota > Metazoa > Chordata > Chondrichthyes > Heterodontiformes > Heterodontidae > Heterodontus > Heterodontus francisci. Next base: position 45,472,038 of record NC_090401.1, read on the forward strand.
GCTGCTGGTTGTCCTAAGAGAGAAATCTACTGATTTTGTCAAAGCCATCCACAGCACCAGAGGGAAGCAAGATGTCACAGGAGAGTCGCAGGCCTGGTACCTGGGGCAAGGCTGTCCCTCGCTTCATCAATGCCGACCTGGATCTAATGTTGGAAGCTGTGAAGGTGAGGAGGGAGGTCCTCTTCCCGGAGGGTGGCAGGAGGAGGCCACCAGTCAAAACCAAGGAGGTCTGCATTCAGATTGCTGTCGCCATCAGCGGCAGAAGCAAGACAAGAAGAACCTGGATTCAGTGCCATAAAAGGTTCAACGACCTCATACGTTCTGACAAGGTGAATACAACACCCAACCCTCCAGACAGCTTTCAGGGCTTGCACCCCCCCAGCAGACACACCATCTGAGGAGCCTCAGGGTGCATGCTGTTCCTGAGCATGGGAGGGGTGTGTGCCCAGGCCGTTTACTGATCCCTCAGAATGGCTCACAGTCATAGTGCTGCTGAGGACCTGTCGTCACTGAGACATGCAGCTTCTAATGGAAACAGGCACACAATGTCCGGGAGAGGGCCCAGACAGGAGGAGAGGTGCCGTTCTTCTACCAGATCATCCCAATGGAGCAGGCAGTGATGGAGATAGCCAGGATAATGGAAGAGGAGACAGTCAGGCCTAGTAAAATGGGAGCTCTTGGTGGACCTGATGATTACAGAGGGCAAAGTGGTCATTAAGGGGGTGCAGTGCATTGCACCCCATCTGATTGCACCCCACTGAGTAACATTGGGTAGCCTCGGCACTGCAGAGGTTTCCACTCTCACAGGCTAGCTCTTAACATCTCTTCTTATATCTCCCACAGGTGCAGACATCCAACCCACAGCACACTCTCCCACGCCCTCCATAGGCCCAGAGCAGCATGAAAAAGAAGATGAAGAAGCACCGTCACTCCTTACAAGCATACTGTCCACCAGTGCAGAGACTTTCATCTCGGTTGGTCCACGTGCATGCATGTAGGTAGGGTGGCATAGGGTGATGATCATGGCACTAGTGTGCAGGAGGAGGTGCCAGAGGCAGAGGGAGCTGTGGTCAGTCCCTTTCAGCAGAAGGAGGACAGACACACTCCTGGTCAGCTGGGCACAGACACATGGCCTCAGGAGTCACTAGAAAGCACAGCAGCAGGAGATGTGTTTCCTGAGGCAGTTTGGGGTCTTGGGCAGAGGATGGAGGAGTCCATCCAGCTCATGTTCACCACACTGGCTCAGGGCTATGAGTGCATGAGCTCCTCCATAGAGAGAGAGCCATATGTGGCATCACTCGGAATGGATGCAGGAGCTGCACACTGACGTCCACAGGACGCATGAGCCACTGGCTAGCGTGGACCAGTCAGTGGAGATGGTGGTGCAGAGATCTTTGGAGAGGATTTCAGCTGCGCCCCACCTGGTATCCTCTGCCAGGCATCCGGAGTGCCCAGCAAGGGCTGAGAATGTCATGGAGAGGGCACCCTCATCATCTTCGGCCTCCTTGGCCCCTCTGACAAAGAAACCATCTGTGCAGCAGGGCCAAGTGACGGAGGGTGCCCCTGTAATGATGCAGGTGCTGCAGCCTCTGGAGATGCTCCCCTGGGCATCTCCACGAAGAAAATGACCGCCGCATGCATCCCAGCCGCAAGACGAGACAAGTGAGCAGGCTGCCTTCAGCACCTCCGAGGCCACAAGGGAGAACAGCACGGAGGCTACCGTGTTGCGCCGAACACTGAATGGGTCATGGGGTGTGTTCTTGGTGTCTCTGTCTACTGTTTTCCTCTCTATACACTGTATAAATGCTGACACTTTAAGCCAGACGTCTGGGACTCCTCTTATTGCTGCCATGACAGGAAAAGTGGTATGAGGCGATGAAAGAGATAACGGGATCATCCACAGCGAGGGTAAAGCCTCAGGGCAGATATGCATCCATTATTGATGGTAAGTGATTGGATGTTTCAAGCTGTGTCATCCGTACATGTGTTAGCACAGGTATCTCAGACTCCCTTCCATGCCATGCCCCTCAACCTGGGTCAGAGGGGCTCAGTTGAAACATTCCTGCATCAGGAGATCCCTGACAAGCCTTCCTACCCCAAGCCATGCACGGCCACCTCATTGTGCAGCCGGGGCACCTCTCTGTTCAGCGTCATCTCCCTCCGCCTCCACTTCCTCTTCCTCTCTCACCTCCTGCTCCTGCTCTTCCCCTGATGAGCTGTATCCTTTCAGCACCTCACCATCCTCAAGATCCACACCTCACTGGAGAGTCACGTTATGGAGAATGCAGCAAACCACCACAATGAGACCCTCACAGGAAGGAATTGGAGGGCGACACCTGAATAGTCCAGACACCGGAATCGCATCTTCAGAAGACTGATGGCCTGCTCAATGGTTGTCCTAGTGAGACAACCTAAACTGTTGGAGGCTGCAGGAGTCATGACAGCTGCCAGGAAAGCCAGCGCATGCGTGGAGGAATCCCTTGTTGTGGTCACAGACCAGTTGGACATTGAGGGTGTAGAATCCCTTCCTGTTGATGAATCTGATTGGGCCGTCACTGGGCGCCTTGATGGCCACATGGGTGAAACCGACAATGCCCTGCACCTGGGGGAATCCAGTGATGGCACTGAAACCCACTGCCCTCTGTGTCTGCGAGGCTATGTCTGCCCTGAAATGAATATACTGTCCAGCTCTGGCAAAGAGGGCATCAGTGACCTGCGAGATGCCACTAAGATCCATAGCTGATCCTTGGAAGGAGGAAGCGAAGAAGTTCAAGGCCACAGTGGCTTTTACGGCTACTGGCAGGGCATGGCAACCAGTACTGTGAGGTGCGAGTCTTTGGCAATGAGTTCACAGATCTCTGTGACCATCTGCCTGGAGTCGAAGTCTCCTGCGGCACTGGGTCTCGGTCATCTCCAGGTATCTCCGTCTTTGGCTGTTGACCCTATGTTGAGGGTATGGCCTCCATTGTCTTCCTGCCCCTCTTTCCTCTCCTGAGCCCTTCTGCTGCTCGAGCTTCTGCCCTTCCTGCAGAGGTTGTTGCCTTTCATTGTCATTAGGCCCAAAATCTGACAGTTATGCCCCCATTGCCAGCTCCAACCTTCCTTTTGGACAGGTGACTGCCCTATTGTGATTGGCAGCCTTGTCTAAGACTCTTCTGCCCCCATGATGCCAGAAGGGTGACGACCCCGTTCAATGCCTGAGTGCTGACTGCCCACTCTCCCCATCATCTGAACAGTACCAAGGGCACCTTCTTTCCAAAGGCCAAGTCCCCCTCTGCCCCGCTGACCCTCAATAGGCCGGGGTGATTCCCTGGGGTGGCCATAACTGGCTCCCCACTCTGTACTCGCCTCACTTCAGCTGATCTACAACAAACAGTGCATGTAACCACTGCGCCTCTGTGAAAATTTCAACCTACCCTTCTAACAGGCTTATAATGAGCTCTTTAATGACTTTAATTGGCCTTAATCGGGTGGTGGATGGGATCGCTGTCCTACACGCCCCCTGCACTCGTGAATATTGCCGGCACCGGGAATGGCGTGTTCAAACTGATGTGCTGGTTAACACTGGTATTTTCGAGCTCCATCTGCCTCCATTTCTGCCCCAGATGGGGACAGAAAATTCAACCCTCTATATCTAACCTATGCAGTACCTTAATAAAAGCAAAATACTGCGGATGCTGGAAATCTGAAACAAAAACAAGAAATGCTGGAGTCACTCAGCAGGTCTGGCAGCATCTGTGGAAAGAGAAGCAGAGTTAACGTTTCGGGTCAGTGACCCTTCTTTGGAACTCGAGTTCCGAAGAAGTGTCACTGACCCGAAACGTTAACTCTGCTTCTCTTTCCACAGATGCTGCCAGATCTGCTGAGTGACTCCAGCATTTCTTGTTTCTATGCAGTACCTTCCCTGGGAGTGTTTGATGGGACAGTGTAAAGGGAGCTTTATTCTGTATCTAACCCATGCAGTATCTCTCCTGGGAGTGTTTGATGGGACAGTGTAAAGGGAGCTTTATTCTGTATCTAACCCATGCAGTATCTCTCCTGGAAGTGTTTGATGGGACAGTGTAAAGGGAGCTTTATTCTGTATCTAACCCATGCAGTATCTGTCCTGGGAGTGTTTGATGCAGGGCATTGGGCTTCTGAAGTTGAAAGTGTTCATTCTCTGTCACTGGCATTTGTCAATTTGATGAATGCAAAATTTACAAAAAACATGTCTTGTGATTCGTCTATAGAAGGATAAACTCCATTGATGTCACCACACTGAAATGGACCTAATGTAAAAGCCCCAAATAAGTGTTAGCCCCACTCTGGTCCTGAGTCAGAAGGTTTCAGCTTCAATTCCACTCCAGAGACTTGAATTCATAATCAGCAACGGGTGCTGCCCTGTTGGAGGTGCCGTCTTTTAGATGAGACGTTAAACCAAGGCCCCATCAACCCTCTAAGTTAGATGTAAAAGATCACCTCGCAATATTCAAAGAAGAACAGGGGTGTTCTCCCCTGGTGTCCTGGGTCAGCAGTTATCCCTCAACCAACATCACAGAAAATAGGTTATTTGGTCATTTATCTCATTGCTACTTTTGGGAACTTGCTGTGTACAAGTTGTTCCCTACAGTACAACAGTGACTACACTTCAAGAAGTATTTAATCGACTATTAAGCACTTTGGTACGTTCTGAGGTTGTGAAAGGCACTATATAAATGCAAGTTCTTTCTTTCTTTACAACAGTCTATCTTGGTCCTACCGGCCATCCCTGTGATCTTTGCTGTTGCCCGATCATTGACATGTGAGGAACATCCCAGCCTGTGGGTCTCCCACCGCTCATAATCAAAGCCACAGAATACAACCTTCTGTCCACTGCATTCGCAAGACTTGCACATGCGCAGCTGTCTGTTGCTTAGGTGTTGTGCAGCCTGCCTCCTCCCTCTCCCCCACCCCCACACTTGTGAGGCACAGCAGAATATGCTGACTATCACAGAATCCCCAAGCAGCAAAGCAATCATAAAGACCTGAATAACGAGGTGGGAGTTTCCTCTACACAGGGCATGTAAATTTGGAATTTTTATCGAAGCCGTATAAACAGATCGAGACTGGTGGGGTGCAAATTCTCAACATTCTTTGGCTTCAAGAAGTGAGTTCCTTGTTTTTTCTGTCAGTTGGATGGATAAGTGTCACAGTGTGTTTGTTCTGGAGAGTTCCGGAATGTTTGAACAGCTGTTTCATAATGTTTTCCCCATGAAAAAAATTGTGCAATAATGAAATTCCTGAACTGGTTTTGCAGATATTTCTGTAGTTGATCTGATACCAGAATTATACCAGGGCTAAAAGGGTTAAATTAGCAGGAAAGGTTTTTATTTTTATTTAGAGAGACAGCACTGAAACAGGCCCTTTGGCCCACCGAGTCTGTGCTGACCAACAACCATCCATTTATACTAACCCTACAGTAATCCCATATTCCCTACCACCTACCTACACTAGGGGCAATTTACAATGGCCAATTTACCTATCACCTGCGAGTCTTTGGCGGTGGGAGGAAACTGGAGCACCCGGCGAAAACCCACGCGGTCACAGGGAGAACTTGCAAACTCCGCACAGGCAGTACCCAGAATTGAACCCGGGTCCCTGGGTTGCATAGACTAGACTTGTATTCCCTTAAGTGTAGAAGATTAAGGGATGATCTAATTGAGGTGTTTAATATAGAAACATAGAAACATGGAAAATAGGAGCAGGAGTAGGCCTATTGGCCCTTCGAGCCTGCTCTGCCATTCATTATGATCATGGCTGATCATCCAACTCAGTAACCTGTTGACAGGGTAGATACAGATAAACTACTGCCTCTGGTGGGGGAGTCCAGAACAAGGAGCATGACCTTAAAAGTGGAAAATGCTGGAAATACTCAGCAGGTCTAGCATCCGTGAAGAGAGAACATTTCAGATCAGTGACCGTTCATTAGAACTGGAAAATATTACAGATGTAATAGGTTTCAAACAAGTACCAAGGGAGGGAAGGGGGAATTAGAGCTAGGCCATTCAGGGGTGATGTCAGGAAGCACTTTCTTCACAGAAAGGGTGATGGAAATCTGCAACTCTCTCCCCCAAAAAACTGTTGAGGTTGAAACAGTTGAAAATGTCAAAACTGAGATTGCTAGACTTTTGTGAGATAAGGGAATGAGGCAGTTGATGGAGTTAAGGTGCAGGTCAGCCCCAATCTAATTGAACGATGGAACAGGCTCAAAGGGCTGAATGGCCTGCCCCTGCAGCTATGATGTGGATTGACAGCTCATGGAGGAGGTTTACCTCTGTCCGCTGGTCATTAGAGTCCACTGTGAAATGAGTATGCAAGGTGTGTCCCTAGTAGCCCCTCCCTATGCATGGTACAATTCTGCCCTTAACTGGTAGTAAGCTGGCAATGTAGGAATCACCACATTGGCACAATGGGTGTGGGGTAGGTATGGGGTTGGGGTTCTGCCTGAGAATGGTGTGATGTTATTTGTAAATTGTTTTGCTAGGATGATAGCAAAACTGAGAGGTTATAACTGAAAGATTATAACTAGTCGGAAAGATTGAACAGGCTGAGGTTCTTTCTTTACAAAAAATAAGGCTGAGGGGCAACCTCATATGGACCTTTAAAATTATCAAGTGGTTTGTTAGGTTAGATGTAGAGAAGCTGTTGCCACTTGTGGTGGAGTGTAAAACTAGGAGTCATAAATATAAGATAGTCAATAATAAATCCAATAGGGGATTCAGGAGAAACTTCTTTACCCAGAGATTGATTAGAATGTGGAACTCGCTACCACATGCAGTGGTTGAGGCCAATAGCACAGATGCATTTAAGAGGAAACAAGATAAGCACATGAAGGAGAAAGGAGAAGAAGGTTATGGGAATGAGATAGTCACTAATAAGTTCAAGAGAGAATTCAGGATAAACTTCTTTATCCAGAGAGAGAGCAAGTGAAAGAGAGAAAGAGAGAAAGTTGAATTACTTCCCAAACTCTGGTTCCTATTTACTGTTGTAAACAGCCTGAGCAGCCTGCTTCCAATTGGCTGGAGTTGCCAACTCTGATTGGATATATACCTGGCGCTTTAATCACATGACCTCCTGTCTCAACTGCCCCACCCAGTCAAACAGCCTGTAATTTCATCTTTATGATTTTTGTGACTAATAAATGTGTTCAAAGAAAATAAAAAACACCATTTTTAATGCCCCTATGATTTTTCCTCCTGTGTTTTCTCACAGCTGGAAATAAATGCTTAATCTCTGGAGACTCCAGGACAATCCGAGAGGGTTGGCAACCCTAAGACATATGAACCTATTTGTTACCATGGTGGTACACTCAATGTATGATGGGATAGCCTTGTTGTTTGAAGACTTCATTCCAAAAATGGCAGCTGTGGCAAGTTTAGGGAGAGGACATAATCGAAAACCTCATATTTTTATTAAGCACATTTCGTTTGAGGATGAAAGGAGTCAAATTCATACAGTGGTAGAGTTTCTGCATCGGGTGCAATCAGTGATCTGAGCACAATTTGTGTCCTAAATTACACAAGTTTTGAGAAGTGTACCTTCTTCACCAAGTTTCCGTTCAAACTCATTTGCGCATCACCGAACGTAAAATTTGCCATAAGCCAATGCAGTCGGGCAGTGCATTAGAATTTGTTTTAGAAAATATTCCTTGATATCTTTAAGAGTGGTAACATGGTGCTGTTTGTTTATTACAGGTGAAAATGGTTTATCACTAAAAATAAGCATTTTTTATCCACCACCTGTGAGTAACCTGATTTTAAATTACTGAAAATGATTTTAAAAAGCTATAAAGAACAATTTGCTAGTTATATCGGGACTCAGTAGTCAGTTTTCTTTTATTCGTTCAAGGGAGGTGGGCATTGCGGTAAGGCCAGCATTTGTTACCCATCCCTAATTGCCCCTTGAGAAGGTGGTGGTGAACCGCTGCAGTCCATGCGGTGTAGGTACAACCATAGTAGTGGTTTGACACAACTGAGAGGCTTGTTAGGCCATTTCAGAGGGCAGTTAAGAGTCAATCACATTGCTGTGGATCTGGAGTCACATGTAGGTCAGACTAGATAAGGGCAGCAGATTTCCTTCCCTAAAGGACATTAGTGAACCAGATGGGTTTTTACAACAATCCAGTAATTTCATTGTTACTATTACTGAGACTAGCTTTATATTCCAGATTTATAAATTACTTGAATTTAAATTCCACCAACTGCCATGGTGGGATTTGAACTCATATCTCCAGAGCATTAGTCCAGGCTTCTGGATTATTATAATGAAAGCAAAATACTGCAGATGCTGGAAATCTGAAATAAAGCCAAGAAATGCTGGAAATACTCAGCAGGTCTGGCAGCATCTGTGGAGAGAGAAGCAGAGTTAACGTTTAAGGTCAGTGACCCTTCATCGGAACTGGCAAAGGTTAGAAATGTGATAGGTTTTAAGCAAATAAAGCGGGGGTGGGGTAAGAGATAACAAAGGGGAAGGTGTTGATAGGACAGGGTCACAGAGAATAACTGACCAGAAGGTCATGGAACAAAGGCAAATGGTATGTTAATGGTGTGCTGAAAGACAAAGCGTTAATGCAGGGAGGAGGGTGTTAATTGACAGAAATATTAACAGCCCTGGGCCAAAGCACAAACATGAAAAAAACAGTGGGAAAAAAATTAATGATGAAACAAACTAAAATAAAATAAATAAGAAATTAAAAAAGAAAAAAATAAATAAAAATAAAAAGGGGGGCTTGTCATGCTCTGAAATTATTGAACTCAATGTTCAGTCCAGCAGGCTGTAGTGTGCCTAATTGGTAAATGAGATGCTGTTCCTTGAGCTTGTGTTGATGTTCACTGGAACACTGCAGCAAGCCCATGTGGGCATGAGACCAGGTGTGTTAAAATGGCAAGCAACCAGAAGCTCAGGGTCATGCTTTCGGACTGAGCAGAGGTGTTCCGCAAAGCGGTCAGCCAATCTGCGTTAATTCACCCTGGGGACATGGCCAGTTTTGTGGGTGGGACTGACATATGGAGTGATGATTTTTAAACTAGTGCAAAAGATCGTGAGAACTCCATTTGGATTGGATATAATTTGCACTTGAAATTCTACAATCGTTTGCATTGGTTTAGCCAATTTTGAGCAAATTGCACTGGATAAAGCAGCACAACTGGGCAGAAGCTCTCCCTCCAATCAAGTCTAAATGGTTTTAAATTTGTCTCCTTTAAAAGTATCAGCCATATATATGAAGAAAAACGTTAAGCTCTTTGTTAATTCAAAAATACTGCTGTTACCAACTAACCCGTAACTGCAAACAGCAATGAAATTTGAAGAGAATAGATAAGAGTTGTTAGCAAGAGTGGAAGGAGTTGGGATGTAGGTAAAGGAGATAAGGGCTGCACCCAAAGTAGATGATAGATGAAGTCATCCCACAGATGTGAGTCATTTTTGTGTAACTAAAAGTATTTTAATGTGATTTAGTATGGGATAGTTCAGTCTTCAGATTACTGCAGTGGTTGTTACTGTGTGGGAGCCATGACACACAATAGCAGCACTCACCAGCTGCTTCCCCCCTCTCTTCTAAGTCCTGACATTAAAGTGATAGCCGCAGATTTAGTCAGCAGCATGCTAACCTTCAAAGCCTCACAATGCCGGGTGTTATCTTTCCTCGCTGGCACACTGCCATCTAGTGAACAAGGGGAAATTGGAGAAGAGAAAATTCCCAGAAAGTGTGCCCTTTTGGCTTGGTGGATGAAAGCACCACTGGGTGTGATATGGAACCATAGAGAATGGGCAGGCCGCAAGTTTGATGTGCTGACCTCCTTCCTGGTCTGTACGGAAGAGCCTGATCACCATCATTCCACACATCCCATTTGAGGGGATCCCTATCAACAGCGCTGTGTTGCAGTGCTGTGTGGAAGAATATCTCCTCCTGGTGAACCAAGGACACTCTCAGAGATGCATCCAGTCACCACTTGCATATCCCTCATAACAGACTGTGGGGACTGCAAGGGGAGACAATGGCTGCACAGGGAAGCCATTTGGGGAGAGAGTGACTCCACGGGAGGCATTTTGGGAGAGACTTGCCCTGAATATCTGTGCAGGTTGTCCCATTTTTACACCATAGCATTGGCAGGAGAATACAGGAACCACCAGATGGGCAGTTTTATGACAGCTAAACAACATGAGGCCTGACTTTAACTCCCTCCTCTTGCTGACATTTTGCAGCCCCAGCTCCCAGTAGAAGTATTAGCCATCTCCAGTTTTAACCACGGGGAGGGTGACAAACGTGTTGCACCCCCCAACCCAGCTTCAGGGAGCCACATAACGCACCAGGGTAAGGATGTCTGACTAGTGTGGCAAATGTCACTAGTGGCAGCTTAAATTAAAGGTTTAGGGAGTGAATTCCAGAGCCTAGGCAACTGAAAGCATGGCCCCACCAATGGTAGGGGCAATGAAAATCAGGGATGCGCAAGAGCCAGGATTGGAGGAACACAGAAATCTCGGAGGGTTTTAGGTCTGGGGGAGATTGTAGAGATAGGGAAGGGCAAGGCCATGGAGGGATTTAAAAACAAGGAGGAGAATTTTAAAATCGAGGCATTACCGGACCAGGAGCCAATGTAGGTCAGCAAGTACAGGGGATGATGTATGAACAGGACTTGTTATGACTTTGCACAGTTTTCAATGAGCTAAAGTTTACAAAAGGTGCAAAATGGGATGCTGGCCAGGAGAACATTGGAATCAAGTCACAGAGTCATAGGGGGATTTTATGCTGTCCCCTGCAGCGAATTTGGAGGCGGGGAGAGCATTTAATCAGGTGGGATGGTGGCAGTTGGGGACCCCGCCACCTTCTCGCCTCCACCCCAAGTAAGTCCTTGGTGGTAAGGACCATGGGCAGCCTTCTCGTCCCACTGCCAACTGAGGCCCTTATGTGGACAAGTAATGCCCACTTAAGGGCCTCTTCCCGCCTCTGCCAGTTTACCCGAGTGGCAGGTGGGCCTGTCACACCTGTGCATGTTGCTTGCTGGCTCCGTGGGCTGAGGGCTCTCATTCAAAGGCACCTAGTGGCTGATCGAGAGTCCCAGCATTGAGAAGGGGTGGGGGAGCCTTCTAAGTGCTACCCCCATACCCTTGCTGCTGACCCCCCCCTATAATCGCCTCCCCTGTGACCCCCATGCGTGAAACCCCTCCCACCATGACTCACCTGTGACCTGGGTCCCTTGACGATCCTAGGCCTCGGGTGGGCGCATTACCAGCAGCAGCCACCGCCTCTGTGGTGGCGCGGCTCACTAGAATAGCTGCCAGCCTCTGATTGGCCTGCAGCTGTCATTGGGCAGGACTTCTGTCCCTGGGGATCTTAATCCTGGGGAAGGGCCACTAATGTCCACTTGAGTGCCTAATTAGAAGGTAATAAGAGAGCACTTGCCAGATCTCCAACTGGTGGCTGACCTCCAATGCCTACATAAAATCCCCCCCTCATAGAGTCATTAAGGCACAGAAGAAGGCCATTTAGCCCATCAAGTCCATACCAGCTCTCTGTAGACTAATCCAGCCAGTCCCATTTCCCCATTCTATCCCTGTAGCCCTGCAAGTTTATTTCCCTCAAAAGTCCATCCAATTTCCTTTTGAAATCATCGATCATCTCCACTTCCACCACCCTTATAGGCAACGAGTTCCAGGGCATTACCTCCTGCTGCATAAAAAAGTTCTTCTTCACATCCACCCTTGCCCAAAACCTTAAATCTGTGTCCCCTAATCCTTGTATCGTCAACTAATGGGAACAACTTTTCTTTGTCCACCTTATCTAAACCTGTCATAATCTTGTACACCTCTATCAAATCTCGCCTCAAACTCCTTTGCTCCAAAGAGAACAACCCCAGCTCCTCCAACCTAACCTTATAGCTAAAATCCCTCATCCCTGGAACCATTCTGGTAAATCTCTTCTGCATCCTGTTATGGCCCCTTACATCCTTCCTAAAATCTGATGACCAGAATTAAACACAATACTCTAGTTGTGGCCACACCGGAGTTTTAGAAAGGTTCATCATAACTTCCCTGTTTTTATACTCAATACCTCTAGTTATGAAGCCCAAGATCTCATATGCTTTGCTAACTATTCTCTCAATATGTCCTGCCACCTTCAAAGATCTATACACATGAACCCCCAGGTCCCTCAGTTCCTGCACACTCTTTCAAACTGTGCCGTTAAGTCTATATTTCCTCTCCCTATTCCTTCTGCCAAAATGCATCACGTCACACTTCTCTGTACTAAATTCCATCTGCCACCTGTCTGCCCATTCTGCTAGCCTATCTATGTCCGGTTGCAGTGGATTGGTATTATCCTCACTGTCTGCCACACCTCCAAGTTTGGTATCACTGGCAAACTTTGAAATTTTACTCTGTATTCAAATATCCAAATCATTTCTTTATATCAAAAAAGCAGTTGTCCTAGGACAGATGCTTGGGGGACACCACTGTGTACCATCCTCCAGTCTGAAAAACAACCATTTGCCATGACTCACTAGTTTCTGTCCTTAAGCTAATTTTTTATCCAAGCTGACACTGACCCTCCTATTCCGTTAGCCTCAATTTTGTTAACTAGCCTTTTCTGTGCTATTTTGTCAAATGCTTTCTCAAAATCTAAATAGACAACATCCACTCCATTCCCTTCATTTACCTTTTCTGTTACTTCGTCAAAAAATTCAATTAGATTAGGCAAGCATGATCTACGAACATACGAATTCGGAGCAGGAGTAGGCCACTCAGCCCCTCGAGTCTACTTTGCCATTCAACAAGATCATTGCTACCTTTTATTATTTCTTATTGGTTCTCCTTAATTAACTCAATTCTCTCCAAGTGACTGTTGATATTTTCCCTGATTATGGTTTCTAAAACCTTACCCACCACTGTTGTTAAATTGACCGCCTTATAGTTGCTAAGGATGTCCTTACACCCTGGGCTGAATTTTACCAGCCCCTCAACGCCACAGGCTGTTATGTGAGGCAAGGGAGGTGATAGCAGGGGCTCTAACACAAATTTTCAGATCCTCTCTGGCCATGGGAGAGGTGCCAGAGGACTGGAGGACAGCGAAAGTGGTGCCATTATTCAAGAAGGGTAACAGGGATAGACCAAGTAATTACAGGCCAGTGAGTCTAATGTCAGTGGTAGGGAAATTATTGGAAAATATTCTGAGGGACAGGATTAATCTCCACTTGGAGAGGCAGGGAATAATCAGGGATAGTCAGCATGGCTTTGTCAGGGGGAGATCGTGTCTAACAAACTTGATTGAATTTTTCGAGGAGGTGACTAGATGTGTAGATGAGGGTAAGGCAGTTGATGTAGTCTACATGGACTTCAGTAAGGCTTTTGATAAGGTCCCACATGGGAGATTGATTAAGAAGGTAAGAACCCATGGGATCCAGGGCAATTTGGCAAATTGGATCCAAAATTGGCTTGGTGGCAGGAAACAGAGGGTAATGATCGAGGCTTGTTTTTGCGAGTGGAAGCCTGTGACCAGTGGTGTACCACAGGGATCGGTGCTGGGCCCCTTGCTGTTTGCAGTGTACATTTATGATTTAGACATGAATATAGGAGGTATGATAAGTAAGTTCGCAGATGACGTGAAAATTGGTGGTGTCATAAATAGTGAAGAGGAAAGCCTTAGATTACAGGACGATATAGATGGGCTGGTAAGATGGACGGAGCTGTGGCAAATGGAATTTAATCCTGAGAAGTGTGAGGTGATGCATTTTGGGTGGACTAACAAGGCAAGGGAATATACAATGGATGATAGGACCCTAGGAAGTACAGAAGGTCAGAGGGACCTTGGTGTACTTGTCCATAGATCACTGAAGGCAGCAGCACAGGTAGATAAGGTGGTTAGGAAGGCATATGGGATATTTGCCTTTATTAGCCGAGGCATAGAATATAAGAGCAGGGAGGTTATGATGGAGCTGTAGAAAACGCTAGTTAGGCCACAGCTGGAGTACTGTGTACAGTTCTGGGCACCACACTATAGGAAGGATGTGATTGCACTGGAGAGGGTGCAGAGACGATTCATCAGGATGTTGCCTGGGCTGGAGAATTTCAGCTATGAAGAGAGACTGAAAAGGCTAGGGTTGTTTTCCTTAGAACAGAGAAGGATGAGGGGGAACATGATTGAGGCATACAAAATTATGAGGCGCATTGATAGGTTAGTTGGAAGAGACTTTTTCCCTTAGCGGAGGGGTCAATAACCAGGGGGCATAGATTTAAGGTAAGGGGCAGGAGGTTTAGAGGGGATTTGAGGAAAAACTTTTTCACCCAGAGGGTGATTGGAATCTGGAACGCACTGCCTGAAGAGGTGGTAGAGGCAGGAACCATCACAACATTTAAGAAGCATTTAGATGAGCACTTGAAATGCCAAAGCATACAAGGCTACGGGCCAAGTGCTGGAAAATGGGACTAGAATAGTTAGGTGCTTGATGGCCAGCACAGACATGATGGGCCAAAGGGCCTGTTTCTGTGCTGTATAACTCTATGACTCTTATGACTCTAAGTTAGTTTCAGCTGATACTTGTTACATTCAGTACCCTGAGGTCAAATGACATAATTGGAACTAATCCTGCCCACCAATGAGGAAATAGAGAGAAAGCTAGATAGCCTTGAATGTCCTTCCTCCCCCATCTCTCCCAGAGCTGGATCAACAGCCCAGCATGGCAATCAGACTGGACTGAAAACAGAAAATAGCCAACATTCCAAAATAGCAGCCTCCATCTATACTTCCCCGAAACATTAATGCTTACTGATTAGAATTAAATAAAAGGGTAATGCCCTTAGGAATAAAAAGACTAGAGTCGAAGGTTGATAATGCAGAGATATTGAGCATATGTATCTCACCAGCTCTTTTCCTCTACTTTAATGGAAACAGCTAACCCAGCGGAACGATAACTGATCAGAAAGGCCCCAGCTTCGTTTGTACCAAGCTCACTGATTTCCAGCCCTCCTGCTTCAGGTGTCACAAGGTATCAGAGATTTAAAGGATCCCAAACAATGTCAAGAGGAACAACGCCAGGGATTCTTCAGCTGCCTCGACACTAAGCATTGAAATTCCCTCCCTAAACTTCTCTACTTCTCTCTCTCGCTCTCTCTCTCTCCCCTAGCATGATGCTTAAAACTGCCATCCTTCACCTGTCCTAATATCTCCTTCTGTGGCTCAATGTCAAATTTTGTTTGATAACGCTCCTGTGAAGCACCTTTGGTGATTCTGTTATGTTAAAGGCACTATATAAATTCAAGTTGTTATTGTTATTGATCCATTCAAGCTTTCTTTTTGTTCATGGGATGTGAGTGACACTGGCAGACCAGCATTTATTGCTAGTCCCTAATCGCCCCTGAGGGAGTGGTGGTGAGCCGCCTTCTTGAACCCCTGAAGTCCATGTGGTGTGGGTTCACCCACATTGCTGCTCGGGAAGGTGTTCAAGGATTTTACCCCAGCGATAGTGAAGGAAGCGTGATGTATTTCCAAGTCAGGATGGTGTGTGGCTTGGAAGGTAACTTGGAGGTGGTGGTGTTCCCATGCATCTGCTGCCCTTGTTCTACTAGGTGGTCAAGGTCGCAGGTTTGGACGGTGCTGCTGAAGGAAGCTTAGCGAGTTGCTGCAGTGCATCTTGTAGATGGTATACAGTGCTGCCACTGTGTGCTGGTGGTAGAGGGAGTGAAAGTTTATGGTGGTGGACAGGGTGCCAATCAAGCAGTGTCAAGCTTCTTGACTGTTTTTGGAACTGCAATCATCCAGGCAGGTGGAGAGTATTCCATCAAACTCCTGACTTGTGACTTGTAGATCGTGGACAGGCTTTGGGGAGTCAGGAGGTGAGTTACTCACCACAGAATTCCCAGCCTCTGACCTGCTCTTCTAGCCACAGTATTTATATGGCTGGTCCAGTTAAGTTTCTGGTCAATGGTAACCGGCAGGATGTTGATAGTGGGGGATTCAGCGTTGATAATGCCATTGATCGTCAAGGGAAGATGGATAAATTCTCTGATGTTGGAGATGGTTATTGCCTGGCACTTGTGTGGCACAAATGTTACTTGCCACTTTGCTATGGCACCATCATGATTTTTAATCTTGTTGCCTGCAGATTTATGGAAAAGTTCACTACTTGACCAAATAATGGATCGAGACAAGAGCTAGATCAACAAGGAATCATAGAATCTTACAGCACCAAAGGAGGTAATTCGACCCATTGTGCCTAGGCCGGCTCTTTGAAAGAGCTATCCAGTTAGTCTAACCTTCTATCTTTTAATATATAACAATAATTTGCATTTATATAGCGCCTTTAATATAGTAAAATATCCCACCGTGCTTCAGAGGAGCACTATCAGATAACATTTGGAGATATTAGGACAGATGATTAAAAGCTTGATCAAAGAGGTAACTTTTAAGGAGCGCCTTAAAGGAGGAGCGAGAGGTTGGGGGAGGGAATTCCAGAGCTCAGGGCCTGGACAGCTGAAGCATTTAGATTAAGATCCTTAGATTAGGTAAGAAAAATTTGCAGATGTTGTAGTTAAGTATTGTTTGGGAAAAAATGTTTGTAGTTGATGCCCAGTGTATTCACAATCAGGATTTACTGTAAGTATTAGTAGCACACGTGTGGCCTGGACTTGAGCCAATAGTTGCACCTGTGGAACCCTAACTGAGACTGGCCAGGATGTGGGGCTGGAGAATACACAGTACGTCTTATCAGAGAGAGAGTCTGACAAAAACAGAACTAAAACTGACACCTGGGCAATAATCCATAGCCATAACACAAGGGATTGTCTGTTTCAAGCCAGTTCTTTCCCCTTAGTGTTTACCATATTAATTTCAACCAATAAAAATATATTAAAATGTTTGTAGATTCTTCAGAATAAGTCAGCCCTGCAGTAGTTTGAACAATTCTTTGTCAGCTAGAATCCTTAGGGTGTGTTCATGATTTTGGGTGTGGTATTTCAAGTTAAAGCATAGTTTTACTTGGGCCTCTTTAGATCAAGTATCGCAGTGGTCAAGAGAGCTTTGGGGTCTCTAGCAATTGGGGCTGAGAGGGTTAAATTATGGGGGCAGGTTGCATAAACTTAGTTTGTATTCCCTGGAGTTTAGAAGACTGAGGGGGGATCTGATCAAGGTGTCAAAATTGTTACAAAGATTAGATACAGAGAAGCTATTTCTTCTGGTGGGGAATCTAGAACAACAGGGCATAATCTTAAAATTAGAGCTAGGCCATTTTAGAGGGAAATTAGGAAGCACTTTTTCACACAGAAGGTAATAGACATCTGAAAATTGCTCTCCCATAAGGCTGTGGATACTGGGGGAGAAATTGAAATTTTCAAGACTGAAACCAGGGGCTGGATTTTAAAAGCAGCTCATGGTTGGGATCAGAGGTGGGTGGGCCCACAATTTCATGCTGCTAGCTGTCGTACAGGTTCCATGTCACAATCCAACCCTGAGTCAGGTCGGGGTCAGAACAGCTACTAGCCCACAAGCGGCGGGTAGTCAATTGAGAGCAATTAGGGCTAATTATGGGGACTATTAAGACCCCGTTCCTGCGTCAATTGGGATTTCCAGTCGGCAATACGGGCAAGAGGCATCAGCCTGGACCACAGCCAGGCAACCATGGCGGGCTCACATCAAGAAAGGGGGCACGCTTCATCCCGTTAGGTACCCCACTCCCATTCGCACCTGTCAAGGCTGCTGGGAGGGATTGCCCCTCCAGGCAGCTGTGGCCATTTAAAATTATTTTTAAACACTGACCTCTTCTTCAGAGGTTCTCTCTCTCGCTTTCCATCATGAATCGGCAGCTCCCACATTGGTCGTGGGGCCTCCGGTGTGTCAGTGCTTGAGGGCCTCCCATTGGCCGTCCAGCCTCGAGAGATGGCCAGCAATCCTTAATTGGATGGTGAGCCAGCTTCCTGCCGTTAATTGGTCTGTCCCTTTAACAATCTAATTGGGCGTGTCTTGAACATGCCGTGTGGGGTCGGGACTCAGAACTGGTCCCAACTTCCACTTCCTGATTGCGGACTGAAAGTAGTCTTTTGTGAGGTAAGGTAAAATGGAGTTGATGTGCAGATGAGTCATGATCTGACGGAATGACAGAACAGGCTTAAGGGGCTGAATGGCCTCCTCCTGTTCCTATGTTCCACTAGGAAAATTTTCTTTATCCATTCTTGGGATGTGTCACCTGCAACGCCAGCATTTATTGCCTGCACCTGAATGGTTTGCTAGGCCATTTCAGAGGGCACATAAGAGTCAACAACATTTCTTGGGTCTGGAGCTTTGAGAGCTCGCCCACAATCATAAGAACATAGAAAATAGGAGCAGGAGTAGGTCATGCTTCCCACATTTAAGTTCAAATCATTAATATATACCACAAACAGGAAGGGACCCAACACTGAGCCCTGTGTAACGCCACTGGAAACCGCTTTCCATTCACAAAAACATCCGTCAACTACTACCTTTTGTCACTGAGCCAATTTTGGATCCAACCTGCCACATTCCCCTGTATCCCATGGGCTTTCATTTTTCTAACCAGTCTGCCATGCGGAACCTTGTCAAATGCCTTACTAAAATCCATCTAGACTACATCCACTGTACTACCCTCAACAATCCTCCTTGTTACTTCCTCAAAAAACTCAATCAACTTAATGAGACATGGCCTTCCCTTAACAAATCCATGCTGACTATCCCTGACTAATCTGTGCCTTTCTAAGTGGCAGTTTATCCTGTCTCTCAGAATTGATTCTAATAATTTACTCACCACCGAGGTCAGACTGACTGGCCTATAATTATTTGGCCTATCCCTCGCACCTTTTTAAACAATGGTATAACGTTCGCAAACCTCCAATCCTCTGGCACCTCGCCCATATCCAGCGAGGATTTGCAGATGATCCTCAGCGCATCTACTATTTCCTTCCTGGCTTCCTTTACAACCTGGGATGCAATCCATTCGGCCCTGGCGATTTATCCATTTTCAAAGATGTCAGACCTTCAAGTACTTCCTCTTTCGTTGTGCTTATCGTATCTAATATTTCACACTCCTCCTCTTTTACTACAATGTCTGCATCATCCCTCTCCTTTGTGAAGACAGAGACCAAAAACTCATTAAGAACCCTGCACACATCTTCTGCATCCATGCATAAGTTCTATTGTACATCTCTGATAGGCCTTACCTTTCCTTAGTTATCCTCTTGCTGTTAATGTACTGGGAAGACACCTTTGGGTTTTCCTTGATTTTACCTGTCAATAATTTTTCATTTCCTCTCTTTGATTTTCTTAATTCCTTTTTTACTTCACTCCTGCACTTTCTATACTCCTCCAGGCTTCCTAAAGTATTACGTTTTTTGTGACTGTCATAAGCTTTCTTTTTCTGCTTTAACTTACTCTGCATCCTTCTAGATAACCAGGGGGCTCTAGATTTGGCCGTACCACCCTTTATCTTTGTGGGGACATGCCTACACTGTGCCACTGATTTTTCTTCAAGTAGCTGTATCCAATCCACTTTCACCAGATCACCTCTCAGTTTCGTAAAAGTTACCTTCCCCCAATTTAGAAATTTTTCTCCTGTTTTATCTTTGTCCTTTTCCATAATTATGCTAAAACTAACTGTATCATGGTCACTATCTCCAAAATGGTTACCCACTGTTAATTCATCTACTTGCCCAGGTTCATTACCGAAGACTAAATCTAGAATTGTGCCCCCTCTCGTTGGGCTTGTTACAGGCTGGCTAAAAAGTTCTCTTGAATGCAGTTCAAGAAATTTGTGCCCTCTGTGCCCTTCACACTGTTTGTATCCCAGTTGATATTAGGGTAGTTGAAATCCCCAACTATTATTGCTCTATAGTTTTGCACTCAGAAATTTGCCTACATATTTGTTCATCTATCTCCCTCTCACTATTTGCGGTTTTATAGTACACTCCTAGTAGTGTGATTGCCCTTTATTTATTTCTGAGCTCAACCCAAATGGCCTCATTTGATGTTTCATTTAGCATATCATCTCTCCTCACAGCTATTATTGATTCCTTAACCAATAATGCTAAACCCCCTCCTTTTTTATCCCCCTCTCTATCCCGCCTGAAAATTCTATATCCAGGGATGTTGAGCTGCCATTCTTGCCCCTCTTTAAGCCAAGTTTCCGTTAAAGCAATGATATCGTGTTGCCACATCCATCTGCGCCCTCAGCTCATCAGTTTTATTTGCTATACTCCTTGCATTTAAATAAATACCTATTAACACAGCCAAATTCCTGTGCTGCACACTTTTTAACCTTTGCTTTTTCTGTCTTTCAGAGTCACTTGCGAATTTTCTGCCTCCCATTCCATGCCCTGAGATTGTCCTGTCTGAAACTGCGCTCAGGTTCCCATCCACCTGCCAAAATAGTTTAAACCAACTCCAACAGCACTAGCAAACCTTCCTGCGAGGTTATTCGTCCCAGTCCTGAACAGGTGTAGACTGTCTGGCTTGTACAGATCCCACCTTCCCCAGAACCGGTCCCAATGCCCCAGAAATCTGAAGCCTTCCTTCCTGCACCATCTCTCCAGCCATGCATTCATCTGGTGTATTCTGCTATTTCTATACTCACTCGCATGTGGCCTTGGGAGTAATCTGGAGATTACTATCTTTGAGGTCCTACTTGCTAATCTCATTCCTAACTCCCTAAACTCAGCCTGCAGGACCTCATCCCTCTTTCTTCCTATATCTTTGGTACCAATGTGGACCACGACCTCTGGCTGTGCACCCTCACCCTCCAGAATGCTCTGTAGCCACTCGGTATTATCCATGACCTTTGCACCAGGGAGGCAGGATACCATCCTGGAATCACGTCTGCAACCACAGAAACAACTATCTGTTCCCCTAACTATAGAATCCCCTACCACTATTGCTTTCTTGTCTTTTCTCCTCCCTCCCTGCACAGCTGAGTCACCCATGGTGCTCTGGTCATGACTCTCGCTGCACTCTCCAGAGGAACTCTCTCTGCCATCGGTACTCAAAACTGAATACCAGTTAGAAAGTGGGATGCCCTTTGGGGTCTCCTGCACTACCTGCCTTGACCTTCTTGTCTGTCTGGCAGCCACCCAGTCCCTCTCTGCCTGTGCTCTCTTAAGCTCCGGGGTGACTACCTCCTGACACATGCTATCCACATAGTCCTCTGCCTCACGGATGCACACAACAGTGACTCTAGCCGCCGCTCGAGTTCCAGAACCCGGAGCTCAAGCTTCTGCAGCTGGTGACATTTCCTGCACATGTGTTTGTCAAGAACACATGGTGCGTCTTCCCACATACCACAGGAGGCACATTCCAGTTGGCCGAGCTGCCCTACCATTACTTAGCTTTGCAAACTAATTATTGCTGGTGTAATAAGTAGAATAACTTACCAGTTACTTGCCAATTAGCTTCTGCCCCTGTACTGTGGAGGCTGAAAAGACAGAAAAGAAAAGAAAGAGACCAAAGAGCACCTCCTTCCTCTTGTCAGTGAAGTCCCTCACATATCAACTCACAGCTTCACACTCTATCCAAACAGCACTTTCTAGTTAGTAATTATTAATAAATTACACTAACTAAAACCTTAGTAATACTAGTCTCGCAGAACAATTCTCCTTTAAATGTGACCTGGTTGTTGTATTTCCTTGTATGACAATTAGGTTGTATAACATCTAGAGGATCTAGTTACAGGAAGCAAAAAGTGGCAAGGTGTTTAGACTAGGAAACAAGTGAACCTTTCACACACTGCAGAGCCTGAACGCTGGAGATTCTGATTTTTTTGTTGTTTTTCAGAAGCGGAAATATAGTCACCTCACAGGTGACCCAGCTTAAACAGAGGTGGCAAAAATTGTGAAAAGCAGGATTGAGAGTGACTGTAACACTGGCACTACTTTATCAGGAGGTATGGAAGGGAGGGAGGGAGGAAGGAAGGAAGGATGGGGTGGAGGTAGAAGGGGAAGGGGGGAGGAAGGATGAGAAAGAGGGAAGAATGGAGGATGGAAGGCAGAAAGGAAGGATGGGTGAACAATGGAGGGAGGAAGGGAGCGTGGGAACGACAGAGGAAGGATGAGAGAAAAGAAGGAAGGGACGATGCGAGAAAGAGAGGGGTGGAAAAAGGGAGGGAGAAATGGAGGGAAAGAGAATGGAAGAATGAGTGAGAGAGAGGGAATAGAGGAAGAAAGGAATGGAAGAAGGAATGGAGACGTTGGAAGCGTGGAGCGAAGATGGAAAATGTTAGGGAACAATGACTTTGCAATAGCTGAATTCCTCATGCAAGTTCCCGACATGCATAACTCTGCATTAAAAGTACTAAGTTAAAACTTACTCTTAATATTTTTATTTTTGCATGAATATGTGTTTAATTTCTTCTTCTTCTTCTTCTTTGGCCTCCTTGTCTCGAGAGACAATGGGTTGGTTTAAAATTCCAGTGTTAAATTTAGCCCTGTTGTTTGGGTCCCTTTATGACTGTAATGTTCGTGTTTGTTTCAGTGTCAGGGAGACTGAAGGTCACCTGAACCAGCTGGATGTGGGAGGTATTAACAAGTCCCTTGAGTTTACGACGCCAAATGAAAAGAGAAGATTCAATGCATTGAAATTAAAGGAGGACGATCAACGCCCTACCACTGACGAGCAGAATGTTTGATGGTAAATCATTGAACACGGAACCAATCCAAGATTCAGTGGAAACTTAAGACCTTGTTTATCTCTGGGGGACTGATCAGGAAGATATAGCCTGTAGTCTGTTTATACTATCTAAGTGCTGTTATTTTCAAGATTATCACCCAGTGATGCTGATGGATTCTTTTTTATTCATTCATGGGATAACGGCATTGCTGGCAAGGCCAGCATTTATTTCCCCTCATTGCCCATCCCTAATTGATTTTGAGATGGTGGTGGTGAGCCGCCTTCTTGATTCGCTGAAGTCCATATGGTGTAGATACACCCACAGTGTTGTTAGGGAGGGAGTTTCAGGATTTTGACCCAGTGACATTGATGGAATAGCGATATATTTCCAAGTCAGGATGGGTGCGTGACTTGGAGGGGAACTTGCAGTGGTGGTGTTCCCATGAATCTGCTGCCCTTGTCCTTCTAGGTGATGGAGGTCACGGGTTTGGAAGGTGCTGTCGAAGAAGCCTTGGTAAGTTGCTGCAGTGCATCTTGTAGTTGATACACCCTGCTGCCACTGTGCACCGCTGGTATAGAGAGTGAATGTTTAAAGTTGAGGATGGAGTGCCGATCAAGTGGGTTGCTTTGCCCTAGGTGGTGTAAAGCTTCTTGAGTGTTGTTGAAGCTGCACTCATCCAGGCAAATGAGCAATATGCATCCGAGTCAAGATGGTATGTGTGACTTGGAGGGGAAATTTCTTTTGTGTTTGTTCAAAGGATGTGGGCGTTGCTGGCTGGGCCAGCATTTATTGCCCATCCCTAAGTGTCCTTGAGCAACTGAGTGGTTTTCTAGGCCATTTCAGAAGGCATTTAAGAGTTAATCACATTGCTGTGGGTCTGGTGTCACATGTAGGCCGGACCAGCTAAGGACGGCAGATTTCCTTCCCTAAATGACATTAGTGAACCAGATGGGTTTTTACAACAATTGACAATGGTTTCATGGTTGCCATTAGACTAGCTTTTCATTCCAGATTTATTAATTGAATTCAAATTTCACAATTTGCCATGGTGGGGTTCGAAACCATGTCCCCAGAGCAGTAGCCTGGGCCTTTGGATTACTACTCCAGTGATGTTACCACTACCCCACCAACTTCTCCTGCTGTAGTGCAACTTGTAGATGGTACACACTGCTGGCAAAGTGCACTGGTGGTGGAGGGAGTAAACGTTTAAGGTGGGCTATCAATTGAGCAGACTGCTTTGCACTGAACGATGTTGAGTTTCTTGAGTGTTGTTGCAACTAGACATCCCTGA
The DNA here is from genome assembly GCF_036365525.1 of Heterodontus francisci. NCBI lineage: Eukaryota > Metazoa > Chordata > Chondrichthyes > Heterodontiformes > Heterodontidae > Heterodontus > Heterodontus francisci. The sequence goes on from NC_090401.1 coordinate 45,495,939, forward strand.
AACCCTTCCCATTCATTCCATCCCTTAGAATTCAAGGATCAAACCCATTCCCATTTACTCCAGTTGTGTGGTATTCCTGATCAAAATAAATCTGTCCCATAATAATTTGTGTTTTTCCCCATCTACAAATCTCAGCACACGCCAGGGGCCTTATCAGTTTTTCATAAAATAATTGTTTCTGTTCAGCATGTTCTGTTTTGCTTAGATGGAACTGCAAAACCACCGATTAAATGAGCAGAATTTACAAACAGATAACTTTTATCCAGAGTCAACCTTAGCTTTTTTGGTAAATCTGATCTGTATTTATCAAGGCTGCACTGTTAATAGATGGAGGCTGTGGACTATGGCAAACTGTGAGACTTCATCATCAGCTCATTGTCCACACTATGGCCTGGTGCATAACACTAACAACAACAACTTGAATTTATAGTGTTATGAGAGGCTTCTTTTTTATGTTTTTGGGGACTCGTGTTTGGGTTGTAGAAATGGATTCATTTGGAAGCTTGAAGAAATGCTGGACTTTGTTTTTTTCACTGGGGTCGTTGAAAGGATACTTGACTGAAAACACTTACTGGAAGAACCATGGAGTAACCTCTATTGGAGATAACCTGCCTTAAGATAAATAAACAACAGGACCCTTGAACTAAGGGGAGATGTTTATAGAGAAGCCACATGTCAAGGTTTATGGCGGTCAGGAGGTTGACTTTCTGTTTTGGGGTTTGGATTGTTTTCAGTTCAGTTGAGGTGTGAACTGTTTTGAAGACAGTTGGTGTTTTGCCTGGCAAGGAAAAGACACCCCCAGCTCATTTTTCCCACACCTGTCTAAGAGACCTTGAGAGATCCAGTGTGTCAGCTTCTCTTTCCTCCTGTCTTTGGAAAAAAACCCTGCGAAACCAGAGTGTGATAGCAGAAGCCCCTGATGCCATACTTCTACTGGAAAGGCTACTAGACTATTTCTCAACATCTCCAGATCGAACTGCTTCTAAGAAGAACCCAGTGACCCGTCACCCTATACCTTGGCACCAGACCAAAAGGGACAACTGGCATCCTTCCATATCTGCTCTTTTTTCTTCAAGAATTAGCAAGTATTGGCCAAATTACTCTTCTTTTGTCTTTTTCCTGTAACAGACCTCTGCAGAGAGAATTTCTTTATTTTTTTCAGTGTGTGTAAGCTTATGTGTGGGGGATTTTTAAAAGGGAACTTTCATATTTCAATCTGTGTGCTCATGCTTTGCTTTGTTACTGAATAAGTCTTGTTTTGTAGTAGAACATAGGATTGACCGCATCGGTAACTGGGTAAACATTTAAATATATGTTGTGACCTGTGGAAAAGTGGAACTAGAAAGGACAGTGCACTCCTCCCACCTCAGTCGTAACAACAGTGCTGTTAATGTACTAAAAGGTCCCAAGGTTTTTCACAGGAATGTTAGAAGTACCACATAAGAAGATTTTAGAATAGGAGCAAATGCTTGGTCAAAGACATAGGTCTTAAGGTGTGTCTTAAAGGAGGAGAGTGAGTTCGGGAAGAAAAGAGCTTTAGGGAGAGAATTCCAAAGCTTAGGGCCTAGGCAGCTGAGGGCACTGCCACCAATGGTTGAGGGGGTCAAAATCGGGGATGCACAAGTGGCCAGAAATAGCGCAGTGTAGAGATCTCGAAGGGTTGTAAGGTGAGAGATTACAGTGAAAGGGAGGGGTGAGGCCATGTAGGGATTTGAAAATGAGGATGAGAATTTTTTAAAATGAGGCATTGCTGGACCAGGCGCCAATGCAGTCGGTGAGCACAGGGAATAGGACTTGATGCAAGTTAGGATACGGGCAGCAGAGTTTCGAACGAGCTCCAGTTTATGGAGGGTGGGAGGCCACCCAGGAGGGCATTGGAACAGTTGAGTCTAGTGGTAGCAAAGACATGGATTAGAATTTCAGCAGCAGATAAACTGAGGCAAGGGGCAGAGGCAGGCAATTTTATGTTAACAGCCAATGTGCTGGATTTTCACCTTTTGTGCTGTAATTAATGGGGCTGGCAAACAATGGGCTTTCATTTTTCAGACTCAGAAGCCATTGACTGGTGTGTCAGCTGCCATGTGTGAGGTGTTATAGGGTTGTCAACCCTCGGAGGTTGTCTTGGGGTCTCCAGGAATTAAAGATTAATCTCCACTGCTGTGAGCAAATCAGGGAGAAAAATCATGGGAGCACTAAACAAAAAATTGCTTTTTTTTCTCCTTTAAACTATTTTGTTCACTGGTTATAAAAATATTGGGTATGGGAAAGAAGATGCCAAGGAGATGACATTCTCATGAACAGACAGACAGGGACCTCATTTTATCATCCTGCTCAAAAGACAGCACATTGAATGAGGCAGCACACCCTCAGCACTGCTCTGGAGTGTCAGCCTAGATTCCCAATGAGATGCAGTCCACAACCATTGGGCTTAAAGAATAGAGTTTCAGCAAATGCCCCAAGCTGACATTCAATATTCCATCTTACATTGCAGAAAAGTTGCATTCTGAGCGTGTTGTCCTAAATTCATTCTGGGGATGTGATTGGCACTGGCATTTATTGCACATCCCAAGTTGCCCTTGTGAAACATAGAAAAATAGACAATAGGAGGAGGAGTAGGCCATTTGACCCCTCGGGCCTGCTCCGCCATTCAAAAAAGATCATGGCTGATCGTGTAATTCAGTACCCTGTTCCCGCTTTCTCCCCACATCCCTTGATCCCTTTGGCATTGAGAAATATATCTATCAGTGGTGAACAACTGCAGGTCCCTTTGTAGTGGCTTGGTATGACTGGGTGGCATGCTCAACCACTTCATTTAAGAGTCAACTATGTTGGTGTAGGACTGGAGTCACATATAGGCCCAGAACAGGTGAGGATGGCAGGTTTCCTTCCATAAGAGACATTTGTGAACTAGCTGGGTTTTTACAGCAATCCAATAGTTTCACAGTCACTTTTATTAATACCCCATTTTTACTTCCAGATACTTTTTTTTAGAATTACAGTTCTCAAATTTCCATGGTGAGAATCCATTTGCTTATTAAGGTGGGCCCCCGGGTTACTAGTGCAGTAACAATCCTAGAATCATTTGAATGTTAGGGCACAAAAGGAGGCCATTTGGCCCATCATACCTGTGTTGGCTCTTTGTCCAATTCATTCCCACAACCCAGCCTTTTCCCCATATTCCTGCAAATCATCCTCTTCCAATGTCTTTTAAAAGTTCCTATGAAATCTAATTCCACCACCCATTCAGATAGTGTGTTCCAGATTGTAACAGCCCTCTGTGTGAAGACAGTTTTCTTCATTTCCTGTCTAGTTCTTTTGCCAATTATTTTCAATCTATGACCTCTAGTTGCCGACCAACTTGCCTGAAGAAACAGTCTCTCTACTTGCTCTATTAAGAGCCTTCATGATATTGAATACCTTTATTAGGGTTCCTCTTAACCTTCTCCACTCGATGAAAAACAATCCCAGCTTCTCCAATCTCTCCACATAACTGAATTCCCTCATCCCTTGTATCATCCTGGTATCTACACTCTGTGTGCCTATTCTAAATAAACCAGTAGGTAGATATTGGGTTGCCCCAAATAACAGCCCAAACTAAAGTGGCTCCTTTTCAGAGAGGCACACCTAATAAAGAACAAAAGCATAAAAAGAGGAAATTTATTTAGCTTAAATAATAAAGTTGCTGCTAGTATCCACTACATACACCAGTCCTTGTGGTGACCACCGGTCACGAAATACCTCTAGCATTTCATCTCACCTGCATTGACTGTACCAGCAATTCCTGGTTCACACAGATCTGATGGATTTTGTCAAAGTATATTCTGGAGACAGGGCTATCTTAACAGAGTGAAAGCCTTCTATGAACAACACAATCCATTGCTTGCCACCATTACCCCTATGTCTGTTTTTATTGGCACAAAACGATGTCTTGTGTATACAACTGACTCACGGCTTAAAATGTCAATGTTGGGACTTACTCAATCTTGACTGTTCTGTAATACAGTGACAGGTTAACACATCAGCAATAGGTGTTACATTTTCTCAAACCAAGCATTAAAAAATCTTAATTGTTGAACTTGGCAGCTCACTGTTGTCATTTGGAGTGTGTTTTTAGATAGAATTACATAGAATCTACAGTACAGGAACAGACCATTCAGCCCAACTGGTCTATGCTGGCGTTCATGCTTCCAATAAGCCTCCTCACACCCCTCTTAATCACACTCTATACACCATATACTTCTATTCCTTTCTCCCTTATATGTTTATCCATCTTCCCCTTAAATGCATCTTTGCTATTCACCCTCAACTACTCTATGTGGTAGTGAGTTCCATATCTGAATAAAGAAGTTTCCCTTGAATTCCCTATTGGATTATTAGTGACTATCTTATGTTTATGTCCTCTCGTTTGGTCTCCCCCACAGGTGAAAATATCTTCTCTATGGCTACCGTATCGAACCCTTATACAGTGAGAAGATTGGAAAGATAGAAAAGGGAAGAGAGGCAAACAGAAGCCTACTGAAGAAAGTCAAGCCTTACTAAATTTTGTTTCTAGTTTATTTGTGTACACCAATAGTACCATTTTTGTTAAGCCAAGTTAACATTTTTCATTGCTATCTTGCCTCAGTAGAGGCACTAAATAGCCCTGTGCCCTAAAAAATGTGTCTTTTGAGAACATTCTTTTAATAGGTTATCAAAACAAATCTCAAGGACTAAATTAAGCAAAAGTCCTCAAAATATTGGTTATCATGAAGTTAGAAAAGTGGAATTTGTTTAGTCTGCAATGGTAATGTTAATCCTTGAGTCTGATCATTTGCAAGTACCCCTCCCAACCAGCCCAGCCCCCACTGTTACAGTACACTTAAATTTTGAATTTAGCTTTAAGTGTCAGAAGTGGGCATTATTAAAACATTATTACTTAGTTGAATTTAAGACTTGTAACTTCTGCACACTGATTGTTATGCAAGGGTTAATTATTAATTTCTCTAAGCTACCAGATATCTGAATAGCCAACCTCCCTGTTCTTTTGTTGAAGAAGTACAAGGATTTATCCGTAAAAACAAACTGGTGGCACTGACTCCAATCAGTATGCAATGTTTGGCCAAATTGATAGAATTTCATAGGATTTACAGCGCAGAAACATACCAATCAGCCCAACAGGTCCACGCTGGTATTTACATGCCAGATAAGCCTCTTCTCATTCTACTTCATTGAACTCTATCAGCATTCCTTTCTCCCTTGTGTGCTTATCTAGCTTCCCCTTAACTGTATCTATGCTAGTCATCTCAACTACTACATGTGGTAGCGAGTTCCACATTCAATCCACTCTGGGTAAAAAAAATTCTCCTGAATTACTTATTGGATTTATTAGTGACTATCTTATATTTAAGACCCTTAGTTTTAGTCCCCTCCAGAAGTAGAAACATCTTCTCTACATCTATCCTATTGGACCCCTTCCTGATTGTCAAGACCTCTATTAGGTCACCCTCAGGCTACTGTTTTCTGGATCATTATAGTTATTGTAAAGGCTTGAATATATGCTATTTAGGTACTCCAAAAGTCGAAGAATAAAAAAAGGTGAGTCGAGCAGGGGGTGCAATTTTAACACCCATCCCCACCCACCCCCAGTTTGGTGGAAACCAGCAGGCAGGTGGGGAGGTAAAATCAGCCAGGTTACTTAATTCCAGAAGACGTCCACCATTCCTGGCTAAAAGGGTTAAATTATGAGGACAGGTTATATAGACTCGGTTTGCATTCCCTTGAGTTTAGAAGACTGAGAGCTGTTTTAATTGAGGTGTTTAAGACAATTAAAGCAGTTTATAGGGTAGATCGAGAGTAACTATTTCCTTTGGTGGGGAAGTACAGTACAATATCTGTCTAATGTTCTCCTCATTTTCCTTTTTCTTTTTGTCTCTTTTCTCTCTCTCTTTTAATTCCCCCATCTTTCTTGCCCTCTCTTTACTTTGCTTTTTGTATATGATTTGGCGTTGTGTTAAATATGCGACCTCATACTTACTGGGTCAGACTCTTGTGTGCCTCAGTAAGAATTATTCAATCTGATTGGTTAAGGAGACACACCATTGCTTACTCTGTTCACATAGGCCAAAGATCCCTTTTAGAGGGCACCATGCTGTTTTGAATTTCTAATCACAGCATGTTCCAGTGAAAAAGCCCTTAGAAAGTCTGTTAACGTATGTAAGTGTTATGAACGGCCAGTGCCATTCATTCACCACCGACTGCAAAATCTGAGCTGGTATTTTAAGTTGTTTTTCTCCATTATAGTCAAAGCAACACAGGAACAGTAGACTCGGGTTACACTGCTGGCACCATGTCACTTTCTGACCAGGGAAAACATGAATGTACAGATGCTAGTGTACAAATACTGGTTAAGTTTAATACTAGCGATGAACAGACAGGACATTCAGCTCAATGCAAACATCAGAAAGATTAAACATGAAGGTTAAAAAGATTCCGGTAGTTATGATGGATCAGGAGTGGCTAAAATTTCAGTCTTCTTGAGCCTCTAAAGCGTAAACCATGATGCCCGAGGGATACATATAATACTTAAATCCATATTCTCATTACTTTGCATAATTATCAAGCGACATAATTATTAATCCGGACAAATGTGAGGTAATGCATTTTGGAAGGTCTAATGCAGGTGGGAGGTATACAGTAAATGGCAGAACCCTTAGGAGTATTGATAGGCAGAGAGATCTGGGTGTACAGGTCCACAGGTCACTGAAAGTGGCAACGCAGGTGGATAAGGTAGTCAAGAAGGCATACGGCATGCTTGCCTTCATCGGTCGGGGCATAGAGTATAAAAATTGGCAAGTCATGTTGCAGCTGTACAGAACCTTAGTTAGGCCACACTTAGAATATTGTGTGCAATTCTGGTTGCCACACTACCAGAAGGACGTGGAGGCTTTGGAGAGGGTACAGAGGAGGTTTACCAGGATGTTGCCTGGTCTGGAAGACATTAGCTATGAGGAGAAGTTGGAAAAACCCGAATTGTTTTCACTGGAACGACGGAGGTGGAGGGGTGACATGATAGAGGTTTACAAAGTTATGAGCGGCATGGACAGAGTGGATAGTCAGAAGCTTTTTCCCAGGGTGGAAGAGTCAGTTACTAGGGGACATAGGTTTAAGGTGCGAGGGGCAAAGTTTAGAGGGGATGTGCAAGGCAAGTTTTTTACACAGGGGGTGGTGAGTGCCTGGAACTTGCTGCCAGGGGAGGTGGTGGAAACAGATACGATAGCGATGTTTAAGAGACATCTTGACAAATACATGAAAAGGAAGGGAATAGAGGGATATGGGCCCTGGAAGTGCAGAAGGTGTTAGTTTAGGCAGGCATCAAGATCGGCGCAGGCTTGGAGGGCCGAATGGCCTGTTCCTGTGCTGTACTGTTCTTTGTTCTTTGTTCTTTGACTGTCATTAACAGCCTTCTAAAATTACTTCACACAAAATGCAAGCAGGACAAACCAGTAGACAAAAAAATATAAGCATAGTGAAGGTTAGCCATGGCTCATTGGCAGCATTTTTCTCAGTTAGAAGCTCATGGTTTCAAGTTCCACTCCAGAGACATGAGTACATAATCCAGGCTGGCATTCCCAGTCTAGTACTAAGGGTTAAAGGTGCACTTTTTGGACAAGACGTTAAACTGAGATCCCATCTGCCCTATCAGGTGAATGGAAAGGTTCCCAGGGCATCATTCGAAGAACAGCAGGGACGTTCTGCCCAGTGTCAAGGCCAATATTTATCCCTCAACCAACATCACTAAAACAGATTACCCTCTCATTTATGTTGCTATTAGTGGGATCTTGCTGTGCACTCATTCACTGCCGTGTTTGCTAACAATACAATAGTGGCTATACTTCACAAAATTACTTCATTGAGTGTGAAGCACTTTGGAATGGCCTGAGGTTGTGAAAGGCCCTATATAAATGCATATCTTTCTTTTCTGAGTTGTCAGGGCTTTATAGGACAGATTACAGGTGGTCAGGGACTACACATAGAATATAGAAATATAAGAACGGGGGGGGAGACCATTCAGTCCCTCAAGCCGGGTCCGTCATTCAAAGTGATCATGGCTGATCTATATCTTAACTCCACCTACCCACTTTGTTCTGTAACCCTTAATACCTTTGCCTAGTAAAAATCTATCAATCTCAGTATTGACATTTTCAGCTGACCTCCAGCCTCAACAGCTTTTTGGGGGACAGGAGTCCAGATTTCCACTCCCCTTTGTGTGAAGAATTGCTTCCTGATATCAGCCCTGAATATCCAAGCTCTAATTGTAAAGTTATGTTCCTTGTTCTGGACTCCCACACCGGAGGAAATAGTTTATCTTGATCTAGCAGATCAAATCCTTTCATATCTTTAACACCTCAATTGGATCACAACTTAATCCTCTATTTTCAAGGGAATACAACCCTAGTCTATGCAATCTGTCCTCATAATTAAACCCTTTTAACCCTGGAACATAGCCCATTGTTATGATAGCCTTGTGACATAATAACCAAATTATGACACTTCTGTAACATCTTCAGTATCTGACACTGTATAAATTATGGAGCAGATGCTTGAGGCAATCTGCAGTCAGTGAAAGAGTCTGCAAGATGGAGTTCGTAAGAAACTAATATTGTCTTAAACTGGAATAAAGTTATTCTTTTATCATTCAACCTTGGATTTTATGTAACCCCGAACATTAATGTATGTGCAAGGAAATCCATTGGATCACCAGAAATAAATTGGAGTCATATTGAAGTAGGTGCAAAGTTCAGACAGAATCAGACTATCTCCAGGACCTGCTTTTACATCACTTGTCTGAGTTCAGTGCAGAAGAATTCACACCTAAGTTATTTGGGACATTAAATGACAAACTGCTTTGCATCAACCCAAAATGTGCACAAGAGAGATCAGAGATTGCGAGATAAGGTTACTGCCCAAAATGTGAAAAATGAGCAGATGCCCAAACAAAAAATTTGACATAACTAATCCCTTCCAAAAAAGGGGCTGAATAATTGGGAGTGGAATAGACTGAGGTGATCAAATTACAAGATCAATCCACACAGAAGACACTTTAAGTCTTTTCATTTCATATTTTTTCAACAGCCATTTAACCTCCTCTTGAATAGACAGACTGGGCCTTGAATTAATGCCTCATTCAGACAGTTTACCTGACAATGCAGCACTCCCTTAGCACCGCAGTGAGAGTGTCACCTCAGTTTGTACGTGCATGAATCGCACCAACCGCATCTGATCCAGAAGCAAGACTGCCACCAACTGAGCCAAGTTCACACCTCAATGGGACACAATGCTTCTAGTGCCGGAACACAGAGAGAATAATGTCTGTGGAGAGCAAAAGACATGAGTTAAATGGTGGAGAGGACAGATGAATATTACATCAATAATTTGCATTTATATAGCACCTTTAACTAAGTAAAACATCCCAAGGCGCTTCACAGGTGCGATCATCTAAACAAGATTTGACACCAAACCACATAATGCGGTATTAGGACAGATGACCGAAGGCTTGGACAAAGAAGTAGGCTTTAGGAGTGTCTGAAAGGAGCAGAGAGAGGTGGAGAAATTTAGCGTAGGGATTCCAGAGCTTAAGGCCCAAACAGCTGTAGGCATGGTTGCCAATTGTGGAGTGATTAAATATACCAGAATTTTCTTGATGTCCTTATGGGGATAATAGAGTTCTTCATCAGAAGATAAAATGGCTGGGTAGAGTACTTTTTGAAAATTAATCCATAGGATTATGTGTGTTGCTAGCAAGGACAGTATTTATTGCCAATATTTATTTATTTAATTTTTGTTTTATTTAGAGATACAGCATTGAAACAGACCCTTCAGCCCACTGAGTCTGTGCTGACCAACAACCACCCATTTATACTAATCTATTAATCTCATATTCCTTACCACATCCCCACCATTCTCCTACCACCTACCTACACTAGGGGCAATTTACAATGGCCAATTTACCTATCAACCTGTAAGTCTTTGGCTGTGGGACAAAACCAGAGCACCCGGCAGAAACCCATGTGGTCACAGGGAGAACTTGCAAACTCCACATAGGCAGTACCCAGAACTGAACCGAGGTCGCTGGAGCTGTGAGGCTGCAGTGCTAACCACTGCGCCACTGTGCTGCCCTATTATTTAAGGGCTGTAAGTCCCATTGTTCACCAAGGTCCCAGATATCCCATTACACTTGCCACACCATTAAGAGCTTTCACTTCCAGTAACTTGCAGGGCAAAAGAATTTCTGAGCTGAAGGGTGAGGCGAAAAGTCAGAGCATGTCGCAAGCTGAAAAATCTGGGCCAAAAATAAAAGCAAGCTGTTTTTGCATCAATCGGCCACAAGAGGACAATCACGCATTAAAAAAGTCTGGATTGAATTGTTTTTAGGGAACACCAGGTGGCAACAAATCATCCTTATTTCTTTGCTGAAGAGCAGTGAATTTTATTTTGCTTCTACATGTGAAGGTTTTCACCTCTGGTGCTCCTGTTGACTTAACCATTTCAGGATTGCTGCAATGTGGTTTCTGTTTTGCAGTGACGCAGGAATCACAGTATAACCGCAGTCTGTTCACTGTATCGTGTCACAGGGTGCATCATCCAGAGGAGGAGGTAGCCATCATGCCACTAATCCTTTGTATTCCACAAGATGTGGAATGTTAGTGCTGGGGAGTAGAACACTTTCCATTTCAGGTATCTAGTGTCAGCATTATATATACACTCCCATGTCAGTATAGAACAACTAGATATAGAGTAAAGCTCACACTGTGAACCTAGTGTTGCCAACCCTCCAGGATTTCCCACACATCTTCATGGGTTGAAGACTAATCACCAGACATTGCTATGAGCAACTCCTGGGGGTGGGGGGTGGGGGGGAATCATAAGATCATTAGGGCATTAAAAATTCCGTTTTTAATAACATTTTCTTTGAAAAGTTTTGTTCATTAGTTATAAAACCATTGGACATGGGGAGAAAAGGCAGTTTGACTGACAGTCAAGAACCATCCAATCGGGTAATGAAGACTGTTTTCTGGTTGGCGTAGGAAGGCAGGATGTGTCAGTGATGGACGTGTCAGGCGACCAATGCCAGAAGTATGGGGGCAGGTCAGTTGGAGACAGAAAGTCATGTGACGACACCGTGCGAATATGCCCAACCAGCATTGGCAAACCTAAATCGCCCTCAACCTCAAGTGTGCGGCATTTTTCCAGTTCCTACACCAGCCATCTTGTGGTTTCTCTGAGAGAGATTGTCAATTTACTGACAAATCGAAGAAACTTACATTCCACATGCCCATGGCCTTAGGGGTCTGGATTGTGAGACTACTCGAGCTCATTTCAATTATAGAAGTCTATTTTACATATCTATCCTCTTTAAGTGAAGCATTTATTGATACCTAGTTCTATGCCCAATTTAATTTAAGCTAATATTCCACATCAACATTTTCTATCCACCATAATGATCTTGTATGCCTCTATACGACCGTCTCTCAGACGCATACTTTACAATATTAAAAGCCCAGGTTTCTTCAGTCTTCTCTTGATAACCCAGGCTCCTGACACTGGGGTTGAAACTCGTGGCTCTTTCCTGCACTGCCGTCAGTGAATAAATGTCTCTCGCTAACCAGAACAGGACGTCGTCATCAAGCTGCTGTCTGACTACAACACTATAACATTTGACCATTATCCCCTCTGTCTTATGTTCTAAAACTCTAGCCTATTTAGTTCAACATTCTATTGGCTTTGTTGACTGCTGTTCTTCATTGTTTGGACATGTACAGCGTTCAGTCTACTCAATCTTCTTCAGCTGCATCCTTTGCTATTTTAACACCATTTGTGGAGTAAGTGTGTTGCGTGTTCTCTATTTATGGAGTATCTTACATTTGTTTCCATTAACTTTCATCTGCCAGTTGGTGTCTCATTTACGTATTTTGTCCATTTCATTCTAACATTTCTGAGGTGCCTCTACCAATTCTCCCTTGCAAATTTCACCACTTGACATGAGTTTTTGAATCCAGGTCATTGATGTCAATTAGAAACTGTCGTGGTCCCAGCACTCAGCCCTGGGCACCCCATAATCCCCCCCCCCTTCCCCCCACTCCCCACCCCCACCTTTGACAGAACTCCTCTAATGATGACATCCTACCCACTAAATCTAGGCTGATACCTCAGTTCTGCACTGCCAACAGTGCCACGTTTCAGATGAGACATTAAACCAAGGCCCCGTCTGCTGTCTCAAGGGAATGTAAAAGATCCTATGGCACTATTTTGAACAAAAGCATGGGAGTTCTCCCTGGAGTCTTGGCCAACATTTGTCCCCCCAACCAACACTGAAAACAGATCATCTGGTCATTATCATATTTCTGTCTGTGGTGCCTTGTGTACAAATTGGCTACTGTGTTTCCTACATTACAACAGGGTCTACACTGCAAAAGCTATTTCAATGGCTAAAAGTGCTTTGGGATGTCCTGAAGTCATGAAAGGTGTGATACAAATGTAAGTCCTTTCCTTCTTTCAGCCTCCCTTCACATCCATTCCCAAGGTGTACCATGAGTCCCCACAGCTTTGAGTTCAATTCATTGCCATTCAAAAGGGACTATGTCAAAAGCATTTTGAAAGTGAGGTTTTTGGAAATTAGGCTTCATGGCAAAAAGAGAATTGGATAAATACGAAGGGGAAAAAATTACAGGATAATAAGGAAAGAGCAGGAAACTGCGATTCATTACATACCCAGCCAAAGACCCAGCACAGGCATGATGGGCCGAATGGCCTCCTTTTGTGCTGTATGAGTCTATGATCCTAAGTCGATATACACCATTTCATGGGGGCTCCTACAGTCCACTTAGGTGGTCACTTCTTCAAAGAAGTTGAGGAAGTTGGCCAGGCAAAATTTGCCCTCACGAATTCATGCTGACTGCTATTAATTGTTGTATAGATATCCTCAAGTTTACACCTGATAATCAGTTCCATTGTTTTACATGGAATTAAAGTAAGAATATTGGGTTCCCTGCTTTAATATGGGCACTGCATTAACCCATTTCCAAACTCTCTGGCACCTTCACAATGTTCAATAACTCCCTCATGATGATTGTCAGTACTTCAGAAATCTCTGTGGAAGAGCAGAGGGATTTGGGAGTTCACATTCACCAGCCATTCAAAGCAGCATTGCAAGTGGATAAGACACACACATAAAATTTGAGATGTAATAGTGAATCTCTATAAAACCCTCGCAAGACCACAGTTGGAAGACTGTGTGCAGTTTCAGGTTCCAACCAAAAGTTAGGCTGTAGACAGAGTACAGCCCAGATTCACTAGAATGCCAGCCGGTATGAGGAAATACAAATAAAGAGGATCTTGGAAAATTGAGGCTATTTTTGTGTGAACGGAGGAGATTACAGGGTGATTTGATAGAGGTGTTTAGAATTATAAAAGGATGCAGCAGGATAGATAGAAAGGATTGTTTTCAGTGATTGAGGGATCCAGAAATAAGAAAAAAATGATATAAGATTAAATGTAAGATATTTAGGACAGAGAGCAGAGCATTTGCACAGAGGCTTGTCAGGCTGTGGAATCTGTTAACAGATTGAAGCAGAATTAACATTTAATAAGATAAGTGGTCGAAGGAAAAGGGTTTAAAAGGATTGTTGCAGACAGATGAGAGATGATAAGGATGGTTCCCCCTTTTCCATCTCTCGATGGACCAAAGACAGCGGTTTTTAAAAAAATAGGTGTTTAATTGTCAAGGACAGGCAAATGACAGGTTTTCTCGTAAGTTTAAAAAAAAGATAAATGTTTATTATACAACACCCGAAATACACGCAGCAACATTCACTCTCACACTCATACAGATACACACACATTCAAGAAAAGATGGAGATTATAAAGATAACATGCATTAGGTCTGATGATTTTAAAGAGTTCTCTTGCTTTTCCCAGGGTGAAGACTTGAACCGGTGCAAGCCTGTAATCTTTTCCCTTATTCACTGAAGAATGACTTGGAGATTCAGAAAGACAGGTGCAGATTGCTCTTGTTATATTCCAGCCAAAGGTCAATGGCAAAGTCCTGGTACAATTTCTCAGGTAGGAAGTTCAAGGCCAAAGCTCCAGTCTCTGCCTACATGTAGTTCAAAACTATTAATCTTAGGCAGGGTCCTTTCTCTTCGATGGCATAGATGGATCTTTTTAGTCTGCCCAGAATCTTCTTTGGCCTCCTTGTCTCGAGAGACAATGGGTAAGCGCCTGGAGGTGGTCAGTGGTGTGTGGAGCAGCGCCTGGAGTGGCTATAAAGGCCAATTCTAGAGTGACAGGCTCTTACACAGGTGCTGCAGAAAAATTTGTTTGTCGGGGCTGTTACACAGTTGGCTCTCTCCTTGTGCCTCTGTCTTTTTTCCTGCCAACTGCTAAGTCTCTTCGACTCGTCACACTTTAGCCCTGCCTTTATGGCTGCCCGCCAGCTCTGGCGAACGCTGGCAACTGACTCCCGCGACTTGTGATCAATGTCACAGGACTTCATGTCGTGTTTGCAAACGTCTTTAAAGCGGAGACATGGATGGCCGGTGGGTCTGATACCAGTGACGAGCTCGCTGTACAATGTGTCTTTGGGGATCCTGCCATCTTCCATGCGGTTCACATGGCCAAGCCATCTCAAGCGCCGCTGACTCAGTAGTGTGTATAAGCTGGGGATGTTGCCGCCTCGAGGACTTCTGTGTTGGAGATACCGTCCTGCCACCTGATGTCAAGTATTCTCCGGAGGCAACGAAGATGGAATGAATTGAGACGTCGCACTTGGCTGACGTACGTTGTCCAGGCCTCGCTGCCGTAGAGCAAGGTACTGAGGACACAGGCTTGATACACTTGGACTTTTGTGTTCAAGAAGCCTTTCCCATGCGCTTGTTGATTTCTGCATCTAGAGACAGGTTACTGGTGATAGTTGAGCCTAGGTAGGTGAACTCTTGAACCACTTCCAGAGCGTGGTCGCCAATATTGATGGATGGAGCATTTCTGACGTCCTGCCCCATGATGTTCATTTTCTTGAGGCTGATGGTTAAGCCAAATTCATTACAGGCAGCTGCAAACCTGTCGATGAGACTCTGCAGGCACTCTTCAGTGTGAGATGTTAAAGCAGCATCGTCAGCAAAGAGGAGTTCCCTGATGAGGACTTTCCGTACTTTGGACTTCGCTCTTAGACGGGCAAGGTTGAACAACCTGCCCCCTGATCTTGTGTGAAGGAAAATTCCTTCTTCAGAGGACTTGAACGCATGTGAAAGCAGCAGGGAGAAGAAAATCCCAAAAAGTGTGGGTGCGAGAACACAGCCCTGTTTCACGCCACTCTGGATAGGAAAGGGGTCTGATGAGGAGCCACCATGTTGAATTGTGCCTTTCATATTGTCATGGAATGAGGTGATGATACTTAGTAGCTTCGGTGGACATCCAATCTTTTCTAGTAGTCTGAAGAGACCACGTCTGCTGATGAGGTCAAAGGCTTTGGTGAGATCAATGAAAGCAATGTAGAGGGGCATCTGTTGTTCGCGGCATTTCTCCTGTATCTGACGAAGGGAGAACAGCATGTCGATGGTCGATCTCTCTGCATGAAAGCCACTCTGTGCCTCAGGGTAGACGCGCTCGGCCAGTTTCTGGAGCCTGTTTAGAGCGACTCGAGCAAAGACTTTCCCCACTATGCTGAGCAGGGAGATTCCACGGTAGTTGTTGCAGTCACCACGGTCACCTTTGTTTTTATAGAGGGTGATGATATTGGCATCGCGCATGTCCTGAGGTACTGCTCCCTTGTCCCAGCACAGGCTTAGCAGTTCATGTAGTGCTGAGAATATAGCAGGCTTGGCACTCTTGATTATTGCAGGGGTAATGCTGTCCTTCCCAGGGGATTTTCCGCTGGCTAGAGAATCAATGGCATCACTGAGTTCCAATTTTGTTGGCTGTATGTCCAGCTCATCCATGACTGGTAGAGGCTGGGCTGCATTGAGGGCAATCTCAGTGACAACATTCTCCCTGGCGTACAGTTCTAGGTAGTTCTCAACCCAGCGGTCCATTTGTTTGCGTTGGTCAGTGATTATGTCCCCTGATTTAGATTTTAGTCTGCCCAGAATATACCTTAATTAAAGCTCTTTACCAGAAACCTAATTTCTGTCATGTGACCATAGTTTCTCTTTCCATTGTCCTCATAAAGGGTTTCTGATGGTGAGGCCATGGATAGACAATGGAATCTGAGTGTCATTCATCCTCAGCTCACCTTGATAAAGTAGGGCTTTTAACACCCATTCTTTGGAATTTGCGATTGCAGTCCAAACCTCTGTGACAATATTGTCAACTCAATCGGTTGGAGAGAAGCAGCCATTACCACAAAAAAGGTCATTTGCATTTTAATGATTTCTCAGGGATGTGTCCAGGAAGGTTGTCTGCGTTTTTATGACTTCTCCAAGACTTGTCCAGACATGAAAATTAGCTCAAGGTTCTGGTAGGTCTATGTGTATTGGCAGGAAAGGAAGGGTCTCTGTTGGTGTACCTACATCCCAAAGACTGCAGCAGTCCAAGAAAGCAGCTCACCACCTCCTTCTCAAGGGCAATTCAGGATGGGCAATAAATGCTGGCTTAGCCAGCAATGCCCACATCCCAAGAGTGAATAATAAAAACCTCCTACTCATTTTGTTTACAAGAAAAGTGCCTGTTTCGGGTTTACTTCATAAGTTCATTGTATAGATCATAAGTTCGAATTTCATGTGCGTGACAGGATATGAAAACAGGATGGGTATGTGACATTAGAATACTGCTTGTGTGGAAGACAGGCACTGACATGGACTGAAATAAAAACAAGAAATGCTGGAACCATTCAGCAGGTCTGGCAGCATCTGTGGAAAGAGAAGCAGAGTTAACGTTTCGCGTCAGTGACCATTCTTCGTTCAAGAAGGGTCACTGACCTGAAACGTTAACTCTGCTTCTCTTTCCACAGATGCTGCCAGACCTGCTGAGTGGTTCCAGCATTTCTTGGTTTTATTTCAGATTTCCAGCATCCGCAGTATTTTGCTTTTATATTACTGACATGGACTGGTTGGGCTAAATGACCTGCTTCTGTTTTGCAATTTCAGTGTAATTCTATGAAAGGGGAAAAGCCAGTATCTGACTCACGCTAGGACCTGGATGCCCTTTTTCAATGCTTTTCACTCCCACTGTTCCAGTTTCTTGCTAAGAATGAAATTTCACTTCTGCAGCTTGGCAATCAAGCACCATGAATTTAGTTGGAATTGTTATCCGTTCCCTTTCCCCCAAAAAATTGTACTGCAACTAATTTTTGAATTATTCCGGCATTGAATTTGCATACTCTGATTCCCAGCATCAGTTAAAGAGACAGAGCCAAAACAAATATCAAATGCGTAAGCTGACTAAACATGGGAGGGAGGTGTAATGCAGACTGTGGCACGATTAGTCAACAGATTCTCACAGGAATTGATTCTAAGAGTTACATTGGCATGTGAATTGGGTTGTTGCTGATCTAGTTTTTGACAGAGTGGCAGAAAGCAAACATCAGAACCGGCAAATCTTGCTCCTGCCCTATCTAGTTGATTTCAGACATTGCAAAAGGTACTTATTGTGAATGTACATTAGTCTAACCGCTCAAAAGCTTGGCCTGCTGAATCCAAAGTACATTGACACTTAATCCATTATAAATATGTTCTTGCATATCTTTCAATGCTCTTTAAGCCGAGTGTGTTCAAATGCCTCTATGGCCTCCCCCACCCACCTCTTCCCTATCTTTGTAGCGTCCTCCAAGCCTACAATGGCAGAAGCATCACGCGCTCCTAAGACCGCAGTTCTGGTATTGTTTTGGCATTAGTGCAAAGCAGCTTCGGGTGCACTTTGATGTGAAGCATGGCAAAATAGCATCATGCCAGGTACCAATCTGACATGAAGACCTGGATTTTAACTTACTTGAACCAGCAGGAGTGGGTTTTTGTGGGTGGTTTGGTGTTGGCAAGACACAGGGAACCAAATTGCTGAGTTTCAACTGCACAGCCTGCGTGTGACATCACTGACTAATTCCCTGGCTGGACGCCAGCCTGATTGACAGGCTTAGGGTGGAAGCCACAGGATGAGGTAGGCCCATGTCTGAGGGGGTGGGGGAACCAGGCCTGTGATCCGTGGGTGGGGCTGGTCAATCCGGGTAGTGGGGGAGCATTGATTAGGGGATAATGTCAATCTCAGCAGGGAGGTTGGATTGAGGCGTGCCTGGTGTAACTGCTGGTTGTGGGGTCCTGGGAGGGGCGAAAGTCAGAGGCCTCAGTGTGTCAAGGTCAGGAGATGTATCGGAGGCCTGTGTGGGGTGGTTGGAGGCTAGGGGAGGGAATCATAGGCCTGGGATGAGGATTGAAGGCCTGAATAGTGGGGCGGAGCGGAATCAAAGATCTGGTAAGGGGATCAAATGCCTTGGTGGTGCGAGGGAACAAAGGCCTTGGT
This sequence comes from Heterodontus francisci, assembly GCF_036365525.1. Taxonomy (NCBI): domain Eukaryota; kingdom Metazoa; phylum Chordata; class Chondrichthyes; order Heterodontiformes; family Heterodontidae; genus Heterodontus; species Heterodontus francisci. The sequence goes on from NC_090401.1 coordinate 45,514,422, forward strand.
GGGGGGTGGGTGGGAGAATCAAAGGCCTTGGGGGGAATCAAAGGCTTTGGTGGGTGTGGGGGGGGTGGGGTGGAATCAAAAGCCTTTGGGGGGAGAATCAAAGGCCTTGGGGGGGAATCAAAGGCCTTGGCGGGGGGGGTGGGAAATCAAAGGCTTTGGGGGTGGGGCAATCAAAGGCATGGAGGGGGAACCAGAGTCCCGAGAAGGAGATCAAGGATGAAGGATGAGGGGGTGGGGTTAAGGTTGGAGGCCTCATGGGGAAGATTCGGGGTGGGATGACTGATTGTGAGAGCTGCACAGTAAGCACGCTGAATTCTAGCAGGTAGGTATAAAGACAATTAAATCCTGGATCCAGCAACCCTCCCCTCGGTGTAGCTCCTTGGAGCAAGTTAGTTACCTGACCATCTTCCCATTTCCATTAAAGCTGAATGTGGGCGGGTTGGAGGTGGATTTGGGTCGGAAATCTGATTTTTATGACTGTAATCCCTGACCCGAACCAAACCCGTCCTTTTTTTGGTTAAAATTTTCCCCTAATAGTGAGCAGTGTCCTAACAAATAGCAGCTTCCAGATCATATAGGCTCCAGTATAACTGTACTCCAATACACAGGCACATTGAAAAAATGCCTCAACGTTTCAAAATTTTATAAGGACATTTTTTAATGTTAGGACAAAGTGAATGCTCACACCATTCACCTCTAATATGATCAACTAGTGGCTGAGGAGCAAAACTAAATTATCTTCTGCATCCCACTGTCAGTCAGACTGAAAGTTCTCTCCAGTATAACAAGAGAGGCAAGTGAAACTGGAATTCTTATCAAAATAAACAAGGTTGAAAGGTCTGTCTAATCATGTGAGAGGTTATGATAAAGTAAAAAAGGATTGCCACCAGTCAGTGAGTAGGTAACTAGAGTATATGTTGAAAGTGTGCATGTTTGGGAACACTGGATGAAAATAGGATCATGGAGAGCTGTGATGCCCCACACAATCAAATTTGCCATTTAGGTTTTATCCCAGCAAGTGTCAGTGTCTTCAGCAGAGAGAGGATCACTTAGGATATGTGCTGTTTGACACTCTGTTGCTGCTATGGGTTAGCAGTTCTGCAATACTGAATTAGCGCCTCCTGATTCACCAGTGCCATAAGTTTGAATCTCAGAGCTGCACCAATTCACAGGAGCTTAGATATGCTGACCGTGGTTTGGTCCATTTCTAGCCTTAAGTGGACTCATCCCATTACATAATTACAAAATATTTATAGCACAGAAATGGGTCATTTGGCCCAATATGTCCATGCCAGTGTTTCTGCTCCATACAAGCCTCCTCCCACCCCTCTTCATCAAACCTCATCAACATATCCTCATATGCATCTGGTTTTCCCTTGAATACATTCATGCTATTCACCTCAACTACTCCTTGTGGTAGCGAGTTCCACATTCTCACTGCTCTCTGGGTAAAGAGATTTCTCCTGAATTTCTTTATTGGATTTATTAATGACTATCTTATATTTATAGCTCCTCGTTCTGGTCTCACCCACAAGTGGCAACATATTTTCTACGTCTACCCTATCAAACTCTTCCATAATCTTGAAGATCTCTATCAGGTCACCCCCAAGTCTTCTCTTTTCTATGGAAAAGCGCAGCAACCTGTTAAATCTTTCTCCTCAGTATCAATCGAGTAAATCCAGTGCCTCATATCCTTTTTTATAAAATGGAGACCAGAACTATTCACTGTATTGCAAGTGTGGTCTATGTTAATTGTATAGTAATTGAGTATTTAATTATATGCAGGTGGTGGGCATTAACTGGGGATCCACTTGTGTTCCTATATAATAGGAACAGACTGAAACTGCGATTCTTGAGTTTGGAGGTACGTGTTTATAATGTGTGTCTCTGTAAATTAAAGCTTATAATTGTGTAAAGATTAGGCTCTAGTTCTATCCATTACCACCTGGCTGTCTGAAATAGAACAGTCTAACCAAAGCTCTATGCAAGTTTAATACACTTTCTCTGTTTCTCAGTTCTATCCTTCCAGAAATGAACCCCAGTGCTTTGTTTGCTTTTTTATGGTTTTATTAATTTGCATTGCTACTTTTATTGATCTGCATATCTCTACCCTGAGATCTCTCTGTTCCTCTACCCCATTTAGACACTTGTTTTCCAATGTGCATGTGGCCTCATTATTCTTCCCACCAGAATGTATTACCTCACATTTATTTATATTGAAGTTCATTTGTCAGTTACATGCCCTGCAATCTGCAAGTTTATTTGTGCCCTCCTGTATTTTTTCGCTGTCCTCCTCTGCATTCACTACGCACCCCAATTAGGTGTCGCCCACAAATTTTTAAATTGTGCTTCCAAATCCCAAATCCAAATTACTTATGCAGATGATGAACAATAGTGGTCTCAACACTGATCCCCGTGAAACACCACTTCCCACGTTTTGCCAATACATTTAACCTCTAGTCTCTGATTTCTGTTTTGTAGCCAGCTTGCTATCCATTCTGCAACATGTCACTTTACCAGACTCCACATGTTCTGATCATTAATCCCAAATGCTTGGCAAATCACACAGGGCTATCCTTGTGCACTTAATTCTACATGTTCTCTGTCTTAACAGAGAAAACAATTTAGAAACATTTGTTTTTAATTCCCAACTCTCCCATTTAGAATGAATAAAAGGGTTATTTCTGTGATCTTGAGTTTCCAGAAAGTTACGTTCAAATGGATCGCAGGTCAGAGCAAGGACAAGAGGAAGACAGAGGGTAGTAAAATAGCCCCAACAGAGAAACAAGAAAGAAAATGGGAAGCTGGCAAAGCCTTGAAATCGCTAACTAATGTTCAAGCTAGAGAGCTGCAGAGTAACCTGAGACGCTGCTCCCAAGATTTGTATTGAGCTTATTTTGGACAGAGAGAGACAGAAAGGAAGCAGAATTCCCTCTGTACAGCACTGAAGTGCTAGTTTAAAATTCGTGCTCAAATCCAATGAAAATGCTAACAAGTGAGGCATTTAACATCTGTATGTAAACTGCAGGTGAGAATAGGATTGATTTTGATTGCAAAGCCCCCATAGCTGAATAGTCCATTGCTACTCATACTTTGGGGAGGGACGTGAGTAACCTTTGGGTAAGATATTGGATGGATGCTGACACTTCTAGAATTGTGGGTCATGAAGAGCCAGCACCTTCAGGAGAGGAGGGCAGAAAATTGGGACTTTGAGGAAAGCGGACCCATTTTTACAAATTAGCTTCTGGGATTTGGCCACCGCTGGCAAGGCCAGCATTTATTGCCGATCCCTAGTTTCCCCGAGAAAGCAGTAGTGGGACTTCTGCTTGAACCACTTCTCGCTAGTTTGATATAACTGAGTGTCTTGCTGAGCTATTTCATGTGGCAGTTAAGAAACAATCACTTTCAGAGCAACTTCATTTCTCTAAAAAGAAATGCTTCCATTTATATAGTGACTTTTATGAACTCAGGATGTCCCAAGACATTTTTCAGCCAATGAAATACTTTTGAAGTGTATCCAGACTTTAATGTAGAAAACACAGCAGCAAATTTGTGCACAGCAAGCTCCCACAAACAGCAATGCCATAATGATCAAATAATCTGTTTTAGTGATGTTGATTGAAATGTAAATATTAATCAGGAATAACTCTGTGCTCTTCCTTGAAATAACACCATGGGATCATTTATGTTCATCCACAACGACAGACAGGACCTCAGTTTAACATTTCATCTGAAAGACAGCACTTCTGACAGTGCAGCACTCCTTCAGTGCTGTTGCTCAAGTTTCTGGAGTGGGACTTGAGCCCACAACCTTTTAACGCAGAGGTAAGAGTGCTACCCACTGAGTAATGACCAGCACAAAGAGATCAGCGATCAGAAAAACAGATAGTATTTACAGAATCAGTATAGTATTACAGAATTTTCTGACTTTATCTCTGTGTTGTCATCAGTCCAGAAATGAATAAACAGAGAAACAATGGCCTCGGATTTTTACATGGGTGTGGGGGAGATGGGGTCTGGATAATAATGCAGGTTTGATGTGTGGGAACTTGTAAGTTGTTGACAAGCCCTGAGAGTTCAGGGGCGTTTCAGCCCTGTCGATCTAAATGGCAGAGCCTTATTTAAATTAAAGATCCGGGGGTCCAGTCCTATAGCTGGCCAGATTCACTACCTAGCTGATCAAAAGGTGGGAGCGTGAATTTGATGGTAGGATGTTGCAGCTGGGGATTTTGAGAACAATCCCCAGCAGTCATTGGGAGGAGCAGTTCCAGGGCAATTGTGGAGCGGGTGGGGGTTCTCTGTAATCGGAAGCAGGGTATTGGAGGGCTGGGGATTCCTTCGAGATTGGAGCCAATAACCACCAGCAAGCACTTTGAAGCTTTCCTCTTCTGTAAAAACTTAGCAAAGTTGCATTGCAGACAATGGGAACATTTGACAGGCTACACTTAACCTGATCAGTAAGTGATTTGCATACAATTAGATTTCTTGCTCGAATTCCCACACTCTGATTTGCATAGTTCTTTCTCCTAATGTCAACCAAATCAAAATTCTTACTGATTTGATGGAGAAGTCAGGAGGCTTATTTCTGTGGCTCAGTAGGCAACACTCTTCCCTCTGAAGGTACTGGGTTCAAGCCCAATTCCGAAGTCTTGGACCCATAATCTAGTCTGACACTCCCAGTGCCAGAACTGAGTGAGTGCTGCACTGTTGGACATTCCATCTTTAGAATGACATATTAAACCCAGGCCCCACCTGCCCTCTCAGACGGATGTGAAAGATCCCACAACATTATTTGGAAGAAGAGCAGGGAAGATCCAATCTGATATTTAACCCTTAACCAACATCACTGAAAAAATGAGATGATCTGGTCATTTATCGCATTGCTGTTTGTGGGAGCTTGCTTTGTGAAAATTAGCTACAATGTTTCCTACATTATGACAGTGACTACACTTCAAAAGTACTTCATTGGCTGTTAAGTGCTTTGCGATGTCCTGATGTCGTGAAAGGCAGTATATAAATGCAAATTCTTTCTTTTAGAAAGTATCAAGAGCTTTATTTGTGAAATTGGCTCTGCATTGTGCTACAATAGTCCAAATATAGAGCAGTAAATATTATGCAGTCTGGAGACCCTATAGAGCCAATTCTGAGTGGCATTGCATGGTGTTCATGGGACCTTGCTGTGCATAAATTAGCTGCCACATTTCTTTGAATTACCTGCAATGGCTTCTGTTCCTGCTCCTGTACAGTTACCTCTGGTGTCCCCCAAGGATCTATCCTTGGCCCCCTCCTATTTCTCATCTACATGCTGCCCCTCAGTGACATCATCCAAAAACACAGTATCAGTTTTCACATGCACACCCAGCTTTACCTCACCACCATCTCTTTTGATTCCTCCACTGTCTCTAAGTTATCAGACTGCTTGTCCACATTCAGTTCTGAATCAGTAGAATTACCTCCCAATTAGTTATTGGGAAGACCAAAGCCATTGTCTTCGGTCCTCACTACAAACTCCATTCCCTGGCCATCAACTCCAGCCCTCTCCCTGGGAACTGACTGAGGCTGAACCAGACTCTTCACAAACCTGGTGTCATATTTGACCCCAAGAAGAGTATCAACTACATATCTGCACTAAGTAAGTTACTAAGTAGTTACTAAGACCGCCTATTTCCAGCTCTGTAACATTGCCTGATTCCACCCCTTCCTCAGCTCATCTCCTGGTGAAACCCTCATCCATGCCTTTGCAACCTCTAGATTTGACTATTCCAATGCACCTCTGGCCTACCTCCCACATTCTACCCTCAATAAAATTGAGGTAATCCAAAGCTCTGCTGCCTCTATCTTTGCTTGTAGCAAGATCCGTTCACCTAACAACGCTGTGCTCACTGACATACATAGGCTCTTGGTTAAGCAACGTCTCGATTTTAAAATTCTCATCTTTGTTTGCAAATCCCTCCATGGCCCCTCCCCCCCTTATCTCTGTAATCTTCCCCAGCTCCACAACCCTCCAAAATATCTGCTATCCTTTAATTCTGCTCTCTTGAGCACCCCTGATTTTACGTGTCGCACTATTGACGGTCATGCCTTCAGCTACCAAGGCCCTAAGCTCTGGAGCTACCTCTTTGAGTGAGCTTTTGTCATCTGCACTGATATCTCCTTGTGTGGCTCAGTGTTACATTGTGCTTTATAACACTCCTGTGAAGCACCTTGGATCATTTTATCACTCTAAAGACGCTATATAAATGCAAGTTTTGTTGTTGTTGGAAACTAACGCGGAGTCAGCAGATTGAAAATCTTGCCACCTTATTTATGTTGGCACTCGGCCCACTACCTCCTTGGGTGGAGTCCTGAGATGGGCAGCCAGAGCACCTGCTCATTTTAAGGGGGTGGCCTCTTGTAAATAGCAAATCTGTGTCCAAACATTTACTGTATATGGAACTGCAATTGCAATTTTGAAATACAAATGGGCAAAGCCTGCACTGTAGTCATTTTACCCATTTGTAGCAGCAGTTGTAAACTTCTCATCCCAATTAATACTGACATACTCCCCTCCCCCTATTAATATAGATACTTCCCTCCCCCAATTAATACTGATACTCTCCTCTCCCCCTATTAATATAGATACTTCCCTCCCCAAATTAATACTGATACTCTCCTCTTCCCCTATTAATATAGATACTTCCCTCCCCCAATTAATACTGATACTCTCCTCTTCCCCTATTAATATAGATACTTCCCTCCCCAAATTAATACTGATACTCTCCTCTCCCCCTATTAATATAGATACTTCCCTCCCCCAATTAATACTGATACTCTCCTCTTCCCCTATTAATATAGATACTTCCCTCCCCCAATTAATACTGATACTCTCCTCTTCCCCTATTAATATAGATACTTCCCTCCCCCAATTAATACTGATACTCTCCTCTTCCCCTATTAATATAGATACTTCCCTCCCCCAATTAATACTGATACTCTCCTCTTCCCCTATTAATATAGATACTTCCCTCCCCCAATTAATACTGATACTCTCCTCTTCCCCTATTAATATAGATACTTCCCTCACCCAATTAATACTGATACTCTCCTCTCCCCCTATTAATATAGATACTTCCCTCCCCAAATTAATACTGATACTCTCCTCTCCCCCTATTAATATAGATACTTCCCTCCCCCAATTAATACTGATACTCTCCTCTTCCCCTATTAATATAGATACTTCCCTCCCCCAATTAATACTGATACTCTCCTCTTCCCCTATTAATATAGATACTTCCCTCCCCCAATTAATACTGATACTCTCCTCTTCCCCTATTAATATAGATACTTCCCTCCCCCAATTAATACTGATACTCTCCTCTCCCCCTATTAATATAGATACTTCCCTCCCCAAATTAATACTGATACTCTCCTCTCCCCCTATTAATATAGATACTTCCCTCCCCAAATTAATACTGATACTCTCCTCTTCCCCTATTAATATAGATACTTCCCTCCCCCAATTAATACTGATACTCTCCTCTTCCCCTATTAATATAGATACTTCCCTCCCCCAATTAATACTGATACTCTCCTCTTCCCCTATTAATATAGATACTTCCCTCCCCCAATTAATACTGATACTCTCCTCTTCCCCTATTAATATAGATACTTCCCTCCCCCAATTAATACTGATACTCTCCTCTTCCCCTATTAATATAGATACTTCCCTCCCCCAATTAATACTGATACTCTCCTCTTCCCCTATTAATATAGATACTTCCCTCCCCCAATTAATACTGATACTCTCCTCTTCCCCTATTAATATAGATACTTCCCTCCCCCAATTAATACTGATACTCTCCTCTCCCCCTATTAATATATATACTTCCCTCCCCAAATTAATACTGATACTCTCCTCTTCCCCTATTAATATAGATACTTCCCTCCCCCAATTAATACTGATACTCTCCTCACCCCGCAATTGTTACTGACAGTCCCCTCTGCCTCCCTGTCAATTAATGCTGGCACTCCCTTTTCTTCCCTTTCCTCCAAAGTAACTCTAATAGCTTCACCCTTCTTCCCTGTGCTCCCCCACCCCAAACATTACTCCTCAAGTCGTGTTGTTGCTGCTTTAATCAACGCCCATGGCTGGACGTTTCTTTTGTTGTGTTTTCTCTTCACGGATGGTGGCTGACTATTTTCTGCTCTGATTTCAATGTTTGCCTCCATTACCTGATCTTGTTTATCAGGTTCTGGGGGTGTAAATGGTCTATGCCAGCAACACAGAACAAGCTCATAGCAAATCAGCAGCCAATTTTTCACCACACTGGATCTTCTTTCCACTGACATCCACGGAATAATAGTTCACACTCTTTTTGGAGACTCGTTTCTCTATCGCTTTTACGTGGTTTGAAATTAAAAATCTTGGCAATATTTTCTAAGTCAATGGAAAATAAAAGCTGGCACGGTGAACAATCAGCTGCTGATTCACAATGAGCCCATTTTGCAAGCCTGGCGCGGTCCAGTTTCAACCCCTATGTCCCTGGCTTACTTTGAAACGAGTTTGAACTTGACCTACAACATCCTTTTATCTCACCCTTGAATATTCTCCTATTTTCTCAAAAACTGTGCGTATCCCCCAGAGGTTGTGTGAAGGTGTCCAGTTCTGCAGTGGCGAACCCACTTCCGCCCGGCCCGGGGATCCGTCCTGCATTTTATGGGTCCCTGGGCTTTAATTGTTCCGAGGTCGGACTTCCACCCGCTTGAGCTGCTGGCCAATCAGCGGGCCAGCAGCTCTTAGTCCCAGCAGTGTCACCGCAAGCACTGGCCACTGCTGGGACTGCAGCCCAGCCGAGGACATGGAGCCAGGAGTCCAGGTGTTAAGTTGCCTCGCTGGGTTAATTGGTTGTGCCCCAGCGAGGCAAGGATGGTCGTTTGAAGGAAGTTGGGGGGGGTGTCTTGGGTCCTGCGGGTGGTTGGGGAAGTGGGAGCGGCCCTCGATCGGGCACCCTGTGCCCGTTTGTCCAGGCCCCCACACCCAGTGCACTGAGAGGCTGCCAGCTTTCACTGGGCGGCCTTTCTCGTCTCCCACACACCCGCTTGCCATGGGTAAAATCCCCGTGGAGGCAGGCGAAGGCCCTTAAATGGCCGTTAAGTGGCCACTTAAGGGCCTTGATTGGCCTGGGGCGGGCGGCCCATTTCTCGCCCCCTCCCCCCAGACACGTAAAGTGGGGCGGAGGCAGGAGCGGATCTCTCCATTTTACGCTACCCTCCCCGCCACCATCCGGTTCGCTGGGGTGGCGTAAAATTCTGACCCTGGTAGATGACATTTAATGCAGAGAAGTGTGAAGTGATTCATTTTGGACGAAGAATGAATTGAGGCATTCTAAACAAAAAAGGGAAATTTTACAGTACGTGTAGGAACAGAGAGAACTGGGGGTTTATGTGCAGAAATCTTTGAAGGTGGCAAGTTGAAAAGGCTGTTAAAAAGGCTTACAGCATGGAGAGACCTTTGGTTTTACCAATTGAGGCATGGAGTACAAAGGCAAGGAAGTTATGTTTAATCTTTATGTCACCAGCTGGGCCTTAGCTGGATTATTGTGAATAATTCTGGGCACTACACTTTAGAAGGATGTCGAGGCCTTGGAGAGGGTGTAGAGGAGATTTATTGGAATGATACCAGCAATGCAGGACTTGAGTTATGTGGAGAGACTGGAGAAGCTGGCATTGTTCTCCTTACAGCGGAAAGGGTTGTCATGCTAGGCCCCCACCTGCCAAGAATGAGGCACATTAATTTTGTCATGAACATTGATTTTAAACTGTTGCGGGAGCGAGGAAAGGACATGTAAAACCAATCAGCCTTGGCTGGAAAAGACTTTTGCATATTAACAGACAGTGCTTGGAAGGGCAAAGGACCATTGCCTGACACATTCACCCCACAATGGACCTGATTACCAGGTATTGTGTGTAAGAGGAGCATTTCAGAGATTGCTCAGGTGATACAATCCAGGACTGGTTGGACCAGCTGGTCACATGACTAACTGGCTGTTCCAGGGTTTTTTTTGAACTAGCCACAGAAAGTTTGAGCTCAGAAAGACTGTTTGCTCCTGGACTGAGAAGATCTCTCCTGTCTGCTCCCATCTCTTTCTCACAACCCTCTGAATCCACTGAAGACAAATGAACCTCGAGAGAGAAAAGTCTCCTACAGGAAACAAGGTTTAAGAAGAATACTGGGCCTCAACAAAAAGCAAGATCTACCTACAATCAAGGACTCTACAGTGAGCTTGAAGTACCATAACAAAAACTCTTCAGATATTGCCTCAAACCTTTCCACTTTATTTTTCTTCTGCTCTTTTCTGACTCTATTTGCGTGTGCATATCGCGTATGCATGCCAGCATGGGTGCATCAAACGAATTAGAGTTTAAGTTCAAGTTTAATAAATTTCAACCTTTCTTCTTTAAAGCTTTAAGCCTGTTTGTGCTGGTTTCTTTGCCTTATAATTGGAAAGTGGTTAACAAGGATTCACCCAGGGGGAGCTAAAGACACGGTGTGATTAAAATTAAACCCTGTTACGGTAAGACCAGGTGAAGGCTGCGAGGGACTCCCTAGACACCTTTCTCACCTGGTCATAGCAAGGTTAAGGGAAGATTTAATAGAAGTGTTCGAAATGTTATGAGATTTTGATAGCCTACATAGGGAGAAACTTTTTCCACTGGCAGGAAGGTGAGTAAAGAATGAAAGAACATACATGCATAAAAAATGTATTTTACAACTTCAAGATATCCCAAAGCACTTTACAGCCAAAGATGTACTTTTGAAGTAAAGTCACCATTGTAATGTAGGAAAAGCAGTAGCCAATTTACACACAACAGAATCCTACAAAGAACATTGATTTAAATGACCAGATCATCTGATGTTGGTTGAGAGATAAATATTGGCCAGGACTCTGGGCAAAACTCTCCTGCTCTTCTTCGGATGGTTTGATGGGATCTTTTACACCCACCAGTGAGGGCAGGTGAGGCCTCAATTTTCAATTTATTCATTCACAGGATGTGGGTGTCACTGGCAAGGCCAGCATTTATTGCCCACCCCTAGTCGTCCTTGCAAGATGGCAGTGAGCTGCCTTCTTGAACTGCTGCAGTCTGTGAGGTGAAAGTACTCCCACAGTGTTGTTAAGTAGGGAGTTCCAGGATTTTGACTCAGTGACAATGAAGAAATGGCAATATATTTCCAAATATGTGCTCAAGTCTCTGGAAGAAATAGGTGACAGTTCTGAAAAATAACACTGCCCTGTAATCAGTTTTGTCCTCAGTTTTGTTTTTAAAGTCCTTTAAAAAATAATTTTTTTCAACTCCTCCTGGAAATGGCCTAGTTGAAGAGGAAATGATAAGGAATGTACTGGCTGGTCTCGTCCTTCCGTCTGCCAGTACTTGTGGTCCAGACTAGTAGGACTACCAGCTAAGGAAAAAAATGGGCCCTAATGAGCAATAATAAGGAAAAGAGTGTGTATTTTCTTTAATAGATAAGCTCAGAAATTGTCACTATTCATCTTCGTGAATAACAACAGAGTTGTGACTGAGCAACAGTCAAGTGAAGAGGAGGGAATACGAAAGATAATCTCACTATCTTCAACCCCTGGGTCCTGCCTCCCCCAGTCTGTCGTCAGGAAGATTAGTAAATCAGCAGACAGCAGTGCGAGCTAAAGCAAAGGTTGAATTTGAACAAGGGATGATGCAGGCACTGAATAATTATTGACACACAGGGCATGGCAATGTTTGAACTATTGAACAGAAACATAAGCTGCTGACATCCTTGTTATGTGACCCACAGAGTCCTGCTAACTCACTCCTGTAGTCACTTCCCATTGTCTGTTTCTGTTATGGGATACATTTTCAAAATCATGAATGGCTTTGATGGAGTAAATAAGGAGAAACTGTTTCCAGTGGCAGAAGGGTTGGTAACCAGAAGACACAGATGTAAGGTGATTGACAAAAGAACATGAGGCGACGTGAGGAAACATTTTTACACGAGTTGTTGTGATCTGGAATAGGCTACCTGAAAAGGTGGTGGAAGCAGATTCAACTGTAACGTTTGAAAGAGAATTGGATAAATACTTGATGGGAAAATAATTACAGGGCTATGGGGAAAGAGCCGGACAGCTGGATTAATTGGATAGCTCTAATGAACCATACAAACATATGAACTAAGAGCAAGAGTAGGCTATTCGGCCCCTCGAGCCTGCTCCCCTATTCTATAAGATCTTGGCTGATCTGTTTGTGGACTCAACTCCACTTTCCTGCCTGCCCCCGATACCTTTTGACTCTCTTGTTTGTCAAGAATCTGTCTACCTCTGCCTTAAAAACATTCAATGACCCTGCCTCCAGCGCTTTCCGGGGAAGAGAGAGCAGCACCACACAATGGGCCAAATGGCCTGCCTCTGTGCTGTTTCATTCTATGATTCTATAATTTTGATGTCAGTGGGTTTGTGTTTGTTGGGAATGATGGTTTGGAAAGGTTGGCTTCCTAACAGGTGGATAAATCTTAAATCTCGTGTTTTCTTACATTACAATAGTGATTACATTGTACTCCATTGGCTGTGAAGCATTGGGACGTCCTGAGTTTGTGAAGGATAGTATATAAATGCAAGTTCTTTATTATTTCTTGCTCATCAAGTGCTTATGTGCTGCTGCTTCTCTAACGTCTACAAGTTCCATTGACTATTTACCTGCGCTGGTGCGATATGCAGTTCAACTCTGGAGACTGAATGCTCCAAGCTCTATTCATGGACAGAAAAAATAGTAGAGAATAAGACTCCAAGAAATACATGGGCCAGTGGTACCAACATATATGCCAGGTTTGCACTCACCAGAAACCTGTGTTTCTGAACCTACCAAGCTTTTCAGGTTCAGGGGAGGTTCCCTCATCTAGTTGCTGATAGCGATTGCCTGCACCACTAAGGTATATTTAGTAATGGCCATCATATAACCCAAGCTGGAAAGTTTGGTGCGTCTCTTTAGGGGTCTGGGCCCTCCTTTTGCCTCTCCACTTCTCCAGCAACGTGCACCTCTCAATCTTTCTTACCATCTATTTCTAAGCTTCTTGTATCTCCTGCCAATATCCAAAGCTCAGTCTGTCTGACTATAAGTGCTAAGAACTCATTTAACTACAATAAGACTTAGGAAACAGTCGCCTGCCACTGCTTGTTTTGTGGATAGCACCTTACGCTTTTGTGTGTCAACACTTCAACACTTCTTTTTAACTGTTGCAAATGATTTCTGTGGTGCCTTGCTATCTCTTATGTCGCCACAAAAGAGTCTGGAGTACTCAGATTCCAGTGTCCCTCTGCATCCATCACTGGGTCTCCCAGAACCACAGACCCTGATTGCTCCGTTCTCCCATCCTGGCTACAATCTCATCCAAAGCACTGACAATGACTTTCTTACTGAAATGTCCTCCCTTCTTTCCTCTCTTAAAATCTTTACTGAACACTCCTCATTCTCCAATATTCCAATCTGTTCCTAAACTCACTTAGCAGCTCTGCTCATTTCTCTGCTCATCTATCCTCTCCCAATCTCAACCTTCAGAAAATACACATATAACCTACTCCACCAATATTCCCACCAAGCTCCTCACCCTCATCATCTTCCATGGCTCTCTCTGTTCTTAAGGAATTCATGTTTGAACAAGTCCATATCTCAGCAATTCCTTGTCTGTTGTACCACCCTCTGAATCTGCACTTACTACAATGCCTCTGCCACTGTTGACCTGCTAAATTGTTTCTCTCTTTGATGCTTTTTTTCCCCCAAAATATACTTTATTCATAAAAATTTGTAAAAAAAAATACATTGCAAAACAGTTCAAAGCAGTTCAAATTTGACATTTCAGAAAGTACAATAGCGATCAGATTCCTTCGATGCAGAACATGAGTTCCTCACAACTCTTTCCATTCCATTTTATAACAATGTACATTTGCATTACACAGCAAAAACATATTTGGTACATACAGCCCGAGGGGTTTTACACAGGTTCCAGCCCCTTGGTTCACTATGGCGGGAGGACCTACAGTGGTCTTTCCCCACTGAGCCTTTGCAGCAGCTGCCCCAGGTTTTAGTGCGTCCTTCAGCATGTAGTCCTGGACCTTGGAGTGTGACAGTCTGCAACATTCAGTCGCGGACAATTCTTTGCACTGGAAGACCAGCAAGTTTCAGGCAGTCTTTCACCAAATTGATGCTCCTCCAGCAGTTGATGTTTATCTCGGTATACGTCCCTCGGAACAGATTGTAGGGCACAGAGTTCAGTGTTACAGAGCTGCTCGTGGTGAACCTTGACAAAAACCACTTCAGCTCTTTCTAGACCTGCTTTGCAAAGGCACGTTCCAGAAGGAGGTGGACAATGGTCTCTTCCCCACCACAGCCACCTCGAGGGCAGCATGTGGAGGTGGTGAAACTCCAGGCATGCAGGAAGGATCTGACGGGGAGCGCCCTTCTCACCACCAGCCAAGCTACATCTTGGTGCTTGTTTGAACGTTCTGGCGATGAGGCATTCTGCCAAATACCTTTGGCAGCCTGCTCGGGGCAGCATCCAACAGGATCCACCATCTCCTTTTCCCATAGGGCCTTAGGGACATTCCGTGCAGACCTCTGCCTGATGGATTTGTGGTCAAAGGTGTTTTCCCGCACAAACTTTTCCATGAAAGATAGGTGGTACGGCACGGTCCAACTGAATGGAGCATTCCGCACAAGTGTGACCAGACCCATCCTTTGCAACACCGGGGACAGATAGAACTGCAGATCCCAGCAAATCAGTCACTGTCTCCCACCTCTGTCATTCTCAATTTCCCATTTCCCCTCCTTTGGCTCTCCACCCATTATAGCACCACTGCCACAGGTGACCTGATAAACTTTGCCATTTCATTCAGTCCCTGAAATGAGAGCGGGGAGGTGTGGTAATTTTACATAGAATTTACAGAGTAGAAACAGGCCACTTGGTACGGGTTGTCTATGCCAGTGTCTATGCTCCACACGAGCTTCCTCCAACCCCTCTTCATCTCACCCTATCAGTATATCCCACCTGCCTGCATTAATTCCATATCCCACTATGCCTTGCTCATTCACGTACCTGTCCAGATGCCTCTTAAATGTTGCTACTGTTCCTGCCTCCACCACCTCCTCAGGTGTGTGCAGAATTTACCCCTTTGATCCCCTTTAAACCTCCTCCCTCTCACCTTAAATCTATGCCCTCTAGTTTTAGTCACCCCTACCATGGGAAACAGACTCTAGCTATCTACCCTATCCATGCCTCTCATAGTTTTATATACCTCTATCATGTCCCCTCTCAGCCTCCTTCGCTCCAGGGAAAACAGACCCAACCTATCCAATCTCTCTTTATAATTCAAGCCCTCCAAACCAGGCGACATCCTTGTGAATCTTTTCTGCACCCTCTCTAGTTTAATCACATCTTTCCTGTAGTGTGGCGACCAGAACTGCATACAGTACTCCAAATGAGGCCTAACCAACATTATGTACAACTGTAACATGACGTCCCAACTCTTGCACTCAGTGCCTCGGCCGATGAAGGCAAGCATGCCAAGCACCGCCTTCACCACCCTCTCTACCTGTGTTGCCACTTTGAGGGAACTATACTTGCACCCCAAGGTCTCTCTGCTCAACAACACTCCCCTGGGCCCTACCATTCACTGTATATGTCCTGCCCTGGTTTAACTTCCCAAAATGCATCACTTCGCACTTGTCTGCGTTAAATTGCATTTACCAATCCCTTGCCCACTTTCCCAGTTTATCTATATCCTGTTGTAACCTTAGACAACCTTCTTCACTGTCCACTATACCACCAATTTTGGTGTCATCTGCAAACTTACTAATCATGCCCCTTACATTCACATCCAGGTCATTAATATATATGACAAACAACAGAGGGTCCAGCACCGGTCCCTGCAGCACACCACTGGTCACCGGCCTCCAATCTGAAAAACAACCCTCCACTACCACCCTCTGCCTCCTATCACCAAGCCAATTTTGTATCCAATTTGCTAGCTCACCCTGGATCCCATGTGTTCGAACCTTCTAGACCAGCCTACCATGCGGGACTTTGTCAAAGGCCTTGCTAATGTCCATGTAGACAACGTCCATTGCCCTGCCCTCATCAATCGTCTTGGTCACCTCCTCGAAAAACTCAATCAAATTCGTGAGACATGATTTCCCACGCACAGTCATGCTGACTATTCCTAATCAGACCATGCCTTTCCAAATGCATATAAATCCTGTCTCTCAGAATCCCTTCCAATAACTTTCCCACCACTGATGTAAGGCTCACTGGCCTGTAGTTCCCTGGCTTATCCCTGCTGCCCTTCTTAAATAAAGGCACAACATTAGATATCCTCCAGTCTTCCGGTACCTCACCCGTGGCTAACGATGATACAAAAACCTCTGCCAGGTCCCCAGCAATCTCCTCCCTTGCTTCCCATAGCATCCTAGGATACACCTGGTCAGGCCCTGGGGATTTATCCACCTTAATGCACTTCAAATCTTCCAACACCTCCTTTGTAATATTGATATGCTCCAGGATATTGCTGTTCCCTCCCTTGTTTTGTCGCCCTTTACTGTTCTTTGTATCTTTCCCATTTGCCATTTCAAGGTTTTGCATGTTTGCATGCTTTTTCTTTTACTTTTTAAAAATTTATTCACGGGCTGTGAGCATAGCAGCAAGACCAGCAGTTATTACCTATCCCTCACTGTCCTTGAGAAGGTGCTGAATCACTGTTTTCCTTTGCCAAGTTAGTTGTCCGTGTCTGTTGTTTTTTGACAAGTAGAGCCCTTGCCGCTTAGTGGTATAAGCTGGTTCTGTATCAGATTAAATTCTTTTTTGAACACTTCCCATTGATATGTCATTTTGCCGATTTACAGATTTGCCCAGTTTACTGTGAACACTCTGTCTTGTTGCATTGAAGTCGACATTTCCTAAATCTAAAATCTTAGCTGTTTCACTTTCTCCCTTTCATACACTCAGTTGATCTCAATCATATTATGTTCATATACCTGTAGACTGTTAACAAAATCTGGCTTATTACTTATTACTAAATCTGGTATTGCCTTCCCTCTTGTTGGTTCTAGGAAATATTGTTGCAGAAAATTATCTTGAACATGCTTAAGAAAGTCACCACCTTTCTGGTATGTGCTGGTCTGCTTATCCCAAGCTATATAAAAGTTCAAATCTCCCATTAAAACCACTCTTCCTTTGCTACATGTTTGTCTAATCTCAGCATTTATACATTCTACCACTTCACAGCTGCTAACAGGGGTCCTCGACATGATTCCCACTATAGTCCATAATCCTCTTCTATTCCTTAATTCTACCTATAAAGTCTCCACTACCTGCCTACCTCTCATTATACCTCTTACCATTGAAGTGATTTTATCCTTAATCACGAAGGCAGCTACTCCCACTCCACCATTTTCTCTATCTTTCCCATAGACCTTATAACAGAATCAAAGAGCCATTTACGGCACAGAAGGAGGCCATTTGGCCCATTGAAGTCCATGCCGGCTTTCTCTGGAGCTGTCCATTCAGTCCCACTTCTCGATCCCCATAACCCTGCAAGTTTATTTCCTTCATGTGGTGATCTTGTTTCCTTTTGAAGTCATTGATTGCCTCTGCTTCCACCACCCTTGTGGGCAGTAAGTTCCAGGTCATTATACCCACTGCATAAAAAAGTTCTTCCTCATATGCACCTACATCTCTTGCCCAAAACCTTCAATCTGTGTCCCCCAGTCCATGTACTGTTAGTTGTCTAACTTATCTAAGCCTGTCATAATGCCTGAAGGGGTGGTAGAGGCAGGAACCCTCACAACATTTTAAGAAATATTTAGCTGAGCACTTGAAATGCCATAGCATACAAGGCTACGGGCCAAGTACTGGAAAATGGGATTAGAGTAGTTAGGTGCTTGATGGCTGACACAGACACAATGGGCCGAAGGGCCTGTTTCTGTGCTGTATAACTCTATGACTCTATGTCCTTCTATTTCTTTCTCCCCCTCTGCTTATCTAGATTCCCCTTAAATGTATCTATGCTATTCCCTGTCGTATTAAGTTCCAAATTCTCACCAATCTCTGGGTAAAGCAGTTTCTCTTGAATCCCCTATTGGATTTATTGGTGGCTGTTTTATGTTTATACATCTCAGTATTGGTCTCCCCCACAAGTGGACCCTTTTCCAGCTCCTTGAGGCCATCTGCTGTACAATTGATCTCGTCAACAATTGCCAGATTTGGCTCAAACGTGGCAAGTGTTACTGTGCTTCAGCCAAAACTACTGACCATTCAAGTATCATTCTGGGGGATGTGAAGAGTTTCCAAGGTACACAGCCATGGTGGCTAGAGGCTCTGCAGTAATGAGGATGGGCACAAAGCTGGAGTCAGAGGGTGGTAATAAGCCAGAGCGGTTCTGGGGCTGAAGGATATTACGGAGGTAAGGATACAACAAGGCAACTGTGTATTGCCAAAAACAGAGGAATTTTGTTGAAGCTTTTCATCTTGCACTCAACAGGACAATTCGCAAGAATACCAATGTAAGGGAAAGCAACAAATTTATACTATATAAGAAGAGAGTGCTTATTGGTTGGCAAGTGGACTCTGATTGGTAGAGGCATTGCCATGGAGAATGCACCAGATTATGGTGACTGCCAAGCTTTGTTTGAAATTTAAACCAGGCAACTTGACTCTGATTGGTCAAGGCATTGCCCCAAGGAATGAACCAGTGAATAGCTGTCACTTAGCAACTGTAGCATTTGAAGGTGAGGATTTTAAAATGTCATGCATTAGAGGAAAGTGTAGGTTATTTCAATCACCTGGTCTCTAGAACATGAAATAGGCAGAACCTAATTTGTTAGTAGTGTCATGAACATGCTATACTGAATGATGATTTTTAATTCATTGGTTGGAAACCTAAATTAAACTTTTTTAAAAAAGCTGGAAACCTAAATTCAACAGCTAAGATGGCCACCACAATTTACATTGAAATACCTCATATTCCAAGGTATTGAGGTGGAGACGCATGTCTGAATAGACCTCATTCAGAACAATGGCTTGAGCAGTTTGAATGAGCTACCTGGTAACACCTTCATTAGCAAGACATTCAAAGTCATCTTGGAACATTAGCACCAGTGGAGACGAACCTCAAGGGGTAAACATTGAAACAGGAAGACCTGAGAGAGATTGGAATACTTAGATAAATAAAAGCAAAATACTGCAGATGCTGGAAATCTGAAAATAAAAACAAGAAATGCTGGAAATACTCAGCAGGTCTGGCAGCATCTGTGGAGAGAGAAGCAGAATTAATGTTTCAGGTCAGTGACCCTTCATCAGAACTGACAGATATTAGAAATGTAAAAGATTTTAAGCAAATAAAACGGGGGTGGGACAAGAGATAAGAAAAGGGAAGGTGTTGATAGGACAAGGTCACAGATAATAGCTGACCAGAAGGTCGTGGAGCAAAGGCAAATGGTATGCTAATGGTGTGGTGAAAGACAAAGCGTTAGTACAGAGAAGGTGTTAACTGACAGAAAAATGAACAGACCTGGCCCCAAGCACAAACATGAAAAAAACAGTGGGTAGGCACAGTACAAAAACAAACTAAACAAACTAAAATAAAATAAACAAAGAAAAAAGAAAAAAGAGAAAAGAAAAAATAACTATAAATAAAAATAAAAAGGGGGCCCCGTCATGCTCTGAAATTGTTGAACTCCATGTTCAGTCCAGTGGGCTGTAGCGTCCCTAATTGGTAAATGAGGTGATGTTCCTTGAGCTTGCATTGATGTTCGCTGGAACACTGCAGCAATCCCAGGACAGAGATGTGGGCATGAGATTGTGGGTGGCGATGTTGAAAAGGCAAGCAACCGGAAGCTCGGGGTCATGGTTTCAGACCGTTTGGAGGTTTTCCACTAAGCGGTCACCCAATCTGCGTTTGGTCTCCCCAGTGTAGAGGAGACCACATTGTGAGCAACGAATACAGTATACTACATTGAAAGAAGTACAAGTAAATCGCTGCTTCATCTGAAAGAAGTGTTTGGGGCCTTGGATAGTGAGGAGAGAGGAGGTAAATGGGCAGGTATTACACCTCCTGCGATTGCAGGGGAAGGTGCCGTGGGAATGAATGAGGTGGTAGGGGTATGGAGGAGTGAACTAGGGTGTTGTGGAGGGAACGATCCCTTTGGAACACTAACAGGGGAAGGGAGGGGAAGATGCGTTTGGTAGTGGCATCACGCTGGATGTGGCAGAAATGGCGGAGGATGATCCTTTGGATGTGGACACAGAGAATAACTGACCAGAAGGTCATGGAGCAAAGGCATGTTAATGGTGTGATACCACCCTGCCTCCTGTAAGAACTCCATTCCATTCTCCCAGTTTCTCCATCTCCAACGCACCTGCTCTGATGATGCAACCTTCCATGACAGCGCTTCTGATATGTCTTCCTTTTACCTCAACCGAGGACTCCCCCCCACTGTGGTTGACAGGGCCCTCAACTGTGTCCGGCCCATTTCTCGCATCTCTACCCTCACCCCTTCCCCGCCCTCCCAGAACCGCGACAGGGTTCCCCTTGTCCTCACTTTCCACCCCACCGGCCTCCACATCCAAAGGATCATCCTCCACCATTTCTGCCACATCCAGCGTGCTACAAGCCCAGTTTACGCAACATGTCATCATAATTTAATCCTTCTAGCTCTGGTATCATTCCAGAGAAATTGCACTGCACCTTCTCCATGTGCAGAAATCTTTATAAACCAACCAACAAGTCCTAAAAAGGCTAATGGAATGTTAGCCTTTATCTCGAGAGGGCTGGAATAGAATGGGGTGGAAGTGATGCTAAAGTTATATAAAGTTCTTGGTTAGACTACACTGGGGGTATTGTATTCCATTCTAGGCACCGCACCTGAGGACAGATATATTGGCCTTGGAGGAAGTACAGTAAACTAGGCTTGTATTTTCTTGAGTATAGAAGACTAAGAGGTGATCTGATTGAGGTGTTTAATGTGATTAAAGAATTTGATAGGGTAAAATCACAGAATTATTACAGCACAGAAGAAGGCTATTTGGCCCATCATGACAGCACTGACTCTCTGAATGAGCAATTCACTCAGTGCCATTCCCCCGCCTTCTCCCCATAACCCTGCGCATTCTTCCTTTTCAGACAACTATCTAATTCCCTTTTGAATGCCTCAACTGAACCTACCTCCACCACACTCTCAGGCAGTGCATTCCAGATCATAACCACTCTCACGTGGTTGTAAACGTTCTTCCTCAGTTCGCCATTGCTTCTTTTGCCAATTACCTTAAATCTGTGTACTCTTGTTCTTGATCCTTTCACAATTGAGAACAGTTTCTCCCTATCTACTCTGACCCCTCATGATTTTGAATACCTCTATCAAACCTCCGCTCAACGTTCTCTTCTCCAAGGAAACAGTCCCAACTTCTCCAATCTATCCTTGTAAATGAAGTTCTTCATCCCTGGAATCATTCTCGTGAATCTATTCTGCACTCTATCCAATACCTTCACATCTTTCCTAAAGTGCCGTGCCCAGAACTGGAAGCAATACTCCATTTGAGACCGAACCAGTGTTTTATATAGTAGATAGAGAGAAACGATTTCCTCCAGTGGCAAGTCCAGAACAAAGGGACTTAATCTCAAGATTTTGCTAGGTTGTTGAGGGGTGATGTCAGGAAGCACCTCTGCACACAAAAGGTGATGGAAATCTGAAACCCTCACCAAAAATATTGTTGAGGCTCAGGGTCAATTGAAAACTTCAAAACTATGATTGATAGATATTTGTTAGGAAAGGTTATTAAGGATGACAGAACCAAGGTGAGTAAATGAAGTGAAGATACAGTTCATCCATAATCTAATTGAATAGCGGAACAAACTCGAGGAACTGAATAGCCTACACCTGTTCCCAAGTTCCCAACTCCCTCTGCCTCTCCATCTCTCCCCAACTTTTAAAGCCTTCTTAAAATTTACTTTTGCTGCCTTTCTGGCTCAGTGTCCATTTCCTTATTTGTTTCCATTTTGTGATGTTCTTTAGATTAAAAACACTTTTGATACTGTTTTTGCTGAAGGTGATTAAAATGGGGAGATTTTATGCTGCATCAGATCTGTTAGAAACATAGGAACACTCTGATCGTTCTTACTTAGATCCAAAGTTCCCAGACATTGAATGCCATCTGCCACAGTTTTGCCACTCCTAGTGTCAACAATTCTTTATAACTTTCTGCTCCCGTTTACCCGACTTACTGTGGTACCTAATTCAGTATTGTCAGCAAACATGGACATATAGCTGCTTCATTTTCTCAGCTCCCGTGTTCCGATGATATTCCTATGGGAGGAAAAGTTTTATCTCTTGCATACTGTGATGTTAAACTGTAATTATTCCAGTTTCACGTTGACTGGCTTGAATTCCCAGCCCACCAGGTACCAAGATTCCCCCAAGTAGGACACTACAGGATTCCTTTTTTTTATTCATTCTTGGGATATGGATGTCACTGGCTAGGCCAGCATTTATTACCCTTCCCTAATTGCCCTTGAGCAGGTGGTGGTGAGTTGGTAAATGCTCTATCCTTGTATGGGCAATTCCTTGATTGAATAGATGTGACCTGGAAAAACAAACCTCTCCTATAGACTAACATTTTTGGATGCTTATGGGCACAGAGCCATGAGAAAAGTGTTCTCATTTGACATGCAAATCTGTGAGATCCTATACATTCTAGTCCTCTACTTCGAGTGCACTTTGTGTTCACATTACTTTCTTAACTTAAATTAAATAGCACATAAAAGGGAACTAGGGTTAGAAGAGTCAATTGACTATGACTCAGTTCAAATGATGTGTAATGCTGATGTGAAATACGATACAAATGGCCATCTAGAAAAAGTCCCAACCGAGTTCTTAAAGGTTTTTTGTTTGCCTTGAATCCAATGGGTGGATTTGGACTGGTAGTCATATTTTAATCTTGTAGGAGGAGCCTGTGTTCAACAGAGAACCTGATATAAATTCCGAGCCAATCTGTTCTCACAGAAGATTTGCCTGATATGATGAGGAGTGAGAGTGAGGTCACTCCTCCTGGTTGCCAATGAAGATGAGGGCTGCCAGTACAGGCTGTGTCGATGTTGATGCTTTCTTCCTGAAAGCCCCTAAGCCTCTTGACCAGCCGAGAGATTGTGGGACCCACTTAACCATCAGCCGAATTCCCCGACCCATGAATGCCTTCATGGTGTGGGCAAAAGATGAGAGGAAGAGGCTGTCTTTGCAGAACCCCAACCTTCAGAACACGGAGCTCAGTAAACTGTTGGGTAAGAATCAGAAAAACAGGGAACAGCCTCAAAGTTTTGTGTTTTGTGTTCTTAAACTGTCTCTCAAAGAAAATAACCACATCTTTGAGAAGTTATATAATGTCAGTCTTTGAAATCTATAGATTGTAGAATTCTGGTTGTGCTATTTCTTTAATAGTACATTATATAAAAATTCAAAGAGAAATGACAATTTTTCTTTCTGACTCTGTATACAAGTGTGTACCAAATTTGTACTTTTCATGTATGTGTGCACATACGTGCAACTGTGTTTATGTCTGTTTACATGTGTCTGAATACACATACTTGCATAGATGCACATATGTGTATGCATGTCTGTATGCATGAGTTTGTGTCCATGCAAGCATTGGCGTTAAAAGAAAGAGAAAGAATTTGCACTTATATAGTGCCTTTCACAATCTCAAGATGTCCCAAAGTGCTTTACAGCCAATTAAGTACTTTTTGAAGTGTAGTCGCTGTTGTAATATAGGAAATGCTGAAGCCAATTTGCGCACAGCAAGCTCCCACAAATAACAATTTGAATGACCAGATACTCTGTTTTAATTATGTTTGTTGAAGGATAAATAGTGGACGTGATAGTAGGGAGAGCTCCCCGCTCACCTTCAAAACAGTGCCATGGGATTTTTTACATGCACCTGAGAGGGCAGACAGGGCCTCGGTTTAACATCTCATCTGAAAGACAACACTTTCGACAGTGCAGCACTGCCTATGTGCTACCAATTGACCCACAGCTGACACCTCTTAAAATCCAGTGCCGTTTTTGGGGTTAGAAAATGCATATGTAATATTTCTCTGTTGATTGAATTAACACAGCCATCACTTTCATTGACATAGCTTCACTCCTGCTGTCTACTAACATCCTTCAGTGCATTAACATTCTCTCAGTTGGTTAATGTTGTGAGTAGCTTAGCCGTACAAATCATGGAGATCCCAGGTTTGATTCCCAGTTCCCAGTCTGTGTTGAGTTAGGGGTTGACCACTTGTGTGGTAACTGGGGTGCTCACATGGCTTCAGTACTGTAGGGTATTGAGAGGAAACCACAGCCATACTGTCCACTACTATCATTGTCTGATAAGCCCCTGGTAATTCTTGAAGGGAAGGAAATTGCAGGGCAAAAGGGAAAGATTGGGAGAGTGGGATTCATTGGATAGCTGTTTTAAAGAGCTGGCAAAGGCACAATGGGCCAAATGGCGTCCTTCTGTTCTATGATTCTGTGATCATAAATATGTTTGATGGACAAATTGTATCAACAGTCAACTGGATTTAAAAACCAACACTTGACTTCACCATCTGTGCAGCATTGAAATTTTACTCCTTTTGGAAGACCTATGGATTTTACTGACTTTCTTAAAAAGACATGTACAAGTACCATCGGCAAGATAATCACACCAACACTTGTGACATGTTGGCATGTTAGAACGTGTCATCCAGTTTCTAAAGAATAGATAAACTTCAAATACGTTGTTTAAGAGTGTTAGGTACTGGTAAAACCACTAATCATGATCCCCACTGAAATTCAGAAAGATCATCAGTCTCAGATTCTCACCGTCAGACCTCAATATAATTCCAGTTCGCTATATTTATTCTGTATTATTCTGCAGCCTAATTGGTTTCAAATAATTTCTTCTGTGATTTACTTTCTTTCTTTTCCTCAAATCAAACTGTAGACTCCCAGCAACACAGATCAAAGGGAGTCACAGATTGGAGCTTTTAAAAACTCTGTAATTGTCATTTGGGAGATTTTTTAAAAATACATGAGTCAGTATGCAAACTAGCATTTAATTCCTTTTTAAAATTTTTAATAGAAGAAGGTAGAAAAAAATATAAAATTGAATCTACCTATTAGGAAAGATTGAATAGGTGCATTTCTCTAGAAAAAAGGAGGCTGAAATGTGACCTGATAAAGTTTATGAGTTTATGAAAGGGTTTGATAGGGTAGAAGTAGAGAAAATGGTTCCATTGTTGGGGAGACAAGAACTAGGGGCCATAAATATAAAATAGACTGTAATAAATCTAATAGGAAATTCAGGAGAAACTTCTTTACCCAGAGAGTGGTTACAATGTGGAACTTGCTATCACATGGCATGGTTCAGGCAAATAGCATAGATGCATTTAAGAGGAAGCTAGCTAAATACATGAGGGAGAAAGGAATGGAAGGATATGTTGATAATGTTAGATGAAGTAAGGTGCGAGGAGACTCTTGTCAGGTATAAACACAGGCATGAATCAGTCGGGCCGAATGGTCTGCTTCTGTGCTGTAAATTCTATGCCATTCAATGAATCTTGTAAATCAGATCAAGGAAGAAATTATTTCTTCAAACAAATTACATGGCAAAGTAAAATCAAATAAATATAAAGCACTGGAATTACATTAGATAGGGATCAGAGTGCACACAACAGATAGTGACCAGCAGAATAGCTGGCCTAACAGAGATCCTATTATCCCCTGAACATGCTGTGCAACTGTACAACCTACAAAGAGAAACTTTTGTCTTCATGGCCTGCACTATTGTGTAAGTTGGAGTCTTAGGAGCTACATATATGAAGTTGAACCATTGGTGGGCAAATATGCATTGATTTGCAGATACCTCCAATTGCATTGTGCTGATATTAACAAAGTTGGATCAAACTGTTTGCAATTTATTCATCAATGAAGGAACAGACACCTAAGGGTCAAGTTTCTGCATGTTATATCAGCACAGTCCAGTCGCAATCAGCCAAACCAGTGCAAAAGATCAGGAATTTTAATTGTATGTAAACCATCTACTTTTAGCCAAAGGTGTTATGGAATATGGGGCAAAGACTGGAACATGGAGTTAGGCCACATCAGCCATTCTCTCACAGAATGGTGGAATAGGCTCTAGGGCCTTAATGGCCGACCTTGTTCCTATGCAAGCGAGTTACGCCCAGAACCACTTCCATTTCTGTTTTCAATTAACCTTTATGCTGGGTTAAGATCAGCTCACCCGAATCAGGACCCGCCCACTAAACTAAGCAAGCCCCCAGATCGAAATCTCAATATTCTGTCAATGGTGCTGGCTCGGGCAGGCTTTTCAAATTGCACCCTTTTTCTATGTGCACAGGCATTAGTAGGCATGTTTTCAAAGTGTTTTTGTTTCAAAACATTTTAATTTACTATGAAATAGACTAGTGTACACCAATAAAACTATTAAATGGTTCAGTATAGCAGAGTTAATGATTCGTCAGACCTGAAATGTTAACTCTGTTTCTCTCTCCACAGATGCTGCCTGACCTGCTGAGTATTTTCAGCATTTTCTGTTTATATGTCAGATTTCCAGCATCTGCAGTATGTTGTCTTTTGTTCAAGAGATAAGCACCCTCCCCTAACTTCAGTATAGTCAATCCATCGTAATTGAAAACTGAAAAAGCAGGGTAGAGACACAGCCAGTTAACAATGTGCTGTACAAAGGCCCAGGATTCGATCCCTGGTCTGTGCTGAGTTAGCAGATTTCAGCAGGTTCCTCCACTGGGTCATTCTAATTGGCCTCAGTGAACTTTGCTGGATAGCACGTCTGCATAGACATTGAATGAGAATAGGATCAGGCTCAGTTTTATTGAGCTCAATGGTAAAATGATCTCCCAGCACACACTCGTCTTGTGATGAATTGTTACTTAGATGAGTTATCCACAAGATTAAATCCCAGCAAGAGTGAGAACCATCATGAGAAGAGCTTGGTCAAAGAGATAGGTTTTAAGGAGCATCTTAAAGGTGGAGAGAAAAGTAGAGAGGCTGAGGGAGGGAATTCCAGAGCTTAGGGCCTTGGTAGCTGAAGGCACAACCACAAATGGTGCAGCAATTAAAATCAGAAATGCACAAGAAGCCAGATTGAAGGAGTGCAGAGATCTCAGAGGGTTGTAGGGCTCAAGGAGGTTACAGAGTTAGGGAGTGGCAAAGCCATGGAGGGATTTGCACACAAGGATGAGAATTTTTAAAGCTAGCGAGCCAGGGTAGGTCAGTGAGCACAGGGATGATGGGTGAATGGAACTTGGTATGAGTTAGGATGCAGTCAAATGAGTTTTGGATGAGCTCAAATTTACCAAGATTGCATAGTTGGAGGCTGGCCAGGACTGCATTGGAATAGTCAAGTCTAGGGGTAACAAAGGCATGGATGAGGAATTCACCAAAAGATGGGAAGGACATTGAGAAAAGAATTGGAATTTGATCAGGATATGTCTCCAAGCAAAGACATAAAGGTTAGAATTGAGTTCTGCACTTGGAGATTACATGAACCAAGAGCCGACCTTGAAAACTGATGTGTAAAGTCAATGCCTCCTGCTGAATGTTCTGCCCATTCATTTGAAAAAATACCTTATTTATTTATCTAGGTAGTTCATGAACTCAGAATGTCCCAAAGTGCTTTACAGCCACTGTGTTTGCTAAAATGGCTACACTTGAAAAGTAATTAATAAGATACTGTGAAGAGGTTAGGTTTCAGAATGCACTTCTTGATGGTGGTGGTGGTTAGTTAGTGGAAACAGATTCTATAGTAGCCTCCAAAAGGATAAATGAAAGAGAAAAATTGCAGGGATATACAGAAAGAGTGGGGCAGTGGGACTCATTGAATAACTAATTGAAAAGAGCCAGTGCAGACTCGATGAGCCGAACAGCCTCCTTCTGATATAAAAACAAGAAATGCTGGAATCACTCAGCAGGTCTGGCAGCATCTGTGGAAAGAGAAGCAGAGTTAACGTTTCGGGTCAGTGACCCTTCATCGGAACTGATGCTGTACTATTCCATGATTCTATGACTCTATGCAATTAAATACTCTATAAATACGGGTTCTTCCTTTCTGAAAGTGCATTTCTAACACCATGCTCAACCAGTCTCAATGTTTCTCTTTATTTCATTTTCCAGGGCGGTGTTGGAAATCGCTTACTGTGGTGCAGAAGCGGCCGTACATCCTGGAAGCAGAGAGGCTGCGGGTGGTACATATGCTGGAGTATCCCAACTACAAATACAGGCCGCGAAGGAAAAGCCAAACTCGTGGCCCCTACAGGAATGGCATTTCTGTCCACAGGGATTGTGCTGACCAACAGGAATTGGCAGGCCATCAAGACAAGGAACTCTCCATCAGCACACAGGCAATGGACCAGATATCTCCCCCAAACCTTCCCCCATCTGCCAAGCAGGAAATGTTCCCCTTTGAGAAACAACCTCCAGTCGCCAGTGGGCAACTTACTGACCCACAGTGCGCACCAGAAATGGGGAATGGGCTGACAGGGATGGACTGTCCAATGTCTCATCCTGTTTATAGACATCCTCAACCTGACTGGAGTATATACTGCAGCCAATCTGACCAGACAAACCCACTGCCCCCTCCCCACAATACGACGCTGTGTTACCACAACATGGCAGTAGGACCCACTCCGTTGCTCGGAACTTTAGCTCACTGCTGTGGTCAGATCTGTCAAGCTCCACAAGCAGTAAATGACTTGGAAGCCCTGGACAGTTTGTGCTGTGCTGAACTGCTGGCTGATGTGGATCGCAATGAGTTTGACCAGTACCTCAACAATGACTCCTGGTCTGATCCATTTGGCCATGCACTGAATGAAAAGGTCTTTGGGTGCAATGACACTGCTGAAACAGATCTTGTGTCAGTGTTGGCTGATATGAACACAACCTGTTACAATACCATTTCCAGATTCATTTGACACACTCACATTGCAGTACTGAGGGAGCACTATACTGTCAGAGGTGCAGTCCTTCAGAGGAGACATCAAACCGAGGCCCCATCTATCCCCACAGGTGCATGTAAAAGATCCCATGGCGTTATTCAAAGAAGAGCAGGGGAGCTCTCCCTGAATGTCCTGGTCCAATATATATCACTCAACCAACACCCTTAAAAAACAGATATCTGATCATTATCACATTGCTGCTTGTGGGAGCTTGCTGTGAAGAAATTGGCTGCCGTATTTCCTACGTTACAACAGTGACTACACTTCTAAAGTACTTAATTGACTGTAAAGCACTTTGGAAACATCCAGAAGTTGCTATATAAAAGCATGTCTTTTGGTCTGTCTTTCTTTTTCTTGCTTTCTCAGCCAGTGTATACAGCTAATGGAAGTGAGAGCATTGTAAGTACTTTATTATGGAGAGAAAGTTACAATATATTATCATATACGTCACAGCAATAATAAGTAGGTAAAGGGCTTAGGTGATCAACCAATAAATACATTGAAGTATTAGCTTCGGGTTTATGTTAAAACATTTGTTTTATGCTGCTAGGGGCATAAAGATTGAAGAGCAAGTCAATGCAGATCAATCTGGTGGACCTCCTAAATGGAGACTGACAGTCAGAGGAGCTTACTTGCGTATCTCGGCGGTGAAGGGAGCTCCAAAAGAAGAGGGAAAAAATGAACAAAATTATTGGAGGACAATGCTTTGTTAAAAGTAAAGGATTATCACTAAGGTTTGATTCTCTGGTACATTTTATAGGTAGGGCCATATTCCTTGGTGTGGTTACTTTGGTAATTCTCTGGCTATAGCTCAGCCTTAAGCAATGGGGATTGGGGGAGGGTCAGGAGGTTGGAGGAAGGTGCTGGAATCAATTGAGAAGTCTTTAAGAGAGATCTGCTATTTAACTAATGGGAATTGGGTAAAGAGAAATCAGATGACATCTCAGTCATTGCTAAATTATAAGGAAAGGTTTAGTCTTTCTTGATGAGCTGTGCAAAATCTGGAGTCAGTTTATCAACTAGAGTTCTGCAGGAGAATCAGAAGATTAGCAGTAAATAGTTTCATTAGTGACTTGAGTCTGGAAAACGAGTGGGCACTGCCTCGCTTTTTATGGATCCTAGTTCTCTTTCCACCTTGAAACTTCACTGTGCGGTATTCTCACATGAACCTTGAACACATTTGTATGAAATTCCTTGCTTTATTATTTTATTAGAGTGTTTTCCAAGAAATTTCAAACAAAAGTTTAAGTGCCCATATGCCAATATCACATCCTATAATTTCAAGGCCATTGATAGAGAGCACTTGACGGTGATTGCCAGAGCAAGGCTAAAGGGGTGGAACGCAATACAAAAGACATACGGATGAATTGTTCAAGGCTAGGCTCCCAACATTGAGCCTAATTTATTGGGAGCACGGATCAGAGGGTTGGAGGAGATCAATACTCCCGATTCTCCGCTCTCAATTTTCCAGCGATTTCTGGAGTGCAGACTTACAGAACGCATCCTAAAGATTAAGGACTCCCTTGATATTAGCAGTGGCTTACCCACCCACAATGACAGGAATTAGAAAGGAAGGTAGGTCCTCTGGACTCACTCAAAATATTGGAGCTCAAGACCCCAGACAGCAGCAAAGCATGGTTGCTAAATTGTGACCAATGTCCTTTCTGGGGAATGAACTTGCTGGGGATAATTTGCCGGGAACATGCTGACAGCATATGACCATGCCTGTCGGGAAATCACCACTGCACTCCCCACAATTTTCCTCCATTAAGGTTGCTTACTACACACAGCTTGGCAGGACAGACTCAGGAGAGCAACAGTGCTATTTCTACACAAACTCATTGAACTGATGCATAGTACAGTTAGGCACAAGCAACTCAATATAGGTGTTGGCTAAATGGGGGAAGGGAACCAATAGTGTCACAAAGATGAAACTTCAGATAAAGGGATAAGTCATAAAATTAATATATTTAAGAAGGTGGAAAAAGTGAAGATCTGTAAAGGTTACTTGTGGATGGTTTTTTTGTTTCTCACTGTTTCTATTTTTCATTTCCAGAGGTTATTGCTGACTATATAAATAAACAGTTTGCATAGAAGACAAGGACAATGTTTGTTGTTTGAGAGTGACTTTGCCTATTTTTTTAAGTTGCCCTGTTGTGTCCAAGCCAGAATGTTATACATTCAGGTCTTAGTTCAGCACTTGAGTGCATAATCTGCGCTGACCCTCCAATGCAGGACTGTGGGAGCTCAATATGGTTAGCATTTTTTCCTTCAGATCAGATCAAATTGAGGCCCTGTCTGCCCAGGAGGATGCTGAAGATCTGATGTGTTATTCTAAAAAGAGCAGGGTGTTCTCCTGGAGTCCTGGACACATTACCTCACTCAATAAACATCACCGAAAGCAGTTTAATTTGTCATTCATCTCAAGGCTGTTTGTTGTCAACTTCTGTGCCACAGCACTTCAAAGTAATTCATTGTATGCAAAGCAATTTGAGATGTTTCTGAGAGACAAGTCATAAATGCATATCTTTGATATATTTTCTTTGCTCCCTTTTCTTGGGTCTTCCCACACTACCTGTCACCCTTGCCCCACAATGTGGATGGACAATCTTTGATCATCGACCAATACCAATCAATGCATATGAGCATTGGCGATGAGCTTGACTTTCCAATTACCACCAATAGCTCATGAAAGATTGTCAGTGTGACACGTGTCCTACCAGCACACAATGCAATGCACCGGGGCTTCCACATACTGCTAGTTCCCTGAAACACAGCCATGCCAAGCTACAAAACCTGGAAAAGCTGACAACTGAAAAAAAACAATGTACAACTGAAAGGCCAGCTCTGAACCAAGGGCAATGATCAAAATTATTGTTTCAAGGCAGCTGAGTCATTGAAAAGGGATTTCAAGATTTCTCTCAATATATTGGGATTTGATTCTTCAATTCAGATTGGTTTCCTGAGAAAACGGAAGCCCAGTGGCCTCACAGCAGCTAGCCAAGATGAAAGTTCAATGAGATAAAAATTTATTATGACTTAAGATGTAGCTATATGCAATATTCCATCAGCTGTACAAAATTTGCAGTGGTGGATTTACACATTGTTGAAGGGATCAATGAGTTCGGACAGTACAAAATGTAATTACTGACAGCTCGCCCGTCACCACCCCACCCCCCACCCCTCACCCCGCTAAAGGCAATCTTGATTTTTGACACCTTATTTTCCAGCATTTTGAAGTGTCAAGAATTAGCTGAAGGTTGTGGAGACACTGTGGTGCAAATGGTGTTTATCTTAACTCAGTCATTAGCAATCTTACATCTTGATCAGGAGATTGTGCGCCCAAGTCCCACTCCAGAAACCTAAGTGCATAATCCGGGCTGACACTCCCAGTGCAGTGCTGAAGGAGTGCTGCACTCTCAGATGTGCTATCTTTCAGCTGAGACATTAAACCGAGGCCCTACCCTACCCTCTCAGGTGCCCATCAATAAAACATCCAACTGCACTCTTTAAAGAAAAACAGGGGAACTCTCCTGGCCAAGTAATCTTATTAAAAGCAGATTATCTGGTCATTCATTATCTCATTTCTGGTTGTGGGATCTTGCTGTGCACAAACTGGCTGTCACATTTCCTATATTAAAATAGTGACCACACTTCTAAAGTACTTCATTGGTTGCAGCACCTGAGGTTGTGAAAGGCACTATATAAATGCAAGTCTTTCTAAATAATCCCTCTTGTGTCCACTTTTTTTTAGAGTAACTCAACCAAACAGGTCCACCATATTAATTTCAACATTTATAAATAAAATTGCACCAAAAAAATACAGTTCTAAAGACATTTTCTAAATGGACAGCATATCACTGTATCTTCATCACCCACTTGATCAGGATGAGTTGAGAGGTCATCTCTGTTTATGCATGCCTTCCATCTGCACATCTCCCACATTTTGCACTTCATGCTAATTTAAAGGGTTAGCTTGCAATTCAAGGAGAGATCCAGCAAAATGCATCCCTGCCCGATTTCCTGATCCACTACTGATGTGATCGATCCTGCCATGTTGGAAATTCCTCCCTGTACTTGCAGTGAAGTTACTGGAGTCACTGAACCACCACTCAAAACTAATAAGTCCTGAATTCAAGTAGCCATTCTAGCAGACTTCCACTGTAAGTGTAGAATAGCTCTGCCATAATGACTGCAAACTCAGTCAAGTCCTGCAAACCTTAAGTGCATTGTTCCAGGAAGTGGAGCCTCCACTCTCCCCAAGCAGATCGGTGATGTAAAGGCAGTGCAGGACCTGGGACAGGGACCCCCTAAGTCAGAGGTTCCCACTCTGGCAGCATCTGTGGAGAGAGAAGCAGAGCTAACATTTCAAGTCAGTGACCCTTCTTCAGAACTGGCAAATATTAGAATGTGAAAGGTTATAAGCAAGTAAAGCGGGGGTGGGGGCAAGAGATAACAAAGGAGAAGGTGTAGATAGGACAAGGTCACAGAATAGCTGACCAGAAGGTCATGGAGCAAAGGCAAACAATATATTAATAGTGTGTGGAAAGACAAAGCATTAGTACAGATAGGGTGTTAACGGATTGAAAATTGAACAGCCGCAAGTACAAACATGAAAAAAAACAGTGGGTGAGCAAAAAGAACAAACTAAGATGAAATAAAACAGAACAAACACAAAAAAAAAATTTTTAAAGGAAAAAGAAAAAAATAACTAAAAATAAAAGTAAAATGGGGGGCCCGTCATGCTCTGCAATTATTGAACTCAATGTTCCGGCAGGCTGTAGTGTGCCTAATCGGTAAATGAGATGCTGTTCCTTGAGCTTGCGTTGATGTTCACTGGAACACTGCAGCAATCCCAGGACAGAGATTTGAGCATGAGAGCAGGGGGGAGTGTTGAAATGGCAAGCAACCGGAAGTTTGGGGTCCTGCTTGCAGACTGAGCGGAGGTGTTCCGCAAAGCAGTCACCCAGTCTGCGTTTGGTCTCCCCAGTGTAGAGGAGACCACATTGTGAGCAGTGAATACAATATACTACATTGAAAGAAGTGCAAGTAAATCGCTGAAAGGAGTGTTTGGGGCCTGGGATAGTGAGGAGAGAGGAGGTAAATGGGCAGGTATTACACTTCCTGTGATTGAAGGGGAAATGGCATGGGAAGGGGATGAGGTGGTGGGGGTAATGGAGGAGTGGACCAGGGTGCCACAGAGGGAACAATCCCTTTGGAATGCTGACAGGAGAAGGGAGGGGAAGATGCGTTTGGTAGTGGCATCATGCTGGAGGTGGCGGAAATGGTGGAGGATGATCCTTTGGATATGGAGGCTGAAGGGGTGGAAAGTGAGGACAAGAGGTACCCTATCGCAGTTCAGGGAGGGAGAGAAAGGGATGAGAGTAGAGGTGCGGGAAATGGGCCGGACACGGTTGAGGGCACTGTCAACCACAGTGGGGGGGAATCCTCGGTTGAGGAAAAAGGAAGGCATATCAGAAGCGCTGTCATGGAAGGTAGCATCATCAGAGCAGATGCGTCGGAGGCGGAGAAACTGGGAGAATGGAATGGAGTCCTTACAGGAGGTAGGGTGTGAAGAAGTGTAGTCGAGGTAGCTGTGGGAGTCGGTGGGCTTATAATGGATATTAGTAGACAGCCTATCCCCAGAGATGGAGATAGAGAAGTCGAGGAAGGGAAGGGAAGTGTCAGAGATGGACCATGTAAAGATGATAGAAGGGTGGAAATTAGAAGCAAAGTTGATAACGTTTTCCAGTTCGGGGCGGGAGCAGGAAACGGCACCGATACAGTCATCAATGTACAGGAAAAAGAATTGGGGGAGGGGGCCTGAGTGGGACTGGAACAAGGAATGTCCAACATATCCCACAAAAAGACAGGCATAACTAGGACCCATGCGGGTACCCATAGCAACACCTTTTACTTGAAGGAAGTTAGTGGAGTTGAAGGAGAAGTTGTTCAACGTGAGAACAAGTTCAGCCAGGCGGAGGAGGGTGGTGGTGGATGGGGACTGGTTGGGCCTCTGTTCAAGGAATAAGCGGAGAGCCCTCAAACCGTCCTGGTGGGGGATGGAGGTGGACGTCCATAGTGAAGAGGAGGCGGTTGGGGCCAGGAAACTGGAAATTGTCAAAATGACGTAGGGCATCAGAAGAGTCACAGATGTAGGTGGGATGAGACTGGACCAGCGGAGAAAAGATAGAGTCAAGACAGGAAGAAATAAGTTCAGTGGGGCAGGAGCAGGCTGACACAATGGGTCTGCCGGGACAGTCCTGTTTGTGGATTTTGGGAAAGAGGTAGAAGCGGGCTCTGGGGTTGTGGGACTATGAGGTTGGAAGCTGTAGAGGGAAGATCTCCAGAGGAGATGAGGTCAGTGACAGTCCTGTGGACAGTAGCTTGATGTTCGGTGGTGGGGTCATGGTCCAGAGGGAGGTAGGAAGAAGTGTCTGAAAGTTGGCGCTGAGCCTCTGCAAGGTTGTATGCAATACAACAACAGCACCACCCTTATAGAACATAGAACATAGAACATTACAGCACAGTACAGACCCTTCGGCCCATGATGTTGTGCTGAACCTTTAACCTACTCTAGGATCAAACTACCTACATACCCTTCATACTACTATCATCCATGTACCTATCCAAGAGTCGCTTAAATGTCCCTAATGTATCTGCTTCTACTACCACCGCTGGCAGTGCATTCCACGCACCCACCACTCTCTGTGTAAAGAACCTACCTCTGAATCCCCCCTAAACCTTCCTCCAATCACCTTAAAATTACGCCCCCTGGTGATAGCCCTTTCCACCCTGGGAAAAAGTCTCTGGCTATCCACTCTATCTATGCCTCTCATCATCTTGTACCCCTCTATCAAGTCACCTCTCATCCTTCTACGCTCCAATGAGAAAAGCCTCTCTCAACCTTTCTTCGTAAGACATGCCCTCCAGTCCAGGCAGCATCCTGGTAAATCTCCTCTGCACCCTCTCTAAAGCTTCCACATCTTTCCTATAATGAGGCGACCAGAACTGAACACAATATTCCAAGTGTGGTCTAACAAGGGCTTTATAGAGCTGCAGCATAACCTCGCGACTCTTAAACTCAATCCCCCTGTTAATGAAAGCCAACACACCATACGCCGCCTTAACAACCCTATCAACTTGGGTGGCAACTTTGAGCGATCTATGGACATGGACCCCAAGATCCCTCTGTTCCTCCACACTACCAAGAATCCTATCTTTAAGCCTGTATTCTGCATTCAAATTCGACCTTCCAAAATGAATCACTTCACACTTTTCCAGGTTGAACTCCATCTGCCACTTCTCAGCCCAGCTCTGCACCCCGTCAATGTCCCGTTGCAACCTACAACAGCCTTCCACACTATCCACAACTCCAGTAACTTTCGTGTCATCAGCAAACTTGCTAACCCAGCCTTCCACTTCCTCATCCAAGTCATTTATAAAAATCACAAATAACAGAGGTCCCAGAACAGATCCCTGCGGAACACCACTGGTCACCGAGCTCCAGGCTGAATACTTTCCATCTACTACCACCCTCTGTCTTCTATGGGCCAGCCAATTCTGTATCCAGACGGCCAACTTTCCCTGTATCCCATGCCTCCTTACTTTCTGAATGAGCCTACCATGGGGAACCTTATCAAACGCCTTGCTAAAATCCATATACACCACATCCACTGCTCTTTCTTCATCAACGTGTTTTGTCACATCTTCAAAGAATTCAATAAGGCTTGTGAGGCATGACCTGCCCCTCACAAAGCCATGCTGACTGTCTCTAATCAAACTATGCTTTTCCAAATAATCATAAATCCTGTCTCTCAGAATCCTCTCCAATAATTTGTCCACTACCGATGTAAGACTGAACTGGTCTATTATTCCCAGGGTTATCCCTATTCCCTTTCTTGAACAAGGGAATAACATTTGCCACCCTCCAATCATCTGGTACTACTCCAGTGGACAGTGAGGACGCAAAGATCATCGCCAAAGGCGCGGCAATCTCTTCCCTCGCTTCCCGTAATACCCTTGGGTATATCCCGTCTGGCCCCGGGGACTTATCTGTCGTCATGTCTTTCAAAATTTCCAGCACATCCTCCCTCTTAACATCAACCTGTTCGAGCATGTCAGCCTGTTTCACACTGTCCTCACAAACGACCAGGTCCTTCTCAGTAGTGAATACTGAAGCAAAGTATTCATTTAGGACCTCCCCTACCTCCTCCGACTCCAGGCACAAGTTCCCTCCACTATCCCTGATCGGCCCTACCCTCACTCTGGCCATCCCCTTGTTCCTCACATAAGTGTAGAACGCCTTGCGATTTTCCTTAATCCTACCCGCCAAGACTTTTTCATGTCCCCTTCTAGCTCTCCTAAGTCCATTCTTCAGTTCCTTCCTGGCTACCTTGTAACCCTCTAGAGCCCTGTCTGATCCTTGCTTCCTCAACCTTAAGTAAGCTTCCTCTTGACTAGCTGTTCCACATCTCTTGTCATCCAAGGTTCCTTCACCCTACCATCCCTTCCTTGCCTCATCGGGACAAACCTATACAACAGTTGCAGCAAGTGCTCCCTAAACAACCTCCACATTTCTGTCGTGCATTTGCCTGAGAACATCTGTTACCAATTTATGCTCCCCAGTTCCTGCATTGTAATTTCCCCTCCCCCAATTAAATATTTTCCCTTATCTGCAGGTTTGATGGCCATGTCAGGGTTAGACCTGAGAGAACGGAGTGCCACAAGTTCAGAGGGGGACAGGTTAGAGTGAGTGAGGGGGGCAGAGAAATTGAGATGACCAATGTCGCGCCGACAGTTTTCAATGAAAAGATCAAGAGCGGGTAAGAGGCCAGGGAGAGGTGTCCAGGTAGAGGGAGAATGCTGGAGGCGGATGAATGGGTATACAGGGCCCTCAACTGTGTCCGGCCCATTTCCCGTACCTCTACCCTCACCCCTTCCCCTCCCTCCCTGATCAGTGACAGGGTTCCTCTTGTCCTCACTTTCCACCCCATCAGCCTCCATATCCAAAGGATCATCCCCCGCCATTTCCACCATTCGCCAGCGTGATGCCACTACCAAACGCATCTTCCCCTCCCTTCCTTCTCCTGTCAGCATTCCGAAGGGATCGTTCCCTCTGTGACCCCCTGGTCCACTCCTCCATTACCCCCACCACCTCGTCCCCTTCCCATGGCACCTTGCCCTGCAATCCTAGGAGGTGTAATACCTGCCCATTTACCTCCTCTCTCCTCACTATCCCAGGCCCCAAACACTCCTTTCAGGTGAAGCAGCGATTTACTTGTACTTCTTTCAATGTAGTATACTGTATTCGCTACTCACAATGTGGTCTCCTCTACATTGGGGAGACCAAACGCAGACTGGGTGACCGCTTTGTGAAACACCTCCGCTCAGTCTGCACGCAGGACTCCGAGCTTCCGGTTGCTTGCCATTTCAACATAACACCCTTCTCTCATGCTCACATCTCTGTCCTGGGATTGCTGCAGTGTTCCAGTGAACATCAACGTAAGCTCGAGGAACAGCATCTCATTTACTGATTAGGCACACTACAGCCTGCCGGACTGAACATTGAGTTCAATAATTTCAGAGCATGACGGGCCCCCCATTTTGCTTTTATTTTTAGTTATTTTTTCTTTTTCCTTTTTTTAATATTTTTTTGTGTTTGTTTTATTTTATTTCATCTTAGTTTGTTCAGTTTGCTTAACCACTGTTTTTTTTCATGTTTGTACTTGCAGCTGTTCAAGTTTCAATCCGTTAACACCCTATCTGTACTAATGCTTTGTCTTTCAACACACTATTAACATATTGTTTGCCTTTGCTCCACGACCTTCTGGTCAGCTATTCTGTGACCTTGTCCTATCTACACCTTCTCCTTTGTTATTTCTTGCCCCACCCCCGCTTTACTTGCTTATAACCTTTTACATTTCTAATATTTGCCAGTTCTGAAGAAGGGTCACTGACCTGAAACGTTAACTCTGCTTCTCTCTCCACAGATGCTGCCAGACCTGCTGCATATTTCCAGCATTTCTTGTTTTTATTTCGGATTTCCAGCAGCCGCAGTATTATACTTTTATTTTAGTTCCCACTCTTAGGCCTGCAGATAGTACCCATGAGTTGCACAGGACAATAAGAAGCAGGAGTCGGGGTCCACCTGTGGATCTGGCTGGACATCCGAAAGCACGGAGAAAACAAAATTTTGGATGGGATTTAAAGCAGATTCTTTCCTCTCTTTCTCTTCCTTTTTTTCTCTTTCTCTCACTGTCTCTTCTCTTTTTCTCCTCTCTTCCTAGCTTTTTATCCCCCCCTCGGCTGGTGCCACCTGAGCTCCTTCACTTTGGGTCCTTCTTCTGTGAACTTCTAGCCAAGGGCAAGTCCTTGATATAGAAACTCAGAAATAATGGACCACAGACAATACTTTTGGGAGATGTACTTTCTATCCAAAGCAGACACTCCTCAAGTTTCCTCTCCCTTAAATATCACACTTTCATTTCCATTGATATGGATTTGAGCTCTCATCATGTCTTGACTTCTGGCCATTTGTTAATCAGGTCTGAACCAATTATACTGCTCTGCGGGGTGCCTCTATGCACCCTGAATCTTCGGATACTTGCACAGTAGTCACAATGTCATTCTTTGCATCATTTTGTACTATATATAGGTCCTGGCATCAATAGCTAGTCATCTCTGAAAATAAATTCAGCAGCCAAATGGTTATTAGCTGAATCAGTAGAGTGGGCAGAGTGCCAATG
The DNA here is from genome assembly GCF_036365525.1 of Heterodontus francisci. Lineage (NCBI taxonomy): Eukaryota > Metazoa > Chordata > Chondrichthyes > Heterodontiformes > Heterodontidae > Heterodontus > Heterodontus francisci. The sequence continues at coordinate 45,554,212 of NC_090401.1, forward strand.
TTGGTTTTGTGTATCTTGGCAGATATTGGGATGTTGGATGTTTCCTATTTCAACTCAATACCAGAGTGATATCAGTTATTTTATTCACACATGGAATGTGGGTATCATTGGCAAGGCCAGCATTTATTGCCCAGCCCAAACTGCCCTTGAGAAGGTAGTGGTGAACCACCTTCTTGAACCACTCCAATCCATGTATTGTAGGTACACCGACAGTGCTGTTGGCTTCCAGGGTTTTGACCCAGTAACAACAAAGGAACGGCGACATATTTCCAAGTCAGGAAAGTGTGTGGCTTGGAGGGGAACTTGCAGGTGGTGGTGTTCCTGTGCACCTGCTGCCCTTGTTCTTCTAGGTCAAGGGTCAGCAACCATTTATATTTGAAGAGTCTTTTTTTTTTAATTTGCTGCAAAATAAAAACTATTGAGAGTTGCAAGATGAAATTTCGGTATTTCTAAACCAAATTGCCAAATGTCTCTGATAGAATGCGATATTTGCATATATAATAAATAAAATATATTGAATTTATGTATCAATAGAAAAACTATTGAAATTAAAATAGACCTAACACTGAGTTATTGAGTTTTTTTTTACTTTTTTGATACTATTTTGCCAGTAAAACATCTTTAAAACAAACTATAACTTAAGATGCATAGATTTAAGACAATTTTTTCAGCTATTGATTCACGTGATTTAAAAAAAGCATCTAATAGCACATTCAGAATAATTTAGCATCTCAGCTATATTAGAAACAATAATAGTCACAACAATAAAATCTATTCCTCAAATCAAAGGCATTAGTTATAACTATGGTGTAACTATACCACTCAAAACAGGTTTATTTCAAGCACAATGATGTTTTTTGAGACAATAATCATTTAACACCATAAAGTACAATATAACAATTAGCTTTTTATCTCCATAATAAAAACACGGCTCTTACTTTTCTTGACTTGATATTTTTTTAGGCTTTTTCATGTTAATACAATCCAACTGGAAAAGGTTGGGAGCCATAAATGAGATCTTAAAGAGCTGCATGTGGCTCTAGACCCACAGGTTGTGGGCCCTTGTTCTAGATGGTGGGGTTGCGGGTTTGGAAGGTGCTGTTGAAGGATCCTTGCCGAGGTGCTGCAATGCATCTTGTAGACGGTACACACTGTAGCCAAGGTACTGTAGCCATGGTGCACCAGTTCTGAAGGGAGTGACTGTTGAAGGTGGTTGATGGGGTGCCAATCAAGCGGGCTCCTATGTCCGGAATGGTATCAAGCTTCTTGAGTGTTGTTGGAGCTGCACTCATCTAGGCACGTGGAGATTATTGCATCACACTACTGATTTGAGCTGCATAGATGTTGGAAAGGCTTTGGGGAGTCAGGGGGTGAGTTACTTGGCACAGAATACCCAGTCTCTGACATGCTCTTGTAACCACAGTATTTATGTGGTTCCTCCAGTTAGGTTTCTGGTCAATAGTTACCCTCAGGTTGCTGATGGTGGGGGATTCAGTAATGGTAATTCCATTGAATATCAAGGGGAGATTGTTAGACTCTCTCTTGTTGGAGATAGTTATTACCTGGCACTTGTGTAGCACACATGTTATTTGCCACTTTTCAGCCCAAGCCACACTGTTGTCCAAGTCTTGCTGCATGCGGCGATGAACTGCTTTAGTGTCTGAGGAGTTGTGAATGATACTGAACACTGTGAAATCATCAGCAAACATCTCCACTTCTGACCTTATGATGGAGGGAAGTTCATTGATGAAGCAGCTGAAGGTGGTTGGACCTAGGGCACTACCCTGAGGAATTCCTGCCGCAGTGTTTTTGGACTGAGATGATCGCCCTTCAACAACCACAACCATCTTCCTTTGTGCTAGGTATGACTCCAGTCCAGTTTATCCCCAAATTTCCATTGACTTCAGTTTTACTAAGACTCCTTGATGCCACACTTAGTCAAAAGCTATATTGATGTCAAGGGCAGTCACTCTCACCTTACCTTTTCATGATAAATTCAGCTCTTTTGTCCATGTTTGGACCAAGGCTGTAATGAGGTTTGGCGCTGAGTGGCCCTGGTGGAACTTAGCTGAGCATCAGTGAGCAGGTTATTGCTGAGTAAGTGCCACTTGACAGCACTGTTCATGACACCTTCCATCACTTTATTGATGATTGAGTCTAGACTGATGGGTGTTAATTGGCTGGATTGGATTTGTCTTGATTCTTGTGGACAGGACATACCTTGACAATTTTCCACATCATCAGGTAGAAACCAGTAATAGCTGTACTGGAACAGCTTGGCTAGAGGCACGGGTAGTTCTGGAGCACAAGTCTTCAGTACTGCTGTTGGGATGTTGTCAGGGTCCATAGCCTTTGCTGTATCCAGTGCCTGCAGCCGTTTCCTGATATCACATAGAATGAATTGGATTGGCTGAAGACTGGTACCTGTGATGCTGGGACCTCAGGAGGAGGCCAAGGTGGATCATCCACTCAGCATTTCTATCTGAAGATGGTTGAAAAGCTTCAGCCTTGTCTTTTGAACTGATATGCTGGGCACCCCACATCGTTGAGGATGGGGATGTTCATGGAGCTACCTCCCCCAATTAGTTGTTTAATTGCTCCCCTCGTGCCTGGATGTGGCAGGACTGCAGAGCTTTGATCTAATCCATTGCTTGTGGGGTCACTTTGCTCTGTCTATAGCATACTGCTTCTGCTGTTAATATGCATGTAGTCCTATCTTGTAGCTTCACCAGGTTGGCACCTCATTTATAGGTACACCTTATGCTGTTCCTGGCATCCTCTCCTGCATTCCTCATTGAACTAGGGTTTGGTCCCCTGGCTGGATGGTAATGGTAGACTGGGGGATATGCCAGGCCAAAAGGTTACAGATTGTGGTTGAATACAATTGTGCTGCTGCTGATGAACCACAGCAACTCATGGATGCCCAGTTTTGAGCTGCTAGATCTGTTCAAAATCTATCCCATTTAGCACGGTGATAGTGGCATACAACACAATGGAGGGTGTCCTCAGTGTGAAGATGGGTCTCTATCTCCACAAAGACTATGCAATGGTCACTCCTACCAATACTGTCATGGATAGATGCATCTGTGACAGATAGGTTGGTGAGGATGAGGTCAAGTAGGTTTTTCCCTTGGGTTGGTTCTCTCATCACCTGCTATAGGTCCAATTTGGCAGATATGTCCTTCAGGACTCAGCCCGTTCAGTCAGTAGGAGTGCTAATAAGCCATTCTTGGTAATGGACTTTGAAGTCCCCCCACCGCCCCGCCCGTCCCGCCCCGAGTTTATTCTGCGCCCTTGCTACCCTCAGTGCTTCTTCCAACTGGTGTTCAACATGGAGGAGTACAGAGTCATCAGCTGAGGGAGGGTGATAATTGTTAAATTCTAGAAAGCTTGTTTTGGCAGGATAATTCTGGAGCCTATATTTACTCAGTTTCACATTTATTGTGCAGAATAAAAGGATTACAAAAATGTAACTCCTCATTCAAATCCTCCCCCAGTCTCAGTGAGTGTCTGCTTATAAGCGCTCAACTAAGACTCCAATTAGCACCCTTCACCAGCAAACCATTGACACACAATTAACAGATTAACGGTACGCAGCAGGAGGTTTCCTGGCTCAAGCTTGATCTGATGCCATGAGTCTTCATGGTATCCAGAGTCAATGTTGAGGACTCCCAAGGCCACTCCCTCTTGACTGTGTACCACTGCACCCCCACCTTTGGTGGATCTGTCCTGCTGGTGGGACAAGGCATACCCTGGAAATGGTGATGGAAATCTGGAACATTGGCTGAAAGGTAGGATTCTGTAAGTATGGCTATATCAAGCTGTTGCTGGCTAGTCTGTGGGACACTTCTCCTAATTTTGGCACGAGTCCCTGGATGTTATTGAGGAGGACTTTGCAGGGTCGACTGGGCTAGGTGTGCATTTGTCATTTCTGATGCCTAGATTGATTCTGGGTGATCCAATTTTATTCTCATTAGACTTTTCATCGTGGTTTGATGCAACTGAGTGGCTTGCTAGGCCATTTCAGAGGGCAGTTAAGAGTCAACCACATTGTGATGGGTCTGAAGTCACCTAAGGGCCAGACTGGGTAAGGACGGCAGATTTCCTTCCCTAAAAGGACATTACTGAACTAGATGGGTTTTTACGACAAGCTGGTAGTTGCATGATCAACGTTACTGATACTAGCTTTCTTATTCCGTGTTTATTTAACTAACTGAATTTAAATTCCCCAGTTGCCGTGGTGTGATTTGAATTCATCTCTCAGGATCATTAGTACAACCCTCTGGACTATTAGTCTAGTAACATAACCATACCGGTTGAATAAAGGCACATGAGTATGTGAGCTTTTGCTTCATTTTCAGCTTCATCCTGGGGTGCCAGTGTGAGCCCAGATTCTGGAGTTACACTTTGAAGAGCCCTTCCACCACCCCCACCCCTCCCCCCCCCCCCCCCCCCCCCACTGCCCCACATAGCTCCACAAGGACAGAGATGTCTCAGTTCACCCTGTTCAAACCTGGCTAATATGGAAACCTTTCGAAACTGTCAGCACTAACCTACCAGCCTCCAACGTAAGATGACGATGTAGAATGTGGAGTCATTGCCCCCAGCGCTGCTTTCACAACAACAACAACTTGCATTTATATAGCACCTTTAACACAATAAAACATCTCGAGGTGCTTCACAGGAGTATTAACAAACAAAATTTGACACCGAGCCACATAAGGAGATATTAGGACAGGTGACCAAAAGCTTGGCCAAAGCGGTAGGTATTAAGGAGCGATTTAAACGAGGAGAGAAAGGTAGAGAGGTGGAGGGATTTAAAGAGTGGATTCCAGAGTTTAGGGCCTAGACACTGAAGGCACAACTGCCAATGGTGGAGCAGTGAAAGTGGTGGATGAGCAGGAGGTTAGAATTGGAGAAGTGCTGAGATCTCAGGGGATTGTAGGGCTGGAGAAAGTTACAGAGATAGGGATCCTTCTAATGGTGCTTTTTGGGGTGAACTTGCAAGACAGCAGAATTTTGAATACCTGTGCACTTTAATTACAAATATGGAGATGTCAGCGGCGTGTCTGAGGTGTGAAAAGTCGGTCACTTCCGTGTGCCCTGATTTAATCAGAATATCTTGACTTCAAACAGCAATGCCAAGGAAGGCAGTGCTGTTCCCTGTAGACAAAGCCAGCTGCTGTGTCAGTTCTGCAGAAAACTGGATATCAATCAAACCAAGCAAAAGTTTCCAACAGACTGCAGGTTGAGACATGTCAGCACAATCTTGCCTCCTCTTAGATTTGTAGGTTAGTGACCCAAATATTCCAAATTTACTCTAAACTTCACTAAATGAGTGGAGCTTTCAAGGCCTAAGTCAAATGTGGAACACTTTCTTAAGCAGCTATGACTAGCAAGCAATCATTGATTTGGCAACTTACACCAGACACTTACACATAATCACAGTCACACGTGCACATACACACACACAGACATACATGTATACACACCCTTACATTCATCTATACATACATATACAAACATGAGGGATTGTGTTTATTTTTATTTATTTAGAGATACAGCACTGAAACAGGCCCTTCGGCCCACCAAGTCTGTGCCAACCAACAACCACTCATTTATACTAACCCGACAGTAATCCCGTATTCCCTACCACCTACCTACACTATGGGCAATTTACAATGGCCAATTTACCTATCACCTGCAAGTCTTTGGCTGTGGGAGGAAACCGGAGCACCCGGCGAAAACCCACGCGGTCACAGGGAGAACTTACAAACTCCGTACAGGCAGTACCCAGAATTGAACCCGGGTCCCTGGAGCTGTGAGGCTGCGGTGCTAACCACTGCGCCACTGTGCCGCCCCACTGTGCCACTGTGCCGGCCCAAATTTGGGTTGTACAGTAGATTATCACATTAGGTATCATTTTCTCAACTCACACTCAGACCAGGGAGACACAGTGAGAAGAATTATTGGAAGTTCTAGTCTTTGTTGCAATTAGTTAGTGTGGGGCTGGAGCAGTGAGGTGATGTTTTTGAATCACTGGGGCTCACCACAGTGCAAGAAGGAAGGAACGAGACAGACCTGCATTTATATAGCACTTTTCACAACCTCAGGACATTCCAAAGTGTTTACAGCCAATGAAGTACTTTTTAAAGTGTAGTCACTGTTGTATTACTGGAAATGCAACAGTCAATTTGCGCACAGCAAGATCTCACAGACAGCATTAGGGGAACGACCAGATAAATTTTTTTTAAGTGAAGTTGGTTGAGGGATAAAATTGGCCCCAAGACATGAGGAGAACTTCCTGCTATTCTTTGAAATAGTGGCTGTGGCATCTTTTACATCCATCTGAGAGGGCAGATGGAGCTACATTTCAACTTCTCACCGAGAAGGTAGCCAATGAAGTGCTTCTGTTGTAATGCAGAAAACAGTGAGATTAGCTTTCTCAGCACAGACTGGGGATTGAACACAGAAGACTTAAAGAATTGGGTGTATAAGCCCACTGAGACATAAACAGGCTGGATGCTTCATTCATGGCCAGGTACAGAGAGGCACCAGGGAACAATTCAACTTCTGTTATGCTCACCAGTGGGAATTATTTAAATCCTGTTGTGAATAGCAGGTCTATTATTGAATAACCTGCTCAGGCAACCAAACACGGATTTACTCAGGGGCATTTTACAAAACGAATCTATTTTTCATTGTCTAAAAGCAAACATTAAAATCTTACTGTTAAAAAATGCTAATTACTTGAGCCAACACCTTTTGGGTCTTGTCAATGAGGATAAGCTTTCTGACTGATCTATTGGCAGGTTCTGTATCCTGTCCAAAAATCCTACTGGGTGAATACTCAGTTGGATTATATATCAGGAAATCAAGCACACCAGTGATTTTCTGCTCTGCCAATCAAAAGATTTACCTTATATATCCATTTTCCTTCGCAACACCCATTGGCGGTCGTGCCTTCAGTTGTCTAGGCCCTAAGCTCTGGAATTCAGTCCCTAAAGCTCTCTGCCTCTCCACTTCTCTCTCTCCTCCTTTAAGATGCTGCATAAAACCAACTGCTTTGACCAAGCTTTTGGTCACTTGTCCAAACAACTCATTACGTGGCTCAGTGTAAATTTTGGCTGATGATGGTCCTGTGAAGTACCTTGGGACATTTTATGACTTTAAAGGCACTATATAAATGCAAGTTGTTATTGTTGTTGTTGTAAATGCCAGTCATTTTGCCAACATGGACATTATTCGTATATGGCGCACAACAGTGACAATCAGCAGATTATTTGGTGGTGGGCCCAATCTTCTTCTCAGCCAATGGTCATGCAGGTGCATATCCAGCAGGAAGTCCTGGATGAGGAGCAGGAAGTTGAGCAGTTCTTCTTCCCCTTGGTCTAGGAGCACTTGAGACAATTCCAGTGCTCCTAAGCAAAAAGACTTGCGTTTATATCATCTTATCAGGTCTTTTTGCAATGTGTCAAGACACATCACATAGAACTGTATCACTTTGAAGTGCAGTGACCTTCGTTACTTAGCTAAATCTTAACTCAGGCAAGATCATGCAATAGAACAGACCAGGGAAGCTGGGAGCAGTGATGTTTTCGAGGAGGAACAGAGGGGAACAGCAGAGGACAACCCAATCCTTGCTGCCTACAAGACCCGCCCCCCCCCCACCCCGATGTCACCCCAGTGAAACAAACCCTGCATGAAAAAGCAAGAGGGGTTTCTGAGCCCAACGAACTTGAAACAGCTTGTGCACACTATGGGTATGCAGGAACATCCCGAAGACTGGGACTAGCGAGGACAAATGGTATGGGAAGCAACAACTAACTTTTTTTTTTAAATGGGTATAAGGATTGCTTCCATTAATGTGCGTAGCATGAAATCCACTACGCGATGTGTTTCAACCTTGGATTACCTTGCCAAGGTCAAAGCTGACCTACTGTTTCTGCAGGAGTGTGGAATACCACACCTCAGCACCTACAGGCAGTGGTCGCGATGGTGGTCCCACGGGCCATCGATCTGGTCAGGGGGTAATGATTGCCGTTCCTCCGGCCTGGGTATTCTGCTGCGGGGAGGTAACTTCACCATCTCCGAAGTTAAGGAGGTGGTGGGGGGTCGCCTCCTCGTAGCAGATGTAATGTACAACAACGCTCCGCTCCGGTTGATCAACGTGTACGCCCCGGTACAACACAGCGAGCGGCTGACCGTCTTCCAGCAGCTCCCACTGCTGCTGGCGACGTCCAGGCCGGTCATCCTAGGTGGTGACTTCAACTGCATCATCGATGCAGGTGTTCTTCTCCGACCACTGCCTCTTACTGGCTGACTGTCACTTACAGGACGACCAGCGGGTTGGCAGGGGGACGTGGAAGCTCAATGCTACACTGCTAACCCCAGAGAACATTGAGGAACTCAAAAGGGATTACAAAGGTTGGAGGACCGTGAAACCCCTCTTTGAGTCTCCAGTTCACTGGTGGGAAGCCATCAAGGAGAACATCAAGAGGTTCTTTATCCTCAAAGGTGTTCAGAGGGCGAGAGAGAGACAGAGGGTAATGTCCCGACTCCAGAAAAGTATACAAAATCTGCTCCGGCTGCAGTCGATGGTGATTGAGGTCAAGAAGGACCTCCAAGAGGTGAAGAGCCAGCAGGCCTCGCTCTTTGCCACAGAGGCCTCCAAGATCATCTTCCGGTCCAGAGTCCGCTCCATTGAGTTACTTCTTCCAAAAGGTACACAGACAGAGCTCTGTTATCAGCAGCCTGAAGGAAGAGGATGGCTTGGTAACGTTTTCGCAGTCCGACATACTAAGGATCAGCAAATCCTTTTATGCTGGGCTGTATGACGCTAAGCCCACAGACAGCAGAGCCTCCCAGTCCTTCCTGTCATCTATCACAGAGGTCTTCGATGACAGCAGGAGGGAGAGACTGGACAAGCCGCTAACTCTGGACGAGCTGACAAAGGCCGTCGAGTCCTTCAAGATGAGTAAAACTCCCGGAAGCGATGGCTTACCGGTTGATTTGTATGTGGCCCTGTGGGACTGGGTCGGCCCGGACCTGCTGGAAGTATACGAGAGTATGCTCCTGGCCGGCAGCATGTCAGAATCCATGAGGAAAGGCATCATCACCCTCATCTACAAGTGGAAGGGGAAGAGGGCAGAAATCAGAAATTGGCGGCCCATCCCAGAGAACATTGAGGAACTCAAAAGGGATTACAAAGGTTGGAGGACCTTAATGTTGACTACAAGATTCTGTCCAAAGTCATAGCCACTCGAGTCAAGTCTGCTCTGGAGTTGGTGATTCACCCTGACCAGACCTGTACTGTACCCAGCAGGAAGATCTCTGATAGTCTCGCGCTACTCAGGGATACGATCGCCTATGTACGGGACAGGAGGGTGGACACCTGCCTCATCAGCCTGGACCAGGAGAAGGCTTTTTACAGGATATCACACACCTACATGATGGACGTGCTTTCCAAAATGGGGTTTGGGGAGGGAATCTGCAATTGGATCACACTGCTCCACACAAACATCAGTAGCACAGTCTCAATCAATGGGTGGGAATCAGAAAGTTTCCCGATCCAATCTGGAGTCAGACAGGGCTGTCCTCTCTCCCCGGTCTTGTTTGTTTGCTGTATTGAACCCTTTGCTGAGTCTATTAGGAAGGATGCGAGCATAAGAGGGGTGACAATCCCAGGCAGTGGAGGCACTCAGGTCAAAACCTCCCTGTACATGGATGACGTCGCCGTCTTCTGCTCGGATCCGCTGTCCATTCGCAGACTGATGAGCATCTGCGACCGGTTCGAACTGGCCTCTGGAGCCAAAGTTAACCACGGCAAGAGCGAGGCCATGTTCTTTGGGAACTGTCCCCTTCACCGTCAAGTCAGACTACCTGAAGGTGTTGGGGAGATGGTTCGGAAGGGCCGGGGCGTGCACCAAAACCTGGAAGGAGCGAGTAGCCAGGATACACCATATGCTGAGCATGTGGGAGCAGCAATCTCTCTCCATTGTGGGTAAGAACCTGGTCATCAGATGCGAGGCGCTCACGTTGTTGCTGTACGTGGTGCAGGTCTGGCCCATACCCCACTCCTGCGCTGTGGTGGTCACCCAAGCCATTTTCCACTTCATATGGGGATCCAAAATGGACCATGTCCTGAGGGACACGATGATCAAACCTCTGGATAAGGACGGGAAATATGTACCCAACATCGCCCTCATCCTGATGGCCACCTTCATGTGCGGCTGCATCAAGCTGTGCTTAGATCCCCAGTATGCAAACATCAAGTGTCACTACGTGCTGAGGTTTTATCTGTCCCCGGTATTGCGAAGGATGGGCCTGGTCACATTCCGTGGACGCTCCATCTATTTGGACCGTGCCGTACCACCTATCCTTCGTGGAACAGTTTCTGCGGGAAAACACCTTTGACCACCGATCCATCAAGCAGTGGTCTGCACGGAATGTCCTCAAGGCCCTACGGAAAAAGGAGATGGTGGATCCTGTCGGATGGTTCCCCGAGCAGACCGCCAAAGTCATTTGACAGAATGCCTCATCACCAGAACTTTCAAACAAGCACCAAGCTGTAGCTTGGTTGGTGGTGAGAAGAGCCCTCCCCGTCAGATCCTTCCTGCACGCTCGGAGACTCACACCATCAGCACAATGTCCTTGAGGTGGCCGTGGTGGGGAAGATAGGGTTGCCCACCTCCTTCTGGAATGTGTCTTTGCAAAACAGGTGTGGAAAGAGATGCAGTGGTTTTGGTCGAGGTTCATCCCAAGCAGCTCTGTAACACAGGAGTCTGTGCTCTACGGGCTGTTCCCAGGGACGCAAACATCAACTGCTGCTGGAGGACTATCAATTCGGTGAAAGACGCTCTTTGATCTGCCCGAAACTTGCTGGTCTTCCAGCGCAAAGAGTTGTCCACGACCGAATGTTGCAGACTGGCACATTCCAAGGTCCAGGACTACGTGCTGAGGGACGCACTAAAGCTTGGGGCAGCCGCGGCAAAGGCTCAGTGGGGAAAGACCACTGTGTAAGGTCCCCCTCACCAAGGTGAACTGAGGGGTGGATCCATGGAAAATCCCTCGGGCTGTATCCAGAAAATATGGGTTTGCTGCAAAATGTACATGGCATGTAAAATGAAATGGAAGGGTTGTGAGGCAACTCACTCCTGTATTGAAGGAAACTGATCTCCTTTGCACTCTTTGTATTGCTTGACTTAGTGCTTTTTGGAATTGTTTTGTAATGTATTTTTAAAAGATTTTTATGAATAAAGTACATTTTGGAAATAAAAAAATCTGTTCAGGTGTGGAAAGTGATGCAGTGGTTTTTGTTGCGGTTTATCCCGAGCAGCTCTGTAACACAGGAGTCTGTGCTCTACAGTCTGTTCCCAGGGATGTGTACTGAGATAAATATCAACTGCTGCTGGAGGAACATCAACTCGGTGAAAGACGCTCTTTGGTCTGCCCAAAACTTGCTGGTCTTCCAGCGCAAAGAGTTGTCCGTGACTGAGTGTTAGACTGGCACATTCCAAGGTCCAGGACTATGTGCTGAGGGACGCACTAAAGCTTGGGGCAGCCACCGCAGAGGCTCAATGGGGAAAGACCACAGTGTAAGGCCCTCCCACCATAGTGAATTGAGGGGCTGAAACCTGTGTAAAACCCCTCATGCTGTATGCACCAAGATATGGTTTTGCTGTGTAATGCAAATGTACATTGCAGGTAATATGGAATAGAAGGATTGTGAGGAAATTCACGTTCTGTATTGAAGGAAACTGATTTCTTTTGCCTTTTCTGGAAAGTGAAATTTGAACTGTTTAGTTTTAGTTTAGAGATACAGCACTGAAACAGGCCCTTCGGCCCATCGAGTCTGAGCCGACCATCAACCACCCATTTATACTAATCCTACACTAATTCCATATTCCTACCACATCCCCACCTGTCCCTATATTTCCCTACCACCTACCTATACTAGGGGCAATTTATAATGGCCAATTAACCTGTCAACCTGCAAGTCTTTGGCATGTGGGAGGAAACCGGAGCACCCGGAGGAAACCCACGCAGACACCGGGAGAACTTGCAAACTCCACACAGGCAGTACCCAGAATTGAACCTGGGTCGCTGGAGCTGTGAGGCTGCGGTGCTAACCACTGCGCCACTGTGCCGCCCTAACAGTTCTGAACTGTTTTATAATGTATTTTTGCAAATTTTTATGAATAAAGTATATTTTTGGAAAACAAAACTAATCTGCGTGGCTGAGCAACTCACTGGGTCAAGAGGGTACTCCCAGATAAGTACCTTTGAGTAATAACATTGCAGCTAAAACATCAGAAGTTGATAAATATTCACAAATTAGATGCAAAATAGGAGGTGCCAGCAGGACCTCATGCATGAGATGTTGACAACTAATATTAAGAAAGAATGTGCACTTTATTGCGCCTTTTACAACCTCAGAATTTCCCAAAGTGCTTTAGAGCCAATGAAGTACTTTTTTGAAGTATAATCACAGACATAATGTAGGAAAATGCAGCAACCGATTTAGAAACATAGAAACATAGAAAAATAGGAGCAGGAATAGGCCATTCAGTCCTTCGAGCCTGCTCCGCCATTCAATACGATCATGGCTGATCATCCAAACTCAGTAACCTGTTCCCGTTTTCCCCCATTTCCCTTAATCCCATTAGCCCTAAGAACTATATCTAACTCTTTCCTGAATATATTTAATGATTTGGCCTCAACTGCTTTCAGTGGTAGAGAATTCCACAGGTTCACCACTCTCTGGGTGAAGAAATCTCTCATCATCTCAGTCCTAAGTGGCTTACCCCTTATCCTTAGACTGTGACCCCTGGTTCTGGACTTCCCCGCTATTGGGAACATCCTTCCTGCTTCTAGTCTGTCCAGTCCTATTAGAATTTTGTAGATTTCTATCAGATCCCCTCTCATTCTTCTTAACTCTAGCGAAAAACAAGCCTAATCGACTCAATCTCTCTTTATACATCAGTCCTGCCATCCCAGGAATCACTCTGATGAACCTTCACTGCACTCTTTCCATAGCAAGAACATCATTTGACCACAACAAGATCCCAAAAACTGAAATGTTGACTTTAACTCAAAGTTTATTTGTTAATGTTGTTCCTTGGGGGCAGGTAGTCCTGCTGACCCCATCCTACTTCCTGGGAAATGGCCTGGGCCTGGGTTGGTGCCAGCAAACTGGCACACCAGCTGGGCGGAACAAATTTTCGTGCCCACCCATATCCATGTTGGCCCCCATTGGGGGCTGAAAATCCTGCTTGAGGCCTCCGCTGCACCAACTGGGCCTGAAGCAGCAGAAACTGACAGGCCAACACAGGCCTGCAGTAACTGGCGGCAACCTTACCCACATGCCAAGAGACCACCACTTCCGGGCCCCGTAACCAGGCAACAGCCACTCCCACCCTCCCGCTCCCAGCAGACACTTGCTATCTGCATGAAGCGCTACTCAATTAGGGCAGCCCTGAAAGTCTTCTGTTCAAGTGCACTGAAGTGATCTGTTTTCAGCTTGGGGAGAGGTGGGTTACATCTAAATGATTGCAGCATCTAAATCTACAGTGCGCAACATAACTTTCATTTATTTTGTGACCAGAACACTATTTTGAAAGGGAGCAGGGGAGTTCCACTGGGTGTCCTGGCTAATATTTATCTCTCCAACAACATCATTAAAAAACTGATTGCCTGGCCATTCTCACATTACAGTTTGTGGGACATTGCTGCATGAAAATTGGCTTCCACATTTCCTACATTACAACAATGACTATACCTCAAAAGTACTTAATTGGCTTTAAAGTGCTTTGCAACATGAATGATGCTATATATTTGCAATTCTGTCTTGTCTTTATGATGCCTATTAATGCTAAACAAAAGGCCATTTTGGACTGTGGACTCACAAACTGGACCGAGGCTCATTTCACATTGGCCATTACAACCAGCAGGGAGAGGACACATTCACCCATGGGCTTGGATTGGCTTTAGAACCAAGGTCTTGGAGTTGAAAGGCCTGTGTCAAGGTCACTGCAGCACCCAGTCCCATCTTTGACAAGACATTAACCTTGGGTTGAACTGAGAATAAATCCTTGGCTTTAACTGGAAAAGAGAGAAGTGAATTAACAAGACTACAAGAAACTTCCATCAGGCAACTGATTGTCCATTCAATGCAAATAATTCCAACAGCTTAAAGTTCCCAGTCAAACTAGTATCATTCTTAAGTTTTAATAGTTATTTCTTTCTATGGCAACTTGTTTTAATATTGTGAAAGATATTTCTTATTTGAATGTGAATGGTAATATTGTTATCATCTTGTTGTTTACTTGAATCAGCAACTGCAAATGCAGGTACTGAATCATAACAAAACAATGAGAAAAACATCTACGATGAATCATTGATTTAACACTTTTGCCCCTCTGGGGGCACTTGGTCGCATAACAGATTGGAAGATTGCTTTACACTGTCTCAAACACAGTCCCAAATCATATCTCACTGCATTATTGCAAAGTGACAATGAATGTGCCTTAAGGTTCAAGGCCTACATCCCATGGGCATGGTGCAGCCACATCCACTACTTTAATTGACAAACTAGGTGTTTTAATTTCCTTCCCCATCGGAACACTTGACTCTCCATTATTATGGGCTCCATGGCCAACTTTGGAAGGATGGGAATTCCGTCCACCATGAAGATGCCCTCTGGCCCTGGCTGATTTTCCAGGGTGAGAATAATTTGGGATTAATTCTTTTAATCTGGCTTCTGGCCTCTGGACAGGACTAAACCTCTGGAAGGGAGGAAGCTGGGAGATTGGCCCCACAGAGCTCAACTTCTCAAAAAGAAAGCTTTTAAAAACTAGACGCCGAAATGAATGGAATCAACGGACCTTTGGATCTCACTAGTCACCAACTTGATAAACATACAAAAAATGTTAGGTAAAGACCAGCTTTTACTGATGCCAACTTGTTATTTCCAGATTTTTTTTTAGAGAGATACAGCACTGAAACAGGCCCTTCGGCCTACCGAGTCTGTGCTGACCATCAACCACCCATTTATACTAATCCTACACTAATGCCATATTCCTACCACATCCCCACCTGTCCCTATATTCCCCTACCTATACTAGGTGCAATTTACAATGGCCAATTTACCTATCAATCTGCAAGTCTTTTGGCTGTGGGAAGAAACCAGAGCACCCGGCAAAAACCCACGCAGAAACAGGGAGAACTTACAAACTCCACACAGGCAGGACCCAGAATTGAACCCAGGTCACTGGAGCTATGAGGCTGCGGTGCTAACCACTGCGCCACTGTACCACCCATTTTTAAACTAAATTCAAATGCACAACCTGCCATGGTGAGATCTGAACTCACGTTCTCTGAATTATTGGCTGATGTCTCTTGATTACTATAAAGGCAAAATATCGCAGATGCTGTAAATCTGAAATGTAAGCAGTAAATGCTGGAAATACTCAGAAGGTCAGGCATCATCTGTAGAGAGAGAAAAAGAGTTAATGTTCCAGGTCAGTGATCTTCCATTAGAACTGCCACTGACCTAAAATGTTGGGCTGAACTTTGCCCACCCCCGTAGTGACAGGTTTGGAGGCTGGGAAAATAGGGTCAGGACTGCTCCTGAAACATTCCCATTGCCAGGTATGTTTCCCAGGGGCGGCCTGGGAAGTGAATTGGCTGCCTGCTGAATGGAGGTGGGCAGCCAATTTGCATATTTAAGGCCTCAGTTGGGGTGATTTAGAGGGCTCACTGGCATTTTGCTGGTGGTGGAGCAGACACTGTCGCATGGGGTCAATGGTGGCAGCCTCCCTGTGGCAGCCCAGGAGTCCATCAAAACCAGAGGCTCCATCACCCAAAGAGGAGGCACTGAGCAGCAAAGGTGCACCTGCGGCCCAAACGCTGCCGCTGGAGTGGTTTCCCCTCTGCTCTGAAGAGCCAGCCTGCTTGACCCCTCTGAATTTTTAGTTTAAATTTATTCCCCTGCAAGTACCTCCATGTAAAGGTGTCCTGGCATTTTCAGACCTCTCGCGGTGGGGCTGCCCAGGCTCTAGAACTGCTGGCCCTATGATTGGACTGGCACCATCCTTAATAGGATGGCAAGTGTGGGTGTAGCCAATTAGGAGGCAGCCTCCAGGAAAATAGCTCCGCCAATCTGGCTTCTGGCAAGTGTGGGCTCAGGGTCCTCATTTGTTCCTGATGTCGGGATCCCAACGTCCGAGGAAAATCCTGCCCCTTGACTCTGTTTCTCTCTCCACAGATGCTGCCAGACCTGCTAACTAGTTACTGTATTTTCTGCTTATATGTCTAAATTACTAGTCCAATAATATAACCACTACTCTGACATTCCCAGCTAGAGGATGTGGAAGATGTTTCAGACACAGACAGTGAGAGTCAGTAGTAAATAGAGACTGTGGTTTTTGTGCGGTTGGCCTGGTTTAAAGTGTAACACGTACTGGATGAGATTTTAATTCCTGTGGCTTGATGTAAGTGGGATTGTAGTGCCCAGAAATTGCCTTATTCTGCTGCTAAGGTGAGGCAGAGTGTGTGGCCTGTCTGGTACCTTCAAACCAAAATATCAATGCTGTAAGTAGTACCATTTTGAGGTCATTTGGAGAATAACTGCTCTTAATCTGGGAATGTTTGCATGTAGGTTAAGTTCTTGGGTCTGAACTCAATAGACCAATGTGAAATGTTGCTTCTCTAATACCTTATAATAATAATAGTCCAGAGTCTAGAGCACAAAATCTTGGCTGACACTCCAGAGCAGTACTGAGGGAGTGCTATACTGTCAGAGGTGCCACCTGTTAGATGAGATGGTAAACCGAGGTCCCATCTGCCCTCTCAGGTGGATGCAAAGGTTTCCCTGGCACAAATTGGGGCGGATGGGCAGGGGGCATTTTCCCTAGTATCCTGGTCCAATATTGATCCCTCAATCAGCATTACTAAAAACAGACTATCTTGTCATTATCACATTGCTGTTTGTGGGAATTTGCTGTGCGCAAATTGCCTGCTGCAGTTCCCGCATTACAACAGTGTCTACTCTTCAAAAGTTCTTCATTGGCTGTAAAATGCTTCAGGGCGTCTTGAGGTTGTGAAAGACACTGTATAAATTCAAGCCCTTTTTTTTGGGACATTTTTAATTGTGACAGCTAAAGTGTATTAGTCAACATTTATATCTATAGATAGTAGTGGATATTGGGAATTGTCTTGCAGACCACCACCTGCCAAGCATGAGGCATATTAATTTTGTCATATGAACATTGATTTTAAACTGTTGCTGGAGTGAAGAAAAGACTTGTTAAAAAAATCACCAGACACTTGGCTGGAAGGACATTTTGCATACTAACAGACAGTGCTTGTGGAGCCAAAGGGCTATTTCCTGGTCCACAACCCACATTGATTTTGATCACCAGACATTGAAGGTGTAAGGAAGAGAATTCCAGAGACTGCTAAAGTGATACAATCCACAAAGCCAGGACTGGTTAAACTAGCTGGTCACATGACTAACTGGCTGGTCCAGGGTTTTTTGTAGTAGCCACAGAGAGAGTTTGAACTCAGAAGGCTGTTTGAACTGGAACCTGGAGCAAGGAAGTCTCTCTCTCCTGTCTGCTCCCATCTCTTTCTCACGGAACTCCAAACCCACTGAAGACACATGAACCTCAAGAGAGAAAAGTCTTCTACATCAAACAAGGTTTAAGAAGAATATTGGGCCCCAACGAAAAGCAAGACCTACCTACAATCAAAGACTCTACAGCAAGCTCTAAGAACAGTAACCAAAACCATCTTCAGATATTACCTCAAACTTTTCCACTTTATTTCTTCTGCTCCTTTCTGTCTCTATCTGCATGTGCGAATCGCCTGTGCATGCTAGCATGGGCGCATTGCATATCCATAGGTGTTAACCGAATGAGAGTTTACATTTAATACAGTTCAACTTTTCTTCTTTAAGCCTAAGAAAACCTGTTTGACTGTTTTCTTTGCCTTATAATTGGAAAGCAGTGAAAAAGGATTCACCAAGGGAAGTTAAAAAATTACCTGCCCATTTACCTCCTCTCTCCTCACTATCCCAGGCCCCAAACACTCCTTTCAGGTGAAGCAGCGATTTACTTGTACTTCTTTCAATGTAGTATACTGTACTCGCTGCTCACAATGTGGTCTCCTCTACATTGGGGAGAACAAACGCAGACTGGGCGACCGATTTGCGGAACACCTCCACTCAGTCCGCAAGCAGGACTCCGAGCTTCCGGTTGCTTGCCATTTCAACACTTCCCCCCTGTCCTGGGATTGCTGCAGTGTTCCAGTGAACATCAACGCAAGCTCGAGGAGTAGCATCTCATTTACCAATTAGGCACACTACAGCCTGCCGGACTGAACATTGAGTTCAATAATTTCAGAGCATGACGGGCCCCCCATTTTACTTTTATTTTTAGTTATTTTTTCTTTTTCCTTTTTTTTATATATATATTTTGTGTGTGTTTATTTTATTTTATTTAAACTCAGTTTGCTCACCCACTGTTTTTTTTTCATGTTTGTACTTGCAGCTGTTCAACTTTATGTCCATTAACACACTATCTGTACTAATACTTTGTCTTTCAACACACCGTTAACATATTGTTTGCCTTTTCTCCACGACCTTCTGGTCAGCTATTCTGTGACCTTGTCCTATTTATACCTTCTCCTTTGTTATCTCTTGCCCCACCCCTGCTTTACTTGCTTAGAACCTTTTTCATTTCTAATATTTGCTAGTTCTGAAGAAGGGTCACTGACCTGAAACGTTAACTCTGCTTCTCTCTCCACAGATGCTGCCAGACCTGCTGAGTATTTCCAGAATTTCTTGTTTCTATTTCAGATTTCCAGCATCCGCAGTATGTTGCTTTTATTTAAGTAAAAAATGGTGTGTTTAAAATAAAACCCTGTTATGGTAAGACAAGGTGCAGGCTAAGAGGGAACCCTAGAACCCCTTCTCACCTGGTCGTAACAGTGACAGCTAAAGTGTATTTGTCAACCCTTTTATCTATAGATGGTTGTGGATATTGGGAATTAAAGGGCTTTCAAAGTCTTATATATTAAAAGAAATGTGAATTTAGTAAATTGTCTGAACTGTAGCTGTGAAGGTGAACTGTGTCCCACCAACATCTTCAAGCAGGGAGTTTAATTTACATATTGGGTGGGACTATTTGAAGATGGTTGATAGGTAGTAATTAGACTTGGTAATTGCAGCTAAATGGCCATTACCCTTTTTTTAACCTGAGGAGATTACACAGCTGCTGCCATGGTAACTATGCTAATGGTTGATATGGGAAGATGTGAAGCAGAGAGATTGCCCGAGGATTGCCACTAATGTTTTAAAGGGAATTCAACATTCTAGCAATAATGTTCTTGTTGGAGGGAATGAGTTGGGGAGAGGGGCGTTTTTTTATTTATTCTCGGGTTGTGGGCATTGCTGGTAAGGCCAGCATTTCTTGCCCATCCCTAATTGCCCTCGAGAAGGTGGTGGCAAGCCTGCTTCTAAAACCGCTGCAGCACATGTGATGTAGGTACACCCACAGTGCTGTTAGATAGAGGAATTCCAGGATTTTAATGCAGCAATGATGAAGGATATATGCCGAAGTCAGGATGATGTGTGACTGGGAGAGGAACTTGGAGATGGTGGTGTTCCCATGCGCCTGCTGCCAATGTCCTTTTAGGTGGTGGTAGTTGCAGGTTTGGGGGTCCTGTAGATGGTACACATTGCAGTGTCAGTGATGGAGGGAGTGGTATGTTTCTTTTTATTCATTCATGGGATGTGGGCGACGCTGGCCAGGCCAACATTTATTGCCCATCCCTAATTGCCCTTGAGAAGGTGGTGGTGAGCTGCCTTCTTGAACTGCTGCAGTCCATTTGGGGTAAGTATACCCACAGTGCTGTTAGGAATGGAGTTCCAGGATTTTGACCCAGCAACAGTAAAGGAACGGCGATATAGTTCCAAGTCAGGATGGTGTGTGACTTTGAGGGGAACTTGCAGGTGGTGGTGTTCCCATGTATTTGCTGCCCTTGTCCTTCTAGTTGGTAGAGGTCGCGGGTTTGGAAGGTGCTGTCTAAGGAGACTTGGTGCATTGCTGCAGTGCATCTTGTAGATGGTACACACTGCTGCCACTGTGCGTCGGTGGTGGAGTGAGTGAATGTTTGTAAATGGGGTGCCAATCAAGCGGGCTGCTTTGTCCTGGATGGTGTCGAGCTTCTTGAGTGTTGTTGGAGCTGCACCCATCCAGGCAAGTGGAGAGTATTCCTGACTTGTGCCTTGTAGATGGTGGACAGGCTTTGGGGAGTCAGGAGGTGAGTTACTCGCCGCAGGATTCCTAGCCTCTGACCCGCTCTTGTAGCCACGGTATTTATATGGTGGTCCAGTTCAGTTTCTGGTCAGTGGTAGCCCCTAGGGTGTTGATAGTGGGGGATTTAGCAATGGTAATGCCGTTGAATGTCAAGGGGAGATGGTTAGATTCTCTCTTGTTGGAGATGGTCATTGCCTGGCACTTGTGTGGCATGAATGTTACTTGCCACTTATCAGCCCAAGCCTGGATATTGTCCAAGTCTTGCTGCATTTCTACACGGACTGCTTCAGTATTTGAGGAGTCGCGAATGGTGCTGAACATTGTGTAATCATCAGCGAACATCCCCACTTCTGACCTTATGATTGAAGGAAGGTCATTGATGAAGCAGCTGAAGATGGTTGGGCCCAGGACACTACCCTGAGGAACTCCTGCAGTGATGTCCTGGAGCTCAGCTGATTGACCTCCAACAACCACAACCATCTTCCTTTGCGCTAGGTATGACTCCAGCCAGCGGAGGGTTTTCCCCCTGATTCCCATTGACTTCAGTTTTGCTAGGGCTCCCTGATGCCATACTTGGTCAAATGCTGCCTTGATGTCAAGGGCAGTCACTCTCACCTCACCTCTTGCGTTCAGCTATTTTGTCCATGTTTGAACCAAGGCTGTAATGAGGTGAGGAGCTGAGTGGCCCTGGCGGAACCCAAACTGAGTGTAACTGAGCAGGTTATTGCTGAGCAAGTGCCGCTAGATGGCACTGTTGATAACACCTTCCATCGCTTTACTGATGATTGAGAGTAGGCTGATGGGGCGGTAATTGGCCGGGTTGAACATGTCCTGCTTTTTGTGTACAGGGCATACCTGAGCAATTTTCCACATTGCAGAATAGATGCCAGTGTTGTAGCTGTACTGGAACAGTTTGGCTAGGGGTGCAGCAAGTTCTGGAGCACAGGTCTTCAGTACTATTGCCGGAATATTGTCAGGGCCCATAGCTTTTGCAGTATCCAGTGCCTTCAATCGTTCCTTGATATCACACGGAGTGAATCGAATTGGCTGAAGTCTGGCATCTGTGATGCTGGGGACTTCAGGAGGAGGCCGAGATGGATCATCAACTCGGCACTTCTGGCTGAAGATTGTTGCAAATGCTTCAGCCTTATCTTTCGCACTGATGTGCTGGGCTCCCCCATCATTGAGGATGGGGATATTTTTGGAGCCACCTCCTCCAGTTAGTTGTTTACTTGTCCACCACCATTCACGGCTGGATGTGGCAGGACTGCAGAGCTTCGATCTGATCCATTGGTTAGGGGATCGCTTAGCTCTGTCTATCGCATGCTGCTTACGCAGTTTGGCACGCAGATCGTCCTGTGTTGTAGCTTCACCAGGTTGATACCTCATTTTGAGGTATGCCTGGTGCTGCTCCTGGCATGCCCTCCTGCACTCTTCATTGAACCAGGGTTGGTCTCCTGGCTTGATGGTAATGGTAGAGTGGGGGATATGCCGGACCATGAGGTTACAGATTGTGGTTGAGTACAATTCTGCTGCTGCTGATGGCCCACAGCGCCTCATGGATGCCCAGTTTTGCATTGCTAGATCTGTTCGAAATCTATCCCATTTAGCACGGTGATAGTGCCACACAACACGATGGACGGTATCCTTAATGTGAAGGCGGGACTTCGTCTCCACAAGGACTGTGCGGTGGTCACTCCTACCAATACAGTCATGGACAGAAGCATCTGCGGTAGGCAGATTGGTGAGGACAAGGTCAAGTATGTTTTTCCCTCGTGTTGGTTCCCCCACCACCTGCCGCAGTCTCAGTCTAGCAGCTATGTCCTTTAGGACTCGGCCAGCTCGGTCAGTAGTGGTGCTACCGAGACACTCTTGGTGATGAACATTGAAGTCCCCCACCCAGAGTACATTTTGTGCCCTCCAAGTGGTGTTCAACATGGTGGAGTACTGAGTCATCAGCTGAGGGAGGGCGGTAGGTGAAAATCAGTAGGAGGTTACCTTGCCCATGTTTGACCTGATGCCATGAGACTTCATGGGGTCCGGAGTCGATGTTGAGGACTCCCAGGGCAACTCCCTCCCTACTGTATACCACTGTCCCGCCACCTCTGGCGGGTATGTCCTGTCCCACCGGGGATGGTGATGGCAGTGTCTGGGACAATGTCTGTGAGGTATGATTCCTTGAGTATGACAATGTTAGGCTGTTGCTTGACTAGTCTGTGGGACAGCTCTCCCAACTTTGGCACAAGCTCCCAGATGTTAGTAAGGAGGACTTTGCAGGGTCGACAAGGCTGGGTTTGCCGTTGTCGTTTCCGGTGCCTAGGTCGATGCCAGGTGGTCCGTCTGGTTTCATTCCTTTTTATTGGCTTCGTCGCGGTTAGGTACAACTGAGTGGCTTGCTAGACCATTTCAGAGGGCATGTAAGAGTTAACCACATTGCTGTGGATCTGGAGTCACATGTCAGCCAGACCAAGTAAGGACAGCAGATTTCCTTCCCTAAAGGACATTAGTGAACCAGATGGGTTTTTACAACAATCGACAATGGTTTCATGGCCATCATTAGACTAGCTTTTAATTCCAGATTTATTAATTAAATTCAACTTCCATCTTCTGCTGTGGTGGGATTCGAACCCATGTCCCCAGAGAAATACCCTGGGTCTCTGGGTTACTCGTCCAGTGATAATACCACTACGCCACCGCCTACCCTGTTTTGGACAGTGGATGAAGTGCTGATCAAGCGGATGTGTATATTCTAGCTTCAACAACATCCCACATCCTTAACTTTAAATATTCAGTCCAGCACAGGCTTCCTCCCCTCCACATCCTCAACCAGTGACCATGAAGGAATGGGCGCTTTGCATCCATGTCAGGACGGTGTGTGACTTGGAGGTGATGGCGTTCTGATGCACATGCTGCCCTTGTCCTTCTAGTTGACAGAGGTTGTGTGTTTTGCAGGTGCTGTCAAAGAAGCCTTGATGAGATGCTACAGTGCATCCTGTAGATTGTACACACTGCAGCCACTGTGTACCAGTGTTGGAGGTTTAGCCTAGTAAATGAAGTGCTGATCAAGTGGTTTGCTGTCTCCTCTTCCACGAGATATAGCAAGAACCTGCATTTCTATAGCGTCTTTCACAACCTCAGGACATCCCAAAGCACTTTATAGCCAATGATGTACCTTTTGAAGTGTAGTCACTGTTGCAATGTAGGAAACTCAGCTGCCAATTTGTGCACAGCAAGCTCCCACAAACAGCAATGTGATAATGTTTGGATAACCTGTTTTAGTGGTGTAGATTGAGGGGTAAATATTGTCCAGGACACTGGGAAGAACTCCCCAATTCTTCTTTGAAATAGTGTCTTGGGATCTTTTACATCCACTTGAGAGGGCAGATGGTGCCTTGGTTTAACATCTCCCTCAGTGCAGCACTGGGAGCGGCAGCTTGGATTACGTGCTCAGGTCTCTGCAGTGGGGCTTGAACCCACAACCTCTGAAGCAGAGTTGCGAGTGCTACCCTCCAAGGCACAGCTGACACCTTGTCAAATGGGAATGCAGTATTGGCTGCTGATTCACTATCATCCATTTCACGCTTCCTCGCCAAGTTGGCCTGGAAATGGGTCTCTGTAACAGTGCAATATGTCTCATCTGTAACTTCCCCCTCCCACAGAGCCAATCACTGGGGGAAAGGGGGTGAAATGAGGGGACAAGGGGAATGTGAACCCCCCCCCAATTTATTTTTGAGTCTAAATACCCGTTCCTTCCTCCAACTCCAGGACCCAGAACTGGACCTGATCTTTCTCCAAACTTTTCATAACTGGTTAGACTCTGCACTCTCCACTAATTTAATTTAAAATAAAATGGATTAGCAAATCCCCAAAAAGCGCAGGGAGATGGGTTTTAGGCAAATACATTGAGTGTATGTTAGCATTCTCCAGTGTAATTTTCAGGTCTCTACTTTGCATGTGAAGACTGATTTGGAATATAAACAGGTTGGATGAGACAGTAAATCACTGGGTGACAGTCACTCCCTCTATTCCTTCCATCCTTCGATCAGCTGCTCTGCATATTGCATTAACCAGCTGCAATTTTCAGTTTTAATTCCTTTACAGATGTACCTGTGCTGGGAAAACTGTTTGTCCTGGCCACTATGCAAATACACCAAAGTAGGAGCCCTGCAAAAAAAACAGTTCTGGCTCAGCGGGTAGCACTTACAGCCTGAGTCACAAATTTGTGGGTTCCGGGTCCCACTCCACAGTCCATCAGCACAAAATCTACTACCGAGGGAGTGCTGCACTGCCGGAGGTGCCTTCTTTTGGATGAGGCGTTATACCAAGGCTCTGTCTGCCCTTTCAAGTGGACGTAAAAGAGGCCACAACACCATTTGAAGAGGAGCAGAGAAGTTCTCCCTGGTGTCCTGGCCAATATTTATCCCTTAACCAACATCACTATAGTAGATTCTCACATTGCTCTTTGTGGGCCCATGCCATGTACAAATTGGCTGCTGTGTTTCCTACATTACAATAGTGACTGCATTTCAAATAAACTTCATTCATAGAATCAAAGATTGATAATGCACAGAAGGAGGCCATTCAGCCCATCATATCTGTGCTGGCTCACTGAAACAGTTATCCAATTAGCCCCTGCTTTTTCCCCATTGTCTTTTCCCCTTTCAAGCATTTATCCAATTCCCTTTGAAAGCTACTGTTTAATTTGCTTCCACCATCCTTTCAGACAGTGCATTCCAGATCAGAACAAAACGCTGTGTAAACATTTTTTCCACGAATTCGCCTCTGATCTTTTTGCCAATTACCTTAAATCTGTGTCTTCTGGTTACTGACCCTTCTGCCACTGGACAGTTTCTCCTTATTTACTTTATCAAAACCATTCATAATTCCGAACACCACAACCAAATCTTCTCTTAACCTTCTCTGCTCCGAGAACAATCGCAGCTTCTCAAGTCTCTCCAAAAGTCATGCACACCTGGAACCAATCTAATACCATCTTTTCTGCAGCATCTCCAAGGCCTTGACGTTCTTCCTAAAATGTCGTGCCCAGAATTAGCCCAGTTGGGACATAACCTATGCTTCATAAACTAATTACCCTTATGCTCGCAAAACCTATATTGGCTTGCAGTGAAGCAAAGCCTTGATTTTTAAATTCTCATTCTTGCTTTGAAATCCCTCCATGGTCTCTCCCCTCCCTATCTCTGTAATCTCCCCAGCACTACAGCCCTCCAAGATATCTGTCCTCCTCCAGTTCTGGCCTCTTGAGCATCCTTGACTTCTAATTACTTCAACATTGGCAGTCCTGTCTTCAGCTACCAAGACCCTAAGCTCTGGCATACACTCATTAAACCTCTCTATCTACTTCTTTTTTCTCCTTATAGCCTACCTCTTTGACAAAGCTTTTGGTCATCTAACCTGATATATTCTTATGAGGCTCGGGGAGAAATTTTGTTTGATAAATACTCTTGTGAAGTGCCTTGGGGTGTTTTATTATATTAGAGATGCAATGTAAATAAAGTTGTTACTTTTGACGTTAGCTTCTTTGCTATTGTACTCAATGTTTCTATTTATAATGACAAGGATCCCTTATATGTTTTTAACCATCTTCTCAACTTGACCTAACACCTTTAAATATTTGTGTACGTCCATGCCAAGGTCTCTCTGTTCCTGCACCGTTTGTACCATTTAGTTTATATTGTCCCTTCTCATTCTTGCCACCAAAATGCATCACCTCACACTTCTCTGGGTTAAATTTCATCTGCCATGTGTCTGCCCCTTTCACCAGTCTGTCTACGTCCTCCTGAAGTCTGGTACTATTCTTCTCACAGTTCACTACAATTCCAAGTTTCATGCCATTTGCAAACTTTGAAATTATGCCCTGTCTACCCCACGTCCAGGTCATTAATATATATCAAAAAGAGCAGTGGTCCTAATCAAAGTTTCTGCTAAGCTGTGCAGCCACCTGGTAAGTACCACGCAGGCCTTGTCCTGTGATAAATCCAGCGCACTTGTGGCTGCGCAAAAAAATTTAAAGGGCCCACACACTGAAAAAACTGGCCACGCACAACAACTAAATTTAAAATGAAACATTGTTCCTAATAATGACCCGCAGCAGAACATTACTATATACTGAAAAACAACCATTCACCACTATTCTCTGCTTTCTGTCCCTTAGCCTGTTTGTATCCACACTCCCACTGTCCCTTTAATCCCATGGAATGTAAAGCACTTTGGTATTTCCTGTGGTTGTGAAAGGTGCTATATAAATGCAGTTCTTTCATTCTTTAACAATCCTCTCTCAACCAGCATCAAGAGAAACAGATTACTATCCATTCATTGTCCAGGCCTGGACAACGTATGTCAGCCAAGAGCGACGTCTCAATTCATTCCATCTTCGCTGCCTCCGGAGAATCCTTGGCATCAGGTGGCAGGACCGCATCTCCAACACAGAAGTCCTCGAGGCGGCCAACATCCCCAGCTTATACACACTACTGAGTCAGTGGCGCTTGAGATGGCTTGGCCATGTGAGCCGCATGGAAGATGGCAGGATCCTCAAGGACACATTGTACAGCGAGCTCGCCACTGGTATCAGACCTACCGGCCGTCCATGTCTCCGCTTTAAAGACGTCTGCAAATGCGACATGAAGTCCTGTGACATTGATCACAAGTCGTGGAAGTCAGTTGCCAGCGATCGCCAGAGCTGGCGGGCAGCCATAAAGGCGGGGCTAAAGTGTGGCGAGTCGATGAGACTGAGCAGTTGGCAGGAAAAAAGGCAGAAGCGCAAGGGGAGAGCCAACTGTGTAACAGCCCCGACAACCAATTTTTTCTGCAGCACCTGTGGAAGAAACTGTCACTCTAGTATTGGCCGTTATAGCCACTCCAGGCGCTGCTCCACAAACCACGGACCACCTCCAGGCGCTTACCCATTGTCTCCCGAGACAAGGAGGCCAAAGAAGAAGAAGACTTCCCTGTTTGTAGGAGTTTGGCCATAGACCAACGATTGCAGCACAAGAACTATTCTCTGGGACATCCTAACAACACAATAAATGCAAATGCTTTCTTGGTCACAGCTGTTAGTTAATCCCAAAGCACAAAGACATTCTAGTCATTATACTGACTTTTTCCCCACTGAACAGCGAGTGAGGTACTGTTCCCATCAATGTGCCGTAAAACACTTTGGGATGTCCAGAGGTTGTGAAAGGCACTATAGAAATACAAGACTCTCTTTCAATGGAGATTAAGCTTTTTGAAATAAAATTTCAGGGGCTCTTTGCTGGTGTGTCTCCACCATTAAGCATGATTCAAAGTGCAATGCAATGCTACTCTCCAGTGGTAGACTGAAGCTACTACAATCCAAGCAATTGTTCTGTTAAAAATTAAAGAAAAGTCTTGAATTTCTATAATACAAGAGATAATGCTGGAAACACTCTGTGAAATAAGATCCTGTACAACTTTACTTCTCTGCCTTTGTTTCTATCCATTAGGTAGGAAACCAAGAATTCCTTTTAAACAATAGCAAAACACCACGTATGCTGTAAATCTGAAATAAAAGTTGAATTATGAGGGCATGAAAGTAGAGCTAGTGAAAGTGAACAGGCAAATTAGGTTGAGGAATAGGTCAATAGAGATGCAGTGGCAGACATTTAAGGGGATATTTCAGAACATACAGAATAGATACATTCCAACGACAAAAGAAAAATTCCAAGGGGAGGACCCACCATCCGTGGTTACTAAAAAAGTTAAAGATAGTATCAAATTTAAAGAAAAAGCATATAATTGCGTAAAGATGGTTGGCAGGTCAGAATATTGGACAGAATATAAAAAACAACAAAGAACGGCTAAAGGATGGATAAGGAGGGAAAAATTAGATATTTCTATAGATATTTTAAAAAGAAGAGTTAACAAAGTGAGCGTTGGTCCTATGGAAAGTGAATCTGGGGAATTAATAAGGGAAAATAAGGAGATGGCAGATGAATTGAACACATATTTGCATTAGTCTTCACTATAGAGGATACAAGTAACATCCCAGAAATAGCTGTAAATCAGGAAATGGAAGGCAAGGAGGAACTCAAGAAAATTACAATCACCAGGGAAGTGGTACTGAACAAATTGTTGGAGCTGCAGCTGACAAAACCCGGGTCCTGATTGACTTCATCCTAGGTCCTAAAAGAAGGGGCTACTGAGATAGCTGATGTGTTCATTTTAATTTTCCAAAATTCCCTAGATTCAGGGAAGGTTCCATTAGATTGGAAAATAGTGAATTTATTTATTTATTAGTGAATTTTATTCAAAAAAGGAGGGAGACAGAAAGCTCCAGGCCAATTAGCTTAACATCTATGTATTTAGAGATACAGCACTGAAACAGGCTCTTCGGCCCACCGAGTCTGTGCCGACCAACAACCACCCATTTATACTAACCCTACAGTAATCCCATATTCACTACCACCTACTTACACTAGGGGCAATTTAGAATGGCCAATTTACCTGCCACCTGCAAGTCTTTGGCTGTGGGAGGAAACCGGAGCACCCAGTGAAAACCCACACAGTCACAGAGGAGAACTCTGCACAGGCAGTACCCAGAATTGAACCCAGGTCTCTGGAGCTGTGAGGCTGCGGTGCTAACCACTGCGCCACTGTGCCGCCCATCTGTCTTAGGGAAAATGTTAGAAGCTATTATTAAAGACATTATAGCAAGGCACTTAGAAAGATTCAAGGTAATCAGGCAGAATCAACATGGTTTTGTGAAAGGGAAATCATGTTTAACCAATTTATTGGAGTTCTTTGAGGCAGTTACATGTGCTGTGAATAAAGGGGATGTATTATACTTAAATTTCCAGAAGGCATTTGATAAGGTGTCACATCAAAGGTTATTGCAGAAAATAAAAGCTCGTGGTGTAGGGGGTAACATATTGGCATGGATAGAAGATTGGCTAACTAACAGGAAACAGAGAGTAGGCAAAATTGGGTCATCTTTTGTTTGGCAAGATGCAATGAATGGTGTGCCACAGGGATTAGAGCTGGGGCTTCAACTTTTTACAATTTATATAAATGACTTGGATGAAGGGACCAAAGGTATGGTTGCTAAATTTGCTGATGACACAAAGATAGGTAAGAAAGTAAGTTATGAAGAGGACATAAGGAGGCTACAAAGGAATATAGATAAGTAAGTGGGCAAAGATCTGGCAAATGGAGTATAATGTGCGAAAATGTGAAATTGTCCATTTTGGCAAGAAGAATAAAAAAGAAGCATATTATCTAAATGGTGAGAGATTGCAGAACTCTGAGATGTAGAGGGATCTGGGTGTCCTACTGCATGAATTGCAAAAGGATTAGTATGCAGGTTCAGCAAGTAATTAGGAAAGCTAATCGAATGTTATAGTTTATTGCGAAGGGAATTGAATATAACAGTAAGGAGGTTATGCTTCAGTTATGCAGGGCATTGGTGAGACCACATCTAGAGTACTGTGTACAGTATTGGTCTCCTTATTTAAGGATGTAAATGCGTTGGAAGCAGTTCAGAGAAGGCTTACTAGACTAATACCTGGAATGAGCGGGTTGCCTTAGGAGGAAGGGTTGGACAGGCTAGATTTGTACCTGCTGGAGTTTAGAAGAGGCAATTTGATTGAAACAGATAAGATTCTGAGAGGTCTTGATCGGGTTTATGTGGAAAGGATGTTTTCCCCTTGTGGGAGCATCGAGAACTAGGGGTCACTATTTAAAAATGAGGAGTCACCCATTTAAGACAGAGATGAGGAGAAATTTTTTCTCTCAGAGGGTTGTGAGTCTTTGGAACTCTCTTCCTCAAAAGGCAATGGAAGCAGAGTCTTTGAATATTTTTAAGGCAGAGGTAAATAGATTCTTGATAAACTAGGGGTGAAAGGTTATCCAGGGTAGGTGGGATCAGTCATGATCTTATTGAATGGTGGAGCAGGCTCGAGGGGCTGAATGGCCTACTCCTGCTTCTAATACGTATGTTCATATGTATGAATGAAAGTTCATCAACCTGAAATGTTAACTCTGTTTCTCTCTCCACAAATGCTCCCAACACTGCTGAGTATTTCCAGCACTTCCCATTTTTAGTTGACGGATTCCATTTGCCATTTTATGACAACAGGTAAAAATTAATAAAATGGGTACATAAACCTAGCATTTGTATTAAACTCATCTACACCCTAAAAACTAAAAAACTCGAGGAACAGCATCTCATCTACCGATTAGGCACACTACAGCCTGCCGGACTGAACATTGAGTTCAATAATTTCAGAGCATGACAGCCCCCCATTTTACTTTCATTTTTAGTTGTTTTTTCTTTTTTTCAGTTTTAAATTTTTTACAACCTATTTTTCTGCATTTATTTCATTTCATCTTAGTTTGTTCAGTTTGCTTACCCACTTTTTTTTTCATATTTGCACTTGCTGCTGTTCAATATTCAGTCCGTTAACACCTTTTCTGTACTAATGCTTTGTCTTTCAACACACCATTAACATATTGTTTGCCTTTGTTCCATGACCTTTTGGTCAGCTATGTGGCCTTGTCCAATCTACACCTTCTCCTTTGTTATCTCTTGCCCCACCCCCACCTCACTTGCTTATAACCTGTGACATTTTTAACATTTGTCAGTTCCGAAGAAGGGTCACTGACCCGAAACGTTAACTCTGCTTCTCTTTCCACAGATGCTGCCAGACCTGCTGAGTGGTTCCAGTATTTCTTGTTTTTATCCCAAAAAACTAATATTTAAAATATATGGCAGTGTGGTGGTTATGTAACTACACTAATAATCCAGAGAATGTTCAAATCCCACCATGAGCAGTTGAGGATTTGAACTCAATTTTATAAATATGGAAATTAAAGCTGGTATTAATCTCCATCACTTAGAGTGGACTTGTTCATGGAAACAATTATGCACGATGACCAGTTTAACAGAGTAGCACTATTACAATACTCTACTATTACAAAGAATATACAGCGCACAAGCTTCCTCCCACTTTACTTCATCTAACTCTCTCAGCATATCCTTCTATTCCTTTCTCACTTGTGCTTAGCTGGCTTCCCCTTAAATGCATCTATGCTCTTCACCTCAACTCCATATGGTAGCAAGTTCCATATTCTCACTACTCTCTAGGTGACAAAGTTTCTCCTGAATTCCCTATTGGATTTATTAGCGACTATCATATTTATGGCCCAGAATTCTGGTCTCCCCCACAGGTGAAACCATCTCCTATAGTCTAAACTATCAAACAAACTCTAACAAGAATGGTGTAGATCAAGATTGCATGAAATGCAAGTCACTTTACTTATGCAGTCAATGCGAAATACGAACTGAAACCTCACACCACTTAGAGAGCATTAGAAAGGTTTAAGTACACAGTAGGTAAATACACATTAAGGAGGCATTCTTTACTGAGGTTCTTTTTGTTATTCACCTTAATGTGATATGATCTAATGGGTAAGTGCAGCTGTTAATACCCAAAATAAATGGAGCACTTAAGACGCTGTAACAGGCAACTTTGAAGTTACCTTTAATGTGAATGGCTAATAGTTATCAGGCAGATATGTGTCTGCCTGTTTTCAATAGTTTTAAGTGGTGAGGACTGAGTAAAAGTGACCGTAAAACTGTTGCATTGCTGTAACAACCCAACTGATGTCCTTTAGGGAAGGAAACCTGCCATCCTTGCATAATAACATAGGGACAGGAGAGGCCAGTCAGCCCCTCAAGCCCGTTGTGTCATTCGATTAGATCCTGGTTGACCTGTATCTTAATTCCATCTATCTAGATAGATTTTTGGGTCTCCAGGAGGCACAGTGCAGGGGTGTACACAAATGAAAAGAAAATACACTTGCCAACATTTTGGAAGACAAATTCTTTTATTTAAGGCAGAAGTCTCACTCACATCATTGACCAGCTTATATATTGCATGCAGATACCCAGCTGCTTACCCGACAAGTCTCTATGTTTTGCTTAAGCAACAAAATTACAAACCCCACTCCCTTACAAATGGGAGACCGCAGCAGCAGTGCTGAGACTGCCTAACCCATTTCACATCGCACTTTTACAGCCAACATGCAAAGGGAGGTTCCTTCATGAGCATCAGTTCAATTTAAATTGGTCTCAGGGTTGAAAGGATAGGACTCACTCTTTTCACATTATTCAGGCACACATTCAGCAAAAAAATAGGAGGAAACAAAGAACTGAGAGATACCAATCACTGTACAGGTATCCCCTTGAGGGAGTGAGGGACTGAGAGACAGCAGTCAGTGTACAGGTATCTCCCTGAGAGAGTGAAGGACTGAGAGACACCAGCCGGAGTACAGATATCTCCCTGAAGGACCAAGAGACACCAGTCAGCCTGAGTGATGGCCCAGGCCTTCTGCTGCGCCTGGCAACTGTCTTTTCAATGAGGATGGGTTTTACCTCCGTGACCTTACCCAGAAGTCCATTCCATGTGTTGACCACTCTTTGGAGAACTTTGTAACCAATGGCCCATTGTTTAATTTGAAGTTGATTCTGGATTTTTTATGATGTGTCCTATCTTATTCAATACCTTCTAATATTTGGAATTTTATGGTAAATTTAATTTGATTTTGAAAGTTTTATTATATTTATTAAACTGGTTATGGTGCTGCGCTAGAAACCCAGAGGTCTGGGGGACAAATCCCACCAGAGCATGTTGTGAAATTGAAGTCAATCAATCAATGAATTGGAACCAGACTGTGACTTTGAAATTTACTGGATTGTTGTAGAAACCTAACTGGTTCACTCATATCCTTGAAGGGTGGGGGGTGGGGGAAACCCCTAACCCCTACCTAATCTGGTCTGTACGTGACTCCAGTCCCATGCTATATGACTGACTCATAATGCCCTCAGGGACACTACGGATGGGCAATAAATATTAACTTTGCCAACATCAACATCCCAAGAGCCAATGGAATAAAAATATATCGAGAGCAAATTTTAAAAATGGTAAGTATGTTGTATTTCCTGGGTATTTACCCCTATGAGTTTGCTCAGGGGAGTTGCATTTCATCCTTTGTGTAGAGGCCCGTGCAGCAGGTACCTCCGATTCCCTTTGCTGCAGTACAACTGGGGTTTCAGTGCAAGTACTGGTGATGGTATCCCTCGCTGTGGAAGAACTCTTCCGATTCTATGGATTTCAGTCGTGAATTTGTTCAAATCCCTCATTGGTCAATTCCTAAAAACAAAACAAAGCAAAAGCATGGGTGATGAGGTCATTTCAGGCAGCTGATCTTAAAGGGGAGGGCACCTGGTAATGTTTCTGCATGGGGGTCTGATCTCAAGGAAGCTGCAAATCACCACATTCTGCACAGGCAAAGGCTGATGCTTTTACATTGAGATTTGCATGCTACACAAGATGAATTTTTGAGCTCCTGCTCTTATAATACTATTTTCATCATATTCACATTGCATAGGAACACTTGTAGGCCATTCAGCCCCTCAAACCTGTTAAAATATTCAATTAGATCATGGCGGATTTGTCACAACTCCATCTACCCACGTTGGTTCCATAACCCTTAATATCCTAATCTAACAAAAATGTGTCAATCTCTGTTTTGAAACATCTAATTGACCCCCAGACTCAACAGCTTTTTTGGGGGAAGAGAGTTCCAGATTTCCACTACCCTTTATGTGAAGAAGTGTTACCATCACCCTTGAATGACTTTGCTCTAATTTTAAGGTTATTCTCCCTTGTTCCGGACACCCCCACCTTGTTTCTTTTGCCAATCACCTTAAGTCTGTGTCATCTGGTTATCAACACTTCAACTATTCAAAACAGTTTCTCTTCAGTTTACTCAATCTAAACCCGTCATGATTTTAAACACCTCTATCAAATCTCCTCTTAGCCTTCTCTGCTCTGCTCTGCGGAGAACAACCCCAGCTTCTCCAGTCTATCCACGCAACTGTATTCGCTCGTCCCTGGAACCATTCTAATAAAACTCTGCTGTACCCTTTCCAAAGCCTTCATATCCTTCCTAAACATAGAAAATAGGAGCAGGAGTAGACCATTCGGCCCTTCGAGCCTGCTTCACTATTCATTATGATCGTGGCTGATCATCCAACACAGCAACCTATTCCCACTTTCGCCCCATACCCTTTGATCTCTTTCGCCCCAACAGCTATATCTAACTCCTTCTTGAAAACATACAATGTTTTGGCCTCAACTGCTTTCTGTGGTAGTGAATTCCACAGACTACCACTCTCTGGGTGAAGAAATTTCTCATCATCTCAGTCCTGAAAGGTTTACCCCGTATCCTTAGACTATGACCCTTGATTCTGGACTCCCCCACCATCGGGAACATCCTTCCTGCATCTACCCTGTCAAGTCCTGTTAAACATTTATAGGTTTCTATGAGAGCTCCCCTCACTCTTTTGAACTCCAGCAAATATAATCCTAACTGACTCAATCTCTCCTCATATGTCAGTCCCGCCATCTCAGGAATCAGTCTGGTAAACCTTCGCTGCACTCCTTCTATAGCAAGAACATCCTTCCTCAGATAAGGAGACCAAAACTGCACACAATATTCCAGGTGTGGCCCTAAATAATTGCAGCAAGACATCGCTGCTCCTGTAATCGAATCCTCTCGCTATGAAGGCCAACATACCATTTGCCTTTATTACCGCCTGTTGCACCTGCATGCTTACCTTCAGCAACTGGTGTACGAGAACACCCAGGTCTCATTGCATATTCCCCTCTCTCAGTTTATAGCCGTTCAGATAATAATCTGCCTTCCTGTCTATGCTACCGAAGTGGATAACCTCACACTTATCCACATTATACTGCATCTGCCATGCATTTGCTCACTCATTCAACTTGTCCAAATCACCCTGAAGCCTCTCTGCATCCTCCTCACAACTCACCCTCCCACCCAGTTATGTGTCATCTGCAAATTTGGAGATATGACATTTAGTTCCCTCATCTAAATCATAAATATATATTGTGAATAGCTGGGGTCCTAGCACTGATCCTGCAGTACCCCACTAGTCACTGCCTGCCATTCGGAAAAAGACCTGTTTCTTCCAACGCTTTGTTTCCTGTCTGCCAACCAATTTTCTATCCATCGCAATACACTACCCCCAATCCCATGCACTTTAATTTTACATGCTAACCTCTTATGTGGGACATTGTCGAAAGCCTTCTGAAAGCCCAAATAAACCACATCCACTGGCTTCCCCTCATCAACCTACTAGCCACATCCTCAAAGAATTCTAGTAGATTTGTCAAGCATGATTTCCCTTTCGTAAATACATGCTGACTCTGTCTAATTCTACCACTGTTCTCCAAGTGCTCTGATATTAAATCTTTGATAATGGACTCTAGAATTTTCCCCACTACCGACGTCTGGCTGACTAGTCCCTGTTTTCTCTCTACCTCCCTTTTTAAATAGTAGGGTTACATTAGCTACCCTCCAATCTGTAGGAACTGTTCCAGAGTCTATAGAATCTTGGAAGATGGCCACCAATGCATCCACTATTTCTAGGGCCACTTCATTAAGTACTCTGTGATGTAGATTATCAGGCCCTGGGGATTTATCAGCCTTCAATCCCATCAATTGCCCCATCACCATTTCTCTACTAATACTGATTTCCTTCAGTTCCTTCCTCTCACTAAACTCTGTGTTCCCCAACATTTCTGGTATGATATTTGTGTCCTCCTTTGTGAAGACAGAACCAAAGTATGCATTTAATTGGTCAGCCCTTTCTTTGTTCCCCATAATAAATTCCCTTGTTTCTGACTGTAAGGGACCTACATTTGTCTTCACCAATCTTTTTCTCTTCACATACCTATAGAAACTTTTACAGTCAGTTTTTATGTTCCCCGCAAGCTTGCTCTCGTATTCTATTTTCCCCTTCTTAATCAATCCCTTGGTCCTCCTTTGCTGAATTCTAAACTGCTCCCAATCCTCAGGTCTGTTGTTTTTTCCGGCGAATTTGTATGCCTCTTCCTTGGATCTAATGCTATCTCTAATTTCCCTTGTAAGCCATGGTTTGGCTACCTTTCCCATTTTACGTTTGCGCCAGACAGGAATAAACAATTGTTGCAGTTCATCCATGCTCTCTATGAATGTTTTCCATTGCCTATCCAATGTCATCCCTTTAAGTAACATTTCCCAATCCATCATAGCCAACTTGCGCCTCATACCTTCGTAGTTTCCTTTATTAAGATCCAGGACCCTAGTCTCAGAATCAACTACATCATTCTCCATCTTGATGAAGAATTCTATCATATTATGGTCGCTCATCCACAAGGGGTCTCACACAACTAGATTGTCAATTATTCCTCTCTCATTACACAATACCCAGTCTAGGACAGCCTGTTCTCTAGTTGGTTCTAGTTCTCTAAAGCATGATGCCCAGAATTGAACACAATATTCCAGCTGGGGTGTAGGTTTAACATAACTTCCTGGCTTTTGTACTCTATGCCTCTAGTTATAAAGCCCAAGACCCCACATGCTTTATTAACCTATCCTGCATCTTCAAAGATTTGTGCTCAAACACCCCCAGGTGTCTCTGTTCTTGCAACCCCTTTAAAATTGTACCATTTAGTTATTGTCTCTCCTCATTCTTCCTACCAAAATGTATCACCTCATACTTTTCCGCATTGAATTTTGTCTGCCATGTATCCACTCATTCCACCAGGCTGTCTCACTGTTTACTACACTTCCAAGATTTGTGCATCTGCAAATTTCAAAATTGCATCCTGTACCCCAAGTCCAGGTCATTAATGTATATCAAAAACAGCAGTGGTCCTAGTATTGAAGCTTGGGGAACTCCGCTGTACACCTCCCTCCAGTCCAAAAATCAACTATACCCCAAAACGTTCTGTTTTTATCCCTTAGCCAATTTTGTACCCATGCTTTTATCCCATGGGCTTCAGATTTGCTAACAAGTCTAATATGTGGCACTTTATCAAATGACTTTTGAAAGTCCATATCCATAACATCAATTTCACTGCCCTCATCTACCTTCTCTGTTACCTCATCAAAAAAAAACAAGTTAGTCAAACATGATTTGTTCTTAACAAATCCATCCTGGCTGTCCTTTATTATTAGTCCATGTTTGACACATATCAAGGCTGAAGAACCTAAACTTATCCATTTGTTTCTCAAATTTCTTCCTTCAAACACTGCCCTCCATCTCTAGGCCTAGGGGGACATGCTTATGTCACAATGCCTAGCCTTATAGCAGGTGCAGTAGGGCTGATCCACGTGATAGTGTATGTGTTTGTTCAAATGAAGCCCACCGCTGACTGAGATTCCGTCTCCATGCTCTGGGTGTTTCGCAGCTGGGCCTCAATCCATGAACCATCGTGCAGGCCCACTGTCGTTGTCATTTCCAAAATTCATCGATCGGGCACAAGAGACAAAGCAGAAGGGAGACCAAGGTGCTGACTGGAGGCAGCATGTGTGAATCACAATGTGCCCTGCTGCAGACCTCCAAATATTGATAGCACATGACAGGGAGCAGTGATGTGAAAAAAATGGGGAAGGAAGCCTGATTAATCATGGGCATTACACACACAAAGAGGTTTCTGGACTGAGCTGAATGGGTTTCTTCATCCTGCTCAGACAGAATGTGGACATTTAACTCCCAGACATGCCCTCATGGCCTGGTAAGTGAAGTTCCCCCTCTACATTAGACAGGCTGCAAGGTCACAGTTTATTGCTGAGTTAGCTGATCTAAGCAAGGCAGGGTGGTAATAAAGGTCTAACCATTGGCCATAGCTTCTCTGCACTAAACAGGGGGAGGAGAAATAAGATTGTGATAAGTTGGGGTGTGGTGGGGGGGGGGGGGGGCGGGGGAGGGGGTAGAAGGTTGGAAGTTCCCATTCCTGAATGCTATCCAGTTTTTATATCCCTGCTTAAATGTTTCTCCTGTATGGATGTTGGAAGGAGCTCAGGATTGGGCTTGACAGCGATGCAACCCATGCCGGAATATCCTACTGGCATACAAAGCAGAATTTTCCACTTCCACAGGGGATTGTAAAACTCGTGCTAGTGGATCAGCTTCCCGTTTTACAGCTCCTGCCAAAGTGGAAAGATTATGCCAACACTCTTGGCTAGTCTCCCACCTTCCACCCTCTGCAACCTTGAGCTCATAGAAAAATCTGTTGCCCGTATCCTAACTCCCATTCACCCATCACCCTTGTGCTCACTGACCTACCGTCTGGCAACACCTCGATTCCTTGTCCTTGCTTTCCAGTCCTTCCGTTGCCTTGTCCCTCCCTATCTCTGTAACCTCCTCCAGTCCCACAACCCTTCGAAGTTCTGCGCTTCTCCAATTCTAGCCCCTTGCACATCTTCAATTTTCATCGCTCCACCATTGGCAGCTGTGCCTTCAGCTCCCTGAGCCCCAAGCTCTGGAATTCCTTCCCTAAATCTCTCAACCTCTCCCTCCTCCTTTCAGACACTCCTTAAAAACCTACCTCTTTGAACCAAGCTTTTGAGCAGCTGTCTGAATGTCTCCTTCTGTGGCTCTGTGTCAAATTTTGTTTGATAATTGCTCCTGTGACATGCCCTGGGATATTTTACTATATTAACAGTGCTACATAAATGCAAGTAGTTGAGTAAGCTCAACTCATAAAGAATTGCAATGCTAGCGACTTTAGGAATTCTATCCCAGGAAGGGTCAGTGGAGGGGGGAGGGATGGGGTGGAGAACTAGAACACAGAGAAAAACCTCAGCTCCAAGCGTGGACCGTGACTGCTCTGGTGGCTACAGCCTGTATTTGCCATTCTCCCAGGTCAATGTCAAAATTGCTCACTTTCCTCAAAGGGGCAGATGCAATTGGTACATTTTCTCCAATAACTCTCCCAGTATCGACTATCAAGCATCATGCCCCTCCTCAAACTTAGCAGTAGGATTTACGTCAGAAGTCGGAGTCAGATGTCCCAGGTTCACTCCCCGCTCCAGACAGTCCCAGCAAGTTGACATCAGAACTCCGCCTTGGAGTTCTGGATTGATGTCCAGTGGGATACTCTCATTTGGTGGGTATGGGTGACCCCTCCCACATCATATGGGTTCTGGGAGCCCACAAAGAGAACAAACCCCCCATGGGCTAGAACAAAGGTGGTCACAACCATGGACAGAAAGTTCACATTGCAGCCTATCAGACTGTTAATGACCCTGGGACTCCTTCCACTACTTTGCACTGTTTCCCAAAAAATAAACATAACCTTGGTGGGTCCTTTATTCAGATTTTTCATTGGAGAAATGAATGAAAGACTTGCATTTATGTAGAACCTTCCACATTCTCAGGGCATCCCAAAGCATTTTACAGCTTTTTTGAAGTGTAGTTATTGTCGTAATGTAGGAAACGTGACAGCCAATTTGTGCACAGCAAGCTCCCAGAAACAGCAATGTGATGATAACTAGATAATCTGTTTTAGTGATGTTGATTGAAGGCTAAATATTAGCCAGGACACCAGGGAATATTCCCCTGCTCTTCTTTAAAATAATACCATGGGTTCTTTTACATCCACTTGAATTGAGGTGGGGCCTCGGTATAACGTCTCACTTGAAAGATGGCACCTCAACGGTGCAGCACTCCCTGAGTATTGCACTGGGCTGTCAGCCTAAATTTTTGTGCTAAGTCCCTGAAGTGGGAGACCAAATGTAAAGTAGGGTATGACAGTCAGGACCAATGTGTCCCCATGGTTGAATATCCTGCCAGTACTGACAATTTGGGATCACCTGTTCCACAAGAGACCACAGGGACCCTGGTCCCATGTCATTGCATCCCTTCGGGAGATGAGAGGAGAAAATTACACCGGACTGTTTCTTTAAATATATCGCCAGCTAGTTTGTGGATTTGTTCTGATAATATCCTTCCGTTTGAAAGAAGTTAACCTCGTGTCATCACTGTTGTACTTACAGCTACGACATTCCCCACTGACAGCATAAGCCCGAAGTGATCAACCAAGCTCCCCTTCAAGAGGCTCCATGGGATCTGGTGAAGCAGTCTGTGTGTATATAGTGCCACCTGCTGATACCCCCACACTCATATCACTTTTACAGACAATTAGTGCAATGACTCCACTCCTCAATGGCAGCTAGGACAGCAAAACTGATGGCAGCATTGTGTCTGAGTGGGTCTGTGTGTCCCCCCTGTGCATGCTTGGGTCAGTGTGTCCCTGTGTGTCTCTCCCTGTCTGTCTGTGTATCCTGTATATGTGTGAAACAGTATGCTGCTCTCTTTCTCTCTGACCTTTGTTTCCATTCTCTCTCTCTCTGTCTGTATCTATGTGTTCCTATGTCCCTGTTTGTGTGTGTATCTTTTCTCTCTGTCAATGTGTCCATGTTTGTTGTTATGCGTGTGAATCTGTCTCTCTCTCTCTGTGTCTTTGTTTGTATGTGTGTGCCTCTCTCTGTCTGTGTGTGTCTCTGTCTATCTGTCCATTTGTATGTGTGTACCTCTCTCTGTGTGTCTCTGTTTGAATGTGTGTGTGTCTCTGTCCGTGTGTCCATTTGTATCTGTGTGCATCTCTCTGTCTGTGCACCTCTGTTTGTGTGTCCCTATTTGTACTTGTGTGTCTGTCTCTCTGTCTCTCTGTCTGAGTGTTTCTCTACCTGTGTCCCTGTGCATTTGTCCTTTTTTTTCTACTTTTAAACCATGCATCCTGTTCACACAAGACTATTTCTCTGTAACTTCCATTATCCACCTCTTGTTGACATCTGTCAAATCATTGACCAAAATATTTTGACTTTTCATATTCCTCCTCAAATCCCCTGACACAAGGTCACTCCACAGTAAGAGTTTCCAGCATGTTTGTCGAAACGCTGCATGCTCACATCACTAATCTAATATGATGCTCCCCCCCTGACTGCAGAGACAGATGCTGTGTAAATAACAACTTGCATTTATACAGAACCTAAAATGTCCCAAGGCATTAACAGAAATGTTATGGGACAAAAGTTGTTACCAGGCCTCATAAGGAGGTATTAGGACAGGTGACCAAAAGCTTGGTCAAAAAGGTAGGTTTTAAGAAGTGTCTTAAAGGAGGAGAGGGCGGTGGAGAGACTGAGAGGTTTATGGAGGATATCCCAGAACTGAGGGCCTCGGCAACTATAGCAAGAATGGTGGAGTGAAGGAAATCAGGGATGCGCAAGAGGCCAGAATTGGAGGACCATAGAGATCTCGGAGGGTTGTGGGGCTGGAGGAGGTTACAAAGATGGGGAGAGGGTGAGGCCATGGAAGGATTTGAACACTAGGATGGAAATTTTAAAATTGAGGCACTGCCGGACTGGGAGCCAATGAAGGACAGTGAGAATAGGGGTGATGGGTGAATGGGACGGTTCTTAGTTCATAAAAAATGCTTAACCCCTTCTGCCACACCCCTGCCCCTCACCCTTAACTCTCTTCCTTTTCACAGATACCCCCATCTGGTGTCAAGTAGGAGTCAGTGAGAAAGTCACTGAGAAGCAGACCTGACGGAATCGTACGATAGGCAGATTTGCCGTCACTGAGGATGAAAACGTGCTCGACGCACTCATATGTCCGCACTCTCCTTGGAGAAGCACCTGCGGCCAAACCACAGAGGGTGCCGACTGTAAATCGGAACCCCTCCCCTCCCCTTCCCTCCAGTCATGGTTCCAGTGACCCTCTGATCATTTTGAAAAGGCTCTTTGTAAGGAGAACAACAGAAAGGAGGCCAAATCAGAAAAGGAAGCCGGGGAGATAACCCGCAGAGTTTTTAAACCACAGCTTCCCTATTCAGAGGCCAGTTCTGATGTCAGAATCATTTGAGTGTAATTACTGTCCTTCTGGAAGAGAGAAGGGAAGGGAAAGAAATAAAAAGAGCAATTCGTTCTAATTAAATCTCGTCACAGGGTTGACGGCAGTGATTGCTGAATGCAGCAACTCCAGTCAAGCAAAGGACAAGCTGCCTGCTGATAAACCTGCTCCTGCTATTCTTGACCCAGGATTCCCCCACCATTGCTTTCTTTCATTACTCAACAATAGGAATTAACTGGGAGTAAGTGCCTCAATGGCAATTGCGCCAATTGCTGCCACCAACTAGTATCCTTTTGTGTCCCAAAGACAGTGAATCTCTTCCATCAGGTACCAGAGTACAGTTACACCAGACCCCAAGTGTGTAATTATCCACTTTCTGGTTCCAGACAATGTCACTTATCCTCCACCTCCTCAACACCACCTTCCACAACCCCCCACCCCACCAGACCCCTCTCTCTGTATTGGACCCGTGTCAGCTGACAGGGATCCCTCCAGCAAGACAGAAGAGAAAGCTGTGTCATGAAGGAGTTACTGAGAACCAGGAGGTGGTGGGGGGGGGGAGGGGAGGGGTGCAGGGGGGGGTGTGTGTGTGTGTGGTTGTGGGTGTGTGGGGGTGAAGTGAGCAAGTGGGAGCAGAAAGAAATGCAGAGGGGGGAAAGGGGCTGAGAGAGAGCAGATGGGGGCAGATGGAGAAGAGAGAGGGAGGAGAGACAGAGGAGGAGAGGGGGGTGAGATGGAGGAGGGGAAGAGAGACATAGAGAGAAAGAGAGACAGAGGGAGGTGGGGGAAGAGAAGGACAGAGGGAGAAGAGTGAGATAGAGGGAGGAGAGGGGGAGAGAGGGAGGAGAGAAAGAGAAAGCAGGAGGAGAGAGGGAGAGAAACAGAGGAGGAGACAGGGATAGAGAAAGGGGATAAGGGGTGATCAATTGCATGCTAGGAG
Organism: Heterodontus francisci; assembly: GCF_036365525.1. Classification (NCBI taxonomy): domain Eukaryota; kingdom Metazoa; phylum Chordata; class Chondrichthyes; order Heterodontiformes; family Heterodontidae; genus Heterodontus; species Heterodontus francisci. The sequence goes on from NC_090401.1 coordinate 45,597,218, forward strand.
TTGTTGGGTGTGTTTTGCTACCAATGAGGATGATTTCAGATCAAAGATGAAAGAGATAGTGGGGCAGTGAGGGAGGAGAAAGTGAGGGGAAAGGGGATTAGAGGGCAAAGAGAGACCAAGAAAGGTGAAGGGGAGAAAGAGGGGAGCAGGAAACAGAGGTGAGAGGGCAGGGAGAGAGAGAAAAGAAGTGGTGATAGGAAAGAGGAGAAAGAAACAAAAGGAGAGATAGAGCAGAGAGAGAGATGGGCAGAATTGGGAAAGTGGGGAAGAGAAAGGAGAGGAAGGAAGGGAAAGAAAGGAGGGATGGAGATGAAGATAGTTGGACAGAAAGAAGGGGAGCGCAAAATTAGTTTCTTTCTCCAATAAATGTGCTGGCATGTCAGAATTTTGGTGCCGCCATAGTTTCCCCAACAACTCAGTGGGTCTGCGCAATGACTAGTGTTGGACTGAATGGGACAGAGACAGAAGGTCACAGGTTCAATTCTTGATCTTAGTTGGGACAGCTGCAGTGGGGGGTGGGGGTGCTATTGGCAGGGATGAAGCTGGGCACTGGCACTCCCCATGTGCCCACCACTGCCCTCCCATGATTGAACAGCTTCTCCCACACATGCACAATGGCTACTTGGAGCAGCCCAATTTTCCATTGCTTCCCACCCAGACGACAGCACCTTCATGATACCTCGCTCTGCCGCTGGAGACGGGAATTTCATTCACCAACACCTTTGGATTGGGGTGGATGTTGCCTTTCTGTAAGTTATCAGGAAGCAGAAGAGAGGGAGCTGGCTGAGAGAGAGAAATAAAGAAAGAACTTGCATTTATACAGAACCTTTCATAAGCTCAATGAAGTGCAGTCACTCCTGTGAGGCAGGAAACGCAGCAGCTAATTTCCACACAGCAAGATCCATAAACAGTAATGTGATCTATGACCAGATAATCTGTTTTAGTTAACTTGGTTGAGGGATAAAGGACGTCAGGGAGGACTTGCCTGCTCTTCTTCAAAATAGTGCCATGGGATATTTTACATTCACCTGAGCGGGCAGACTGTGCCTCGGTTTGACGTCTCACCCAAAAGATGGCACCTCCAACAGTGCAGCACTCCTTTAGTATTGCACTGGAGTGTCAGCCTTGATTCTGTGCTCTAATCTCTGGAGTGGGAATTGAACCCATGACCTTTCACTGTCGTCAGGAGGAAAGAGAGCAAAGGGGAAAGTGCATCAGGCTTCAAGAGTTAATACTGTGTGAGCTTCATCATGGGGCCCTGTGATTTACATCAGCACCATCTGTGACCAGGAGAGTCTCTCGAGAATTGCAGCCCTCAACTACTTGCAATGCTGCAAAATAACTGAGTTGCTCTGGCACTTTCACCGTTGCCTTTTAGGGCGGGTGATTGCCATTTGACATCAGACACTAAAAACATAGCAAAGTATTAAAAATAACCATGACTTCAAACGGAGTGACAAGAGACCAGCAATTAGTGTCTTTCCTCAGTTTAACAAGGTCTAAATTAAAACTGCAACAGATTCCTTACAAACAGATCCCAGGCCCAAGCTGAGCAATTCACTGGGGAACAAACCTTCCCACTGCACAGAATTACAATGGATCAAACTTCTGCAACCCTCTATGAACACAAAGGCACAAAGTAACCTAATGATTTATTATCTGATATTATAGCAATGAGAGTGAAAGGTTTTTTTCCCCAACTGCCTCTTCCGTAGGCTTGACATGTTTCCACAGGATCTGACACCCAGGATGTTGCTCACATTCTTCATATGCAAACTTAGACGGTGATTATTGACCTATTTTACCACAGAGGGCATTGCCACAAGCATCGCTAAGAATATTTATTTATTTAGAGATACAGCACTGAAACAGGCCCTTCGGCCCACCGAGTCTGTGCCAACCAACAACCACCCATTTATACTAACCCTGCAGTAATCCCAGATTCCCTACCACCTACCTACACTAGGGGCAATTTACAATGACCAATTTACCTATCAAGCTGCAAGTCTTTGGTTGTGGGAGGAAACCGGAGCACCCGGCGAAAACCCACGCGGTCACAGGAAGAACTTGCAAACTCCACACAGGCAGTACCCAGAATTGAACCCGGGTCCCTGGAGTTGTGAGGCTGCAGTGCTAACCACTGGGCCACTGTGCCATTAAGGAAGAGGAGTAGGGCATTTGGCTCTTCGAGCCTGCTCTGCCATTCAAGAAGATCATGGCTGATCTTCCAACTCAACGCGCTATCCCCATATTCCTTAAATTCCCTTTGTACCCAAAAATCTATCTATCTCTGTCTTGAATATGCTTGAATATTGTTTCCCCATCGGCTGTCCACACACATGGACACATGGGCCTGAATTTTACTGGCCCCCCTGGTGGTGGCAAAATATCAGGGGGCCTTGTTGACACGGTACCCCGATGCAGTCCTGCCGCCGGGGAAGTTTCCCAGCGGTGGACCAGGTTGCGGATCAACTGCCACTCCATGGAGACAGGCAGCCAATTTGCATAACTAAAGCCGCGATTTTTCCAGCAGCGGGGTGGGCACCCCCTCACTTACGTTAGGAAGCCGCCAGCTTAATGAGGTGGCCTCCCTGCAGCATCCCAGGAGGCCATCAGAGCCAGAGGCTCCATGGCCCAAAGAGGGGGCCGTGGACAGGGAAGGCAGCCTCCTACCGGGCCCCAATGTTACCCCGGAGGGGTTCCCTTCCAATCAGTGGGGCCTTTTGCCCTCGGCCATCCTGAATTTATTATACATTATAATATGTTTATTATTTCTACTTAACTGCCTCCGCAGCACCCACCTCTGATTGGGCCAGCAGCATCCTTAATTGGATGGCAGGCCCGGAGGCAGCCAATTAGGAGGGTACATCTGGTAAAATCACCGAGCCCGTTCCACTGCTGGCAAATGTGAGCCCTATTTGGTCCCGACATTGGGGCCCTGAAGCCCACGGTAAAATTCAGCCCCTGGACAGTCCAGCAGGGGTAACTGGACAGCAATCAGTGCAGGAACATGGCTGACTTTTGCCTTGCATAACAACTGTAACGCATCCTACTGCTGCCCCAGCAGGGGTCAGCACTGAGCAGAGAACCCTGACGCACCAAGGAATAGACTGGTGATCTGGTCTGGTTCAGAAATCCTGAGCTCTGCTTTCATTCTCACCAAAGGCCGTGGGTCCATAGGAATGTTGCATCTCGGCCACTCAGCAACAACAAAAACTTGCATTTACCTAGTGTTTTTAATGTAGTAAGGTGCTTCATAGGAGTGATCATCAAATAAAATATAACACCGAGCCACATAAAGATATAGTAGAACAGGCAACCAAAGGCTTGGTCAAAGAATAGGTTTTAAGGAACGTCTTAAAGGAGGAGAGGGAGGTTGTGAGCCGACGAGGTTAGGGAGGGAATTTCAGAGCTTCGGCCTAGGCAGTTGAAGGCATGGCTGACATTGGTGGAGCAATTAAAATCAGAGATGCACAAGGGGCTAGAACTGGAGGAGTACAGAGATCTCAGAGGGCTGTGGAGCTGGAGGAAAGTTAAGGAGAGAGGGAGGGATGAGGCCATGGGGGGATTTGTACACCAAGACAAGAATTATAAAATCAAAGTGTCGCCAAACTGGGTGCCAATATAGTTCAGCAAGCACAGAGGGCAATGGCTGAACTAGACTTGGTACGAGTTAGGATACGGGTAGCAGAGTTTTGTGTGAGCTCCAGTTTATGGCGGGTGCAAGATGGGAGGCTGACTTGGAGAGCATTAGAATGGTCGAGTCTAAAAGTAACAACAGCACAGATGAAGGTTTCAGCAGCAGATGGGCTGAAGCAGGGGTGTAGGCAATGTGGCGGAGGTGAAAGTAGGTGCGGTTGAAAGCTGAGCTCAGGGTCAAATAGGACCCACAGCAGAAGACGATACCTCCTAGGGCTGTGTATTTTGTGGGTAGCACTGGGACAGCTAATAAAGGAATGGAAATCTCCATCTGAGCAACGCCCCTCACTCTCAGGGTATTTATTGCTGAGGCTCCCTTTTTCTCGCCCACGTTCAATCAAGTCGCCAATTAAATGATAATGAAATCTCTCAGAAAGTGCACAGCCCAGAATCAGTCTGCTATTAGTGCACCTGGATCATGGAGTAACAAGGGGCTGCGGAATGACACTGTTAAAACAGAGCTTTACTGAAAGCAACAGCTGTGCTCGGACAATACCAGTAATTACTATACTGCAGGGCCGGCTGTAATTACAGAGTTGATTAAAGCCTACAAGTCACATAACTACAAGGATGGCAGCTCTTAAAGGGATGGAAACACCCACCCACCCGTCACCTCTCACAGACACAACCCCCCCACCGCCACAATATCAACAACCCATCTTTTGGATAAGGGTTGAGAGGTGAATACCATTCATGCCAGCGGGAAGAATTCCACTACTCTTCTTCAAAATAGTGGCCGTGGGATCTGTTACGCTCAGCTGAAAGGGCGGATGGGGCATCAGTTTAATGTCTCATTTGAAAGACAGCACCTCCAGCAGTGCTACACTGGGAGTGCCAGCCTGGATTATGTGCTCTGGAGCAGGACTTTGAACCCACAACCTTCTATCTCAGCAGCGAGAGTACTAGCACTGAGCCTAGGTTGACACCAGTAAAACAGGCACCCCACACAGAACAGGCATTCTTCAGGTGAGATGCAATCAAATTAATGTCTATCTAACACAGGTACAAAAAAATTCCTTGACAGCAAGGAGCGACCATTCTTATCACCATGAGGGAGAATCCAAAGGGCTGGGAATTTTGGGGGGTTTGAGGGGTCCTGGATTCTTCCATAGTTTCAGTGAGGCGCCTATGGCTCCAAAGCAGTCAATGATTATATAATATTCTTTACAAATCTCCCCACTGAGCTGACAAGAAGCTGGTCCACAAATGCCAGCATTGATGACACTGCCCCAGTCAGGGCCATGGAGAGTGGGCTTTTGCCTGGAACATCCAGGTTCGGAGTTGGAATGTGGGATCAGGAATCCTACCAGTAATTTGTAAGGTACATGATTAGGCGTAGATATACTGGTGTCAGCTGTGGTTCAGTGGGTATTACTCTTGCCTGAGTCAGTAGATTGTAGGTTCAAGTCCAACTCCAGAAGTTTGAGCACAGAATCTAGGCTTTCACGCCCAGTGAAGGAGTGCTACACTGCCAGAGGCGTGTTTTTTAGATGAGATATTAAACCAAGACCCTGTCAGATTGACATAAAAGATCCCATGGCACCATTTTAAAGAAGAACAGGGGAGTTTTCCCCAGTGATCTGGGCCAATATTTATCCCTCAACGACCATCCCTATAACAGATTATCTGGTCATTATCACATTCCTATTTGAGGGAGCTTGTACCGTGTTTCTTAAAACTGTGAATACACTGACCGTAAAACGCTATAGGACGTCCTGAGGACATGAAAGGCGCTATATAAATGCAAGTTCTTTCAATTGAAGAAAGAATGGTACCTGCCAGCAGGTTATCTGAATTAGGAGTTGAAGGGGAGGACAAAATTACAATCATCACCGACTATTACAAATGCACCTTCCACCAGGGATCAATGGTTAGCACAGACACTGCACTCCAGCCTTAGCAATGAGACCCCTCCCCTCAAAGATGCAAGTGACCAGATATCGACCATGCCCAATGAATGCGGTTCCCACCCCTCCTTCATGAAGCAGTGCAGTGAAGGTCGAAAATGGTTGCCCAGCACCCTCCACTCAATTACCCCTTGCTTCCCCAATTCCGCACCCCCACCTTTCACCCCATGCATTTCCCTAATCTCTTTACACTTTGCTGGATCCCCACAAACACAGGCTGAACTTATTAACTAAATCTGAAAAGCCAGCGAGCAAATAAATTAAATGATGTATAACCACAGCCCTTTGCGACATATTTCATTTCCTACTCATGAGTGACAGCACTGCCTGATAGTTTGTCTTTGCTTGTAACAAGACAGATAGAAGATGGCAGAAGGGGAGGGTGCAGAGTGGATACTGAGAAGGGGGTGCTGTGGGGGAGGAGTGTAATGATTGAAGCTATTTACCAGCCTAGGACATGGGTACAAAGAGTTTCCAGAATTTTTTTTACAGTGCCTTTCAAAAAGGAAAAAAAATCAGAACGATAACAAATGAAGGTCAAAGCTTCGCAATATGTGAAAAGGAGCCTGGGATGTAAATTGAAATAAAAATCATTCATTAGTGCAATGGGTAAGAGAACGAAGTAGATTTATGGATCACTGTTCTAAAGTTTCAAAGGCATCCAATCCAATAATAGTTAAAATTAATCTCTCTGATTCTTCTTGTGAGTCTCCCCACAGCAACCATAAGATGGTGGGAATGGTCAGGTGACCATGTTTGTCTTTGCCCACAACTCTCAAAGCTGCCCTCAGAATTGCCCTACATACCAGCGAGTGTTCTTCAATTCACTTTCTCTGGGCTCCTGTGTATCTCCTCCATCTGGTCCACCATCAATGGCAACCACATTGGCCTTACTTTCTGGGCTTGCTCCCTGCCCTTTCAAAAGCCTCCTCAAAGCTGTTCCCTTCAATGATGCTTTAGGTCATCACTCCTAACTCCTCCAACACTGCTCTATGCTTGCTCAGAAGAAATAGGAGAAGGAGTAAGCTATTCAGCCCTTCGAGCCTGCTTGTCCTAATCTGTCAAGCACCTTGGGATGGTTAGTCCATTAAGAATATGAGTTGCTGTTAACAGACTATCTTTGACTATTAGTAGGTCAAAGACAATGGATCTTCCCACTCAAGCCAACAGTCTAAAGCAGGACACAAGGCTGCAGGTTGATGAGCCTAACATAATATAAGAAAGAGGAGCAGGAGTAGGCCATACATCCCTCAAGCCTGCTCCACCATTCAATAAGATTATGGCTGATCTTCTTTAGTTTAGTTTAGAGATACAGCACTGAAACAGGCCCTTCGGCCCACCGAGTCTGTGCCAACCATCAACCACCCATTTATACTAATCCTACACTAATCCCATATTCCTACCACATCCCCACCTGACCCTATATTTCCCTACCACCTACCTATACTAGGGACAATTTATAATGGCCAATTAACCTACCAACCTGCAAGTCTTTTGGCTTGTGGGAGGAAACCGGAGCACCTGGAGAAAACCCACGCAGACACAGGGAGAACTTACAAACTCCACACAGGCAGTACCCAGAATTGAACCCGGGTCACTGGAGCTGTGAGGCTGCAGTGCTAACCACTGCGCCACTGTGCCGCCATACCTCAACATTGTATGTTTTCAAGAAGAAGTTAGGTATAGCTCTTGGGATGAAAGGGATCAAAGGATATGGGGGGAAAGTGGGAACAGGTTACTGAGTTGGATGATCAGCCATGATCATAATGAATGGCAGAGCAGGCTCGAAGGGCCGAATGGCCTACTCCTGCTCCTATTTTCTATGTTTCTATGTAACTCCCCCCTTCCCGCCCTGTCCCCACATCCTTTAATTCCAAAAATCTATCAATCTCATTCTTGAATATATTCAATGACTGAGTATCCATTGGGGTAGAGGATTCCAAAGATTCACAACCCTCCGTGTGAAGAAATTTCTCCTCATCTCCATCCTGAGTGGCCGATCCCTTATCCTGAAACTATGACCCGTTGTTCTAGGCTTTCCAGCCAGTGTAAACAGGAGAAACAAATGCGCCTCTACTAGCAAAGTAGCAACCTGAATGACCAGTAACAGATTTTAGGTGAGCCCCCATTTCAAGTGTGCTGCTTATACCAGAGCTAAGAGGTTATAACCATCAGGAAAGATTGAACAGGCTGGGGCTCTTTTCTCCACATAATAGAGGTCTTTTAAATTATGAAGGATTTTGATAGGATAATGTAGAGAAGTGCTTCCACCTGTGGGGTGTCCAAAACCAGCTCCATAAATATAAGATCACTAATAAATCCAATAGGGAATTCAGGAGAAACTTCCTTACTCAGAGTGTGGCTAGAATGTAGAACTTGCTACTAAATGGAGTGGTTCAGGAGAATAGGATAGATGCATTTAAGGGGAAGTTAAGTAAATACATGAAGGAACAAAGGGAACAAGGAAAAGAAGGTTATATTGATAGGGTTGGATGAAGTGGACTAGGAGAGGATGTGGATCATAAACTCCATCATGGACTAGTTGGGCCAAATGGCCTGTTTCTGTGCTGTACATTCTATGTAACTCTATATAACTCTCTGAGGTCATCTCATCAGCATAGCTTCAGATGTAGATTCAGAGAGATGTAGGGAGTGCATCAATAGGGGACTGGAAAGTTTTGTGTACATTAAATTTAAAGGGATGGGGAAGGGGAGTGCTTTCAATATGGTGACAGAAGTTCTGAAAGCTTTAGCAGAGCATCAGAACCCCTGAGCTGGAATTCCCTCAAACCTCTCCGCCTCTCTATCTCACTCTCCTCTTTTCTGACAGTCTTTAAAACCTTCTTCTTTGACCAAGTTTTTGGTCACATGTCCAAATATCTGTGGTTTGATGCCAAATTTTGTTTGATAACACTCCTGTGAAGTGCCTTGAGACATTTTAGTCAATTAAAGGTGCTATAATATGCAAGTTGTTGCTGGTTTTTACCCAACTTAACTTTCACCCTCCTTACTTCTTTGTTTAATTCTTTACCTGGTGGGAAACCTAGATGAAGGACAAGGTCCATGGTGCAGTATTATCTTACTGTACTTGTCACTGTCATGTATATTGCAGTATATTACAGTACATGGCATTACCATGTTAAGTGAAGTATTATATTACATTATGTAGCAATGCCATGTGATGCAGTATTGTAGGACAGGACCATTCTTTTGAAGTCATTACAGTACTTGCTATTACTATGTACATGACAACCTTAAATTACAGTCCTACTGGTGAATGCAATTGTACAAAATTTGAAATTAAAGTCCCAAAGTAATTTTTTTTACGAGTGTTATTTGTGAGTTGGGAGTGTGATATTCCTTGAACATTCTGAATGAACAGCAGGGCTCACAGTACCAACAAAAGAAACAAATTCATCATTTAGGCAGCAACCAGCCGGAATCTTGCCCTCTTGCTGTGTCCACACCACAGATGCCTTCAATTCAGGACATACAGGCCCTACATGGACCTGGCATTCAAAGCCAACAGAAGCTGATACATTTTGCTAAATGGAGAATCTCATTAAGGTGTCAATCTAGAGAAAGCTTTCAATTGTTAGAGTTACTGCTTTGCAGCAGCTATAAATCAGGAGGTGCATGCTCTAACTGACTGAAATCTCTGGTCATTGGGAGGAAATATAGGCCATGGAGCACAAAATGAATGGGAAAACACTGAAGGATTTGGAGGAGTGGAGAGATCTGAGGGGTTAAAACATAATTTTTTGAAAGTGCAAGCACAGGAGCAAGGAAAGAGGCCCGTAACATTTTGGGTATTAAATGGGAACACAGGGTTCAAGATAAAGAGCAAAAAAGAGCAAAAAGTAATGATACATTTGTGCAGGACCCTGGTTAGGCCACAGTTTTGGGTGTCTCACTATAGGAAGATAGAAACAAGAATAGGCCCATCAACCTGTTTCGCCTAACAATGAGATCACAGCTGATCTGTATCCTCACTCCATTTTACCTGCCTTGGCTCCATTTCCTTTTATACCCTTGGCTAGCAAAAATGCATCAATCTCAGATGTAAAATTATTAACTTAGCTCGCATCTAATGCTTTTTGAGGGAAAAGAGTTCTACACTTCTACCACTCTTTACATAAAAGGACATTAAAGCCATTTGGAAGGTACAGTGTAGATTTTCTTTTTAAATCTTGCAATATGGAAATCACTAGCAAGGCCAAAATATATTGCCCATCTCTAGTTGCCCTTGAGAAGGTGGTTGTGAGCCATCTTCTTGAACCACTGCACTCTGTGTGATGAAGGTGCTCCAACAGTGCTGTGAGGTAGGGAATTCCAGGATTTGACCCAATACAATGAAGGAACTGCCAATATATGTCCAAGTCAGGATGGTGGGGAACTTGGGGGTGATGATGTCCCCTTGCACCTTCCAGCCTGTTCTTTTAGGTGGTAGAGGTTGCAGGTTTGGGATGTGCTGCCAAAGAAGCCTTAGTAAGTTGCTTCAGTGTGTCCTGTAGATTCTACACACTGCGGCTAAGGTGTGCCAGTGATGAAGGGAGTGAATGTTTAAGGTGATGGATGGGCTGCTAGCCAAATGGACTGTTTTGTCGTGGATAGTGTTGAGCTTCTTGAGTGTCATTGCAGCTGCACCCATTCAGGCAACTGGAAAGTTATCCATCAGACTCCTGACTTGTGCCTTGTAGGTGATGGAGAGGTTTTGCGAAGTTGAGAGGTGAGTCACTCACCACAGAATACCCAGCTTCTGACCTGCTGCATCATCATCACGAACAAAACAACATCGCTAAAATAGATTATCTGCTCACTTATCAACATTGCTCTTTGTGGCAGCTTGCTGTACACAAACTGGCTGCTACATTTCCCTAAATTACAACAGTGACTACACTTCAAATGGTGCTTCATAGGCTGTAAAGCACTTTGGGGTGGCCTGAGGTCATGAAGGACGCTATATAAATTTAAGTTCTTCCTTTCAACTTACCTTATCAAACTCCTTAGTAATTTTGAGCACCGCCATTAGTGATCCCCTTATCCACCATTGTAATAAAGGCAGCCTCAGTTTTTCTAGCCTCTGCCTGCTCTTCTTTGAATATGGAATCTTTGACATCCATGTGTGCCAGTGGAGCAAACGGGGGCCTCAGTTTAATGTGATCCTCATAAAACAAATCTTTTGTGAAATTTATGTTCCAATCAAATTTAGTTTTACTGAAGAATAGTGACAAGCTGCCTCACTTTCATGGTCACTGCTCATTCTGCTAAACAGCCAGGCCCCCATGAGTCAAATATTACAAGTCTGCTGTCTAAAGGGATAAAATTAGAAAGTGTAGACGTTATGCTAAACTTGTATAGAACCTTGTTTAGGCCACTATGAACATTTCTGGTCTCCATATTACAAAAAAAATGTAGGGGCACAGGAGATTGTGCAAAACAGATTTACAAAGATGATCCCAGAACTGAGAGGTTATAACTATCAGGAAAGATTGAAATGGCACAGGCACTTTTCTCTGGAAAAGAGAAAGCTTAGGTGTGAGTTGATAGCAGTCTTTAAAATTATGAAGGGGTTTGACAGGGTAGACATAGAGATGTTTCTGTTGGTGAGACAGTCCAAAATTAGGGGTCATAAATATAAGATAGTCACCAAGAAATCAATAAGGAATTTAGGAGAAACTTCTTTACCCAGAGAGTAGTTAGAATATGGAACTCAATTTGAGGCGAATAGCATAGATGCATTTAAGGGGAAGCTAGATAACCACATAAGGGAGAAAAGAACAGATGGTAGTGCGGATTGGGTTAGATGAAAAGGGTGGGAGGAGGCTCGTGTGGAGCATAAAGACTGGCATGAAACAGTTAGACCGAATGGCCTGTTTCTGTGGTGTACATTCGATGTAATCGTATGTAATTTTGGTGATGTACCACATGTCCGTTGACACCCAAGGAATTGAACACCCACCCACCTGTCCCCACAGAGAGTGACTGTCTTCAGGAACAACAACTGCCGGAGATGTTATTTTAGCTTCCAAGCAAGGAATGGTAACAGATGGCCTCTCATACACCATCTCCATTTGCTTCTTTAGAAATTGCTCTAACATCAGGGTCTTTATGCTAGTCTTGAATAGCCCGTTTGCTGAGCTGCCCCAACAGCAGTTTGTAAATGCAAAGCACAGTTTGTAAAATGCACAGCACTGTTTGTAAATGCACAGAACCATTTGTAAATCGTACAGCATGATGTAAAAAGATCAGGAAGTCCTAGACATGATCACAGGTCCATGCTGAGTGAACTGATTTCAGCTGCAGCAGATGAGATTCTATGTTGTCACTGGGTTGGAGATCGCAAAAAAAACAGAAGGGCTCCCTGCTCCTGATCACTCTCCGAGAATGAGTGTGTTTGTGCCTGTGTATGTGTGCAAACATGTGCTCGTGTACGCAGACTAGTGTGCATGCGCATACCTGCATGTGCATTAGCAAGTGCATGCATGTACTCGCCTGAGTATGTGTGTGTATGTGTGCAAGTTTGTCTGTATGTTCATTTGTGTGAGTGAGCAGGCATATGTGAGTGCATGTGTGTATATGTCTGTGCATGTGAACATGTGTGCGTAGACATTGGCTGCAGGCAGGATTGATCTCGTCTGTGATAATTTTCCTTGAGATAGCCGGCTCACACATACAGACTCTCTGCTTGGGTGAGGTCTCAGGGAGGCGCCAGGTGCCTGTGGCATCGTACCTCAGCAAGCAGTCAGCAAGAGGCAAGGAAACTGGGTAAACAAAATCATGGTGTCAGCCGTGGCTCAGTGGGTAGCACTCTCACCGCTGAGTCAAAGGGGAGCACTGCACTGTCGGAGGTGCCGTCCTTCAGATGAGACATTAAATTGAGGCCCTGTCTGCCCTTTCAAGCAGACATAAAAGGTCCCATCGTACTATTTCAAAGACTTCTCCCCGGATTCCTGTATCCTGAGCTGATATTTACACCTCAACCAGCATCAATAAAATAGATAATCTAGTCATTTATCTCACAGTTGTTTGTGGGACCTTCCTATGCAGAGATTAGTTGCTGCATTTCCTACAGTAGAACTGTGACCACACGTAACAATAAAATAATTTCTTGGCTGTGAAACACTTTGCGACATCCTGAAAGGCGCTTTATCAGTGCAGGTTCTTTCTTTCTTTGAAATCATACACGAATGGAAGGGACTTTGGGGAAAATTGGTCCATGGCTGCATTTGGGAAATTGCTGTAGAATTAAAGATGAAGAGAAATAGTCATGGGACTGGCTGATTATGTTGGATCAAGAAAGTAAACACAAAGCTCAGGCAATTTTTTCCCCCCAAAGGTAATGACACCCAAACTGTCGGTTGCCTCTATAGAAATGAATGTTCTCTCGGATCAGAGAGCTGCACTCCTCAGCATTTCAGAATAGCTGAATAGAGAGCTGGCTTTCCTTTGGGCTCAAACAATGGCTTATCGGAGACGGGTGTTAATTCCCATTCTCTGTGTACGGCGTGTGTCGGAGCTGATAAGGTGGTCCAGTTAATTAGCTGCAACCCAACAAGGACGTAAAAGCAGAGCCAAGGCAAGATTCGGGAGCTGGGACTGATTTCATCATAATGTATTATAGATTAATGTCCCAGTGGTACTGTAAAATTCTCTGCATAAATCAAAACCTTTTATTCACCATGAAAGCAGGCACCATGAAACAATGGTTTTATTAACTGTTTCACAACTGAAAGACTCTTTTGGTGACAGGAATAAAGAACTTGCATTACTACAGCATCTTTCGTAATCTCAGGACATCCCAAAGCACTTTACAGCCAATGAAGTGCTTCTGAATTGTACGCTCCGTTGTAATGTAGGAAATGCAATAGCCAATTTGCACACAACAAGATTCCATAATCATAATTTTGAAGACGAGCAGGGGAGCTTTCCCTAGTGGCCTGATGAGTATTTGTCCCTCATCCAGTATCACAGTTATCCAATCATCATCTCATTGCTGTTTGCGGGATCTTGCTGTGCACAAGTTGGCTACCGTATTTCCTGCATTACAACAGTGACTATACTTCAAAAGTGACTGTGAAGCATGTTGAGATGTCATGAGAGTGTGAAAGGCACTATATAAATGCAAACTCATTCATTACTGCACCATCTTGGGGATGCGGTGGCGTAGTGGTATTATCATGGACTAGTAACCCAGAGACCCAGGTATTGATCTGGAAACATGGGTTCAAATCCCACCACAGCAGAAGATGGAATTTGAATTTAATTAATAAATCTGGAATTAAAAGCTAGTCTAATGATGGCCATGAAACCATTGTCGATTGTTGCAAAAACCCATCTGGTTCACGAATGCCCTTTAGGGAAGGAAATCTGCTGTCCTTACCTGGTCTGGCCTATATGTGACTCCAAACCCACAGCAATGTGGCTAACTTTTACATGCCATCTGAAATGGCCTAGCAAGCCATTCAGTTGTACCTAACGGCGACAAAGTCAATAAAAAGGAATGAAACCGGACGGACCACCCAGCATCGACCTAGGCACCGGAAACGACAACGGCAAACACAGCCCTGTCGACCCTGCAAAGTCCTCCTTACTAACATCTGGGGGCTTGTGCCAAAGTTGGGAGAGCTGTCCCACAGACTAGTCAAGCAACAGCTTGACATAATCATACTCACGGAATCATACCTTACAAAAAATGTCCCAGACACTGCAATCACTATCCCCGGGTATGTCCTGTCCCACCGGCAGGACAAACCCACCAGAGATGGCGGGACAGTGGTATACAGCAGGGAGGGAGTTGCCCTGGGAGTCCTCAACATCGACTCCGGACCCCATGAAGTCTCATGGCTTCAGGTCAAACATGGGCAAGGTAACCTCCTACTGATTTTCACCTACCGCCCTCCCTCAGCTGATGACTCAGTACCCCTCCATGTTGAACACGCCTTGGAGGAAGCACTGAGGGTGGTAAGGGCACAAAATGTACTCTGGGTGGGGGACTTCAATGTCCATCACCAAGAGTGGCTCGGTAGCACCATTACTGACCGAGCTGGCCGAGTCCTGAAGGACATAGCTGCTAGACTGGGACTGCAGCAGGTGGTGGAACCAACACGAGGGAAAAACAAACTTGACCTTGTCCTCACCAATCTGCCTGCCACAGATGCATCTGTCCATGACAGTATTGGTAGGAGTGACCACCGCACAGTCCTTGTGGAGACGAAGTCCCGCCTTCACTACGAGGATACTGTCCATCGTGTTGTGTAGCACTACCACCGTGCTAAATGGGATAGATTTCGAACAGATCTAGCAATGCAAAACTGGGCATCCATGAGGCGCTGTGGGCCATCAGCAGCAGAAGAATTGTACTCAACCACAATCTGTAACCTCATGGTCCGGCATATCCCCCACTGTACCATTACCATCAAGCCAGGAGACCAACCCTGGTTCAATGAAGAGTGCAGGAGGGTATGACAGGAGCAGCACCAGGCATACCTCAAAATTAGGTGTCAACCTGGTGAAGCTACAACACAGGACTATCTGTGTGCCAAACTGCATAAGCAGCATGCAATAGACAGAGCTAAGCGATCCCATAACCAACGGATCAGATCTAAGCTCTGCAGTCCTGCCACATCCAGCCGTGAATGGGGGTGGACAATTAAACAACTAACTGGAGGAGGTGGCTCCATAAATATCCTCATCCTCAATGATGGGGGAGCCCAGCACATCAGTGCGAAAGATAAGGCAGAAGCATTTGCAACAATCTTCAGCCAGAAGTGCCGATTTGATGATCCATCTCGGCCCCCTCCTGCAGTCCCCAGCATCACAGATACCAGACTTCAGCCAATTCGATTCACTCCACATGATATCAAGAAACGACTGAAGGCACTGGATACTGCAAAGGCTATGGATCCTGACGATATTCCGGCAATAGTACTGAAGACCTGTGCTCCAGAACTTGCCGCACCCCTAGCCAAGCTGTTCCAGTACAGCTACAACACTGGCATCTACCCTGCAATGTGGAAAATTGCCCAGGTATGTCCTGTACACAAAAAGCAGGATAAGTTCAACCCGGCCAATCACCGCCCATCAGTCTACTCTCAATCATCAGCAAAGTGATGGAAGGTGTCATCAACAGTGCCATCAAGCAGCACTTCCTTAGCAATAACCTGCTCAGTGATAGCCAATTTGGGTTCCGCCAGGGCCACTCAGCACCTGACCTCATTGCAGCCTTGGTTCAAACATGGACAAAAGAGCTGAACTCAAGAGGTGAGGTGAGAGTGACTGCCCTTGACATCAAGGCAGCATTTGACCAAGTATGGCATCAAGGAGCCCTAGCAAAACTGGAGTCAATGGGAATCAGGGGGAAAACTCTCTGCTGGTTAGAGTCATACTTAGCGCAAAGGAAGATGGCTGTGGTTGTTGGAGGTCAATCATCTGAGCTCCAGGACATCACTGCAGGAGTTTCCTCAGGGTAGTGTCCTAGGCCCAACCATCTTCAGCTGCTTCATCAATGACCTCCCTTCAATCATAAGGTCAGAAGTGGGGATGTTCGCTGATGATTGCACAATGTTCAGCACCATTCGCGACTCCTCAAATACTGAAGCAGTCCGTGTAGGAATGCAGCAAGACCTGGACAATATCCAGGCTTGGGCTGATAAGTGGCTAGTAACATTTGCGCCACACAAGTGCCAGGCAATGACCATCTCCAACAAGAGAGAATCTAACCATCTCCCCTTGACATTCAATGGCATTACCATCGCTGAATCCCCCACTATCAACATCCTAGGGGCTACCATTGACCAGAAACTGAACTGAAGTAGCCATATAAATACCGTGGTTACAAGAGCAGGTCAGAGGCTAGGAATCCTGCGGCAAGTAACTCACCTCCTGACTCCCCAAAGCCTGTCCACCATCTACAAGGCGCAAGTCAGGAGTGTGATGGAATACTCTCCACTTGCCTGGATGGGTGCAGCTCCAACAACACTCAAGAAGCTTGACACCATCCAGGACAAAGCAACCCGTTTGATTGGCACCCCATCTACAAACATTCACTCCCTCCACCACCGACGCACAGTGGCAGCAGTGTGTACCATCTACAAGATGCACTGCAGCAATGCACCAAGGGTCCTCAGACAGCACCTTCCAAACCCGCGACCTCTACCACCTCAAAGAACATCACCACCTGCAAGTTCCCCTCCAAGTCACACACCATCCTGACTTGGAACTATATCGCCGTTCCTTCACTGTCGCTGGGTCAAAATCCTGGAACTCCCTTCCTAACAGCACTGTGGGTGTACCTACCTCACATGGACTGCAGCGGTTGAAGAAGGCAGCTCACCACCACCTTCTCAAGGGCAATTAGGGATGGGCAATAAATGCTGGCATAGCCAGCGATGCCCACATCCCATGAATGAATAAAAAAAAATCTTTTACTCTTGTGTGCTCATAGGTAAGCCGAATGGATTAGCAATACTATTTTCTTCATATTGCCATTGCTTTGAACTCAAATTCTATGGGTCATTAGTCCAGATGTCTAGATTACTAGTCCAGTAACATAACTACTGCTCTACCTTACCCATGTTGTGACAGTGCAGGCTGTAAAACACTTTGGGACATCCTGAGATCATGGAAGGCACTATATAAATACAAGTCTTTCTTTCTTTTCATTAACTTGCTACACCACTCAGACCTCCTCGTCACTAAATGTTTTGAATAGTACACAGCAGTAAATGTAACTAAATACAGGTTCTGGCTCACCACTGATGCCTCACACATTCAATTTTTTTTTATTCGTTCCTGGGATATGGCATGACTGGTCAGGCCAGCATTTATTGCCCATCCCTAATTGCCCTTGAGAAGCTGGTGGTGAACCACTTTTTTAAACAGTTACAGTCCATGTGATGCAGGTACACCAACAGTGCTGTGAGTGAGGGAGTTCCAAGATTTTGACCCAGTGACAGTGAAGGAACAGCAATACAGTTCCAAATCAGGATAGTGTGTGACTTGGAGGGGAACTTGTAGATGGTGGTGTTCCCATGCGTCTACTGCCCTTGTCCTTCTAGGTGGAAGAGGTCGCGGGTTTGGAAGGCGCTGCCGAGGGTGCCTTAATGGGTTGCTGCTGTGCATCATGTAGATGGTACACACTGCTGCCACTGTGTACCACTGGTGGAGGAAATGAAAGTTTAAGGTGATGGATGGGATGCCGATCAAGTGGGCTGCTTTGTCCTAGATTGTGTCGAGCTCTTGAGTGTTATTGGAGCTACAATCATCTAGGCAAATGGAAGGTATTCCATCACACTCCTGACTTGTGCCTTGTAGATGCTGGACAGACATTGGGGAGACAGGAGGTGCATTACTCGCCACAGAATTCTCAGCTTCTGACCTGCTCGTGTAGCCACGGTATTTATATGGCTGGTCCAGTTAAGTTTCTGGTCAATGGTAACCTCCAGGATGTTGATGGTCAGGGATTCAGCAAAGGTAATACAATTACATTTCAAAGAAAGATGCTTAGATTCTCTGTTGCTGGAGATGGCCATTGCCTGGCACTTGTGTGGTGCAGATGTTACTTGCCAACTATCAGCCCAAGCCTGAATGTTATCCAGGTCTTGCTGCATGCAAGCACAAACTGCTTCAGTATCTGAGTAGTTGCAAATGGTACTGAAAACTGTGCAATCATCAGCGAACATCCCCACTTCTGACCTTATGATAGTGGAAGGTCATTGATGAAGCAGCTGAAGATGGTTGGGCCTAGGACACTACCCTGATGAACTCCTGCAGTGATGTCCTGGAGCTGAGATGATTGACCTCCAACAACCACAACCATCTTCCTTTGTGCTCAGTATGATTGCAAGCAGTGAAGAGTTTTTCCCCTGATTCCCATTGACTTCAATTTTTCTAGGGCTCATTGATGCCACACATGGTCAAATACTGCCTTGATGTCAAGAGCAGTCACTCTCACCTCACTTCTCATATTCTGCTGACACTCACAGGTGTGGGCTCAGGACTGAAGAATGACCAGAGATGCCAGAGGGGATGCTGGCACCCGTGGCATCATACACCAGGAAGATAGAACAGGATGGGAGAGCTGGAAGGCAAAGGCTCTGAGAAAACAAGTCACAAACCACAAGCACAAACTGCCACATAATAAAGTTCCACAATCCATGAGCATTCATACCATGAACTCCATAAGTTCATAAGAAACAGGCTGAATATAGAAGGGTCAGAGGGGAAATGAAAAAGCAAATAGAAGCAAAGGGAGAGTTTGAAAATAGACTGGCAGCTAACATAAAAGGGAATCCCAAAGTCTTCTATAGGCATATAAATAATAAAAGGCTGGTAAAAGGTGGAGTAGGGCTGATTAGAGACCAAAAGATAGATTTATTCATGGAGGCGGGGAAATAGCTAAGGCATTAATACTCTGCATCCTTACCAAGGAAGGAGATGCTACCCAGGTCATGGTGAAAGAGAAGGTAATTAATACACTAGAAGGATTTAAAATTGATAAGGGGGAGGTATTAAATAGGCTGTCTATACTTAAAGTTGATAAAGCACCAGGGCCGGATGAGATGCATCCAAGGATATTGAGGGAAGTGAGAGTGGAAATTGTGGAGACACTGGCCATAGTTTTTCAGTCTTCCTTAGACTCGGGTGGTGCCAGAGAACTGAAGAATTGCAAATGTTACACCCTTGTTCAAAAAAGGATGTACAGATAAGCCCAGTAGCTACAGGCCAGTCAGTTTACTTCAGTGGTAGGGAAACTTCTAGAAACAATAATTTGGGACCAAATTAATAGTCACATGGACAAATGCAGGATAATTAAGGAAAGCCAGTATGGATTTGTTAAGGGAAAATCGTGTTTAACTAACTTGCTGGAATTTTTTGAAGAGGTAACAGAGAGGGTTGATGAGGGCAATGCTGTTGATGTGGTGTACATGGACATCCAAAAGGTATTTGATACTGTGCCACACAACAAACTTGTGAGCAAAGTTATAACTCAAGGAATAAAAGAGATGGTAGCAACATGGATACGAAACTGGCTGAGTGACAGGAAACAGAGAGTAGTGGTTAATGGATGTTTTTCAGGCTGGAGGAAGGTTTGTAGTGGAGTTCCCCAGGGGTCAGTGTTGGGACCCTTGCTCTTCCTGATATATATTAATGGCCTAGACCTTGGTGTACAGGGCACAATTTCAAAATTTGTGGATGATATGAAACTTGGAAGCATTATGAACTGTGAGGAAGATACCGTAGAACTTCAAAAGGACATAGACAAATTGGTGGAATGGACGGACAATTGGCAGATGAAGTTCAATGCAGAGAAATGTGAAGTAATTCATTTTGGTAGGAAGAACATGGAGAGACAATATAAAATAAAGGGTACAATTCTAAAGAGGGTCCAGGAGCAGAGGGACCTGGGTGCATAAGTCATTGAAGGTGGCAGAACAGGTTGAGAGAGAGGTTAATAAATCATACAGTATCCTAGGCTTTATTAATAGGGGCACAGAGTACAACAGCAAGGAGGTTCTGTTGAATTTGTATAAGACACTAGTTCAGCCTCAGCTGGAGTATTGCATCCAGTTCTGGGCACCGCACTTTGGCAAAGATATGAAAGCATTGGAGAGAGTGCAGAAAAGATTCACAAGAATGGTTCCAGGGATGAGGAACTTCAGTTATGAAGACAGATTGGAGAAATTGGGACTGCTTTCCTTGGAGAAGAGATGGCTGACAGGAGATTTGATAGAGGTATTCAAAAACATGAGGGGTCTGGACAGAGTAGATAGGGGAAATGTTTCCCAATGGTGAAAGGATCGAGAATGAGAGGATACAGATTTAAACTAATTGGCAAAAGAAGCAAAAGTGACATGAAGAAAATCTTTTTCACGCAGTGAGTGGTTAAGATCTGGAATGCACTGTCTGAGAGTGTGGTGGAGGCAGGTTCAATTGATGCATTCAAAAGGGAATTGGACAGTTATCTGAAAAGGAAGAATGTGAAGGGTTACGGGGAGAAGGTAGGGGAATGGCATTAGGTGAATTGCTCATTTGGAGAGCAGGTGCAGACACGATGGGCCAAATGGCCTCCTTCTGTGCTGTAACAATTCTGTGATATGTTGCATTATCAAGAATATTTGATGCGAATGACAATGACATACAGTTATCATTGATGGTGGAGGGACGGTGCGAGAAGGATTCAATCACCCACACAATCCATCGAGGTCCCCATCTAAGACACAAGTCTTTAGAGGGGCTAAACAAGGGTTGCCGACAACTGTGAGGTGCACCTTGTTTTGCAAGCACTGGTTAAGAGAGACATTGGGCTGGATTTTACCTTAGGCGGACGGGAATTCGCCACCCACATAAAAGTCAGTGGCGAACCCACTTCCACCGAGCCCGGGGTTGGTCCCGCAATTTACAAGTCCCAGGGCTTTAATTGTCCCAAGGCGGAACTTCCACCTGCTTGAGAGAGGAAGTCCCGCCTCATTGAGCTGCTGGCCAATCAGTGGGCCTGCAGCTCTTAGTCCCAGCAGCGCCACCAGGAACGGTGGCCATTGCTGGGACTGCAGCCCAGCCGACCTAATGGAGGCAGGAGTCCAGGTAAGTTGGGCTTGCCTCACTAGGGGAATCGGTCCTTCCCTGGTGAGGCTGGAGTGGTCATTTGTGGGTGGGGGGGTGGGGCGTCTTGGGTCCTAGGGGTGGGTTGGGAGGCGGGGACAGCCCTCAATCAGGCACCCTGTGCCCGACTGCCATGGTCTGCCCCGGGGCGTGGAAAGGCCAACAGCTATCGCTGGGCGGCCTTTCACATCCCCAGCACGCCCGCTTGCCATGGGTAAAATACCCGTGGAGGTGTGAGCGGACCCTTAAGTGGTCGTTAAGTGGCCACTTAAGGGCCTTGATTGGCCTCGGGCAGGCCGTTACCCCCCCACCTCCCCAACCGCCGTAAAGTCGACCGGAGGCGGGAGCAGGGCAGGTAGGCCTCCCAGAGCCACCTCACACCACCATCCGACCCACTGGGTGGCGTAAACTTCAGCCCAATGGATCAGAATCCACAGCATCAACATCAAGGGTAGGCTGCCAAAGAGCATCAGGAGATTGGCGCAACCACAACACCATCCAATTTTGAAGAGAGGAAACAAGCGGAATATTACTTCAAGTCAGCAGCAATGGAAGTGTCCATCGTTGATTTTTTTTTTGCTCCATCTCCTGCATACTTCCCTGAACATCTCCACTTCTCTCTCCTCCTTTTAAGGCCCTCCTTAAAACCTATCCCATTGACCAAGGCTTTGTCTCCTTCTTTGGCTCAGTGTCAATGTTTTTGTTAACACTCCTGTGAAGACCCTTGGGACGTTTTATTTTGTTAAAGGCACAATATAAATGCAAGTTGTTGTGTCTACAAAGACCATTCTATTTCCTTAAATTTCAGCCCCAGATTGCCTGAAAAACTGCAGAGTATTGGCTTAAAATGCAGAGATGACCGACTTCTATTCCACATCCAATCAGTGTTGGGCCCTAACTCTGCATGGAGAAAGATAGGCCTAGAGCAATGACTGAGCATTCCGGTGTTAAACAGTCTCTCACAACAGGGAACCTGGACTAAATCTGTTCTATAACAGATGGCAGTCACAAACAAGCCAAGACAAGCTGGGTCAGGTATCACTGCATCCACATCACCTTAACCAGCTCTGACAGACCATCCACAAAACCACTTTGTAATTCATTCGGATGCAGAAGCACTGCCTGTGAGACAGACAGATAGAGGGCAAGAGAGGCAGCATCAGAAACATGGAGAGAAGAGAACCAGAGACAGAGACATGGAATGATAGAAAACAAGAGAAGCAAAGCCAGACATGGAGAGATAGAGAACGAGAGAAGAGACATGGAGAGACAGCATAAGATGGAAATAAACAAGGAGAAATAAAGAGCAAGAGATATAGAAACAGAGAGATAGAAGAATACAATGGGGAACAAAACAAGGTTTAGGGAGAGATATGTGAATGTAAAAACAGATAAAATAAAAAGAGAGAGATAGAAGGTGTGACTAAGATTGAGAGAGAAAGACAGCTATGGGAATAAAGATAGAGCGATAAAAGAAATATGGAGAAAGAGAAAGAAAGAGATGAAAACGAAGGTAGAGGAAGCATCCCCTTGCCTATTAACACTATTAGAAACACTCTTGTGAATGCATGCAGCTGGCAAAGCCAGTACTGCTGGGCTGAGGCTCGGGGACGAATCAATGATCAAAGCAGCCAAGTATTGGCATGTTCTCTGACCTCTCTCCTTAACCAAATGTCACTAGGACAAAGTAAGTGGATTCAGACACTGGCTACAATAATAACTGTCCGGAGGGGAGGGCAAGTTTAACTGTAACTGGTTGAGGAGATGCCAATTTACTTTTGGTCCAGCAATGCCTCGATTTTAAAATTCTCATCATTGCGTTCAAATCCCTCCATTACCTCACTAACTGCCCCACCCATACTTCTGTACCCTCCTTCAGCCCTACAACCCTCCAAGATTCCTGCACTCCTCAAGTTCTGATCTCTTGCATAGCACCGATTTCCTTTGCACTACTATTGGCTGCTGTGCCATCAGCTGCCTAGGCCCTAAACTCTGGAACTCCCTCCCTAAACCTTCCACCTCTCTCTCTACCGTTAAGATTTGCCATTTGGGCCACTTGTCCTAATGTTTGTTTATGTGGCTCAGTGACAAATTTTGTTTGATAACATAGGAATTACATAGGAGGGAATTTTATGCTGGTGGCAGGAGTCTTGATGCAGGGAAATCGATGCCAAGGTCTCCACATCACCTCTTCTACAGAAGGCTTGCAGAATTTAGTGCAAATCAGGCACATAACTGGACAGCGATGGGCCTTCAATAGGGTTTAGGACCCTGTCGCCAGAGGTTCAGGCCTTGCAGAGCTGCCAGCCAATCAGAGGCTGGCAGCTGCAGTGCCGCCACCGGGGCTGCTGTAGCTGCAATGACCAGATACCAAGGAGCGGCGCTGGAACCAGGCTTAAGGTAGGTCAAGGCAGGAGGGGTCTCGCTGGGTGGGGGTTGTGGGGAAGTGGGGGGGAGAGGGGGTTAGCAGCAAGGGCAGGGGGGTGGCTCTCATCAAGCCCCCACACTTGCCGGAGCTGGGAAGCAACTGGCACGGTTTTTTGTGCCGTGCTTCCCATGTGGCAACAGGGCCGCCTGCCGCATAACTTATTGCGGCTGAGGCAGGAAGAGGCCCTTAATTGGGGGTTAATTACCCAGTTAAGGGCCTTAATTGACGGCAGGGGTAACTAGATTTCAGAGGAGGCGGGTTGGTGGCCGGAACCCCTCTCCCCCCCACCCCGCCACCATCCCACCCCATTTTATGCTCTCCCAGCCTCCAAACCCACAGCAGGGGAGAGCATAAAATTCCACCCGTAGAGTCCACAGCACAGAAACGGGCCGTACGGCCCAACTGGTCTAAGCTGGTGTGAATATTCCACATGGGCATCCTCCCACCCACCCCTTTGAAAGGCCTTGGGATGTTTCACTACGCTAAAGGCACTATATAAATGCAAGTTGGTGATAGGATGAGGGTTGGGTGGGTGGTTGTCTTGGTAGCTAGATGAGTGGGTAGCTGCATTACTGGATGGGTAAGTGGTTGTTGGGTTGATTCATGGGTATGTTGTTGAATGACAACAGGAGGATGTCTTGATTGGCTGGTATGTGGATAGCACCTCCCATATCCTTCAGGACTACTATCAATGTATCTCTGCAATTACCTAAAACAGCAGAAATAAACCATGTAGGTTCTTCCTTTCTCGAACCCTTGACCTGTTCAAAATGAGATGCCCAACCCACCGAGAGTCTTGCAGCTTATCTGTATATTTGATGTGAGCAGCACTCTAGACTCCAAACTGTTGCCTCTAGATTCAAAGTAAGTGGAAGTATGATTGTCGTACTATAACCAGCACTATTTAAAGGTCTGTATCTCAATTATTCACATGCGGTGATCTCCTATTCTAACTTATGCTTTCTTAGGAGCTCAAAGCCAGAGAATGCCTTAACCTTTCTCTGTCCTCCCTTCTTCCTGCAATCTATAAGCTCTTAAAACCCAGGTTTGGCATCACTCAACCACTGCTTCTTATTAATCTCGTCTTGGTGCTGACCTGTACTATTGGCCTTTGTGCTTCTCCTGGATTAGTCAACAGAAAAATAATTTATAAAGTCAGACTAGGGCAGCTGACTGTAAGTCATAAAGAATTGGGAGTATAGTTTCCACTTTGACCACAATCAGGAAATTGCACCTAAAATTCACCCTCATTTGCGCTGGTTAGGTTACAGTACACAGTATTCCATAAAAATCACGTGCATAACCATAAGCGTAAAATCTTCTACGAATCAGCACAATCGGGCAGCGAAATAGAACACAGTTGTTTCTTTTTCTTTCCATTGAAAGGTATTCCCTTGATGTATTTAAGATTGGTAACCATGGTGCAGTTTTATTAATGCAACTGTAAATGGGTTTATCACAAAAAAAAAAGAATTTATAATAAGTTCCCAATCCTCCACTGGTGAGTAACCTGATTTCAAATCCTTGAAATGACTTTAAAAAATCTATACTGATCCATTTAATAGTTTCATTGGTGTACATGAGTCAGTTTCTTAGTAAATTAATATGGCCTGATTTTGCAGTAGTAATACTGGCAAAACTGTCAGCATTTGCCATCATTACTCCTCTGAAATGGACAGCAACTTCTGGAGTCTACATATGCAGTTAAACATTAAAATTCAGAGGTTGCTGTCAGTGATACTACACTTCTCCATAAGGTGCGCTGTTGAAGTCCTCGCAAACTGACGAGAACTTGCCCTCATTAGTCTCACTGTAAAACCCCTTGAAAAAGTTACACCTTGTTGAATGAGCAATAAGTGGGTTTTTAAATGGTGGACTAGGTTCATAATTATTGCCGAACAACCTCTTAAAAACAACCCTGAAAGATGAATTTTATATTTGTGGAGTAGTGGAATATCAAATTTCTCCATTATCATTAAAAAAAAATCCACATATTTTTATAATATTAATTTTTTAAGTTTTTACGTTTATAATACTTCAACTTCTACCTTAATCACATATATGTCCAAATCATTTATTTTGCACTCTGTAAAATGATATTAAAAAGTGAAGGATAATCAGTATACTTCCTGGTTTGCTGTCTGTGAGAATACTTCAATGTGATTCACTGCTTACCTGCTTGCTGACATCATATACCCGTTGGAGTTTAGAAGGTTGAGGAGTGATCTTATTGAAACCTATAAGATCCTGAGGGGATTTGATTGAATACCTGGAGGATGTTTCCTCTTGTGGGTGAGACTGGAACTAGGGAACACCGTTTAAGAAGAGGAGGTCACCCTTTCAAGATGGAGATGAGGAGAATTTTTTTCTCTCAGAGAGTTATTAGTCTGTGGAATTCTCTTCCCCCAGACAGCAGTAGAGGCTGGGTCATAAAATTTATTCAAGGCTCAGTTAGATTTTTGATAGACAAGGGTGTCAAGGGTTATGGGGGAAGACAGGAAAGTGGAGTTGAAACCACAACCAGATCAGCCATGATCTTATCGAATGGCGGAGCAGGCTCAAAGGGCCAAATGGCCTACTCCTGCTCCTATGATCCTACTGCTGCTGCACACTATGAGATCCCTTGACTTGATGCCAGATTTAAACTGCTGTCAGGAAAAGGGAAAACCATGCTACAGAGATTGCTAGAACTTTGTGGGCAGCTTTCTTCGGTCAGTGGCAAGTGCCATCGCTTCACTGCTGACCTCACATATTTTTGATATAACACTTTTAAAACATAGCTTCTAGTGCCTGTGTGCCTAGGCACAGTGGCGCAGTGGTTAGCACCGCAGCCTCACAGCTCCAGCGACCCGGGTTCAATTCTGGGTACTGCCTGTGTGGAGTTTGCAAGTTCTCCCTGTGTCTGCGTGGGTTTCCTCCGGGTGCTCCGGCTTCCTCCCACATGCCAAAAGACTTGCAGGTTGATAGGTAAATTGGCCATTATAAATTGCCCCTAGTATAGGTAGGTGGTAGGGAAATATAGGGACAGGTGGGGATGTGGTAGGAATATGGAATTAGTGTAGGATTAATATAAATGGGTGGTTGATGGTCGGCACAGACTCGGTGGGCCGAAGGGCCTGTTTCAGTGCTGTATCTCTAAATAAATAAATAAATAAGTGTAATTTGAAGAACCTTCCTGAAGCAGCGGAATCGTCGAAAACTCACAATTTTGACCTGGGGGCATGGCCAATTTTGTGGGCATAACCTGATCTAGAAATTGAATCTCAATCCAGTGTAAAAGATCATGGAAAAGATAAACATAAGTGAGTGCGGGGTGTAACTCACTTCTGTTTAAAATTCCCAGATCCTTTGCTCTGGTTCGGCTGATTTTGCCCACATTGCGCTGAAATTACTAGCGTAACTGAATGGAAACTCGATCCCCCATTTGTAAATGTCAGGTGAGGGTGGATCAGGGTTAGCTATGATGCCTTATAAAGTCAAATATCCCATTGACACTCACGGTTAAGACTCACAAAAGAAGAAAGGCTACTTGGGCAAGACGCTAATGGACAGCTGGCAACTTGGAAGCGGAGGAAACCTGGAGAAATGGAGAGAAGGATGCTTTCAAATTTGTAAAACCCTAAGTTTTCAAAAAAGTAAGCATCTGAATTCCCAAATGACACCCACATCAGTGTAACTTTTAAGGTTCTGATGTCATCTCAGACAGCACAGAACTTCACCTTACTGCAAGTGTGGGCGTTGACTGTTTGAATGTTATTAGCTTGCCAACTATTCCATGAATTAATATTCATGATATCCCAAAGCTCTTCACATCATAGAGGATGGCTTGTACATAAACACGCACACACACACACATATATAAATAAATATACACGCTGATACATACAAAGCCAACATAGCTCTAAGCAAATTGGGAAGCTTGTGTCGTTAATCAGCATAAATTAAATTTGTCAAAAATGCCAGTCATTAAGATTGACAATAATAAGACTTTCACACAAAGAATCAGAAAAAGAAAAACAGGCAAGGTCACCATAATTACTAATTGCTCGGAGCTGGATGGCAGATATTTCATATCAATTTTTCATTACACGATTATGAATAATCCACTGTACTGTTCATTGCAATTAATGCCCCTGCTCACCCAGTAGTCGGAAGTTTTAATATATATTAAACAGTATTCACAAGAATAAGTTAATCCTATTAAAATATTCTTGCTTTCATTCCTGAAATATAGCAGCTTGCTGATTACAATGGAAGAAGTAGAAGTTTGAAGGTGCTGTTCTAAAGGGCCAGGTACCATCGTGTACGGCAGCATCAAGGCTGAATAGAGTAGGAGATAAGACAAAGTAAAATAAGAACCTGTATTTATATAGCCCCTTTCACAACCCCAGGACATCCCACGTTGCCAATTGACTTACAGCCAATACAATGAAGTACAGTCACTGCTGTAATGCCGAAAATGTGGTAGCTAATTTGCGCACAGCAAGCTGCAATGTGATAATGATCAGATAATTCATTTCAGTAATGTTGGTTTAGGAATAAATGATAGTCAGCAAACCAGGGAGAACTCACATGCTGTTCTTCAAAATAGTGCCATGGGATCTTTTATGTCCACCTGAGAGGGCATATGGGGTCACAGTTTAACATCTCATCTGAAAGACAGCACCTCCAACAGAGCAGCACTTCCTCAGTACTATGCTGTCAGCATAGATTTTGTGCTCAAGTCTCTGGAGTGGGGCTTGAACCCACAACCTTCAGACTGAGAGGCAAGAGTGCTAAGCCACTGAGAAATGGCTAACACTGTAAATCAACAAGTAGTGATGGTTCAGTTTTCCAAATTAGGCAGCTGACTGACTTGACTCATTATTCTCCTCCAACTCTAATCTTAATGACCTTGGCAAAGGATCTTCCTCCATTG
This sequence comes from Heterodontus francisci, assembly GCF_036365525.1. Taxonomy (NCBI): domain Eukaryota; kingdom Metazoa; phylum Chordata; class Chondrichthyes; order Heterodontiformes; family Heterodontidae; genus Heterodontus; species Heterodontus francisci. The sequence goes on from NC_090401.1 coordinate 45,625,773, forward strand.
CTTCATCGTGTTCCACCACCTTGAGCAAGATCCCTCACTTACTTGAGTCTCCAATCCTTTGAACTTTTCCAAGAAATGTGGGTGTAGATTGAACCATTTCATACATTACAACAGTGACAGCACTATATATAAAGCACTTCGGGATATCCTGAGGTTATGAAAGGTCCTACATAAATGGAATTCATTAAGTAATTAATTCCTTCCTTCACTCTCTCCCTTTATTCTTTGCTTCTTCCCTTCATTTCCCTGTTTCATCCTTTCCCTCTTTCTCCCTTTCTTTCTTTCTCTCACTCCTGAGCCACCTTTGCTTCTCTTTGAAAGTTTGCTTATGCTTTTCAAATCTCTTAGAAAAGACATCCCTTTCACCTTCCAATCCATAAATAGATACTTTCTAAAGTTAAATAACCTGCTCTTCGCTCTCAAGTTATTCATCAACTTGAAGGTTCTGGCTTAATCCTTGATTATCAGTTTGATTTTCAAGACACTGGGGGTCCTGCTGTCTCTGGAACTCTGCTCCTGAACATTTCGATGATTCATTTATATTGGCCTTGGATAAAGCTGAAGCCTCTGACTGGATCTGGCACCATGCCCTTCGAAAGAAGTTAGCACCATATGGTCTCCTACCAAAGCTATATTCATGGCTGTCTAGCTCATCTCAACTCCCTCTGTCTGCACTCGAGTTGATGATTCATTCCCCATATTCGGTCTTCCTCTCCTCACACACTATAAAAAGGAACAATGGGATACAAAGAAAGTAATAAGAGGTGCAAAAGAAGAATATGAAAAACACATGCAAGAGTTATCAAATCTTACAGTAAAAGTTTTTTATAAGAACATAGGAGCAGGGGCAGGCCATTCAGCCCCTCAAGCCTGTTCCACCATTCAATTAGATAATGGCTAATCTGTACCTCAATTCCATCTACCGGTCTTGATTCCATAATCATTAATACCCATGAAAATCTATCAACCTCAGTTTTGAAATTTTCAAATGCATGGGAAACATAATAATAAATATTTTGTGAGAAAAAGAGTGAGAAGTGGGAATATGAACTAATTAAAAACAGATACAGGTGAGACAGGTGACAGATTATGATCCATCTAATCATCCCTAGCGAATCAACTGCTATAGTTTCTCTTGCTGCTCCTGCACCATTACCTCTGGTGTCCCCCAAGGATCTATCTTTGCTCCCTTCCTATTTCTCATTCACATGCCGCACCTAGGAGATATCTAAAAAGCAGTGTCAATTTCCACATGTACGTTGATGTCACCCAGCTCTACCGCACCACCACCTCACTCAACCCCTCCTCTGACTCGAAATTGTCAGGCTGCTTACCCGATATCCAGTGCTGGATGAGCAGAAATGACCTCCAACCAAATATTGGGAAGACCGAAGCCGTTGTCTTCGGTTCCCGCCACAAATTCCATCCCCTAGCCACCGACTTCATTCCTCTCCCTGGCAAATGTCTGAGGCTGAATCAGGCTGTGCACAAGACAGTGCATTTCTCTAACCTCAGTTGTAACATAGTCAACAACAACAATCACTTGTATTTATATAGTGCCTTTAGGGTAACAAAATGTCCCAAGGTGCTTCACAGGAGCATCATTAAACAAAATTTGACGCTGTACCACGTAAAGAGATATTTGGGCAGATGACCAAAAACTGGGTCAGAGAGGTAGGATTTAGGGAGAGAATTGCATATTTGATCCAGAGATGAGCTTCTGACCACATATCCATGTCATCACTAAGACTACCTAGTTCCACTTCCATAACGTACCCTGACTCCGTTCCTGCCTTAGCTCATCTGCTGCTGAAACCCTCATTCTTGCCTTGTTACCTCTAGATTTGACTACTCCAATGCACTCCTGGCTGGTGTCCCATGTTCTACCCTCCAAAAACTTGAGGTCATCATCTGCTGCCCATGTCCTTACTCGTGCCAAGTCCCATTCACCCAGCATCCCTGTGCTCACTGACCTACATTGGCTCCTAGTTAAGCAATGCCTCGATTTTAAAATTCTCATCCTTGTTTTACAATCCCTCCATGGCCTTGCCCCTCCCTATCTCTGCAATCTCCTCCAGCCCTACACCCTCCAAGATTTCTGCACTCTGCGAATTCTAGCCTCTTGAGCATAACCAATTTTAATCACTCCACCATTGGTGGCCATGCCAAGGCCATTAGCTCTACAATTCTCTCCCTAAAGCCTACCTCTTTGACCCAGTTTTTGGTCATCTGCCAAATATCTCTTTACGTGGTTCGCTGTCAAATTTTGTTTCAGGATGCTCCTGTGAAGCACTTTGGGACATTTTGTTACACTAAAGGCACTATATAAATACAAGTGGTTGTTGTTGTTGACTATGTTACAACTGAGGTTAGAGGAATGCACTGTCTTTCTCTAGTTCCACTACTCCACTGGTCACAACGTATGTTTAAATGTTTTACCCAGTTACCGATAAAGGCCAATTATGTACTTTATCTGCATTAGTTTCAGAATAAAAATAAATCCGCCAACCAGGTTTCTTTATTAAACAACAAAATTATTGATTTATTATAAAACAAAACTTAAGTCAATACAGATGTAAAGCTTATTAATACACAATTTGAAATATGAAAGTATAAATATACACCCTTCTAAAAATAACCACACACACAAACATATACACTCACACACGGGGAAAAAATGAAAAAACTGGCTCTGCAGAGATCTATCTTTAAAAAAATACTTTGGCCAAGTTATTGTCGATTATTGAAGAAAAAGGATAAGATATGGAATGTTCCAGATGGCCTTTGGTCTGGCGTCCAGGTACACGTTGATGGCTGTCACTGGGATCTTTCTGGAGCAGTTCTGTTCAAGAGAAGACGAGAAGTAGTCTTGCAGGCTTTTCAGGAGAATTACTGCATCAGTTATCACACTGGATTCTCAGAAGATTTTCCAAAACAGTTGGAAAAGGATGAGTTGGGTGGCTTCTCTCTTAGCAGGATACACGCCAACTGAACATTCAAACAGTCCAAGCCAAATCAAAAAGCCAAAACTCCTGACAACCATAAACCTAAACATGTGACCTCTCTGTAAACAACTCCAATAGCCAGCAAGGCTCCTTATGTTTATTTTAGCACTTCATTGTCTCTTCCAGTAAGTGTTTTTTAAAATCCAAAGTGTCCTTCCAGTAACCCTTTAAAAAAATGAAATCCAGGCATCCCCTCGGTCTTTCAAATGAACCAATTTGCACAATCTTTTTAACACGAGTCCTTAAAAATATTAACAATGGAAGCATTTTCATGACAATAAGGAAATAATGGACAATAAGGAAATGGAAGACTTGTTAAATGAATATTTTGCATCCGTATTCACAGTAGAGAAAGAGGACAAAATACCAGCAGTACTATAGAATCTAAAAATAAGAATTTTTTATATGTTTACAAAATGGTAATGAAGGAAATAATGATAAGTAAATCTCCAGGATCTGATAATTCCACCCAGGTTACTAAAAGAAAAAGATGTGAACATTTTAGATGCATTAGTCATAATTTTCCAAAGCTCTCTCATATCAGAAATCCTGCCTTTGGACTGGAAAACTATAAATGTTAGTCCATTATTTAAGAAGAGCAGGAGGGAGAACCAGAAAACTACAGACCCATCGGTTTAACATCAGTTTTGGGAGAGTTACTGGGAGAGTTACTGGAATCTATCATCAGAGACAGAAGCCGGGATTTTACAAGGAAGCGGTGGCCCCACCCACCAGCTGGAAAGCAAGGGGTGAGCCTGTCTCTGATGGCCCTGGAAGACACGACCGTATTTTGCGTCGCTCAGGCAATTAATTACCTGCAGTCGTGGCTTCTGGCTCTCTGAGGCAGGATGTCCTGCTTCCAAGAACTGCATCCAATCAGAGGGCTGACAGCTCTTCAGGGAGCAGTGGCCACTGCTAGGACTGCAGCAGGCCGCAGACCCAGCCAGTGATGGAGGCTAGAGAAGAAGGTAAATGGGGTTGGGGCTCACCAGGTCCAACCAGCCAAGCACTGGCAAGAGGGTGGGGGGAGCCACGTCAATCGCAAAGGTGGGGGGTGTTTCAGTGAGGGTGGCCTGTGCTGCTGGGGGCGGGCCATATGTAGGGTACAGGGTGCCCGACCAAGAGAGCCTATCCCAAGCCCGCAAGGCAGTCACCAGGTTTAATTGCGTGGCCTCCCCATGTGGCGAAGTGCCCATCCACCTGCTGCTGATAAAATACTAGCGGTGTTGGGAAGAGGCCATTAAGTGGCCATTAATTGGGCTGGTAGGCGACAGTCATAGCACCCCTTGCCATCCCATCCAATTTTACACACACCCCACCTTCTAGCCTGCTCCCGGGGTGGGTGGGTGGTATAAAATTCCAGCCAGAGTGACTGTGCACTTGGACAAGTATGAGCTGATCAAGAAGAATCAGCATGGATTTGTGAAGGATAGATCATGTCTGACTAACCTGTATAAATGTTTTGAGAAGGTCTCTAATATGGTAGATTAGGGAGGGCCTAAGCATGTTGTTTATATGGACTTTCAGAAGACATTTGATAAGGTTCTGCATAAAAGATTATTAGCAAACATAAATGTCCATGGAATTGAAGGTAATCTTATGAGATGGGCTGATAATTGGTTAGGAGGTAGGAGACAGAGAGTAGGATCAAAGGAATGTACACTGACTGGTGGAATGTGACAGTGGTGCTCCCTAGGGATCTGCACTGAATATACCCAAGTTTGCAGATGTCACCAAGTTAGGAGGCACAGTAAATTGTATATATGGAAGCAGGAAGTTGCAAAGGGACATTAATAGATTAAGTGAGTGGGCAAAACTGCGGCAGACTGAGTTCAATGTGGGGAACTATAAAATCGTCCACTTTGGAGCCAAGAACAACAGAGTATTTACTAAATGGTGATAACCTATGGACTGGGGAAGAGCAAAAGGATTTGGGTGTCCAGGTACATGAATCACTAAAAGATAGTGCACTGCTACAAAAAGTAACCTAAAAGGCTAATGGAACATTGGCCAGGGGACTGGGATACAAAAGGGAGGCAGTTATCTTTCAGAGATAACTTCTCTATCAGGAGTACCGCTTTCAGGAAGGATGTATTGGCATTGGAGGGGGTACAGTGCAGATTCACCAGAATAATAAGGCTTAGAGGGTTGTTAAGAAGGCGTATGGTGTGTTGGCTTTCATTAACAGGGAGATTGAGTTTAAGAGCCGCGAGTTATGCTGCAGCTCTATAAGGCCCTGGTTCAACCACACTTGGAATATTGTGTTCAGTTCTGGTCGCCTCATTATAGGAAGGATGTGGAAGCTTTAGAGAGGGTGCAGAGGAGATTTACCAGGATGCTGCCTGGACTGGAGGGCATGTCCTACGAAGAAAGATTGAGGGAGCTAGGGCTTTTCTCATTGGAGCGAAGAAGGATGAGAGGTGACTTGATAGAGGGGTACAAGATGATGAGAGGCATAGATAGAGTGGCTAGCCAGAGACTTTTTCCCAGGGTGGAAAGGGCTATCACCAGGGTGCATAATTTTAAGGTGATTGGAGGAAGGTTTCGGGGAGATGTCAGAAGTAGGTTCTTTACACAGAGAGTGGTGGGTGCGTGGAATGCGCTGCCAGCAGTGGTAGTAGAAGCAGATACATTAGGGACATTTAAGCGACTCTTGGATAGGTACATGGATGATAGTAGAATGAAGGGTAGGTAGTTAGTTTGATCTTAGAGTAGGTTAAAGGTTCGGCACAACATCGTGGGCCGAAGGGCCTGTACTGTGCTGTACTGTTCTATGTTCTATGTTCTAATTAGGAAGATAGGTTGCATCAACATGGCTTGTATCCCCTGTCATATATTTCAATCCCATACCAATGTGGTTGGTAAGTCGTGCAGTTGTATCAAAACACTACCAGTTGTTCAAGAAGGCGGCCCAGCACCTTTTCAGGGCAACTAGGAATGGGCAATAAATGCCAGCCTCGCCAATAACACCCACATCCCAAGAATAAATATTTTAAAAGTTAATGATTCTGTTTGAAGGTTTTGAGGCTTGAAAGAGCTGATGAAGAACAATCACTCCTTCCACCTCCAGGTCATTGTGTCTGTGACCCTCCCAACACTATTGTACTTCTTGAGAGTCCAAAGTGTTGGATGACAATCTCCCACCACCTTGCACAGTGGCTCAGGGCACCATATGTCAATCACGCATCATCTACATTCCTCAATTTAAAGAATTGCTTTTAAAAATTTAAAAATTTTGTTTAAACGAGAGCTTCTTTTACTATATAAACAAGCCAATCACCCATGGCATTAGTCACCATAGGTGGGAGGATAATATATATATCGTGTAACACACAACATTATTCTGTTGTTAAAGTGTAGCTGCTGTGCAAATTGTCATGTCCCTTTAAGGTCACAAGGTGCACTTGCTGTGCTCAGCTAAGTTACGGGTTGACTGGTCTTAAAAGGTACCGAAATCAACTTCATGTGGGGCTTAGAAGGTTAAATTTTGAGGGCAGGTTGCATAATCGTGACTTGTATTCCCTTGAGTATATGAGATCAAGTGGTGATCTAATCGAGTTGTTTAAAATTCTATAAGGTTTGATAGGGTAGATGTGGAGAAGCTAATTCCTCTGGTGGGGGAATCAATAACAAGGAGATACAATCTTAAAATTACAGCGAGACCATTCAGAATCAAAATCACGCAGTACTTTTTCACACAAAAGGCAGTGAAAATCTGGAACCTGCTCCCCAAAAGGCTATGGATGCTGGGGGACAATTGAAACTTTTAAGACTGAGAGCGATAAGATTTTTATTCGGTAGGGATATCAAGTAATATAGAGCAAAGTAGAGAAAATAGAGCTGAGGTGCAGATTATCCATGATTTAATTGATTAGCAGAGCAGGTTTGAGGGGCTGAATGGCTGACTCTTGTTTCTATGTTTCCATCCAAATCAGACGCACTGCTGACTTTGATATTTATCTCCTTTGCTTCATTATCGCTGGGTCAATATCCTGGAATTCCCTATCTAACATCATTATGAGGGCAATATCAACACAATGGCTGTAGCAGTTCAAGGAGAAGGCCCACAACCATCCTATGGTATAGGTCCTAGCCATGGATGTGTACCTTTTCAGGAGGCAAGTTTTGGAACCTGAGTTCAGAGTTTGTTGAACAAAAGTGTTCCTCAAGGCAAAGGGAGGTCCTCTTGATCAGATTTGCTGTCCAATATAAACCGGTGAATCTTAAGAATATCATAAATCAAGCACAACCTTGCAATTGGTATTTTATCATTAAAAAGTATCAAAAGTTGGAGCAATTCATTGGATTCAGTGGAGGAGAGAGAAAGGGGAATGGACAATCTAGGGATGAGAGCCAATATTCATCACAAGTGCTTTGGAAGTGCCTCACCAATCTCGACGACTAATTACAAGGCCAGAATGTTCATTTTTCTTTTAATTTTTACATATGCTTCCCAAAAGAAGCATGCACCAAAACAAAAACACCCACAGACAATATTTTATTCCAAATGAGACACAAAACTCCAGTTCTAAGTTTCTCATTGTCACCCTTCACATTAGTCTAATGATTCTTTTCTTAAAAATTAATTACTATTAACTGCAAAGTACAAGTCCATAGAAGCAACCAGACTGTCCCTGATGGATAGACTGGGTGCTAGTAACTTCAGACAAGCTCTAGCTGATTGAGCAATGCTTGGAAGGTGTGGTACATGAATATGGTGAGTGAGGGAACCTTAGGGAAAGTTGGGCTTGGCTGCCATCTATCAATGAGAGTTGACATGCTCGGAGATCCACCTCAGTTGGAAGCAATACTCTGATTGGTGATATTGCTGCTATTGCCCTGCTACCCAAAGAGTGCTTCTTTTTTGCTAGACATTAGTTTAAAAGGATATGGAGATAAGACAGGTGGACGGATTCAGATATAGATCAGCCATGATCTCACTGAGTCATAGGCCAGGACTTTATGGCTCCGAAGCGGACGGCGCTGAAGGCCAGTGGGACCTAAAATCGCATGGGATGGTGTCGGGACGGACCTTCGACATCATCACGCCACGTCCGCATTTTGACAGCCAGAGACGGCAAGTCAAGTGAGAACAACGTGCGCTTTTTCAAAAACCAACGATTGAGAGCTTGTTAAGATTGTTGAAGACCCAATTGAACACCATTTTACGTGCTCGTTCGAATTTATGAGGGGTGCTTGGGAGCCACAGGGTGTCAGAGTTCTGGCAGGTATTTGAGGGTGGCCACAGGACGGCAGCTGAGGTCACTGCTGCAATCAGCAGCGCAGGGTCAAGGAGTTGGCTTTCACAGGAAGGCTGGTAGTAGGGTGGGCAATGTTGAGCAAGAAAGTGGCAGTGTGGCCCTTCAGAGTGGCAGTGCCAAAGTGCCATGGACATTGTCCATTCAGAAGGCGGGCCTGAGAGGGAGGGAGGTGCGAGCACACAGATCCAGTCAGTAGCAACCTCATGGCCACCTGCAGGGGCAACCTCAGAATGGAGAAGCATTGGTGACCTCTTCGCCCTCTCCCAATGCCAGGTCCATATTGCTGGCTGGATGTCTTCTGAGACTGCTGGGAAGGATGGTCTGAGGTAGCGTTCTGGTGCTGGCGGCTCTTTAAAGATGGCGCCAACATATCCAATCTACACCTTTGCTTTTAGAGTCATACAGCACTGAAACAGGCCCTTCGGCCCACCGAGTCTGTGCCGACCATCAACCACCCATTTACACTAATCCTACATTAATCCCATATTCCCTACCACATCCCCTCCTACATTAATCCCATATTCCCTACCATTCTCCTACCTACACTATGGACAATTTACAATGGCCAATTTATCTATCAACCTGCAAGTCTTTGGTGGTGGGAGGAAACCAGAGCACCCGGCGGAAACCCACGCGGTCACAGGGAGAACTTGCAAACTCCACACAGGGAGTACCCAGAACTGAACCCGGGTTGCTGGAGCTGTGAGGCTGCGGTGCTAACCACTGCGCCACTGTGCCACCTAGCTTAGGTTAGCTAGCTGACGACGTGGCCACTGCCTCAGTCTCCACCTCCGGCTGGTGAATGGTCGGCCATCCCGCCTGCCAGCCGTTAACTGGCCAACCAGTGCGAGATCGCTCCAAGAATAGGGATTGGAACGGGACGCCAGAGCCACCCTCTTGCAGTCCCGCCTTCCCCTCCCCGCCGGGTCACGTAAAATCCCAGCTATACAGTCATAATGATACAGAAGGATACCACTCAGCCCATCAATTCCATGCTAGCTCTCTGTAGAGCAATCCAGTCAGTCTCATGCCCCGACTCTATCCCCGTAGCCCTGTATGTTTATTTCCCTCAAGTGCCCATCCAATTTCCTTTTGAAATCATCAATCATCTCCGCTTCCACCACCTTCCATTAGCATTCACTGCATAAAAAAGTTCTTCCTCACATCCCCCGGTATCTCTTGCCCAGAACTTTAAGTCTGTGTCTGCCAATCATTGTACCATCAGCTAATGGGAACAGCTTTTCCTTGGCTCCCTTATTTAAACTTGTCAAAATTTTGCACACCTCTGTTAAATCTCCCCTCAAGCTCCTTTGCTCCAAGGAGAACAATCGGCCAGGTCTCAACAAGGTGTGGGAGGGGTGTTGATTGAGATGGCATGGGGAGGTGCTCTAGTGGGACGGCCTGTACTGCTGGGGGGCCCTCCATGAGACACAGAGTGCCTGATCACCCCTAGCCTGCATGGAAGCCGCCAGGTATTGCTGGCCACTTAAGGGCCTCAATTGGCCTAAGGACAGATTGAGATGGCATGGGGAGGTGCTCTAGTGGGACGGCCTGTACTGCTGGGGGGCCCTCCATGAGACACAGAGTGCCTGATCACCCCTAGCCTGCATGGAAGCCGCCAGGTATTGCTGGCCACTTAAGGGCCTCAATTGGCCTAAGGACAGGTGGGCAGTCTGCCACCTCCCCCACCTCTGGGAAAACAGCAGCAGAGGCGGGCAGGCGAAGGGCACAGCAACCACCCCCCCCTTCCCCCACCACCTCCCAGTCCACACCCAGGGGAGGAGTAAAATTCCATGAAGTCTTTTTTGCCTCTCCCTATCCCTTCTGAGTGGAGAAAGCCTCATTACCCAACTCCTGTTCCTATGCAGCTAAAGCAGCAGCAGGATGTTGGCCAGTCTCTTGGCAGCTGGACCTGAACTCGAACCTGGAGGATGGCCGCTCTCACTGTGAGGAACACAATGAGAAACTGAAACTACATTGTGAGGAGGATCAGACTCCGATGTGTGTCGTTTGTAAAGAATCACCCACACATTCAGACCATCAGTTCCTGCTGGTCGGGAACGCAGTGACAAAGTACAAGGTAAATAGGCTGAGGTGTCTAGAGCCCCACAGGTTGTTTACGATATTACAGTTATTTAGGAGTGGAGTCATACCAGTTATATTTACTCTACTTTTACTCAGCAGAGTAGGGGAATTAAAATTCAGGATCGCCAAGGGGAAAGGCGCCGCCAATCACAGGGCAGGGAGAAAGGCAGCCACCGTGGCCCCATTCTGTGGCGCATGGAGCCTCAGGCTCCCGTGTCCACCCACCCCCGATTGCTGCAAGGAGGCCAATTCTGTGAAGCTGGCAGCCTCCCCATGCAGTGGGGGGAGTCACCCCGCCATCAACAAAATGCCAGCAGCCCCATAAATTGGCCCTTAATAGGAAACTTCCCCGGCGGTGGGACTGCAGTGGGAGCCATCCTGACATGGCTCCCCAGTATTTTGCTGGCCCGTCCGCCTCCGTTCCTGCCACCAAAGGGCTGGTAAAATCGTACCCTATGTAATTCTATTGAATTTTGAAAAGCCCTCAGGAAGTGTTTTAGACATATAGGGCTGAATTTTACCTTAGGCGGACGCCTAGCCCGGGAATCCGTCCCGCATTTTATGAGTCCCCGGGCTTTAACTGTCCCGAGGCGGGACTTCCACCCACTTGAGGGAGGAGGTCCCGCCTCAGCGAGCTACCGGCCAATCAGTGAGCCGGCAGCTCTTAGTCCCAGCTGCACCACCAGGAGCGGTGGCCACTAATGGGACTGCAGCCCTGCCGAAGCCATGGATCCAGGAGGGAAGGTAAGTAGGGGTATGCCTCACCAGGGGGATCGGTTCTTTCTTGGTGAGGCTGGAGTAATCGTTTGGGGGGAGGTGGCATCTTGGGTCCCGGGGGTGGGTTGGGAGGCAGGGGCAGCCCTCAATCGGGCACCCTGTGCCTGATTGCCATTCCCCCACCCCACCCCACCCCCCCGGGGCGCGGAAAGGCTGACAGCAATCGCTGGGCGGCCTTTCACGTCCCCAGCACACCCACTTGCCATGGGTAAAATACCCGTGGAGGCAGACGAGGGCGCTTAAAGGCCTTGAATGGCCTCGGGCGGGTGGGCCGTTTCCCAGCCCCCGGCCGAGGCCGTAAACTTGGGCGGAGGCGGAAGCGGGGCGGGTAGGCCTCCCGGAGCCTCGCGCTCAATTTTACGCCGCCCCCACGATACCAGCCGACCCACTGGGGCAGCGTAAAATTCAGCCCATAATGTCGACAGTTTGACTTCTGTTTCTGCAGGGAAAGTTCCCAACATTCCAGGACTGATTGGCCTGGAGTCCACAGGAATTGAAGATTAATCTCTAAGACACTGCTGTGAGCAAACCCAGGAGAAAAATTGTTTAAAAAAATGTTTTGTTTTAATTTTCTTTGAACACTTTAGCTTATTAGTGATAAACCTATTGGAGACGGGGAAAAAGAACTGTTTGAGACTCAGGAATCATCCAAACAGGTAACAAAGAGTCTGTTTTCGAATTGGCCACAGGAAGGCAGGGTGTCGTGAGGACTGACATGTAGGGTGACCATTGGTGGGAGCATGGAGGCAGGGCAGTTGGAGGCAAGTGGTCATGTGATAAAACCTCCAGGAATACATCCAAACAGAGTTGGCAACCCTATCCACACAGCTTGCCTGACTCGCTGAGTATTTTCAAAACAATTATCAAGCCAATTTTATTCTAATTTTTTGTGAAGTGCGTCTCCCTCTATGTTCCTCTCTGCAGTTCTCCTCTGGGCCAGGCAGCACCTGCAGTTGGAATGATGGACATAGAGCCTGCTCCTGGGACTCAATTAGTGCTTATCCCCAACCAAGAGCTATGGTACAGTAGTCCTGATGGACCCTCAGCCTATATTCACTTGCTTCCACTGCAGGTATCCCCTGCCAGTCATGCACATTAATGACACCGGATCAAACCGGTATCCTTTGCCACTGTGTACTGATAATCCAATAAAGACTAGAAAGATTTACATTTATATAGCCCCTTTAACGACCTCAGGACACCCCAAAAGCACTTTACAGCCAAAAAGATACTTTTGAACTGTAGTCACTGTTGCGATGTAGGAAATGCAGTAGCCAATTGGTGCACAGCAAGATCCCACCAAGAACAAGGCGATAATTTGTGTGTAGGTGGTGTTTGAGGGATTAATGTTGCGCAGAACACTGGGGAGAACTCCCCTTCTCTTCTTCAAAATAGTGTCATGGGATCTTTTGCGTCCATCTGAGAGAGCAGACAGGGCCTTGGTTTAACATCTGAATCGAAAGATGGCATATCCGACAGTGTGGCACTCCCTCAGTACTGCACTAGGAGTGTCAGTGTTTATTACGTGCGCAAGACTCTGGAGTGGGGCTATGAACTCACAACCTTCTAACTCAGAGGTGAATGTGCAATCCACTGAGCCAAAGGTTACATGGGCTGTATTATCATATCTTTGACTTGACTGGTGCACATATGACAGGAAAAGGCTGATTCAGCAACATAACCATTTGGCGATTAACACTGGAGCCTGTACATCACTTCTTAATTCAGCTACCCTTCCAAAAAAAAAAGAAAAATAGGAACAGCCTGGTTCATCCAGCAGCCTCACATTAGTGGAGCCTTCTCTGCAGCCAAGTAAACACAACCTTCTGTCAGAGCACACACAGCACACATGGCAATCTGCACCACTACATTAGCAAGTTATCCACCTCCTGCCTTAGGAAGTTAGAACTTAAGAATTTTAAGCAACAGGGAAAAGGTATTTCAGCTGTTTCAACCACACGGTCTGCAACTCCCTCCCTAAGCTCCTCCGCCTCTTTCAAGATCTCCTCAAATCTTTCCAACCACATTTATAGGCATCTCTTCTAGTCCGGCACTGTCCAAAAGGAATCGCTGACCTGCCTCCAGTGTGCTGCTGCGACACCATTTTAGCCACATGCAGTAACTTTAGTCGAAGAAGCTTCACACACAATACGGGTGGATGTACGTCACACATGTACGATTACTTAACAAACATCCACCACTCTTCAGTAAGCAGGGAAGTAAAGCACTCACAACGATCAAGAAACAAGCACACACTGTTTCTCATCTCACCATTTTACCAACAAATGCACAAAAAGATTAAAGTTCACACAGTACACACATCATGCAAATGAGTATTGAGATCACGTGACCAATGAGAGTTTCTATTGCTCATTTGTTTAATTTATTAATCAAAAATCCAATCAGCCACATCTGGATTCCTGTTTAATCATCTGTGGCTACTGACTAATGTATTTGACAACAATACAGCAGGAAAGGGGGCCATTTGGCCCACCTTGCCTATGGTGGATTGCTCTACATTAGTGGTGCCATATAAATGCAAATTGAGGTTGCAGGGAAAGGATCATTTGGTCCAACAATCCATGGAATACACTGAAACTGGAAAAAAATGCCAGAAATCAAAATTTGCATTTACACGGTACATCCTAAAGTGTTTTATAAGCAAAGAATTACTTTCAAAATGCAATCGCTGTTGTTCTGTAGGCAAGCTAGACAGCCAATGTGCAAACAGCAAGATCCCATAAAGAACAATAGCTGGTAATCATATAGTGTCTTTAAAATAGGAAAACGTCCCAAGGTATTTCGCAGGAGCATTACCACAAGCCACAGAAAGCAATATTAGGACAGAAAAAGCTTGGTCAAAGAGATAGGCTTTAAAGAGTGCCTTAAAAAGGAGGGAGTGGGAGAGAGGCAGAGAGATTTAGGGAAGGAATTCCAGGGCTTATGGCCTGGACATCTGAAGGCATGGCCACCAATGGTGGAGCGAAGGAAGCTGGGGATGCACCATCGGAGAATAGTCAGTGCCTTGCAACCACCGTCCAGCATGAGCCAGTGCCTTCTGGAAAATTGGCGGGAGAGAGACCGGCTTCCAGGCCCGGGTTCAGCCAATTGCTCTCCATTCTCATACTGATGGCACTTTGGCACGTTCCTCTTCCTGCACGTTTAATTAGCCTTGGCGAGAGACAGTGGCTGATAATTATTGTATCATTCCAAACAACAGCTGTTAACCCAATTAAAAAAGGAGCAAAGCTATCAATTACTGCTGAGGTACAGTAAATGTTTAATTAGCTTGCTATAGGCATGAATATAGAAAACAGATGCAAACTATCCCCTTGAGGCCAGGTCACAGGAGAGGAAGGGTGACTTTTGGATTCTGTTAACGTTCCAATTACATTAACCCTTCTCCTCCCACTTTTCTTTCAGAATGTTGAATTTGCAGGCACACATAGGGTTGTAAAATTACAATAGTGTTAAGAGAAGCAGAGTACCTCAAAGAGAAAGTAGGAACACAGCCAAAGATGGCTATCAAGGGAGAGGTACAATTGGGAATAGTTCTCTGGTCTGATAACTATCTATCTTTAACATTTCCCTTTGTCCTATTTCTCTCCTTCTTCCCCTTTAAAAGCACTGGGCTGCAAATTGGACCTCGGGTGTGCCTGTTTTACACTTGCAGAATGGGCGCAAAAGGCCCAATTTTGAGAATCAACATTCTTCTCCCCAAGGACACTGAAAAACATCTGACCCAAAATTGGGTTGTACCATTTTTCAGAATCCCTGGTGGCTGCCTAAAAAAGGCTCCAGGTCCATTACAGATGCAAACGAGGCAACTAACCCTTGTTTTAGGTCCCACTCTGGGAAACTGGATAACTGAATGGGGTAGGTGTTGGATCTGTCTTGCTCAGGATTCTTCAGCAGCTGGGTGGCTGCCAAATAATAGTAAGAAAAACCTTCTTGTGGACTAATACGGCATACAGTATTGGTCTCCTTATTTAAGGAAGGATGTAAATGCTTTGGAAGCAGTTCAGAGGAGGTTTACTAGACTAATACCTGGAATGGGCAGGTTGTCTTATGAGGAAAGGTTGGGCAGGCTAGGCTTGTATCCACTGGAGTTTAGAAGAGTAAGTAGCAGCTTGATTGAAACAGATAAGATCCTGAGGGGTCTTGACAGGGTGGATGTGGAAAGGATGTTTCCTCTTGTGGGAGAATCTAGAACTAGGGGTCACTGTTTAAAAACAAGGGGTCGCCCTTTAATACAGTGATGACGAGAATTTTTTTCTCTCAGAGGGTCGTGAGTCTTTGGAACTCTCTTCCCGAAAAGGCAGCGGAAGCAGAGTCTGAAAATTTTTAAGGCAGAGGCAGATAGATTTTTGATAAGCGGGGTGGGGGGGGGATGGGTGAAAGGTTATCGAGGGTAGGTGGGAATGTTGAGTTGAGGTTACAATCAGATCAGCCATGATCTTGTTGAATGGCAGAGCAGGCTCGAGGGGCCGAGTGGCCTACTCTTGCTCCTAATTCGTATGTTCGTATGACCCAGAAAGAAGGAAGCACCCCTCTTCCCACTCCCATCCACCACCCCTGCTTATCTGCTCCAATCCCTGTCCTGGGACTGCAGGCAAGGTAAGCAGACTCACACTTGTGCTGTTCAAATGCGTAAGCGACCTGTAGATACATCTTATGTATAAAATGTTAATGAGGCCCAAGATTCCATTTCAGGCTAGACTCAGGCCTTTTGGCTGAGGTGCACGCTGTCTGCCCAAAAATCAGCCAAACAAATTTCTGGAGTACAATTTCATGAATTCCCTCACCCCAGCGAGAATTCTGCACACATAAAAGCAAGAACTTGCATTTACATAGCACCTTTCACAGCCTCAGAATATCCCAAAGTGCTTGATAGCCAATGAAGTACGTTTGAAGTGTAGTCACTGTGGTAAGTAACATGGCAACCAATTTGCACATTGCAAGTTCCCACAAACAATGTGATAATGACCAGATAAATTTTTTCTTAATGGGGTTGAGTGAGTGATAAACAATGGCCAGGACACCAGGAAGAACTCCCCTGCACTTCTTCGAATAGTCCCAAGGGATCTTTTATTATCACTAGAGGAGATGGGCCCTCGTTTAACATCTGATCCGAAAAACAGCTCCTCCGATAGTGCAGCATTCCCCCAGGAGTATCAGCCTGGATTATGTGCTTATGTCTTTGAGGGGAACATAAGCCTAGATAGTGTGGGTAGACTCCTTCTTCTTTGGCCTCCTTGTCTCGAGAGACAATGGGTAAGCGCCTGGAGGTGGTCAGTGGTATGTGGAGCAGCGCCTGGAGTGACTATAAAGGCCAATTCTAGAGTGACAGACTCTTCCACAGGTGCTGCAGAAAAATTTGTTTGTCGGGGCTGTTACACAGTTGGCTCTCTCCTTGCGCCTCTGTCTTTTTTCCTGCCAACTGCTCAGTCTCTTCGACTAGCCACACTTTAGCCCCACCTTTATGGCTGCTCGTCAGCTCTGGCAACTGACTCCCACGACTTGTGATCAATATCACAGGACTTCATGTCGCGTTTGCAGACGTCTTTAAAGCGGAGACATGGACGGCCGGTGGGTCTGATACCAATGGCGAGCTCGCTGGACAATGTGTCTTTGGGGATCCTGCCATCTTCCATGCGGCTCACGTGGCCAAGCCATCTCAAGCGCCGCTGACTCAGTAGTGTGTATAAGCTGGGGATGTTGGACGCCTCAAGGACTTCTGTGTTGGAGATACGGTCCTGCCACCTGATGCCAAGTATTCTCCGGAGGCAGCGAAGATGGAATGAATTGAGACGTCGCTCTTGGCTGACATATGTTGTCCAGGCCTCGCTGCCATAGAGCAAGGTACTGAGGACACAGGCTTGATACACTCAGACTTTTGTGTTCCTTGTCAGTGTGCCATTTTCCCACACTCTCTTGGCCAGTCTGGACATGGCAGTAGAAGCCTTTCCCATGCGCTGGTTGATTTCTGCATCTAGAGACAGGTTACTGGTGATAGTTGAGCCTAGGTAGGTGAACTCTTGAACCACTTCCAGAGCATGGTCGCCGATATTGATGGATGGAGCATTTCTGACGTCCTGCCCCATGATGTTCATTTTCTTGAGGCTGATGGTTAGGCCAAATTCATCACAGGCAGCCGCAAACCTGTCGATGAGACTCTGCAGGCACTCTTCAGTGTGAGATGTTAAAGCAGCATCGTCAGCAAAGAGCAGTTCCCTGATGAGGACTTTCCGTACTTTGGACTTCGATCTTAGACGGGCAAGGTTGAACAACCTGCCCCCTGATCTCGTGTGGAGGAAAATTCCTTCTTCAGAGGACTTGAACGCATGTGAAAGCAGCAGGGAGAAGTAAATCCCAAAAAGTGTGGGTGCGAGAACACAGCCCTGTTTCACGCCACTCAGGATAGGAAAGGGGTCTGATGAGGAGCCACCATGTTGAATTGTGCCTTTCATATTGTCATGGAATGAGATGATGATACTTAGTAGCTTTGGTGGACATCCAATCTTTTCTAGTAGTCTGAAGAGACCACGTCTGCTGACGTGGTCAAAGGCTTTGGTGAGATCAATGAAAGCAATGTAGAGGGGCATCTGTTGTTCGTGGCATTTCTCCTGTATCTGACGAAGGGAGAACAGCATGTCAACGGTCGATCTCTCTGCACGAAAGCCACACTGTGCCTCAGGGTAGACGCGCTCGGCCAGCTTCTGGAGCCTGTTTAGAGCGACTCGAGCAAAGACTTTCCCCACTATGCTGAGCAGGGAGATTCCACGGTAGTTGTTGCAGCCACCGCGGTCACCTTTTTCTCGAGGGTGATGATATTGGCATCGCGCATGTCCTGAGGTACTGCTCCCTCGTCCCAGCACAGGCAAAGCAGTTCATGTAGTGCTGAGAGTATAGCAGGCTTGGCACTCTTGATTATTTCAGGGGTAATGCTGTCCTTCCCAGGGGCTTTTCCGCTGGCTAGAGAATCAATGGCATCACTGAGTTCCGATTTGGTTGGCTGTATGTCCAGCTCATCCATGACTGGTAGAGGCTGGGCTGCATTGAGGGCAGTCTCAGTGACAGCATTCTCCCTGGAGTACAGTTCTAGGTAGTGCTCCACCCAGCGGTCCATTTGTTTGCGTTGGTCAGTGATTATGTCCCCTGATTTAGATTTGAGGGGGGCGATCTTCTTGATGGTTGGCCCAAGGGCTCTCTTAATGCCATCATACATTCCTCTGATGTTTCCGGTGTCTGAGGCCAGCTGAATATGACTGCATAGGTGTTGCCAGTAGTCGTTTGCGCAGCGCCTCGCTGTTCTTTGTGCAGTGCTTCTGGCTGCTTTAAGAGCTATGGATGTTAACTCGCTGGGGGCTTTCTTGTAGTTCAACAGTGCAATGCGCTTAGTGGCTATGACAGGTTCCAGCTCTTCATTATGAGATTGAAACCAGTCTGCATTTCTCTTCGCACTTTTGCCCTAGGTGGTCAAAGCTGACTCATAGATGGTGTCTCTGATGGGGGCCCACTTGGTCTTAGCATCCCCTGTGGGAGTGTTTTGAAGGGCTGTTACAAGTGAATTTAGAAATTTTTGTAACAGCTGTGGGTGAGAAATTTTGCTTGTGTTGATGCGCGGGTGGCCCTTCTGCTTGGAATGATGTAACTTCTTTGGTCTGAGTCTAACCTTGCTGCACACCAGGGAGTGGTCGGTGTCGCAGTCCACACTGTGGAAACTGCGTGTGATTTGAACACTGTTTCAGGCGGCTCGCCTTGTGACAATGAGGTCTAGCTGGTGCCAACGACGCGATCTTGGGTGCCTCCATGAAACCTGGTGACAGGGTTTAGTGTGAAAGAACGAGTTGGTGATGCAGAGGTTATGATAGGTACACAACTCAAGCAGTCTCTGCCCGTTATCATTCATCCTTCCAACGCCATAGCGCCCAAGGCAGGAGGGCCATGAGTCATGGTCGGCCCCAACCCTGGCATTAAAGTCCCCCAGCAGGAATAGGTGTTCGGTGTTGAGGATTCTGCTAATGATGTTAAGGAGTTCCTCATAGAACTGATCTTTAGCTTCAGGTGGGGAGCAGAGTGTTGGAGCATAGATGCTGAGTAGGTGTACTGGACCAGAGGTGGTGAGCAGTCGGATGGACAGTATGCGTTCCGAGCCATTTGAGGGAGGCGCTATCATGCTGAGCAAGAGTTTCTAATGGCGAAGCCCACTCCATGCTGTCTTGGTTCTTCAGGATCCCTGCCCTGCCAGAAGAAGGTGTAGTCTTGCTCTGCTAGAGATCCACTCGCGGGGAGGCGTGTCTCCTGAAGTGCTGCAATGTCTACATTGAGTCTACTGAGCTCGTTGTTAATGATGGCGGTCTTCTGAGAATCGTTGATTTGTGTATGGTCTTCTGACAGGCCAGGACACATAGTTCTGACGTTCCAGCTTGCAAAGCGAAGGGCTGGTACCTTCTTTCCTTTTTTCGCGTTGTTTGGTGCGGTGTTTCAGTCCACCTTTCGGGCAATGACCCTGAGCTCCAAGCACCCATTGAAGCAGGTAGACCGTGGCGGGACAGAACCTTATTGACCGGGGGCTGCCCGGTTTGAGGCGAGCGGTAGCTGTCCAGTGAGATGCGATGACCTCTCCCACCGACAAAGGCAACCCGTGGCGGCCAGTTTCTATGCCAATTTATCTGGACTTATAACCCGTAACTGCTGCCTTCCGTGTTGTTTCAGTCGCTGTGAGGCAACTATGGAGTGACCTCTCCATGGCGCATGCCTGGGCGGATTTAAGGAGGTTGAGAGTTGCCCAGTCGTCAAAACCCCCCTCTCGGCCTTTCTGGTGAGGTCCAAAGGAGTGCAGAGTACAACGTTTGGCTGCAGGAACTGCCGGAAACATGCCAAAGGTGACACATGACCGCCTACGGGGTTCCGCTCTGGATTTTCTGTTAAGGTTTACTCCTTTAGCCTTGGTCTCTCCCGAGATGCCCACAAGGCAGTGGGGTTGTTAGGGCCCCTACACAGGGGTAGGATGATGCCGGTGGGAGGAGGGGATGCGAGGGGGAGGGGTGGAGGGAGGGGGGTGCGAGGGGGAGCTGGGAAGGGGGCTGTAAAGGGGCGGATGGGATGCAGGGGAAGGGGGTGGAGGGAGGGGAGTGCGAGGGGGAGCTGGGAAGGGGGCTGTAAGGGGGTGGGGGGGGTGCAGGGGAAGGGAGTGCAGGGGGAAGATGGTGTGAGGGGGGTGCTGGGACGGGGTTGTGAGGGGGTGAGCTGAGAGAGTGGAGCAGGGAAGGGGAAGGGGGGGTGGAAAGGGAGGAAGGGGAAGGGGGGGTGGAGGGGGGGAAGGGGGGGGAAAGCGGGTGCAGGTAATAAGCCATTTCCTCAGTTCCCACCATTGACGTCTGGAAAGCTCATCCGCGTCTTTCGGGAGGTGAAGCATCTTTGGGCAGGCTTACAAAGGTGATTATATTCACTAAGGGTTTTTTGGTGTGGTTTAAATAAAGGCATGCCGCATTGCCGACAGTGCACTGCAGATGCTCTCCAAGCCATCTCCCGCGGGCGCTTTGAAGTTGTGGCCGAGGAGCCGTTCATGGATTTTTTGGGTGATCGGAGCACCTTTTCTCAAGGCTTCCCTAGGGTCCCGTTGCTCCTTCTTCTCCTCAATGGACTTACCGCACACCGTGGCCGCAGACACTCTGGGCAGTGAAGACAGCAGGATCGGAGATTGAAGTATCGGGTAGACTATTCTGTTCAGAAAAGCATCACAAATGAGCCACATTTTATCTCCACCCATCTTTCATCCACACTTTCTAGCAGGGATTGAGGGGATTACTGGAAGGCAATCAGAGCAGGAATGCTGGCTCATTTTCTTCCCACACCTTACCAAGGACTGTTGAGACTAACTGTAGCCTTGTAATTACCACCCTATTTGTGATCATTTAACTCAACATAGGCAGGGATAGAGTCTGTTTCGCATAATGACTAAATGAAGCATCAAAAAATATATATATTTCTACATAAAAGCAAACCAATGAGAAGGCAGTCAATCAAATACATTGTGTGAATGGTGCCAGTGACACCTAATCCCAAACCATTAAGGTTGACTCAATCAGCCTACAGAAAGTCTATTTTATTTGACCCTCACTATCCTTAAAACAGAAGCAGCTTTGGTGGATTGGACGCAGCCGCAGGATGGAAGATGTTTGCATACCCAAAGACCATCTGAATGGTGAGGTAGCCAGGGCCAGACGACCAGTGGGGCACCCAAAGCTCTGCTACAAGGATGCTTGCAAGCATGACATGAAGGCCCTAAATGTCGACTATTGCACCTGGGAGTCACTGAGCTGGCAAAAGAGGGAACTGGCAACACATCCTGTAGGCTGGTGTGCACTACCACAAAGACCAGTTGCTGCAGCAGCTTGGCAACAGGTGCCAACGTCAAAAACAACAACTCACAGTGTCACTTGGCAGCTTCACGTGCGGCACTTGCCTCTCAAGAATTGGCCTTCACAGCCTTCAGCGAAGGTGCACCAAGAGAAGACATCCCACCTAAATGGATTGTTGGTGCGTGTCCATCATCTTTTATAGATGGAAGGATGCCAACCGTCCTCAAAACCAACTCAATATTGGTCAGCCCACCTTTCCCTCACATGTGGCTCTCAGCAGATGTGATGGTCCATGTGTACCTAGACCCCCATCTACAGCTTGAGAGCTCTGGGTTTGTAAGCTGTAAAATTTTATTTTAACTATTGGGAAAAGCTGGGAGAAGATGTGTGGCCGCTGGTAAAGTTGGAAAGGAAAGATAAGAGAGAAGTGAGATGTATCGAGAAATAGAGGTTAGGTTTGATTCTTGGAAGTATGTAGATGCTCTCCCATCTTAGGTTCTTGACATGAATCTTAAGTCAGCACAAGATATATAGGAAGGATGTGACTGTACTGGAGAGGGTGCAGAGGAGATTCACCAGGATGTTGCCTGGGCTGGAGCATTTCAGCTATGAAGAGAGACTGGATAGGCTGGGGTTGTTTTCATTAGAAGGGGAACCTGATTCAGGTATATAAAACTATGAGGGGCATTGATAGGATAGATAGGAAGAAAATGTTTCCCTTAGCGGAGGGATCAATAACCAGGAAGCATAGATTTAAGGTAAGCGGTAGGAGGTTTAGAAGGGATTTGAGGAAAAGTTTTTCACCCAGAGGGTGGTTGGAATCTGGAACACACTACCTGAAGGGGTAGTAGAGGCAGGAACCCTCACAACATTTAAGAAGCATTTAGATGTGCACTTGAAACGCCATAGCATACAATGCTCCAGGCCAAGTGCTGGAAAATGGGATTAGAATAGATAGGTGCTTGATGGCCAGCACAGATACAATGGGCCGAAAATGTTTCCGTGCTGTATAACTCAATGACTCTAAGATGGGGGAGGGGAGGAAGCCCATGTTGGATTAAGCATTTATAAGTCTGGAGGTGAAATATTGTTCAAGCTTGATCTTCACTTCATCCACTGTCCTAAATATCCATTCCCTCCATCGCCACTGCACTGTGGTTGCAGTGTGTACCATCTACAGAATACACTGCAGCAACTCAACATGTCTCACCCGATAGCACCTCCCAACCCACGACCTCCAGCATCTAGAAAGTAAATGGCAGCAGGTTCCTGGGGAACCTCCAAGTTACCCTCCCGCGCACCAGAACACACACCATCCCAACTTAGACATATATTGACTGGTCCTTCATCGTCACTGGGTTACAATCCTGAAACTCCCTCCTAAGCATTGTGAAAGCGCTGATGCCACATAGACTGCAGCGGTTCAAGAAGACTCAGCACCACTTTCACAAGGGCAACTAGGGATGGGCAATAAATGCTGACCTTGCCAATGATGCCCATCCCTAATTGCCCTTGAGAAGGTGGTGATGAGCTGCCTTCTTAAACTGTTGCATTCCGTGTGGGGTAGGTACACCAACGGTGCTGTTAGGGAGTTCCAGGATTTTGACCCAGCGACCATGGAGAAACGGCGATATAATTCCAAGTCAGGATGGTGTGTGGCTTGGAGGGGAACTTGCGTGTGGTGGTGTTCCCATGCATCTGCTGCCCTTGTCCTTCCAGGTGGTACAGGTCAAGGGTTTGGAAGGTGCTATGGAGCCTTGGTGCATTGCTGCAGTGCATCTTGTAGATGGTACACACTGCTGCCACTGTGCGTCAGTGGTGGAGGGAGTGAATGTTTGTGGATGGGGTGCCAATCAAAGTGGGCTGCTTTGTCCTGGATGGTGTTGAGCTTTTTGAGTGTTGTTGGAGCTGCACCCATCCAGGCAAGTGGACAGTATTCCACTTAGATTAGACTTATGGTTAGATTCTCTCTTGTTGGAGACGGTTATTGCCTGGCACTTGAGTGGTGCAAATGTTACTTGCCACTTATCAGCCCAAGCCTGGATATTGTCCAGGTCTTGCTGTATTTCTACACAGACTACAGCAGTATCTGAGGAGTCGTGAATGATGCTGAACATTAAAACCTGGCTCGGGCATAAAATTAAAACCCAACCCGAGTCCGACCCCTTTCATTTTGTTCCGCGCCGACCCGACATGAATCTCCTTCATCTGTTCCGGCAGCAGGCATTTCCTGCAGTTGGAGTTGTGGGGAATCATGGGTAAGCCTGATCCCATGACTTCCCAGAAGCAGTGTCCAGCCCGACCCGACCCGAGCCCGAATGCTGGACTCGGAATTTCGACCCGACCCCACCTGAACCAACACGTAGTCGGGTCTAGTCGGGTTCGGGTCGGGTAGCCTAGCTTTACTGAACATTGTGCAATCATCAGTGAACATCCCCACTTCTGACCTCGTGATTGAAGGAAGGTCATTGATGAAGCAGCTGAAGACGGTTGGACCCAGGACACTACCCTGAGGAACTCCTGCAATGATGTACTGGGACCGAGATGATTGACCTCCAACAAGCACAATCATCTTCCTTTGCGTTAGGTATGACTCCGACTAGTAGAGTGTTTTCCCCCTGATTCCCATTGACTCCTGTTTTGCTAGGGCTCCTGGATGTCAAGGGCAGTCAGTCTCACCTCACCTCTTGAGTTCAGCTTTTTTATCCATGTTTGAACCAAGGCTGTAATGAGGTCAGAAGCTGAGTGGTCCTGGCAGAACCCAAACTGAGCATTACTGAGCAGGTTATTGCTAAGCAAGTGTCGCTTGATAGCACTGTTGACGACATCCTCTGTCACTTTACTGATGATTGAGAGTGGACTGATGGGGTGGTAATTGGCCGGGTTGGACTTGTCCTGCTTTTTGTGTACAGGACATACTGGGCAATTTTCCACATTGCGGGGTAGATGTCAGTTGTAGCTGAACTGGAACAACTTGGCTAGGGGCACAGCAAGTTCTGGAGCAATGCAGTACTATTGCTGGAACGTTGTCAGGACCCATAGCCTTTGCAGTATCCAGTGCCTTCAGTCATTTCTTGATATCACGTGGAGTGAATCGAATTGTATACACTCCTTGAAATGCTGCATTCCCTCATCACACCCATGAACACATGCATTTCTGTGGGGATCTGGAAGCATGCACCTCTGGGAAATATTGGATTGTTGCATTAAAAATGTTGGATTCTGGTTAATTTTACACCTCTTTCTGTACAGCGGATAGAATCTAAAGGAAAGGCTAGCAGAAAAATAAGTGGCAATTGAGTTAATCTATATTCAACAAACCAATCAAAGCCAACACTTCCCCAGAAGATTCCGCCACAGTCACTCCACCCATCACTGAGGTACATTCAAACGTATTCCTCTCTCTTCCCCTCAAATCTCCTATTAGATTTGCCAATTATCTCCAGGAGCCTCCAGCCCTCAAAGACTGATCTCCCAGGCAACATCAGAAGAGATGGGGAGAAAATTAGGGGAATAAAGCACCTGAGGAGACCAGGCTACTTTTTCCAAATTAGATGCAGCAAGTATCTTGTAAGGAATATCTTCAGGGGAAAACTATTGTTTTATTGGTTTACTGGAGCTGTACAGGAAAGGAGACCCGATTCAAAAACACCCCGATAATGAAATGTGGAATAGTCCGCATGCCCCTGTCCAGCTGTGCTGGAAACAGCACATATTCACACAGGCTTGAAACACATTAAATTACTGCACAAGAATGCGCAATTGGCCAACTGATGCAGCCTTCTGTAAATGTCATGTTCAGAATTCAAGACCTCTGTTGAATCACTGTGAAAACCTGAGGATGAATTTACTCTTTGTCAGTTTTCATTTAATCTTGTCATCTGTTAGTTTGTAATGTTTGCTTTTTTAAAAATGTTCTTGAAACTATTCGAGAGCATTAGTCTAGAGTGTCTAATTATTTTACTTTCGTGGGTCACATTGGTTAGTGACATTGAAGTTTAGGGACAGAGATATGTTTTAAATCCTTCTTCATACTAATTTTCACTCATGGATTTCTTAGAGGTCACACTTTTGCCACGGAGTCGAGTTGTGGGTTAACAATCCTACTCCTGAGATCTGAGCACAAAATCTAGGCTGACACTTCCAGTTCTGATGAAAGGTCACAAACCTGAAACGTTAACTCTGCTTCTCTCTCCACAAGTGCTGCCTGACCTGCTGAGTATTTCCAGCACTTTCTGTTTTTACTTCCAGTGCAATACTGCGGGAGCACCGCATTATCGGAGGTGCCATCTTTCAAATGCGATATTAACCTGAGGCCCTGTCAGGTGGACGTAAAAGATCACGTGGCACTATTTTGAAGAGCTGGGGCATTCTCCCCATTGTGCAGGCTGATATTTATCCCTCAACCAACATCACTAAAACAGATTATCTGCTCATTATCACATTGCTGTTTGTGAGACCTTGCTGTGCACAAATTGGCTGCTGTGTTTCCTACATTACAACAGTGACTACACTAAGTTTGTAAAGCACTTTGGATGTCCTAGGATCATGAAATGTGCTGTACAAATGCAAGTCTTTCTATTTCAAGCCAGCCTCACTAACAGATCTTGATGTTCTGATTTCGGATTAATCCACTGATAAAGCAATCACATTAAGAAGAGGCATTTCCAAACCTCCAGCCCACAAAATCCAAACAGGAAAAACTAGCAAATGTGAGAGAAGCACAAACAGGACTGAGTTGCCAGAACAAGTCCTGCATAGGAATCCAGGGTTGTAAACTGGCAATTCGTGCCTTAGACTATTCCTTTACATGCAAGCGATTTTTTTTTCCTGAAATGTAACTGTTACTTTAGTGAGCTGGACTTTAGTAGACTGCAAAATTACATAGAAATTGCCACCAAAACAGGCCATTTGACCCAACCAGTCTGTGTCGCTGTTCATCTTCCACACAAGCAATATCCTAATCTCATTTGCTCACTTTGTTCCCAAATCCCTTCATTCTTTGCTTCAACCATTACCAAACCTGCTTCTAGATATTGGCATAGACTGGTCTTTCCTCCAAGCTGTTTCCACTCTGCTGCCCTAACTTTGCCAGAACTGCAATGGAATCCCATCTTAGTCGTAAACTTGATTTCCAGCAAAGTTACAGCAAGGGATCAGGAGCATGAACAGTAGCAGCTCCGAGAGATCGCCCACCCATGGTCTCTGTTTCATTTATTGACTGTGATAAAGTTTCTCCTGCTTTCTGTCCTAATTCTCCTCAATTTAATTTATAACTTCCTCCCTCAATCACTGCAAGCAGGCTGTTTCTGTCTACTCTGTCCCTTCCCTTTATAACTTTAAACAGCTCTATGAATTCATCTTGTGCTCTCCTCTGTGCTAATTATTGGTGCTAATAAGTGCTTGGTTAAACAGCAAAGGCTGCAAATCGCAGAGCAATTTACCATGTCTCGCAATGTGACTGTGTTCGATCGCACCACTCACTTTATCCTCCATTTGTAAAAAATAAATCCTTTAGTCTTGTTTCCCCAATTTTCTAGCCTCCTTCCCTTAAGTTGCCAACTCTGATTCAATGCCAAGCCTGTGTTAAGTCAACTGATCTTAAAAAGGGTGATAACAACAAAATACTGCAGAGGCTGGAAATCTGAAATAAAAAACAAAGTGCTGGAAATACTCAGCAAGTCTGGCAGCATCTGTGGAGAGTGAAGAAGAGGTAACGTTTCAGGTCTGTGACCAAAGGTTAAAAAGGGTGACGTTGGGCATTACAATTGGGTCCAAACACTCCTAATTGAGGAAAAGGGATTTGGGGAAAACAGCCAGGATTTCTGTTGTGAGCCCAGGTTGCAAAATGCATGGGTGTCAGGTGAGGACACAATCAGCCTCAGCTGTGATGCCTTCCCAAAGCTGAAGAGTCTACCAACACTCAATGTCTCAGCTCGCACAGTGAAAACAGTCCCTTGGGAGAGGTGTCAAAGAGCAGCCATTAGCTGTTGAACCGTGCTTGAGATAGGAGCATTACCTTCAGAGTACGAGTGAAAACAGAGCAAAGAAAATTGGAACAAAATACTGGCCTCCCTTTCAGATGCAGAATTTAATATAATCCTACAGGTTTAAATAACTGATGAGCACAGCCAATATAGATCAGCTACAGCAGAGTTAGGCAGAGCTAGGAGAATGGGACAAAGCCAGAAACACAGAAAAAGGCAAAGAGAGACAGCCCGACAGAAAGAAACACACTGAGACAGACGCAAGTGACAAAATGAGAGAAAGCGCGACAAGGAAAGAGATATAAGCAACCCCAGAAACAGAGAGAAGTGGCCATCAGTCGGCGGTGTCTTAGGGGCTATTAATTGTTTGTACACAAACGAGACGATGGAAAGAGAGGGAGAACAGGAGCTTGTTACATTCTCATTAAGTTAAACCTGATTAATAAAGAGCCGCAAAGATTCCCAGCAGAGCCCGTCTCCTGTCAGCCTCGCAGGATGTGCCTTGAATATACAACGAGGCTGCTCGACTCCCCCTCATCACCTGCTAGCGAGGAGCCAAGGCCCGGTCAGGCTTTCTCTCCCCGCCGTCTGTTCGGAACGCGACCGGTCCCCTATCTCCATGTATACCACAGGGAAAGTGGGGTGGGGGTGCACGCTGAGCGAGAGGCCAGGGGAAGACACCCACTCCGGGGAGAGGGGGAGTCTCAAGACTCCTGGAGTGAGCTTAGAAGCTGCAAAGCCTTGCAGCTGAGTCAAGCTCCCGGGGGTGGGGTAAGCAGACAGGCAGCTCACTCTGAATGTCAATTCACACATTATAGAGACGGACAAGGAAACGGAGGGCAGACAGAACTCACGGGACCAAACCCCAGTCAGGCAATGAAAAAGGACAGGACAAATAAAGGGAATTCATTAGGGAGAAAAAAAAATCCCAATGCCATTTTTTTGCCGCATTGTTCAATGGCCTTCCCCCTTACAGGCTTCAGTGACCAAATTAAAATGCTTTGAGCATATCTCGCTCCCAGCTCAAGGTCACTTATCCCAATTACACCCTTCCCCCCCTTTGATCTATTATTCCTCAGAAACATGATAAGCTCCGATCCCCTTTTAACATGTCGTTTGCACTTTTGTCATAATTAGAGGAACGGCCCCTTTAAGGAAGAATTGAAGGCTTTTTAAATCGAACTCTGGACCAATAATCGGCTCCGTCGCTCAGAGCAGCGGCCAATCAGGGAACAGTCGTTGGGCAGATTTCAGCCCCTGATCTGGGGGAGAGGTTAATTAAACAGGGGATTAAGTCGTTGCAGGCGGCTCCTGAAGCTTCACTGCGGATAGAGCCAGTGACTGTGTGAGAGATTGCTGCCGCTGTGAATGATTAACCCGCTCCTTCCAGCAAACCTCTGCGCACAGGACGTAAACTAGTTTTCTGTTTGTTAGTTCTTGCAGTTTACCGGCAAGTATTTAACAAACAGAACGGGAAAACAGGGCTAACGAAAAAGAAAAACTTGCATTTAGGTAGCACCTTTCATAATCACAGGACGTTCCAAATTGGAGTCGTTCCAAGCACAATGGAAGATGGTTGTTGTTGGAGGCCAATGATCTCAAACAGCACTGCAGGAGTTCCTCAGGGTAGTGTCCTAGGCCCAACCATCTTCAGCTACTTCATCAATGACCTTCCATCATAAGGTCAGAAGTGGGGATGTTCGCTGATGATTGCACAGCGTTCAGTACCATTCCCAACTCCTAAGATAATGAAGCAATCTGTACCCGCATGCAGCAAGACAACATTCGGACTTGGGCTGATAAGTGGCAAGTGACATTTGTGCCATATAAGTGCCAGGCAATGACCATCTCCAACAAGAGAGAATCTAACCATCTTCCCTTGATGTTCAATGGCATTACCATCGCTGAATCCCCATCAACAACATCCTGGGGGGGGGGTGGAGGTAGCATTGAACAAAAACTTAAATTAACTAGCCATATAAATACTGTGGCCGCAATTCATTTAAAAGGAGTCTGGATATGCACCTCAAGTCCCGTAATCTGCAGGGCGAAGGACCAAATACTGGAAGGTGGGATTAGATTAGATTAGATTAGAGATACAGCACTGATACAGGCCCTTCGGCCCACCGAGTCTGTGCCGAACATCAACCACCCATTTTATACTAATCCTACACTAATCCCATATTCCCAACAAACATCCCCACCTGTCCCTATATTTCCCTACCACCTACCTATACTAGTGACAATTTATAATGGCCAATTTACCTATCAACCTGCAAGTCTTTTGGCTTGTGGGAGGAAACCGGAGCACCCGGAGAAAACCCACGCAGACACAGGGAGAACTTGCAAACTCCACACAGGCAGTACCCGGAATCGAACCCGGGTCCCTGGAGCTGTGAGGCTGCGGTGCTAACCACTGCGCCAGGCTGGGTGACTCATTTTTCGGCTGGCACAGACAAGTTGGCCAAGTGGCCTCTTTCTGTGGCATAAACTTTCTATGATTCTATTCTAAGAGCAGATCAGAGGCTGGGAATTCTGCAGCGAGTAACTCACCTCCTGACTCCCCAAAGCCTGTCCACAATCTACAAGGCACAAGTTAGGAGTGTGATGGAATACTCTCCACTTGCCTGGATGAGTGCGGCTTCAACAACACTCAAAAAGATCAACACCATCCAGGACAAAGCAGCCTGCTTGATCTGCACCCCATCCACCACCTTAAACATTCACTCCCTCCACCAGCAACACAGTGGCAGCAGTGTGTACCATCTACAAGATGACACTTTTGGAAGGATGTGAAGGCTTTGGAGAAGGTGCAGAAAAGATTTACGAGAATGGTTCCAGGGATAAGGGCCTTCATTTATGTGGATAGATTGGAGAAGCTGGGTTGTTTTCCTTAGAGAAGAGAAGGTTGAGACAAGATTTGATAGAGGTGTTCAAAATCATGAGGGGTCTAGACAGAGTAGGTAGGGAGAAACTGTTCCCATTGGCAGAAGGACTGAGAACCAGATGACATAGCTATAAAGTGTTTCTCAAAATAACCAAAGGCAACATGAAGTTTTTGTGCGATCACAGGTTACCATCAGGAATGCACGGCTTGAAAGGGTGCTGAAAACATTCAATAGTGACTTTCAAA
Source organism: Heterodontus francisci (assembly GCF_036365525.1). Classification (NCBI taxonomy): domain Eukaryota; kingdom Metazoa; phylum Chordata; class Chondrichthyes; order Heterodontiformes; family Heterodontidae; genus Heterodontus; species Heterodontus francisci. Next base: position 45,656,388 of record NC_090401.1, read on the forward strand.
AGGGAATTGGATAAGGACGTGAAGGGAAAAAAATACAGGGCTATATGTAAAGGGCCAGGGAGTGGCACTAGCTTAAATCACTTTGCAGAGGCCACAACGGGCGAATGGTCTCCTTCTGTGCTGTAACCATTCTATGGTTCTATATCAGGAGCTCGCAGCAGAACGTGTGATAGTTTTACAGACATTTGACCCGTTTTTCACGCATTGATCTTTACAAAATAATTGACTGGTAGCAAAGTCCTTCTGACTGCTCAAGTTTCTAAGCGGAATAATAAAAAGTGACCCTCCCGCCTCTTCGGAGTTTATGGACGCCCACTGGATCTGACCCGTTGAGTCCTATGTTCAATCCCCAGGGTAAATTGGCTGCAGCATCATGGAGCTAGCAAGGGATTGATTGGGAATTAACCTATGCTCCTAGTCCGTATCGCCATCCAATGACTGCTGCTCCTTCTGACGCTGCAATGTGTGAACATCGAGTGAGGACAGGACCATGATGCCTCCCATGGGTGAATAGTCTATCTGTTCTCATCATATAGGTTTGCACATACAGCACGGCCCGAGGTGTTGGAGGACTGTGAGCCCCTGTGAAACTGTACCCCACAAAAGAGCATGGGGGAGGGTGGCGGAGCGGGATAACAGGACAGGACGTGGAACACAGACTGTCCATTGCAGCTGAAAGGGAAGTGTACATGTGGGGTTTCAGAGCTGGGCTGAATCAGCCTGACTGGAGATGCCGCAATGCTGAGAATGGCACCTCCCCACCCCACCCCACCCCACCCCACCCCCCGTTTGAGATAAATAATCAATCTTTTAAATGCAAATTGAAGAGAATAATTAAGCAGTGCACAAGTAATACAGCTCAATTTGCAGCTTGGTTCAGAGCGGCGAGCCTAGCGTCTCTCAGACAGTGTCAGCCTTCACTCTGCTGGCTGCAGGGAGCACAAAAAACAATTAGCCGGGCGTAAAGGACAGCTCAAGCAGAATTTTAATTTGCTTAAATATTTACAGTAATTTAGCAACACATCGAGTCGGAAGCTGTGAAGCTGCCATTTGGCTCCCCCCTCAATTCCCCACAGGCCCCTCGAATCGCTTGGCTGCTTTTTCGGGGCTGCGGCTTCAGGCATGTAATTTAGCAGGGAGGGAGAGGCGGGGGAGGAGGACTGAGGCAGGGAGCAGGAGGAGGAGGGAGGAAGGGGGGGGATCGGAGATCATTTTCATTCTTTTGTGTCTCTGGTGCTAATTACGAAACAATAATTAGGGAGCGTAATGAGAAACTGGCACCTTGATTACCATACCTTGTGTCGGGGTCGCGATTCTCCCAAAAGACATTCGCAAACTCCTTGTCGCTGCCGTGATGCGGGTCATTCACATTCTCCCCGCTTCAGTATGGCCAGTCATTTCTGGCAAGGGATAGACAGTGACATTCGCATCCCATAATGAACAACAAAAAAATTAAAATCGAGTGTGTTGTTGACGACTCTTAATAAAACGTACACATTTTTTTTGTCTCATGCAACCCTGTGTGTGCAATCTCATATTGGCTGCTGCTCGTGTATTTGACTGACTACCTCCTGATAGGGCCCTCAGGCTATGCTTTATTGCTTTTTCACAATGCATCTGCATTGCTCTTTGACACTCGGAACCGCCACTAGGGAACGGATGTTTTGGAGAGAGTTTTTTTTTAAAGAACAATGCAATCCCGCTTCATACCGTACTGCTATCGTCCTTGCTACAGCTATCAAGGTTAGCTGCGTGAACAGTCACAACCTCCACAAGGCAGAGAGAGAGGAAGAGAACAATGAGAATCAGCGAGAGAGGTGAGAAGAGAAAGAGAGGAGACAGGAGAGTGGGTGAGAAGAGGGAGAGAGAGGGAGAAGGTCAAAGAGACAAAGAAAGCCTACAGGACAGGAAGAAAAGGGGAGAGAAAAGAGATGAGAGAAAATTAGGCATAGAAATTGTTTGAAGCAGCTGTACTGGGTAACAACTCACTTGTGAAATGGGCCAAATTGATAAGTGGAGCGAGACTGTCAGCAACTAGCCACAGCAATACTGCCACTCTTTGCACTCTGACACATGAGGTTCTACACAAAGGTTTGTGATCTTTCCTTCCCCTGCCTCCACAACACCTGAAGAAGGGTCACTGACCCGAAACGTTAACTCTGCTTCTCTTTCCACAGATGCTGCCAGACCTGCTGAGTGATTCCAGCATTTCTTGTTTTAACCCAGATCTGCATGTCCAACATATCTCTTGACAACCCCCCCCCCCCCCAATCCCTAAACTCTCCACCAAAGCCTTTGTGCCGTTGGATTATTTGTCCGCTGTCATCCTTGGGTAATTTTCTCTGGCTCAAATGTTGGGAAATTCAAAGCTGTTGTATTCAACCCCTGCTACGAGCTCAGCTTCACTGCCACTGATGTCATCCCATTCCCTGGTCACTATCTCAGGGAGAATCGGCCTTTAATTCTACCTTGAAGGGCATTTCAGATCCCATACCCTCTCCATCACTAACAGCGCTTACTTCCACCCCTGAAACATCACCCAACTCTGCCCTTACCTCAGCCCCTTTGCATACTGAAACTTTGACACACACCTTTGTCACTGACAGATGAAACAATTCCAACTCTATTTATTGAGCATCCATCCCTCCAGCCTCCATTATTACCAACTCATCCAAAACCTTGCCACCAATTTCCTGGCCCACAATATGGAATACATAGGGCTAGAGGTTATGCTGCAGTTGTACAGAGCAGATGGTCAGACCACCATCTGGAGCACTGCATTCAGTTCTGGGCACCGCACCTTAGGAAGGATATATTGGCCTTGGAGGGGGTACAGCAGAGATTCACCAGAATGATACTAGGACTAAAAGGGTTAAATTATGAGGACAGGTTGCATAGACTAGTCTTCTATCCCTTGAATATAGAAGATTATGGAGTGATCTGATTGAGGTGCTTAAGATGTATTTAAAATGATCAAATGGTAGATAGAAACTATTTCCTCTGTTGTGGGAGCCCAGAACAAGGGGCCATTGCCTTAAAATTAGAGCTAGGCTGTTCAGGGGTGATATCAGGAAGTACTTAATCAAACAAAGGGTAGTGGCAATCTGGAACTCTCTCCCCCAAAAGCTGTTGAGACTGTCAATCGAAAATTTGAAAACTAAAATTGATAGATTTTTGTTACTCAAGGGTATTAAGAGATATGGAGCCAAGGCAGGTGGCTGAAGTTAAGGTACAGATCAGTCACAATCTAAGTGAATGGTGGAACAGGCTCAAGGGGTTGAACGGCCTCCTTCTATTAAGTCCAGCTAACCCATAACCCTTGTCCTAGCTGACCTCCATTGGCTCTTTGTTCCCCACTGCTTCATATTTAATTTCCTCCTCTTCTTTAAATCCCTCCAAGGCCTCACCCCACCTTATCTCTGCAATGTCATCCAACACTACAACCCACATCCCAGACTCTCCCATCCTCTGAATCCAGCCTTCTCCACACCCCACGTTCCAACATTCACCCCATTATTGGCAACAGATCCTTCAGCCACCCATGTCCTGATCTCTGGAGTTCTCCTTCACTTCTCCACCTCTCGTCCTTTAAAATCATCCTCAAATCCCATCTATTATGGCTAGGCTTTGTTCGTTCTCTCCGATCTCTGTTTTCCCTGGCTCGCTATCCATTTCCTTTTCTGTGAAGACCCTACACACACTATACATTAAAGACACTATACAAATGCATGTTTTTGTTGCTGAATTTAGGGTCATGCCCAGGAAGAAAGTGATTGAGACTGCTCAAACAAATTTCACTTAGAGCCCTTGCAGCCTGCAGACTGAGCAGCCTGTTGTCCTCTCGGCCTGGGCCAAACTTAAACTCAGGTCCAAAAGGCCCATTTTCCACCCTCCATAAACTTGAGCTCATCCAAAAATCTGCTGCCCATATCCTAACTTGCATCACCTCCCACTCACCCATCGCTCTCAATGCTCGATCTGCTACATTGGCTCCTGGTCTGGCAACAGCTCAATTTTAAAATTCTCCATCCTTCTTGTCAAACCCCTCCATGGCCTAGCCCCTTCCCTATCTCTGTAATCTCTTGCCCGACATCTCACTGAGATCTATACACTCCTTCAATTCTGGCCTGTTGCACATCCCCGATTTTCATTGCACCACCATTGGCAGCAATGCCTTCAGCTGCCTAGGCTCTAAGCTCTGAAATTCCCTCCCTAAAGTCTTCACCGCTTTAACTCTCTCTCCTCCTTTGGCACTTCTTAAAACCAATCCTTGACCAAGCTTTTGGTCACCTGTCCTAATATCTCCTTACGTTTCTCGGTGATACATTTTGTTTGCCAATGCTCCTGTGAAGCACCTTGGGACATATTGCTACATTAAAGGTGCTATATAAATACAAGTTGTTTTTGAGAAAGTCCGGCCTTACTACAAGCAAGTCTTCAGGAAAAACAGGGATTTTCAAACAAGAAGAGCAAGAATTTTATACGCAAAGTATCACAACTGCTCCCTTAACAGAAATAATCACATTCCTTGTATTTATGTAACGGGGAGGTTCTACAAATTCATTCTCATAGTGCAATTCCTCATGTATCACAGATGCATATCGGAAATCCAAAAGGGGAGGTCAGCACTTTAATGAGTGGAGAATCCTGAAGAACCATGATATGTCCTTGCCTTATTTCCCACCATGCACTCATCTGGCTTGGAAGGCAAATGTCTCAAAGTGTTCCACACAATGAGAGTGACCATTGCTATGGAGTCAAACACAACAGTCAATTTGCACCAGCAATGTTCCACTTAGATGTCAGCCTTGGATTAGATAGTGGTACTCTTGCCTCTAAGTTAGAAGGTTGTGGGTTCTGGTCCCATTCCTAAGAGTTGGGCACATGATCCAGGCTGCCAGTACTGAGGGAGTGCTGCAGTGTCAGAAGTGCTGTCTTTCAGAAAAGACTTTAAACTAACACCCCATCAGCCCTCTCAGCTGAATGTAAAAGATCTCAAGGTGCTATTTTGAATAAGAGCAGGGGAATTCTCCCTGGTGACCTCGCCAATATTTATCCACTAACCAACATCACTAAAAAGCAAATTATCTGGTCGTTATCACACTGCTATTTGTGGGAGCTTGCTATGTGCAAATTGATTGCCTCGTTTCCTGCATAACAACAGTGACTGCACTTGAAAAAGGTACCTCATTGGCTGTAAAGCGCTTTAAGGTGTCCCGCGGTCGTGAAAGGCGCTATATAAATGTAACTTCTATATTCCTAGATGAACAGACGATCAATCGGCTGAGAGAAATGGGCCAGGGAGCATCCTGTCATGCACCAAGCAATCATTAAAATCGTGGTAACTAGGTACCGGTTAAACCTGTGCTAAAAAAATAAATATATGGTTTTGTTTTGAGTTGATTGTATTGACCTCATGGAATAGGAGGCTTGAATGGGCGGCAAATGATACTCAAATTCTCGAGATTGATTAGAGTGACATCGCCCGGATTTAGGCAAGAGTTTTCCATCCGAGTGCCTGGAAATTCTACCGCCTAACCCTGGGAACAGCACAAGTGGTTTGCATTCACAGTGATTCACAGCAGGAGGCGGTCTCCAGCTCCTGCAGCCGCGGTAAAGGTCTGTGGAAGAGGTCTGTGATCATTTATTTAGCAAGCGCTCGCTTCACAGTTCGTGGCGTTTCCTAAACTGTAAGCTCGTTTCGGACAGGGCCACTCGCTATCTCTTTGGTTCCCTTTAGGAGGACCAATTCGAATACTTGTTAAAATTGATGCAAGTTGATGTGATTTTGCCTCAGATTGCTATATATTTTTTTTAATGGCCCAGGATGGTGCATAAGGAAGATCTCAAATTCCATCCTCTGAGTCATTTGATGTCAAACCAGTGTGCTGGCAACTCACTGGTAACATTCAACATGACTGAGCCTCCATAATGAGCCGAGCCTGTTACTGTCCTCGCCTGGCCATCTATACCCACACACACACGGTGCACACACAACATATGTAAACACATGCAGCACAGTGGCGCAGTGGTTAGCGCCACAGCCTCACAGCTCCAGCGACCCAGGTTCAATGGAGTTTGCAAGTTCTCCCTGTGACTGCGTGGCTTTTCGCCGGGTGCTCCGGTTTGCAGGTTGATAGGTAAATTGGCCATTATAAATTACCCCTAGTATAGGTAGGGGGAAGGTGGGGATGTGGTAGGAATATGGGATTAATCTAGGATTAGTATAAATGGGTGGTTGATGGTCGGCACAGACTTGGTGGGCCGAAGGGCCTGTTTTAGTGCTGTATTTCTAAATAAAAATAAATAGAAACAATACAACACCCAACCCACACGCATCCATATTACACCACAGACACAGACCAAGGCATACTGGTTACCGGTACGACAGCATTGTGGTTGTGTCACTGATAGTAGTAATCTAGCTTAAACCTGCACTAATAATCAGTAGATGTGAGTTCAAACCCTACCAAGGTAACTGGGGAATATGAATTCAGTTAATTAAACAAATTTGGTATTAAAAAGCTAGTGCCAGTAATGGTAATCATGCACGTCCACCTGGTTCACTAATGCCCTTTAGGAAAGGAAATCTACCGTCTGTATGGAGTCTGGCCAATGTGTGACTCCAGACCAACAGCAATGTGGTTGACTCTTACCTACCCTCAACACAGCTCAGCAAGCCACTGTTGTATCAAACTGCTATGGAAAAACAATAAGAATAAAACCGAATGGACCACCCACTTAGGCACCGGACATGACAGAGGCACACCCAGCCCAGTCAACCCAGCAAAGTCCTTCTCATTAACATATCATAGAATGTTTATAGCACAGAAAGAGGCCAGTTGGCCCATCATGTCTGCGCCAGCCAAAAATGAGCCATCGAGTCGAATCCCACTTTCCAGCATTTGGTCCGTAGCTCTGCACCTTTTAAATGTATTGAGGGTCTCTGCCTCCACTACCCTTTCAGGCAGTGAGTTCCAGACTCCCACTACCCTCTGGGTGAAAAAAGTTTTCCTCGTCTCACCTCTAATCTTTCTACCAATCACTTTAAATCTATGCCCCCTCGTCACTGACCTCTCTGCTAAGGTGGATAGACCCTTCACATCCACTCTATCCAGGCCTCTCACAATTTTGTTCATTTCAATCAAATCTCCCCTCAGCCTTCTCTGTTCCAAGGAGAACAACCCCAGCCTATTCAATCTTTCCTCATAGCTGCATTTTTCCTGTCCCGGCAGCATCCTCGTAAATCTCCTCATTCCCCTCTCTAGTGCAATTACATCCTTTCTGTAATGAGGTGACCAGAACTGTACACAGTACTCAAGTCGTGGCCTAACCAATGTGTTATACAGTTCCAGCATAACCTCCCTGCTCTTATATTCTATACCTCGGCTAATAAAGGAAAGGATTCTATATGCCTTCTTAACCACCTTATCGACATATCTAACATCTGGAGGCTTGTGTCAAAATCGGGAAAGCTGTCCCACAGACTGGTCAAACAACAACCTGGCATTGTCATTCTCACAGAATTATATCTTACCAATGTCCCAGACTCCTCCATCACCATCCCTGGATATATCCTGACCCACCAGAGTTGGCACATCATGGTATACAGTTGGGAGGGAATGGCCCTGGTGTCCTCAACATTGACTCTGGATCCCATGAATTCTCATGGCATCAGGTCAAATGTGAGCAAGGAAATCTCCTGCTGATTACCACCTACCGCCCTCTCCCAGCTGATGTATCAGTACTCCTCCATGTTCATCACCACTTGGAAGAAACGCTGCGGGTAGCAAGGGCACAGAATTTACTCTGGGTGGGGGAACTTCAATGTCCATCACCAAGAGTGACACCAAGTTGACTGAGACCTGAAGGACATATCTGCCAGACTGGGGCAGGTAGTGAGAGAACCGACACAAGGCTACTTGACCTCATCCTCACCAACCTGTCCATGGCACTATTGGTAGGAGTGACAACTGCACAGTCCTTGTGGAGGGGGATGAAGTCCCCTCTTCACAGTGAGGAATAGAATCATAGAATGTTTGCAGCACAGAAGGAGGCCATTCAGCCTATCATTTCCAAGCTAGCTCTCTGCAAGAGCAGCTTAACTAGTCCATTCCCCTGCCCTTTCCCCTTTGCCCTGCAATTCTTTTCTCTTCAGGTGCTTAACCAATTCCCTTTAGAAAGCCATGATTCAATATGCATGTTACTGCATCAAAAAACTCAATCAAGGTAGTTACATAAGACTTGCTTTTAACAAAGCTGTGATGGCTTTTCTTTATTAATCCACACTTGTCCAAGTGATCAATGAAGGACATGCTTCATTATGTTCTGTGGCACTACCACTGTGCTAAATGGGATAGATTCAGAACAGATATAGCAGCTCAAAACTAGGCATTCATGAGGCGCTGTGGGCCATCAGCAGCAGCAGCAGAATTGTGTTCAACCACAATCTGTAACTCATAGTTGGCATATCCCCCAGTCTACCATTACCATCAAGCCAGGGGACCAACCCTGGTTCAATGAGGAGTGGAGAAGAGTATAGCAGGAGCAGCACCAGGTGTATCTAAAAATAAGGTGGCAACTGGTGAAGCTGCAACACAGGAGTACATGCTAAACATTAGAAGCAGCATGCTATAGACAGAGCTAAGTGATCCCACAACCAATGGTGCAGATCACAGCTCGGCAGTCCTGCCACATCCAATCCTGAATAGTGGTGGACAATTAAACAACTAATGGGAGGAAGAGGCTCCACAAACATCTCATTCTCAGTGATAGTGGAGCCCAGCACGTTAGTGCAAAAGACAAGGCTGAAGCATGTGCAACCCTCTTCAGATAGAAGTGCTGAGTGGATGATTCATCTTAGCGTCCTCCCGAGCACCCCACCATCACAGATGCCAGTCTTCAGCAATTCAATTCACTCCATGGGATATCAAAAAATGGCTGAGTGCACTGGACATGGCAAAGGCTATGGGCCCCAACAACAGCTCAGCTGTAGCGCTGAAGACTTGTGCTGCAGAACTAGCCATGCCTTTAGCCAAGCTGTTCCAGTACAACTACAACACTGGCATCTACCTGACAATGTGGAAATTGCCAAGGTATGTCCTGTCCACAAAACAGGACAAATCCAATCCAGCCAATTACCACTCCATCAGTCCACCCTCAATCATCAGCAAACTGATGGAAGACATCATCGACAGTATTATTAAGCAGCATTTACTCACTAATAATCTTCTCAGTTTGGGTTCCACCAGGACCATTCAGCTCCAGACCATATTGCAGCCTTGGTCCAAGCATGGACAAAAGAGCTGAAATCCAGAGGTCAGGTGAAAGTGACTGCACTTGACATCAAGGCAGCATTTGACCAAGTGTGGCATCAAGGAGCCCTAGTAAAACTGAAGTCAATGGGTATCAGAGGAAACATCTCCACTGGCTGGACTCATACCTGGCATAAAGGATATTGGTTGTGGATGTTGGAAGTCAATCATCTCAGCTCCAGGACATCACTGCAGGAGTTCCTCAGAGTAGTGTCCTAGGCTCAATCACCTTCAGCTGCTTCATCAGATCTTCCATCACAAGTGGGGATGTTTGCCAATGACTGGACAATGTTCAGTTCCATTTGCAGCTCCTCAGATAATGAAGCAGTCCATACCCACATGTAGCAAGAGCTGGACAACATTCAGGCTTCAGCTCATAAGTGGCAAGTAACATTTGCACCACACCAGTACCAGGCAATGGCCATCTCTAACAAGAGAGAGTCTAACAACCTCCCATTGATATACAACAGAATTACCATAAGTGAATTCCCCACCATCAACACCTGGGAGTTCAGAAACTTAACTGGACCAGTCACATAAATACTAAGAGCAGGTCAGAGGCTGGGTATTCTGCGGCAAGCCATTCACCTCCTGATTTCCCAAAGCCTGTCCACCATCTACAAGACACAAGTCAGGAGTGTGATGGAATGCTCTCCACTTTCCTGGATGAATGCAGCTCCAACAACATTCAAGAAGTTCAACACCATCCAGGACAAAGCAGCCTGGTTGATTGGCACCCCATCTTAAATATTCACTCCCTCCACCACCTGCACATCATAGCTGCAGTGTTTACCATCTACAAAATGCACTGCAGCAACTCACCAAGGCTTCTCCAACAGCACTTCCCAAACCCACAACTTCTACAGCCTAGAAGAAAAAGGGCAGCAGGTGCATGGGAACATATCATCTGCAAGATCCCTTCCAAACCACACACCATTTTGACTTGGAAATATATCACAGTTACTTCATTGTTGCTGGGTTAAAATCCTGGAACTCCCTCCCTAACAACACTATGGGTGTACCTACACCACACAGACTGCAGAGGTTCAAGAAGGAACTCACCACCATCTTCTCAAGGGCAATTAGGGATGGGCAATAAATTCTGGCCATACCAGTGAAGTCCACATCCAATGAATGAATAAAAAAAGGCACACACATATACAACATGCACATAGAACAGACACACACTCACATGGACAAAACACACATAAACACACGCACACAGAGCAAGGCTTACTAGGCAATGCACAGAAACATTAACCCCGCCAATATTTCTGTTCATGCTCAGAGACACGGAGACTGTCTGCAGCCTCCTGCCTCCTGCAACAGCTCAAATCGAGGATCAAATCTGGGTCCTTCCAGGTCTGAGCATCACAGTATCACATTAGGCCATGCATATATCCACTGAGCTGTTGGGACACTCGAGTTTTCTTTAAATCTTCATTGTGAGGACATGATGTTCTTGTGCAATTAGTAACGGTGACCCTTCCCAACAGAGTAAAGTCATGCTTCTTTTCAACATGAAACATCACACTCAGAACCTTACACACAACACAGTCCAGCTCCCCATTTTACAATTGCTACGTCGTCACACAAAGGTAGGGAGTAGAATCCTTGTGCCCAGTTGACAGGCAAGTATGTTTGAAAAGCTTCAGCTGTTAATCAGTCACACTTGCCCAACTGCCTGTAGACACATTATCTGCCTTACAGCATCTCCGGCAATACTTGCTGCCCAGGAACTAATACAACTTATCGCAAGTCAGGTGGAAGGACCTGACATTGGGAAGGTCCAGCGCGATAAATCAGGTCATACTGGATAATGTGATACGGCAGTAAAATATGTCGGGGAGGAACAGGATATATGGAAGGAGAGGGTGAAATATGAGAACCAACTGTCCAGTGTTTGATACTGACTAGTTCTGCTGCACTTGGCCTGTCAGCTATGGCTCAGTGGGTATGCACTCTCACCTCAGTCAGAAGCTTATGATTTCAAGTCCCACTCTGGAGACTTGAGCATAAACATCTAGACTGCTATTCTTAGTGCAGTACTGAGGAAGTGTTGTACTGTCAGATGGTGTTGTCTTTCAGATGAGATGTTAAACTGAGGCCTTGTATGCCCTCACAGGTGAATGTAAAAGATCCTATGGCAATATTTCAAGGAAGAGCAGAAATGTTCCCTTGAACATTTATCCTCCAACCAGCATCACTTAAAAAAAAAAAATCTGGTCATTGTCACATTAGGAGGGATTTTGACAAGAGTAGAATAGGTTAGATTGTGATGCTCTCCATAGTTAAATAGCCTTCTCATAGGAGAAGAATTGCCCAAAGGAAATGAGACCCAGATGCTGGTTCATCCCAGGGAGGAAAAATAAAAGGCCTTTGTCTAATTATTTTGGGAGGATAATTTTAAACAGTTTAGGTGTGATATTCAGGAGCTTACAGAGCCCAGCACTTGAAACTCTTTGATTCCAGTAGCTACTGGCTGTAATCCAGCTCATCCAGGACATTTTTCCCAACAACATCAGTCTCAGTCAGTGATTAAGCAGCGCCATTCAACAACTTAACAAAAAAAGGACAGAGAGTACCAAGACAATGTTTTAAATGTTAATAATTGAGAAGAATTATTCCTCTCCCTCCACAATAGGAAATACTGGGACAGATTTTAATTGCACAATAGTGTAAAATGGGTGGTAGCAAGTTGGCCGCTCCCCATCTCTCCCCATTTATACTGCCGTTGAAGCCAATATAAATCGGGAGAGATGTAAAGCAGGCTGCTATCACCCTTTTTACATTATTGTACAAAGTCAAAATCTACACCACCAGCTCCCCCTCCACCCCCACCCTTCACTTGCAGAAATGCACATCAACCTCAGCCCACTGTGCAACATGAGCGTCTTTCTCACCATTTTATTAAGGCAGTTTACCTAACGGGAAAACTTATTCCAAAAATAAAATAAATTAAAATAAATTATCCACATGAATTCATTTCAGTACATTCGCATTATTAGCCTGAACTGGGAGGTATCTTGCTGTGGAAATTCAGTGAGAGGTGGGGTGACATGTACTGGTTTGGTACCTCGCTCTCTTGTCATTGATGGATTACCCCTACGTTATAATCAATCAACAGGACTGTCATTAATGCTCCATACCCCTTATCCCAGTTTGTTGTTTAAAAAAAGAGCACTGTCCTCCTTTGTTACAACCTTTTCAACCCAAACTCATGTTTGATGTAATACCTTCCGCTGAAGGTTACCAGCTTCTGCCTGACTCCAATGCCAGACAGGGGAGGGAGCAATAAAGGGACAGGATCTGTGGGCTGGGATTGTTCTCTTGCCTGAAAAATTAATTTGAAAGCTTTAATTACTAACATCTCTACATCACAAATCACAGACGGTTGGGGTGGGGGTGGTGACGTGGAGGAACAGACTGTATTTTTTTAAAAACACACACTTTGCCTTTTATAAATTTCCAATCCTCCTACTCAAAAAACTAGGACATTTTTGAAAATGAAACACACATGCGCAGTATATGTGCACACACATACATTCGTAAGTAAAAATGTTGACACACACGCATACACTGCTGCATGTGTGATGCTGAAGTGGGTCACTGTGCATCGCCATCAATGTTCCCAAAAAAATTTCTTTGTTGAGCGCGGCCTGTCTGTTGCACTACACGGTATGCTTTATGGCTGTGCATCCACACCAGCTTAGAGGGAACACTGATCTCCCCACCATTTCTTTTTACTGCAGAAATTGAAAATCAGTTTGCTGGTTATTAAAAAGGAGCAGATGTCGCCCCCTGATCTGCATGCCAACTGTCTATTACAACTCCTCCTCCCCCAACCATTTCCCCACTTGTCCTATATCCCAATATTAGGATAGCATACAAAGGCTAGCGGATTAACATCTTAAGTCTGTGCAGGACGTGCAAATGATGTTGATGAGATACCACAAGCAAAAAAAATACTGTAATGAAGGACGTAATGGATTTAATCACATGCGCTAACCAGAAAGAGAGAAAAAAAACACAGCAGAAAAAAAACAGCAGATATACAGATTTGCACATCAAGAGGTTAAATTGTCCACATAAAAGACTGTTCCAATTTGCATATTCACACACTAATAATACAGCCTCTTTTCGTTTTCAACTGTAAAGGATATATTTGTATATCCGCAATGTTCACCTGTCTTTTCCCTTTCAGGTGCTGACTTACCTGCTGTTTATTTCCAGCATTTACTCTTTCCATTTCAGATTGCCAGCACTTGCTTTGATTTTCTCTTTTTCTTTTATTAATTGAGCCTCTTTTAAAAAAAAAATTGAAAGCAGTGATTTCATATTAAACGCTTCAAGGAGAGGGAGTCAGGGAGGGGGATACCTGACATTATCTGTGATGCAACAATGTCACCCGACACATTTGCGCTTGTAGTTTCCCTTCATTTTCGGTGAACCTGTTGTGTTCAGCAAGCTGAGGTCTGGGGTAGAGAGGGAGGGAGCTGGTAGTGTCAGTGACGGACAAGGGAACAACTCAAACCTCAAGCAAAAGCACAATACTGCAGATGCTGGAAATCTGAAATGAAAACAGAAAATGCTGGAAACACTCAGCAGGTCAGGTAGCATCTGCAGAGAGAGCAGTAGTCAAAGCCCCTCAAATTTCAAGTGCCCAGCGCCAACATCCTTGACTTTCCAGGTAATTACATCATTGGGTCAGATTTAGAGCAGAGTAGCTCATCCTGTGCTCCAATAATACACGGTGAACCTCAGCCCCCAAAGCGACACTTCCAGTCCCAACTCGCAACCACCTTTATGGTGACAAAGGCAAAATACTGAAATATAAGCAGAAAATGCTGGAAAACACTCAACAGGCCAAGCAGCATCTGTGCAGAGAGAGACAGAGTTAATGTTTCAATTCGATGACCTTTGGTCAGAACTGGAGAATGTATGATTATCGGTGCATAAGACTGCCAATGTCATGACAAATATAGGTTTTTCTTTGTGGTGGGACAAAGCAGGAGCCGACAAATCCTCAGCCCGCACGGTATAATTGGGGTGCTTGAAGACAAATTAAGAGCCCATGACTAGAGGATAGATTCCAGGCCACATCCGTCAGCTCAAAACACAGATGTCGGTCTAATTTCAGGCAGGCTTAGAGGGATCAATTGAATGTTTTAGCTTAAGTGTGACCATCAGTGGGACGATAAACCCTGTGCATCACACAAATTGAAAGGTACAAGGGCGGATTACCGAACCAGGCTCCATCTTCCGTGATCAGGATAAGGGGAAGGTTGACAGGACAACGGGGAGATTAAATTAGGTAACCCTTTCAAAGCCCCGTGCTGCTAAAAATGTCTCACCAGCAAAGTCCTGTAATGCTTCATTTACCTCAAATGAGCCCAGCTATTAGTGGGCACAGTCACTCAGCACAAAACTGCTCAGAATTCAGCTCCAATCGGCAAATTCACTCATTGCACAAGGGTGACTGCTGTGGGTCAAAGAGATCTCAACTGATGTTTTACCCTGCAGTCGTCTAAAGGTTGAGACTAAGGCATATTGTAGACGTGAAGCAGAGGGACAGCCAATCTGCCTGTAAACTGTGCTGTCCCTGGCCTGGGCGCTCAATGCTGTTGCTGGAGGGATGCTGATATATGTGCATATTTCTAGCAACCACTCTCACCCGCAGTTACAGTTATATAAAGCTCTGGTTAGACCCCATCTGGAGTAACTGTGTTCAGTTCTGGGCACTGCACCTCAGGAAGGATATAGTATAGTTGGAGGGGATGCAGCATAAATTCACCAGAATGAAACCCAGGCTAAAAGGGTTAAATTATAAGTTCAGGTTACATAGACAAGGCTTGCATCCCTTGAGTATAGAAGATAATAGGGTGATCTAATTGAGGTGTTTAAGACGATTAAAGGGATGACAGATTAGGTAAAGAGAAACTATTTCCTTTGGTGGGAGGAGTCCAGAACAAGGGGACCATAACCTTAAAATTAGAGCTCAGCCATTCAGCAGTGGTGTCAGAAAGCACTTCTTTACACAAAGGGTAGTGGAAATCTGGAACTCTCTCCTCAAAAAAGCTATTGAGGCTGGGGGTCAATTGGAAATTTCAAAACTGAGATTGATAAATTTTTGTTAGATAAGGGTTATGGAACCAAGGTGGGTAGGTGGAGTTAATATACAAATCAGCCATAATCAAATTGAATGGTGGAATGGTCTCAAGGGGCTGAATGGCCTCCTCTTGCTCCTATGTTCCATCAGATTGTAAGGCTGTGAAATCACAAGAATTCCTGGGCAGCTCAGCCAAGCAGAATGTGCTTCCTGTGGTATGTGGGAAGTCGTGGATGCATCATGTGTCCTTGACAAACACATCTACAGGAAGTGTCACCAGCTGCAGAAGCTTGAGCTCTGGGTTTCACTGTTGTGCATCCGTGAGGCAGAAGACTGTGTGGATAGCATGTTTCAGGAGATAGTCACCCCCGAGCTTAAGAGAGCACAGGCAGGGATAGACTGGGTGGTTGCCAGACAGACAAGAAGGTCAAGGCAGATAGTGCAGGAGACCCCGGAGGACATCCCACTTTCTAACCGGTATTCAGTTCTGAGTACTGAAGGGAGAGAGGGTTCCTCTGAAGAGTGCAGCGAGAGTCATGACCAGAGCACCATGGGTGAGTCAGCTGTGCAGGGAGGGAGGAAAAAGGACAAGAGAGCAATAGTGGTAGGGGTTCTATAGTTAGGGGAACAGATAGGCATTTCTATGGTCGCAGACATGATTCCAGGATAGTATGTTGCCTCCCTGGTGCAAGGGTCATGGATATCACTGAGCGGATCCACAGCATTCTGGAGGGCTAGGGTGAACAGCTGGAGGTCGTGGTCCACATTGGTACTAATGATATAGCAAGAAAGAGGGATGAGGTCCTGCAGGCTGAGTTTAGGGAGCTAGGAATGAGATTAACAAGTAGGACCTCAAAGGTAGTAATCTCCAGATTACTCCCAAGGCCATGTGCTAGTGAGTATAGAAATAGGAAAATACACCAGATGAATGCGTGGCTGGAGAGATGGTGCAGGAGGGAGGGCTTCAGATTTCTGGGGCATTGGCACTGGTTCTGGGGAAGGTGGGACCTGTACAAGTTGGACGGTCTGCACCTGAACAGGACTGGGACAAATATCCTTGCAGGAAGGTTTGCTAGTGCTGTTGGGGATGGTTTAAACTAGCTTGACAGGGGTGTAGGAACCTGAGCGCAGTCTTAGATAGGACAATTTTAGGGCAGGGAACAAGAGGCAGAAAATTAGCAAGTGACTCTAAAAGACAAAAGAAGCAAAGGTTAAAAAGTGTGCAGCACAGGAATTTGGCAGCGTTAAAGGGTATTTATTGAAATGCAAGGAGTATAGTAAATAAAGCCGATGAGTTGAGGGCACAGATTGACACATGGCAACACAATATCATTGCTACAATGGAAACTTGGCTTAAAGAGGGGCAAGAATGGCAGGTCAACACCCCTGGATATAGAGTTTTCAGGCGGGAGAGAGCGAGAGATAAAAAGGAGGGGGTGTAGCATTATTAGTTAAGGAATCAATAACAGCTTTGAGGAGGGATGATATGCTAAATGAATCATCAAACGAGGCCATATGGATGGAGATCAGAAATAAAAAAGGGGCTGCCACATTACTAGGAGTGTACCATAGACCCCCAAATAGTGGGAGGGAGATAGAAGAACAAATATGTAGGCAAATTTCAGAGTGCAAAAACTATAGGGCAATAATAGTTGGGGAATTTCAACTACCCTAATATCAACTGGGATACAAACAGTGTGAAGGGCACAGAGGGGACGAAAATCTTGAACTGCGTTCAAGAGAACTTTTTTAGCCAGCACGTAACAAGCCCAATGAGAGGGGGCGCAATCCTAGATTTAGTCTTCGGTAATGAAGCTGGGCAAGTGGATGAAGTAACATTGGGTGACAATTTTGGAGACAGAGGCCATAATACAGTTAGTTTTAGTATAATCATGCAAAAGGACAAAGATAAAATAGAATCAAAGGTTCTAAATTGGGGGAAGGCAAATTTTACGAAACTGAGAGGTGTACCTGGCGAAAGTGGACTGGATACAGCTACTTGAAGGAAATTCAATGGCAAACCAATGGGGGCATTCAAAAGCGAGATACTACAGATACAGTGTAGGCATGTCCCCACAAAGATTAAAAGTGGTACTGCCAAATCTAGAGCCCCCTGGTTACCTAGAAGCTTACAGGGTTAGTTAAAGCAGCAAAAGAAAGCTTATGATGATCACAAATATCTTAATACTTTAGAAAGCATAGAGGAGTATAGAAAGTGCAGGGGTGAAGTAAAAAAGCAAAAGCAAAGAGGACATGAAAAATTATTGGCAGGTAAAATCAAGGAAAACCCAAAGATGTTTTATCAGTACATTAAGAGCAAGAGGATAACTGAGGAAAGGGTTGGGCCTATCAGAGATATACAAGGGGACTTATGCGTGGATGCAGTAGATGTGGGGAGGGTTCTTAATGAGTTTTTTGTCTCTGTCTTCGCAAAGGAGAGGGTTGTTACAGACATTGTAGTTAAAGAGGAGGAGTGTGAAGTATTAGATACTATAAGCATAATGAGAGAGTAAGTACTAGAGGGTCTGTCATCCTTGAAAGTGGATAAACTGCCAGGACTGGATGGATTGCATCCCAGGTTGTTAAAGCAAGCCAAGGAGGAAATAGCGGATGTGCTGAGGATCATCTTCAAATCCTCACTAGATACAGGAGAGGTACCAGATAATTGGAGGTCTGCGAACATTGTACCATTGTTTAAAAAGGGTGTGAGGGGTAGGCCAAATAATTATAGGCCAATCAGTCTGACTTCGGTGGTGGGTAAATTGTTAGAATCAATTCTGAGGGACAGGATAAACTGCCACATAGAAAGGCACGGATTAATCAGGGATAGTCAGCATGGATTTGTTAGGGGAAGGTCATCTCATTCTAACTTGATTGAGTTTTTTGAGGAAGTGACAGGGAGGATTGATGAGAGTAGTGCAGTGGATGTGGTCTACATGGACTTTAGTAAGGCATTTGACAAGGTCCTGCATGGCAGACTGGTCAGTAAAATGAAAGCCCATGGGATACAGGGAAATGTGGCAGGTTGGATCCAGAATTGGTTCAGGGACCGGAAGCAAAGGGTAGTAGTTGACGGATGTTTTTGCAAATGGAAATCTGTTTCCAGTGGCGTTCCACAGGGCTCAGTGTTGGGTCCCTTGTTGTTTGTGGTATATATTAATGATTTGGACTTAAATGTGGGAGGTATGATTGGGAAATTTGCTGACGACACAAAAATTGGCCGTGTAGTTGATAGTGAAGAGGATAGCTGGAGACTCCAGAAAGATATCAATGGTTTGGTTGAATGGGTGGGAAAGTGGCAAATGGAATTCAGTCCAGAGAAATGTGAGATAATGCATTTGGGGAGGATAAATAAAGCGAGGGAATACACAATAAACGGGAAGATATTGAGAGGGGTAGAAGAAGTGAGTGACCTTGGAGTGCATATCCACAGGTCCCTGAAGGTGGCAGGACAGGTAGATAGAGTGGTGAAGAAGGCATACGGATTGCTTTCCTTTATTGCTATAGAATACAAAAGCAGGGATGTGATGCTGGAACAGTATAAAATGCTGGTTAGGCCACAGCTGGAGTATTGCATACAGTTCTGGTCACCACATTACAGTAAGGACGTAATTGCTCTAGAGAGAGTACAGAGGAGATTTACAAGAATGTTGCCAGGGCTTAAAAGTTGCAGCTATGAGGAAAGATTGGAAAGGCTAGGATTGTTTTCCCTGGAACTAAGGAGGCTGAGGGGTGACTTAATTGAGGTGTACAAAATTATGAGGGGCCTTGGTAGAGTGAGCAGGAAGGACCTGTTTCCCCTGGCGGGAAGTCAGTTATGAGGGGACACAGATTTAAGGTGATTGGTAGAAGGATTTGAGGGGACATGAGGAAAAACTTTTTCACCCGGAGGGTGGTGGGTGTCTGGAATTCGCTGCCAAGATTGGTGATAGAGGCAAAAACCCTCAATTCTTTTAAAAGGTACCTGGACATGCACCTGAAGTGCTGTAACCTGCAAGGCTATGGACCAGGTGCTGGAAGGTGGGATTAGATTGGGCAGCTAGTTTTTTCAGCCGGTGCAGACACAGTGGGCTGAATGGCCTCCTTCCGTGCCATAATTGTTCCGTGGTTCTAATTCCAGGGAAGTCTGGGAGCTGTTTTGGTGGAATTAGCCCCGAATTTCTACTCCCCTTTCTACGTTACCTAATAAAGCAGTCTTGGTGCTGGGTCCTTGCATTCAGCAAAACCACAGATTAGAAAAATGTTACTTTCTCCAACACCAACATTCCTTACTGCCATGTACGGTGAGTACTCCAGAGAATGTGAGTTAAAATCCCACTGTGGCAGTCTGAGAATTTGAAATTCCTTTTTTAAAATCTGGGAGGAAAAAGAAAGCTGGACTCAATAAAAGTGACCATGAAGCTCTCAGATTGTTGTAAAAACCCAACGGATTCACTAACATCCATTACCCGGTCTGGCCTGTATCCGACTCCAGTCCCACACGAGAAGTGGTTGATTCTTAATAGCTGTTTGAAGTGGCCTATCACCGTCTCAGGGTATCTAGGGATGGGCAATAAATTCTGGTCATGCTCATGATGCCCACATCCTGAGAATGAATGTATATATTTTAAAATGCGAACATTTTATCAGATTAAAAACATACATACAATCTGATTACAGTATTATCCACTTCACTGTTTTAAAAACAGACTCAATGGGCTGGATTTTCCCACGGGCTGTGGGACCCCAATGGCAGGTGGTCCCGAGCCTGCACTTGCCGGGAGCGCACCCAACGGTGCAATCTTCCTGGAGGCAACCTCCTAATTGGCCACCTCTGTATTATCGTCCTTCGGGTAGGCTCTTGATGCTGCTGGCCCAATCAGACTGCTCGCAGCTCTGGAGCCTTGGCACCCTCCACTGAGAAAGGTGGGCTCTGCTGAGGCAGATTGGGGACCACAAGGGTGCCTCAACATCGAGGCGCCCCCAGAGGAGTGGAGAAAAATAAAAAATCATGAGGGCCAAAGACATTAGGCCTCTATGAGCAGAATGCAAACCCCTCCAGATAAATTGATTGGGCCATGGATACGGTCTTTCCTGCCCATGGCCCCATCAATGGGACATGGATCCTCGAGCTCCAATGGCCCCCTGCCGCAGGCGATGCTCTGCTGGTGGCAAAATGCTGGCAAAACTGTAAAATTGCCCATAATTGGGGCCTTAACGATGTATAATTGGCTGCCCTGTCTGCATGGAGTGACAGCCGATGCTAGTCCCAGCCCACCCTGGGAAAGATCAGGGAGCCATCCTGATGTGGCTTCTCTCTATTTTCCTTCACCCCCCCCCCCCACCCAGTTTCTCACCTCATCTCCAAGGGGCCAGGAAAATCCAGCCCAACCCTTCTCTCCTTCAAAACCAATTCTTTATGGACCATAATGATTCAAAACTGCTATCAATTCACTAATTGTACAAATTCCCGATGGACTTAAACCTCTTCCAATTCATTTCAAATATATAGAATCCCAAAGGAACCAACCCCTTCCTGTTCACATTCATTGTATAGAATTCCAAAAGAGTAAAAACACTCTACACATTGAGTCCAATGCACAAAATTCCAACTCATTCCCACTGTTGAGAATTACAGTGGAGCAAATCTACTGCCTTTCACTCCCACTCTCTAGAGTCCCATCGGACCAAACATCTCCCAATTAATTCATATCATATAGAATTCTAATGATCCAAATCTCTTCCTGCTCATTGATCTAAGCACGAAGCGTTCCCTAATTACCTGGTTTTTGGTGCTCGGCTACAGCCCACTGCCACATTTCATCAGGACATTTTAGAGAGTTAATGAGTTTTGTGTCAAATATACATTTGTATTCACAGCATTACCATTTAGTTTGGAGTGGGCCATTGGAATAAATGGTTCAACCAACTGTGATATGAAGGCCTGCAAATTCTTAATTTTTAATAGTCAGATTTTTTTGGGGAATTCACGATCCAAGTGGAACATTTTTTTGGAAAATTAGGGTGTGTTTCTCTGGACTCGGGTGTGTCTGTGTTGTAACAGATATGTAAATAACTGGCAATGTTATGCAAATTAACGCTTGACAGTTGCCTTCTTGTTTAAATATATTTTCACACCAGCTTTTCTCCAGACAAGAACCCTGGGGTGGAGGAATGTGGTGGTGGTTCCTACTTATTCTCCAGACATTTGTAGAGGTCAGTAGTCCCAGTATCTCTGTTTTGATTAGATTTAGTTCTGGTGCCCAAATTCTACAACAGTTCTACCTCCATTCTGATATCATAAGCCAGGTCGCAGCCATTGCAGGACAATCCAGCACTCGTGGTGCTAGTGAGGTGTTGTTCCATTTTTATTGGATTACCCCTATAGTCTAACTTGTACTGCTGAACACATTGGGTTAGGTGTTCAACTTGCCACCTGAGTATGAAACTGGTGTGAATCTGTCATCCGTTATAGAAACCGTCTGATTTTCATCTTCATTGTAATCGACGGTAATGAAAATTAGCCTGTTGAAAATCTATCAGTGACTCATAAGAAAAAATGTAAGGAAGAGAAAATGGCATTCAGCCCATCAAGCTCATTCTTCTCCCACTCCAACACACCAGGGCCAATTTTAACTCTTCTTGCCCATTGGAGACCGGGCAGGTAGGTGATTAAAATGGCCACGGCGACTTACCCACTTCCTCTCACACTGGTTGCAATTTTAACCCGCATTTTGAAGCAGGCAAATGGGGCACCTGGCACAAGGCAGCAGGGCCCTTCTTTTAATATGCAAATCAGGCTCCGAAGTGGTTAAAAGCAAAATACTGCGGATGCTGGAAATCTGAAACAAAAACAAGAAATGCTGGATTCACTCAGCAGGTCTGGCAGCATCTGTGGAAAGAGAAGCAGAGTTAACGTTTCGGGTCAGTGACCCTTCTTCGGAAGAAGGGTCACTGACCCGAAACGTTAACTCTGCTTCTCTTTCCACAGATGCTGCCAGACCTGCTGAGTGAATCCAGCATTTCTTGTTTTGGTTCCGAAGTGGTTAACATGGCCCAACTATAATTTTAACCTAAACTTGTGTAGGCAATCCATTATGGTTTCTCTCCTAGACCAATCTGGCAGCAAGAGGACCTGGGACCAGAAGAGGCAAGTAATTTTTAAAAAGATTGTGTTTCATTGTAGGCCAGGAGAACAGGAGTGCTTCTCTGGGCCCCAAAAATAAACATTGGGTACCCCCCTCCCCCACCCACCCCCGCGCAACCCCCCCTCCCCCCCCCCACCTGCCCTGGAATTCCCTTCCCCTTTCCCTGCCTGCAATGCCCTCCTAAAATCCTGCCCCCAAGCATTTAGGAGCAGGGATAGGCTATTCAGACCCTCGAATCTGTTCTGCCATTCAATTAAATCATGGAAACAAACATTGGGGTTCATTTCTGGCAGAACAGAATTGAAAAGCAGGGAAGTTATGTTAAACTTGTATCAAACCTTGGCTAAAGCACACTTGGAGTGCTGTGCACAGTACTGGTCGCCATATTATAAAAAGGATATAAAGACACTGGAGAAGGTGCAAAAAATTACTAGGATGATACCGAACTGAGAGGTTAGAACTATCTAAAAAGATTGAACAAGCTCTTTTCTCTAGAAAAAAAGACTGAAGGGAGACTTGATAGAGGTCTTTCAAATTAGGAAAGGGTTTGATAGGGTAGACTTAGAGAAGATGTGTCTACTTGTGGGGGTGTCTAAAACTAATGGCCATAAATATAAGATAGTCTATAATAAATCCACTAGAAAATTCTTTACCCTGAGAGTGGTGAGAATGTGGAACTTGCTACCTCATGGAATGGTTGAGGTGAAGAGCATAGATGCATTTAAGGGAAGCCATATAAACTCATGAGAGAGAAAGGAGTAGAAAGTTATGCGAATAGGGTTAGATAAAGTAGGATGGGAGGAGGCTCGTGTGCGGCATAAATGCTGGCGTAGACCATTTGTGCTGAATGGCCTTTTTTTGTGCTGTAAATTCTATGCTAGTCCATGTAATGGCTGATTTGTATTTTAAATCCACCTACCTGCTTTGGTTCTGTAACCTTTAATACCCTTGTCTAACGTAGTTGACTGCTTGGGTTTACTCCTTTGGATCTTCAGTGACAGTCTCCTGCTGCCCCAAACCCTGCTTCTTTCTGTAGTTACTGAGCGCCTCCCATTGGGTTTTGACAGGAAATTGACTGGGAGTGACCTCACACTGCAGAAGGCTGGACATCTGGGCTTGCACCCAGTTGTACTTTGATCTCCTTCAATATCTTAGATTTCACTGCATTATCTGGTAGATTATTCAATATGTTAATCACTCTTTGAGTAATGAATTTCCAAGATGTAAATTTACTTTTCACCAATTTAAATTTATGTCCTCAGTTACCTTGAAATAATAACCCAAGTTCACCATATCATTGCCATCAAATATTTCATGTTACCTGAGTTAGGTCCCTCTTAATCAATTTCTGTTTAGTATCTTTCCTCAGAGCTCATTGAAGAATCATAGAAGCTTACAGCACAGAAGCTGGCCATTCTGCCCATCGTGTCTCTGCCTCTTTAAAAAAGCTGTCCAATTTAGTTACATCCCCAGCTTTTTCTCCATATTCCTGCAAATTAGTCAAGTACATGTCCAATTGCCTTTTGAAAGTTCCTATGGAAGTTAATTCCACCTCTGCATTCCAGATTTTAACAACCCTTTGTGTGAAATAATTTCTTTCTACTTTCCCTCTAGTTCCTTTGCCAATTATTTTAAATTTATGATCTCTGGTTATCGAGCTACTTGCCAAAGGAAATCTGCATCACACTCAGGATCAGTCTTGTACTTGTCTGCACCAGGTCTGATGCACTTGTGGCCCTTTTGAAATGTGATGGCCAGAGTTGTACAGTGTTCCAGGTAAAGCCAGATTCGCATATAATAGGGTTGAAAAATGCTTGAAATAATAACCTGAGTTCACCAGATGGGCAGCGTGCAGAAAGAAAGCATGAAAGAGCTGGCATTTATATAGCACTTTTCATGACTTCAGATTTCCAAACTGCTTTACAGCCTATTAAGTACTTTTTTGAATGCAGTTACTATTTTAATGTCGGAAACAAAATAGCCTATCTGCACACAGCAAGGTCCCACAAACAGTAATGGCCAAAACGTATTTTTCAGTGTGATATTGGCTCCAGTTTTACCAGGGAAAACTACCCTGTTCATCTTTAAATAATACCATGGGATCTTTTATGTCAGCACACAGGGCCTCAATTTAACATCTCATCAGAAAGAAAACACCTCTGACAGTGCAGCATTTCCTCAGTATTGCAGTAAAATGTCAGTCTGGATTATGTGCTGCAGTGTCTGGAATGGAGCTTGGACTAACAACCTTCTAATTCCGAAGCAAAAGTGCTGGTGCTACCATTTGAGCCAAGGCTGACACCTTAATGCCCTTCTGAAGACGTATACTCACTACAGTTCTGGCTCTGTAACCCAATATTCACTTATCTTTGATTGCTTCCCCAAGTTGTCTAGAAGTTGAAAAGATTGGGCCTGCTCTCACTCCCCGGTCCCATTCACAGTCTCCCCATGCTAATTCCAGTCCCTTCATTGTATACCCATGTTACACATTCCTACCTACACTTCGCATTTATCAGCATTAAGTTTCATTTACCATTTGTCTGCCTATTTTCAATACTGAAAGTCTTTGCCTACACAAGTCAGTACCTTTCAAATGTCATTCACTCTTTATGACGTGATTTGAGACAACTCTGAAGCATTTGGCTTTATAAGTGCAAGTCTTTCTGTCTCCAAGTTATTACCTCCATTCTTCTTTCATTCTGCACTTTACTTTAGAGCTGTCTGCAAATTTAGAAAGTTTATAGATGGATTCGTCATCCAGTTCATTCATGTAGATCACTAAGCATGGATCTCTGTAGTTTCTCACTCAGCAGGACCACAGTTTCACATTTCACTAGCACTCTCCATTTCCTATTTTTTATACTTATTTTTAATCTAGCCCCAAGTTCCATGGATTTTTGTTTCTCATGGGACTTTGTCAAAGGCTTTCCAAATAAGCAACACCATAGAGAATTCTTCAAATAATTCACTAGTGTATGGTTTTAAGGACACCAGTAATTCTACTGTGCATCACCCAAGTCTCCATTCTGCAGAAGCAGGTCTAGACAGTTGAGTGTCAGTAGCTTATCTGGTCACCCAATCTATATCTATATACACATATAGATATAAACACACACACACACACATCCAATCTGGTCATCACCCAATCTCCACACACACATATAGAGAAACCATAATACAACTTGCATTTATAGAGTGCTTTAATGTCACAAAAATGTGCTTCACAGTGGCATAATCAGACAAAAATGGATGTTGACCCAAAGAAGATATTACGAGAGATGAACAAAAGCTTGGTCAAAGAGGTAGGTTTTAAGGAGGATCTTAAAGATGCTGAAGTTGAAGGGTTTAGGAAGGGAATTCCAGACTATGAGGCCTAGGTAACTGAAGACACGGCCACAAATAGTGGGGCAAAGGAAGAAGGGCACAAAAGATCCGAATCAAAAGAACACACATTTTGAACCCTATCTTCATTTAATTTCTATACAGTTTCCAGCAATGTCCATTGACTGATGAGCACATTGGGAGCTCTGGTTGATCATTTTTGCTTTCCTAGCTGAGGAGTATTGAGGTAAATCCTGAGATTAGTCAACTAGAAAAGAAGCCAAAATCAAGACCTTCTGGGTCAGTAGGGTCTGGCTACTCAGATTCTTTGGAGAAGTTCTACTTTCAAATCAGATCTTTGGTGTTTGGTTTACATTGTAGCAATGGGCAGAAAATTATATATATGAATCACAGAGGCCTACAGCACAGGAGGAGGCCATTTGGCCCATCATACCTGTGTCAGCATCTTTTGCTAGATCATTCCAAAACATATCTCACAGCCCAGCTCTCTGCCTGTATCTTCTTCTGCTTCAAATATTTATCAATTCGTCCTTTAAATAGTTTATTAGCCTCTGCTTCAACCATTCAAGTAGAGAAAAGTCAAAAATCCTACATATGCACGTACAGCTCCTTTAACAATCTCAGGACATTCCAAAACATTCTACAGCCAATGAGGTACTTTTGAAGTGTAGTCACTGTTGTAATGTAGGGAACGTGCCATCTAATTTATTCACAGCAAGGTCCCACAGACAATTTGATAATGACCGGCTCATCTGTTTTTAGGTGTTTGTTGAGCCATAAATATTGGCCAGGACACTGAGGAGAGATTCCCTGCTCTTCTTTGAATAGCACTGTGTGATCTTTTACTTCTACCTGAGATGGTAGATGGGGCCTCAGTCTAATGTCTCATCTGAAATTCAGCACTTCCGACAGTGCAGCACTCCCTGAGGACTGGCATTGAAAGTATCAGCCTGGGTTTGTGCTCTGGTCTCTAGAGAGGACATGAACCCACAATCTTCTGATGCAGCAAAGAGAGTGCCGCCCATTGAGTCACAGTGGGCACAAAGAACTTCTTGGCTCTGCAAAAATGCAATTCAAAAGGTTCTTTCTGCTCCTGGTCTTTCATTCAAAGCAAGCTTCAGAGAATCTCTCCTCTGCAGAGGTGAGGGAGGTGGTATCCAATTCCTAGGACATATGTCAGGTGACTGCCTCCATCATGACTCTCAGTGAAAGCCAAGTGGGGAAAAATATAAATAAATAAATCGCCTCCTGGCATGAAACGAATGCCAGCTTACGTCAAATGAATTGAGAGTCTTTGAGCAATGCCAAGCTGTTAGTTGGCACAAAGCACCCAAAACAATCTGCTAATTGAACAAACTGTGCAATCCAACACAGCATGTATGAAGCGTTTTAAAACTGCGCTTGCGAGCAAGAAAAAAACGTAATTAGAGTTGGGTGCTAGTAACAACCAGCTTGCTATTGTTCTGGATTATTCCACTGGCAATGCAAGACTGTCAAACTGAGTAGAGATCTTAGATTATAATATTATTTGGGGGGAAACACAGCAACAAAAATTAACCCTTGCTCTGCTGAATAATCAGGAATTTTGTCCAGCTGGCATACTGACTGGCACAATGCCTGGAGGGTTAAGATTAATTCAATGCCAATCCGACGTGCAAGTTAATATGAGTCATTCTGGATTTTAGTGTCCAACCACCCTACCGACTTCTGCTTGCAAAATCATGAGAATCTAAATGATCTGTGCAAAAATAATTACATCCACCGTGTCCCGCTGCAAACTATGATAGATTTGCGGCACAAGAAGAGTTTGAATCCACAATGTATGTCATTCTTAACCTATCCACAGGCCCATGGATTCCGAGACTGACCACGGCTGTTGTTTTTGGCTGAGCTCTTCGAAAGAGCTTTGAGATAGTGCAACAGAACCCTGTCCAAATTTTTTTCTTTCCTTCTCTCTCTCCCTCTTTCTCTTGTTCTCTCTCACTCAGGGGTTTGTGGAGAACAAATAAAGTATTTAAATTGGGCTGTGTGTGTGTGCGTGCGCCAACTGGCTGGCTGAGTTGCCACATTCCCGCCTCTCCTGTTCTCTCTTCACTTCCTCCACTGTAGGCAAGCCAGCTTGGCAACCCTCCCAATACAAGTCCTTGGCACAGCGCCAACTGAGTGCCAGCTTATTCTCTGCAATCCGCAACCCAGCCACTTCTCCCTGAGAATGCTAACTGTTCCTTTGCCAGGAGATCGGCTCAAACCCAGCGCATTTGTTTACAAAACTTGGAACGCGAAGGAGAAGAAGAATAAAAAGGGAACAAAAGCAAAAATCACACAACAAGAGAAACAAACAGAAAAAAAACCCCGCAATCGAGTCACTCACCGTGCAAGCCCGAGATCTTTTCTTCTTTTCTCTCCTCCAAAAGCGACAGCTTACCTTAAAAAAAAAACCACGCCGCTCGGCTACTCCAGGCGGATTTTCACGAGAACTGTATATATATATATATATATATATATAATATATATATAAAAGCATGCATATCACACAGAAAAAAAGGAAGACACACAAAAAAAAAATAAACAGGAAGATGCCAAAACTCCTGTTGTACAATGTTTACCCAAACATGTCAGACCCAACACCTGCCGTCAATTGCATTTTGGTGGGCAAGGGAAGCACACTGCTTTATATGGCACAAGACTGCTGTTCTTTGCCGTGAAGCATCCTGGGAAGTGTATGGAGCCGAAGCTTTGCTCATGTATATTTTATAAAAGTGCCCTGATGAATTTGATTAGAACCTGCGCAGCACAGTCACACGACAGCTTCCTCCAGCCCCAGCTCTTTCCAGATTTTCATAAGATGTGCGGCTGTGCGTTAACACTGGGAGGAGGGGGTGAAATTAGATTATGGCTATCTATCCTTTTTGTTTCCCTTCTTTTTTTTTGTGGATAAGGCCATGAGCTTGGGGAGAAATGACACATTGCTGATTTCTCAGCCTCAGCTGGACTACCACAATGACCATACAGAGCAAACCTCCCTCTGATATCATTAATCAGGGGGCAAACAGTCAAGCAAGTGAGATCACACATATCTTTCTTTGCCACTTCAACTGCTGCGAGGCAATTTTCCTTCCCCTTGGAACCCCCCCGTCCCCCACCCCCCTTCCTTCCAACTTCCTCTTCTTCTGCCAACCTGCGTCACCTGAGGCATCCATCCATACAATCGACGCTGCAGGAATTGCATGTCAGGGAATTCAGAATCGAGCAAGTGAGACGGGGAATTTAACCCTTTCAACTCTGAAGCAGTACAACAACAACTTGCATTTGTCAACTGTCTGTAGCATAGTACAACGTTCCAATGCTCTTCACAGGAGCATTATCAGGACCATTACTGACATTGAGCCAGAGAAGGAGGCATTATGAGAAGTCACTAAAAGCTAGGTCAAAGAGGTAGGTTTTGAAGGAGGCTCTTAAAGGAGGTGGTTAGGTTTAAAGAGGGAATTCAAGAGGTTAGGGCCTAGACAGCTGAAGGGAAGGCTGCCAATGGTGGGGTGAAGGAAGTGGGGGATGTGCAAGAGGCTGGAGGTGGAGGAGTGCAGTGATCTTGGAATGATGCCAAAGTCAACGAAAAAGAACACAGCAGAATTAAAGCTTGGCTCCAAAATGTACTGTTCATGCCGTACAAAGCATTCTAACCCTAGTTATCCCAAGCTGCAGACTGCTTCTTACTTAGGGTTGCCAATTCTGATTGGACGTATTCCTAGAGGTTTCACCACATGACTTCCCACCTCCGACCACCCGCCCAAACAGCCTTTTCCCCATCTCCAATATTTTTATAGGTTTAATTGCTGAAAGAAAATGACAAAAACACCATTTGTTTTAATGATTTTTCTCCATGGTTGTATGCAGCAGTGTCCAGGAGATTAATCTTTAATTCCGGGGGGCTCCAGTACAATCCTAGAGAGTTAGCAACCCTAGACTTATTGTTCCACTGCTTCTCTACCCCACTTTCCAAAGCCTTCTCAAAACTTACCTTTTTGACTGCGATTTTGTCAAATTGCATCCCACATTCTCCCTATTTCCAGTCAGTGCCTACTGCTCCTCCCATAGAGCACCTTGGGACACTTCAATACATGAAAGTTGCAGCTTAACTGTAAATTGTCCATGTTCTATTGTTAACACTTGTTTACATTAACCACACCACCACACCACCACCCCACCCCCGCACCCACACACCCCCAATCCCAATGTTCTCCTTTCTGGAAGTCGGAACTATAATCTGGCTCAAAAATCAAACTATTTAAGCTCAGAGACTTCCAATTATAGGTAGAACTTTAAGTAGGAATCAGTGCCCTTTGAATCATAGAATGATACAGCAAGAAGGAGGCCATTCAGCCCATTATGGCTGTGCCAGTTCTTAGGTTGACCTATCCAATGAATCCTGCTCTCCTGCTATTTCCCCATAGCCCTATAATTTTTTTTCTCTTGAAAGGAATTATTTAGGATGGCAGCATCAGAAAAGAGTGAAGACTATCAACAAATACATTGCAGGGGATATTTCAACTAGCAGTCTGTAAAGAAAGAGTTTGTAATTATTTATCACCTTATCATGCCTCGAATAAACTTCCAATTCAATTGACTGCTGCTTGGGATCATAACTGAAATGGAACTTTGACATTTATTTACTATCAAAAAGAAGTTTCATGGAAGAACTCAAAATACTGCAGGTGTTGGAAATCTGAAATTAAAACAGAAATTGCTGAAATAGGCAAGTGGAGAGACTAGAGAAGCTGGAGATGTTCTGGGAAGATTTGATAGATGTGTTCAAAATTATGAAGGGTTTTGATAGAGTAAATGAGGAGAAACTTTTTCCATTGGCAGGAGGGTCGGTAACCAGAGGACACAGATTTAAGAAAATTGTCAGAAGAACTGGAGGGGAGATGAGGAGAAATATTTTTACGTAGCAAGTTGTTATGAAAGTCTGAAAGTGCAGAGGAAGCAGATTCAATAGTAACTTTCAAAAGGGAATTGAATAAATACTTATTTTTTTATTTTATTTTTTTTATTTAGAGATACAGCACTGAAACAAGCCCTTCGGCCCACCGAGTCTGTGCCGACCATCAACCACCCATTTATACTAATCCTACACTAATCCCATATTCCTACCACATCCCAGCAGGGGAGTGGAACTAATTGGATAGCTCTTTCAAAGAGCCAGCACAGGCATGATGGGCTGAATGGCCTCCTTCTGTGTTGTATTATTCTGTGCTGGAAACACTCAGCAGGTCAGACAGCAATTGTGGAGAGAGAAAGGTAGGGTTAATGCTTCAAGTTGATGATGCTTCATTAGAATGGAAGGTCATCGACCTGGAACATTTAGCCCTTACCCCGTTCATTCCATAGATGCTGCCTGACCTCCTGAGTGTTTCCAGCATTTTCTGTTCCATTACAAGTTGTTTTTTAATCTGGCATATTGATTTTTTCCCTCACCCCTCCTCTCCCATGGCACAATCTCGAGATCAGTCACCTCCTCCTGGCCTCTACCAACACCGTTCATGACTTTAAGAGATGCATTAGGTTGGTGTAAGGTGACGGGCATCGACAAAGATGATTACTCAATCAGGCTGAACATGAGGGGATCATGTTTTCTGATGGACAGGCCCCAAAGGAGAACACCTCTGCAGCAATATTGTAACAAAATGTTTAGTAGCAGAGATGTGAGGATGGATTAATATTTTGGTTACTTTTGGGCATCAGAAAGTACATATACAGAACTTTTTTGCAGGAGATTACACAGATCTCACAAGGGTAGATTATTCTTGTCAGGATGATGAACATTAGTGCAGGGGAATGGGACCCTTCACATGTCAGACACCCAGGGTCAGCAGCAAGCACTCCCAAGTCAGGTTACAGCACAAGATACTCTTTCCATTCCACCCTAACATTAAATGTCAGCCCCAGCCTTAGAAGGAGCCCATGGAACACTGTATCCAAGCATGAAATGGGGGGGGGGGGGAACCAGAAAGTTCAGAACAGAAGTGGTGATCAGAGGGGATTTGTTTTTGCTGAGCTTTGTACAGAGTCATGCTGTGCAGACCTGCTCCTTGTTATGTGCATTTTATAAATACATAATTCATAAATGTGCTCATATCTTATGCCAAGTGTGCCGTGCTACTCAACCAGAAACAAGACAGTCAGCTTCCAGATCCTTCTGTTAGAGAGTGATAGAGAGGTGAGAGAATTTACTCCCTCTGACCTGTGCATGGAAAGGAGTGATGCCATTCATTTTTATTTTGTACTGCCCCTCTTCTCCCCACCACCCCTACTCCACCAAGTGGGCTGACTCTCACTGCGATATGGCTCACTGTGTGCCTGTAGGTTATCCTGCCTGAACCCCTTCCTACCCTAACTACAGCCAACTGTACCTCATGGTTTAGTCTCAAGACCCATTGCAGGTCAGTTGATGACAGTACTTGTGTCTGTCACTCTTCCCCCCTACCCGCACATGGCCCCAAAGGCGACAATGGACTCCAACATAAAACCATTGAGCTCAAACCATCTCAACTGAGCTCCAACCCGCTTCCCACAAAAACACAGGCACAAAACATCTATAAATAGAGCAATAGCACTGCAGCAGAATTCTTTCCACTTATTTTGGACTTAGCTTTTATCTCATCGAGGTTGGTACTGCGGAAGGGAACACTCTTCCATTCTGGACTCTCAGACTCAGCACCAAGAACTTTGAGGTCAGGTGGGACACAGGCCAGGTGTCGACTGAAACTCCCTCTTCACTGGCATCAGACATTCCCAGCACAGAGATAGCATGAGTAAGATGCAAAGCAAAACTCCCCTCTACATTTCCCCAAATTGAGACAGATGGAGAGTAAAGGTCATATAGTTCCACTCCACGAGTTCACTCTACTCACTTGACAGTTCCATTTCTCCCATCAGCCACTCTCTTGGCTTCTTCTAGTGAAATTGTTAATTTTGTCCAAATTACTATTGAGAGATGGGAACTGATTTGCTGGGCAATTGTGTACAAAAGGCATGAGGTGAGAACTGTCTGTACAGTTACTATCGACACCTCCTGCGGAAACTGCCCAGTCCCACAAAAAGACTCGCAATTTAATAGAACCGTTCACAACCTCAGGACATTGCAAAGCGATTTACAGCCAATGTAGTACCTTTGAGGTGGTCACTGTTGTAATGCAGGAAACATGGTAACCAATTGGTACACAGCAAGATCCCACAAACAGCAATGTGATATTAGCTAGATAATCTGCTTTTATGTCCTGGTTGAGGGATAAATATTGGCCTGGAACATCGGCGAGAACTCCCCTGCTCTTCCTTGAATAGCACTTGTGGGAATTTGTATGTCCACATGACAGGGAAAATGGGGTCTCAGCTTAACATCTCACCTGAAAGATGGCACCTACGATATTCCAGCATTCCATCAGTACTGGGAGTGTCAGTAGGTGAGACTGCCACCCGCTGAACCACAGCTAGCACAAGGATAATTCAGTGTCCTAAGAAGCCCTCGGGTCTTTATTTTATTATTTCCCCAACCTTTTTTCAAAGATGCCTATGGATCCCTGGACACACTGAGCATTTGCCACTGTCCACACCCATCCTCTCCCCACGGACTATCCCCTCCGCCGTGCAAACTTCCCCACATCACTTAAAAAGGGCTGCTCCCAGGCTGGCTGGTGGTAAACAGTATAAAGGATGACTCGGGTTGTCATCTCTAATTGGATGTATTCCTGGAGGGTTTCGTCATTTGACCTCCAGCCCCCAACTGTCTCACCCTCACACACCCGCCATTGGTCACTCAGCACGCCATCTTTGAGATGGCACTGCCTTCCCACAGCCAATCGCAAAGCGAACAGACTCTTCATTACCTGATTGGATTATTCTTGACCGTCAGTCAAACAGACCTCCTTGCACCCACCCCCACCCCGCCCCCCCCCACCCTCCCACCACCATGATTGATTCTTTTTATTAGTTCATAACGAATAAACAAGTGTTCAAAGAAAGTGGAAAAACATTTTTTTAATGCTCCTATGATTTTCCCCCTGGGTTTTGCAGACAGCAGTGTCCTGGAGATGCATGTTCAATTTCTGGAGACTCCAGGGCAATCCTGGAGGGTTTTCAACCCAGGGAGAGGGTCTAAGGCAGGGGCGGGAATACTGAGACACTGATACATGCACAGAGACATGACTTTGTAAGGCAAATCAGTGGAGAAGAACTTTGTTTGACACCAAGAATTGCCAGACTGTGAGCAATTAACCAGTTAAGTACTAGGCTGGGGCGACGAAGCTATGTTAAACTGACGCCCCTGCATTGGGGCAGATTGTGCAGACGGGGGTCCCATCAAAGATGTCTTTGTGGGGGCTGATCGAGAAGTCAGAGCAGCTCTCAAAGGCACGGCCCATCGAAATAAAGGTCCCCGGGCTCCTTACAATAGATTAACAAAATGTGAGCAAGTTGCATTGTCAAGGCACCGTGCTCACTCGGACAGATTCAAAGCAGCGCAGCAACCCCGGGGAAATAATACTGGCTTCACCCGAATGATACAAAGGAAACTGCAAAAAAAAACCCTGAACGTCTCTCTCCCCAACTTCTGCAGCCCCAGAAGCCCCTTAAACACCCCAACACTGCACAAAGTGCCAAGTCATTTATAATCCAGCTTAAAATATTGACAGTGACAGAAGCTGCGAGCCATTTATCCAGCTCTTCCAGTAATGTGGTCTCCTAGCAACCTCTGCGTTGCTATGGAGAGGCCCCGATAGTTGCTGCAATCAGCGTGATACATGACGCTGGAGGCAAATCTTCGCTCCGCAGACCCTCATTCCAATGCATGATGCGCCGTGCGTGCTGAATACTAAAGTGAGCCCAATGGATCTTCAAAGAGCAAATGTTGACTTTCCAGCAAGCACAAAAATTCTTTGTCTCTCTCCCCGTCCCTGCCCCACTGCAGTCAACAGCCCGTGTAAATAGGGCAAGTACCGAAAGGTCATTTGGATTGCCTCACACAAGCGCTTTTTAACTCTTTCCCTCTCTCCGTTTGACAGTACCTCATGTCAGCGCCCATTATTTCATGGGCCAACCTAGTCATTCAATGTTGATGGGCTATTTGTCTGTGGAAAACATCGCAGCCAAACCTGACCCTCATCTGGCATTCACATAAGGGCACTCGGCAGCAAGAGTGACTGGGTAACCATCAAGAGCAGGGTGTCAGCTGTTTGTTCCTCTCCCTGATCTGGGACACTCAACCCAACTGCGACCCCAGCAAAGATCAGCTCAACACAGACTGAGAATCAAAGCTGGTAGCTCATGGGGGGAAATTTTATGCTCTTCCCCATGTGAGGTTTGGAGGCGGGGGACTGCATATAATCAGGCGGGATGATGGCAGGGAGGAGGGACCCTGCCACCTACCCGCCTCAACCCAAATTAAGTCCGGAGCAGAAAAGCCTGTGAACGACCTTTCCGCCCCATTGCTATTTGAGGCCCATAAGTGGACAATTAATACCCAATTAAGAGCCTCATCCCGCCACTGCCTGAAGTAGCCCAGCGGCAGGTGGGCCTGTCACCGCACAGCGAGAATGCCAAGTAAACCTGTTTGGGTTGCTTGCTGTCTCTGGGGTCCAAAAGGGGAGGGGGGAGGTGGCGGGGGGTGGGGGGAGGGGGGGGGTTCTGGTCCCTCCTCAAAAGGCACTTAATGGCTGATCGAGGGACCCAGCATCAGGATGGGAGGTTCCCACTGAGAGCTACCACCCTGCTCTTCCTGCCAACCCCCCTACATCCCCCTTCCCTGCAACTCCTACCCCATGAACCCCTTTCGCTGTGATGTAACTGTCGCCCTGGTTCCAGGGCCTTGGATGAGCCCAGTACCAGCAGTGGTGATGCTGCTCAAAGAGCTGCCAGCCTCTGATTGGTCGGAAGCTCTCAGCAGTTGGGACCTCCGTCACCAGGGTCCTTGATCCCAGGGAAGGCCTGCCGCTGTCCATTTAAATGCCTAATTGGCACTTGATTTTGGCGGGCCTTCCCCAAAGGAGGCAACACCAGGCACTTGCCGGCACTTTCGCTGGTTGTCAAGACCTCCCTCGCCAAGACAAAATCCCAGCCATGGTCTTTGTGGGTTAGTACTGTACCAGCTGGTACCTCAACCAACTAGGCCATCGTGGGGGGGGGGGGGGTGTAGGGTGGGGACAGCTCACAGCCCACTGGGGCTGACTCTCTTACACAAGTAGCAACACAACATTAAAAGGCCCAAGAGTAGTTCCATGTTGTCTACACTGCTCACCCTTATGACCCAGCAAATGTGCTCTTTAGTGTCAATTTGGGTCCTGGCTCTGAGTCAGCAGGCCATCCATTCAAGCTTCATTGGACACCAGCTTCACCAGCCTTCCATCCTGGGTCTCCTCTGATCCTCCCTTGTCTCCCCATCAATCTCCCTCCCCTCCTCATCACAAACCCCCAATCACCACCCTTGGCCCCATCATCCCCCAATCATTAAACCCAAATCATCCCACCCCCATCACCACCTCACCTCCCCCCTCAGTGACCACCCCAATCCCCCAATCACCAACCTTCCCATGATTAATCACTACATCCCCCCAAACATCACTGCTATCCCACATAAAACTCCCAGTCACCACCCTGCCCAATCACCACTCCGCCCCCACAATCACTTCCGCTTCCCCCAATCACCACAAGTACCTCTCCTCTGGTTGCCGCTACCATTCAACTGGGTCATGGCTATTCTGTACCTCACATCCCATCTTTTGCTTCTGCTCCATATCTGTTAATACCGGAACCCAATAAAAATCAATCAATCTCAGTCTTGAAAGCTCCAATTGTCACCCACAATTGTCAGACAGTTCGGATGCCTTCTGAAAGACCATATAGACATCATCTATAGATAATCCCTTATCCACCATGTTAGTGACCACCTCAAAAAATTCAACTAGACTCATCAGACATGACCCACCCTTCACAAATCCATGCTCTCTTTGATCAGCTCACACTTGTCCGAATGCTTGCTCGCTCTATCTTTGATGATAGTTTCTAGGAAGTTTGCCGCAACTGATGGTTAACCAATGGCTCTTTATTTTCTGGTTTCTCCCTCCTTCCCTTCTTAAGTGATTTTACAGTCCAAAGGGGCAATTCCCGAATATGGAGAGCTTTGGAAAATTCTGACTAATGCACCTGTTATTTAAATGCTCTGGGTGGAAACCATCAGGTCCTGAAGATTTGTCTATCTTAAGTCCCATTATTTTCTCCATTTTTAAACTTATATTAAATCCACTAAGTTTCCCTCAACTTATTTTTCTGTTCCATAGCACCTCTGATATTTTGCCCTCTTCCTCCAGAAGTCTGCATTCCTTATTGTTCATATGGTCTCACCTGCACCTGTTTTTAATAGGCTCACATTTCCCTTTACCACTTTATTTCTCTTAATATATTTATTCATTTTTTTTACTGTTAGCTTTAATATCCCTTGCAAGTTTTTTTTCACTTTCCCTTGTTGCTCTTTATTGCTTTTCATTGCTCTCTCTGTCCACTGGATTTCCAACTTCCCTTACATTTATGGAGGTCTTATCATTCAGCTTGATGCTGTGTCTTACCTTATTTGTTGACCATGGTTGCTTAACTACACAAGTGAAACTTTTGCCTTTCAGTGGTATACACTGCTTTTGTACTGCACAAAATACTTGACTATTCCCACAAACAGACAAATGTCCCACCATTAACAGTTCAGCCCAGTTTACTTGGTCAATTTATTCCATGCCTCAAATTTAAAATTCTCATCCTCGTTTTCAAAACCCTCCACAGTCTCTCCCCTCCCTATCTCTGTAAACTCCTCCAACTCTACCAGCCTCTGAGATTTCTGCACACCTCCAATTCTGGTTTCTTACAAATCCCAATTTTTAGCACTCAGCCATGCCTTCATCTGCCTAGGCCCTAAGCTCTGGACTTCCTTCCCTAAGCCTCTCTGCCTCTCTTTCCTCCTTTAAGACACACCTTAAAACTTACCTCTTTAACCTTTGGTCACCTATCTTTTTATGTGGCTCAGTGTCAAATTTTGCTCATGAAGTGCTTTGGGATGTTTTACTATTTTAAAGGTGCTATATAAATGCAAATTGCTGTTGTTGTTGTTTGCCTTAAGTAAGTTTAAAGCCTTGGTTTATGACTCTCCCTTTTCTCAAACGTAGTGTCAAATTCAAACATATTATGGTCACTATTCACAAGATTTTCCCTTACTGTTAGTTCTGATTCTTTAGTCATCACAAAATCTAGTATGGCCTATTCCCTTGTCAGTTGTATAACATATTATTCTAGAAAACTGCCTTGAATCCATTCTAGAAATTCATTCCTTTTACACTTGAGCCATTCTGCTTCTCCCAATGTGAAAATTAAACTCTCCCATTATAATTGCATTGTTTTTGCTACATGCTTCCCTGCTTTCAGTATTTGTACATCTCCTAAACTACATCACTGCTGTCAGGAGGTTCATAGACAACTCCCACCAGAACCTTGCATCCTTTACTGTTCCTTAGTTATACCCGTACTGTTTATACTGTCTGATCACCCTTAGTGAAATTCTTACTTTCCACTGCTTTCATTGCCTTTCATGACAATTGCTACTCCTCCTCCTTTCCTAATGTTCCCGTCCTTTCTTAAAATCTAATAACCTGGAATATTTAGCTCCCTGGCATGCCCAGCTTGTAGCCAGGTCTATGTAATGGCTAATACATTGTCAGGAAAACACAATAGGCCAAGTGAGAAATATTAATTCATCGGTTGGAAACTTACATTAGACTTTTAATGGGAAAAAATCCTACAGTTAATTTTTAAAAACTAGCAGGCAAGATGCCACTGCAATTTGCATCTGAAATACCAGGAAATTGAACTGGAGACAAAAGTCTATCAAGAAGCCCAGCCAGAATAATGCTTTGGGTAACTGAATAGATTATGCAGATCATCCTTGTTAGCAGGACAGTCAACGCTATCTTGAGGCATTCATAAGTGGAGACATCCCTCCAGGGGATAAACACTGACAACCCCACCAAAGAGAGGTTTTGGGTTTTAGACTTTGGATCTCATTAAAAACAAAGGGGATTGAGAGAACCATATGACCGTCCGTCCATCTCTGAAAAAACTGGGAGTTTTGTTACACTCACAGAAGATAAGCCGTAACTGAGTGTGCAGCAACAGAGAAAGCTGCATGCTTCCCTTTCTCTTTCTCTCTCCCGAAAACAGCAAGTTTGAAAACCATCTGCGACTGTGGACCATCTAAGCCTACTGCTACAGCCAGAGACAAGGGGAAGAGAGTTAACTACAGTTCTGCCTCCAAGAAAGCTTTGAGCCAAGTGGGCCAACCACAAAGTGCACTGTGACCAGCTGAGGACTTCAAGAATACAGCTTCAGCCGGAAGGCTACCAGATCATTCACTTCACAGACTGTGTATTTAAGTTCCATTTATTCTGGACTATTTTTCCCTCTGTAATCTATTTGTGTGCAGGTGATTCTTGTGTGAATGTGTGCGTGAATGTGCAGCGAACTTTTAATTATTTTTAAATCGGGGTTAGATTGTTAAGTATAATAAACTTCTTTCTTGTTTAAACTCAAGAAAACCTGTCCGATTGGTTCTTTCAAGATCACAGTAAAGGAAAAAGGTAAAACACTCACGGAGATGGTAAGTACAACCACTGTTTAACAGGAATAAACCCTGTTGCGGTCAAATAAGATGAAGGGCGAGAGGGGAGCCTGAGACGCCCTCCTCACCTAGCCGTTAACAACATAGATTCAAAAAGGGATAGAGCACAGAGGAGGATATTCGGCTTTTCATGGCTGTGTCGGCTCTATAGTACAGATTCAATTAATCTCACTCTCCTGCTTTATCCCCATAGTTCTGTATATGTTTTCCCTTCAAGTATTTATCCAATTCTCTTTTGAAAGTTACTATTCAATTTGCTTCCAACAGATCATAAAAACTTGCTGTGTTAAAAAAATTTGTCTCATGTCACCTCTGGTTATTTTGCCAATCACCTTAAAATGTGTCCTTCTGCCACTGCAATCAGTTTCTCCTAATTTATGACTCATTCATGATTTTGAACACCTGTATCAAAGCTCCACATAACCTTCTCTGCTCTGAGAAGAACAACTCCAGTTTCTCCAGTCTCTCTACATAATTGAAATCCCTCATCCCTCGTACCATTCTAGCAAATCTTTTCTGCGCCCTCTCCAAGGCCTTGATATTCTTCCTAAAATGTGATGCCCAGAATTGAATACATCATATACTTTAAGCTGAATATGTGTCTCTAACTCACTTGTTTTATTTCTTGCGCTACATGTATTTGTGTCGCGA
Source organism: Heterodontus francisci (assembly GCF_036365525.1). Taxonomy (NCBI): domain Eukaryota; kingdom Metazoa; phylum Chordata; class Chondrichthyes; order Heterodontiformes; family Heterodontidae; genus Heterodontus; species Heterodontus francisci. The sequence goes on from NC_090401.1 coordinate 45,696,636, forward strand.
ACTCTTGGATAACTGACCCCACCCTGCACATTTATCCTGATGGTGTAACTTTCACACTTGTTGGCCTGTCATACGTTTGGTTGCTGATGGTCTGTTCATTGCTATGTTGACAATTTAATATGTTCCTATTTTTCATAATTTCTGCTTTATTGTTGTTATTTTATTATTACTTCTTATAACCTTTTCTGTTCTCTGAGTGTTTCTGTTATTTGCCACCTTTTGTACTTTGACCTTTGTTCGCATCCATTCTAATTCCTTATTTATCCTTTCCACTAAGGCGTTGGTGATATTACAGATGAACAGAATGAGGGAGAAGTGGGAAAAAAATACACAAGAAAGGAATGAGTTATAAAGAAAGTCTTGCATTTGTATAGAACCTTATGTGACCTCCGGCCATCCCAAAGTGCTTTATAGCAAATGAAGCACTTTTTCCAAGTGAAGAGAACTTATTTGTAGAGTTATGGAGAAAACAGTGGGGCGTGGGAATAAATTTGACTGCTCTTTCAAAGAGCCAGCACAGGTATGATAGGCCAAATGGCCTCTTTGTGTGCTGTAAGCTTCTATGATTCTAGTCACTGTTGTAATGTAGAAAGTGCAGCGAAAAAAATCTGCACAAAGCAAGGTTCCACAAACAGCAATGAGATAAAGGGAAGAACTTTAACCGAAAAAATCAGGCAGGTCTGGTTCGGGTGGCGAGTTAAAGTCTTAAAAATCAGATTCTCAACACAAACCCACCCATATCTAGCTTTAACTGAGGCCAGAAGGTGGACGGACAGCCAACCGGATCCAAGAAGGCGGGTTGGTACTTTAAATATGATAATGAAGCTGCCTGCCATATTGTCATTCGTTTTTCAACTTTGACTCGGCCGGCTTTCCTGAGCCTCAGGGAGCCCGGCTGCTACATCCAGGCAAGGATTTAATGGATCTAGGAGGTGAGAGCCTTCTGGATCCAGTGTGCCTGCCTGAGGAACTCCTGCAATCGGGCACCAGTGCACCCCACTCCAAACAACCTTCTCCTCAAGGCCTCCGATCCCAACACCACACCCCCGCCCCCGATAAGCCTCTGACCACCTGCAGCCTCCAATCCCCCACCATGCCCATAACCTCTCCCCAGGCCTCTGATGACCCCCACCAAGCCTCCAATCCCTTCCCTAGGCCTTCCTACATTCCATCCAGGCCCCCGACTTCCATCGCCCCCAGGCCTCCAATCCCCCATCTCAGGTCCCCACCCTTTCCCTCACCACAAGGCTTCTGATTCCCCTCCCCCCAACCTACACTGCAACCCCGCGCCACCACCACCCCCTCCCCCCCCCCCCCCACCCCCGCTCCCAGGCTCCAATTCTGCCCCAGGATCGGCTGTCCGCCTGACTGACACCCTGAATCAGGTTTGACTTCTGGGCAGGAACCAAATGTCATTGTGTTCTTGTGTATGCAGAGGTGCCAGTGTGTGAGGAGTCGGGTGAAACATTCACTTGGGAATGCCTGAGCATTTTATGCTACAGCATTGATGCTTGCAGAGGTAAGGATGTACAAAGTAGGCTGGTAACATCTGAGCCCTTCTTCAGTCTGTTTCCTTGTATTAGGTACCATGCAAACAGAGAGAAAAGTTGTAGGAGCACAGGTATAGTGACAGACACGCTGAAGCTACAGCACACTCTGGATGCCATTGTGTGATCATGCATCATGCAGCTATGGTGCGCTTTTTTGTGTGAAGCTTCTGAAGATGCAAGTGTGCCAAAACTTTGAACTGTAAATTACAACTGGTAATATGTGCCCTGTCGATATGCGTTTTTAAAAATTCACTCTTAGGATGTGGGCATCGCTGGCAAGGCCAGCATTTGTTGCCAATCCCTAGTGGCCTTTGAGAAGATGTTTTTGGACAGTTAACAGTCAACCATGTTGGTGTGGGACTGGAGTCACATGTAGGCTAAGACCAGGTTTGGATGGCAGATTTCCTTTTCCTAAAGGGATATGAGTGAACCAGTTGGGTTTTTCCAACAATCCAAAAGCTTCATGGTCACTTCTACTGATACCAGCTTTTTACTTTTTTTTTAAACTTGAATTTAAATTGTCAAACTGCTGTTGTGAGATTTAAACTCATGTTCGCTGGACTAATAATCCAGCCTACCAAGATTGCAAGTGCAGTAACATAACTACTACATGTCTGTATGCCCTGAAGAGGTCATCCTCCATTTCTAAGACTGGGCAGCAAATGTCAATAGGTTTCCCAAGTGTGAAGGGGAAAAGTTGAGAATAATCCCGTTCTCACCTGATGTTATCACACATTTGTGTTCCAGCTGGGGTCACTGGGTAGTGATCAGGCGTGAAAGATTTTGGTCAGATCTTCCCCTTAACAGTTACTAGAATCAAATCAGTACTGTAATATGGAGACATCATCATTATCTCTGTTTCTGTCTCTAATTCTCTCTTTATATCCCTATTTGTATCACTCTCAGCCTGTCTTTTTCTATTTCTGTCTCTTTCTCTCCTTTCTGATCTGGTTAAGTTAATTTTTGACTTTAGCTCTGTGCTCAGCCCTATATAGAAATCCCTTCTGGGTGTTTTCAAGTCTCTGCCTCAAGTCCTCCTCAGCTGAGTACTGGCTCTGATATCTGAACAGAAGATGAAGTATTTAGTGCATCTAAATGAATAAATAGATTAATGTTTTACATACTAAACTGCAAGAGTGAAGAAAATGGAAAAACTCTGAGGGGTGGTCGAGGCAACGAGTCTGAACATCTCAGGAGCTCTTCTGATAAGGGATGAGCCCAACTTGAAAATGAGAGAGAGGGTGAGTGAAAAGGGGGAGAAAAGGAAAGAATTTGCATTTATGTAGTGCTTTTTATGACCTCAGGACATCTCAAAGCACTTTACAGCCAATTAAGTACTTTTGAAGAAAAGTCACTGTTGTAATGTAGGAAATGCAGCAGCCAATTTGCACACAGCAAGCTTCCACAAACAGCAATTTGATAATCTGATAGCCTGTCTTCTGGTGATGTTGGTTGAGAGATAAATGTTGGCCCGGACACTGGGAAGAACTTGGTTTTCTTTGAAAGAGTGCCGTGGGATTTTTTATATCCATCCAGAACTGAAGACAATATTCCAAATGTAGTCTGACCGAAAAGAAAATATTTGCATTTATAACATGCCTTTCAGCGCCTGAGGCTGTGTCATAGCGCATAACAGCCAACTTTTGAACTCTTCCCTCTCAGGTGGACGTATAAGATCCCATGGTACTATTGGACAAAGAGCAGGGGACTTCTCCCAGTGTCCGACCAATATTTATCCCCCAGCAAACATCACTTCAAAAAATAGATTATCTAGTCATTATCTTGTTGCTATTTATGGGACCTTATTGTGCACAAATTGGCTGGAATTCCCTACACTACAACAACAATTTACATTTATATAGTGCCTTTAACAGAGTCAATGGTCCCAAGTAGCTTCACATGAGTGGTTAGCAAACAAAGTCACATGAGATATATACGCCTTGGGACGTTTTATTAAGCTAAAGGCGCTATATAAATGCATGTTGTCGTTGGAAAGTAAAATTGGCAAATATACCGAATGTCACAGTGCACAAAGCTTTAACAATACTCTTACAATTCACTCAGTTCCACTGAATTTGAAAACAAAAAGGAATAATTTACCCCAAAGCCCCCTTTCAACCCTGGAAGGGTGTCAATATTATACTAAATCCCCAGATACACTGGCTATGAGCAGAAACCTCCCAATTAATCAGCAGTGGATTATTCTAATATCTCTTTAACTGCAGCTGGTTCAAAGCTCCCAGGCTGGTTTTAAGCCGGAGCTGATGGATTAAAGAAAAAAAAGAGGAATCCTTAGCATGTTATTAAACGCACCCAGAATGATCATTATCCCTTGTCTCAGTGTCAGCACGGAAATTACAGGATGGAGCTAAACATATTCAGTAACCTGACAAACCGTCTGTGTGTAAGAAAATAGATTTTTTTTGTGTGCCCCAGAGTTTAGGGCTTCTTCCAGATGTAACCTGGAATGCTCACAGTCTGAACTAATGGAGCTGTTTAAGATGATTGAAGGATTTGATAGGTTATATAGGGAGAAACTATTTCCTCTGGCAGAAGGAGTCAAGAACAAGGGGGTGTAACATTAAAATTAGAGCTAGGCCATGCAAGGGGTGATGTCAGGAAGCACTTCTTGCCACAATAGGTAGTGGAAATCTGGAACTCTTGACCCCAAAAAGCTCTTGAAGTTGGGGGTCAATTAAAAATTTCAAGACTGTGTTTGATAGATTTTTGATAGACAAGGATATTAAGGGATATGAAACTGAGGCAGGTAGATGGAGTTAAGATACAGATCAGCTATAATCGAATTGAATGGCTGAACAGGCTTGATGAGCTGATTGGCCTCCTCCTGTTCCTATGTTCCTACCTAGTTCTATAGGCTTTCCACAAGTGCGGGGAGCAATTAATGGAACTCATGAGCTCCCTATAAAACCATGCTCTATTTAATGAGAGGCTTCCATTCCATTAATATGCAACGAGTGTGCGATACTAATGACCTGACCTTACATATCAACGCCAGATACGCAAGAAGCTGCCATAATTCTTTGTCATGTGACAATCCACTGTACCAAACGTCACAACACAGGACCATGTATCAGGGTGGCCACCAGCTTGATTCTTTGCAGTTCCAATATGGCCAGCACCATGGGCAAGACACCTCTCTTGGAGACAGAACTGGGAGGTCTTAGAGCTCGGAATGCAGTAGCACTATTTGCCTTTGAGACCAGGCTTGGAAAGCAGAATCAGAAGTAAGAAAGAACCTGCTTTATATTATCATGTCCTCAGGATATCCCAAATCATTTCCCACCAATGGATTTTGTTCGTTATGTAGAATCATAGAATCATTAACTCCCTCCACCACCAACATACAGTGGCAGCAGTGTGTACCATCTACAAGATGCACTGCAGCAACTCACCACACCTCCTTCGACAGCACCTTCCAAACCCGCGACCTCTACCAACTAGAAGGACAAGGGCAGCAGATGCGTGTAAACACCACCACCTGCAAGTCCCCCTCCAAGTCACACACCATCCTGACTTGTAAATATATCGCTGTTCCTTCACTGTCGCTGGATCAAAATCCTGGAACTCCCTCCTTAACAGTACAGTGGGTGTTCCCGCACCAGATAGACTGCTGTGGTTCAAGAAGGCAGCTTACCACCAACTTCTCAAGGGGAATTTGGGATGGGCAACAAATGTTGGCCTTGCCAGCAGTGCCCATATCCCATGAAACGAATTAAAAAGGAGGCGTTTTAGCCCATCATGCCTGTGCCAGCTCTTTGAAAGAGCTATCCAATTAGTCCCAATTCCCTACTTCTTCCCAATAGCCCTGCAATTTTTTCCACTTTAAGTATTTATACAATTTTGTTTTGAAAGTTACTATGGAATCTACTTCCTTCATTCTTTCGGGAAGTGCATTCCAAATCATAACAACTCGCCATGCAAAGAGATTCTCCTCAACTCACATCTGGCCCTTTTGCCTATTAACCAAAATGTTACTGAACCTTCTGCCATTGGGAACAGTTTCTTCTTAAGCAAACACACAGTTAATTTGCATACAGCAAGGTTGAGGTAAGAATGCTGGCCAGGACACTTGCAGTCATCTCTGCTCTTTATTGAATAGTGCCATGGTATGTCCATTTTGAGCTGGCAAATGGGGCCTCAGTTTAACATCTTGTCTGAGAGATGACACTTTCCTCAGTAATGCACTGAACTGTCAGACTCGATTTTATGCTCAAGTGCACTTGAACCTACAACTTCCTGACTCAGAGATGAAAGTCCTTCCAACCGATTCAAGCTGACACTTGACTGGGTAGCTTGATTGTGACAGTAAAGTGTGACAGAAGTAGGCAGGGCAGGGAAATATTACAGAAAGTAAGTGTGACAATTACATGAAGTCGCACAATACAAAAGACTTTTTGTATGTTCTGGATAAACATACAGAAGAAAGAAAGAACTTTTATTTTTATAACGTCTTTCACAACCTCAGGACATCCTAAAGTGCTTTACAGCCAATGAAATACTTTTTTTTGAAATGTAGTCACTGTTGTGATGTAGGAAATGTGACAGCAAAGTCCCACAAATAGCAATGTGATCATTACTCGATAATCTGTTTTAGTGATGTTAGTTGAGGAATAAATATTGGCCAGGACTCTGGAGAGAAGGGCCCTGTTCTTCTTCGAATGGGATCTTTGCATTCAAATGAGAGGGCAGGCGGGGCTTCAGTTTATCGTCTCATCCTAATGACAGCACTCCGCCAGCACTGCACTGGACTGTCAGCCCAGATTTTATGGGGGAGCAGGGTAGACAGGAACTCATTGATGAGGTGTTTGAAAACAGATTGTCCACTCTGTTCCCCTTGTCAGGATATGTTCCATTGCATTGTGTGTTAGCTGGTAAGGCTCTTGTCTCAAAATATTGTGGGTTTAAGCTCCACCCCAAGATTTGAGCACATAATCTAAGGTGACATCCAGTGCAGCACTGAGGGTATGCTCATGGTTGGAAGTTCCACACTTTGTAAGAACTATCCAACCACAAAGGCTATGGGTCCTGACAACATTCCAGCAATAATATTGAAGACTTGTGCTGCAGAACTAGCCTCGCCCCTAGCCAAGCTGTTCCAGTACAGCTACAACACTGGCATCTATGCAACAGTGTGGACAATTGCCCGGTATGTCCTGTTCACAAAACTCAAGACAAATCCAATCTGGCCAATTACCGACCCATCAGTCTACTCACCATCATCAGCGAAGTGATGGAAGGTGTCATTGACAGTGCTATCAAGCGGCACTTACACAGCAATAACCTGCTCACTGATGCTCAGTTTGGATTCTGCCAGGGCCATTCGGCTCCTGACCTCATTACAGCTTTGGTTCAAACATGGACAAAAATGCTGAACTCAAGAGGTGAGATGAGAGTGACTGCCCTTGATATCAAGGCAGTAGTTGACTGAGGAGCCATAGCCAAAGTGAAGTCAATGGGAATCGGGGGAAAATTCTCCACTGGTTGGAGTTATACCTAGCACAAAGTAAGATGGTTGTAGTTGTTGGAGGCCAAGCATCTCAGCCCCAGGACATAACTGCAAGAGTTCATCACGGTAGTGTCCTAGACCCAACCATCTTCAGCTGCTTCATCAATGACCTTGAGTCCATCGTATAGTCAGAAGAGGGGATGTTCACTGATGATTGTACGATATTTAGTACCATTCGCAACTCCTCAGATACTGAAGCAGTTGATGTCCATGTGCAGCAAGACCTGGACAACATTCAGCCTTGGGCTGATAATTGACAAGTAACATTCGCAGCACACATGCCAGGCAATGACCATCTCCAACAAGAGGGAATCTAATCATCTCTCCTTGACATTCAATGGCATTACCATCGCTGAATCCTCCACTATCAACATCCTGGGGGTTACCATTGACCAGAAACTGAACTGGAGCAGCCACATAAATACTGTGGCTACAAGAGCAGATCAGAGGCTGGGAAGTCTGCGGAGAGTAATCCAACTCATGACTCCCCAAAGCCTGTCCACCATCTACAAGGCACAAGTCAGGAGTGTGATAGAATACTCTCGACTTGCTTGGATGAGTGCAGCTCCAACAACACTCAGGAAGCTTGAAACCATCTAGGACCAAGCATCTGCTTTATTGGTACCACATCCACCACCTTAAACATTCACTCCCTCCATGACTGATGTACAGTGCAACAGTGCGTACGATACGCATTCTTTCAACAGGACCTTCCAAACCTGTGACCTCTTCCAGGTAGAAGGACAAGGACAGAAGACATGTGGCTGCACCACCACCTGCAAGCTCCCCTCCAAGCCTGACACCATCCTGACTTGGAAATATATCACCATTCCTTCAATGTCGCTGGGACAAAATCCTGGAACTCCCTCTCGAACAGCACTGTGGGTGTACTGCAGATGGATTGCAGTGGTCCAGGAACGTGGCTCATCACCACCTTCTCAAGGGCAATTAGGGAAGGGCAACAATGCCAGCGATGCCCACAACCCATGAAATGAATAAAAAAGAAACAATTCCATTTGCCTGTTAAGGTTAACACTGAAGAGCCCCTGGCTTTTTCCATTGTCCTGGACAACATTCCACCCTGGACCTTGCTTTGTACAAATCAAGGGGTCACTTTCACTTTGTGCCATGGTGTATAACAGGTGATAGTGAGTTGGCAGCCAATTTACATCACTCCTGATTTGACTTCCGTGGAAATATAAATCAAGAGAGATGTGAAAAGGAGATGCCGATATACACTAAGCACAAAGTAAAAATTACCCCCAAAGATTGTTGCATTCATCTATATAACAAGAAGGACCGTACTTCATTGTATGTGAAGCATTTCGGGACATTCTTTGGGACAGAATAAAGTGGTTGTCACATTTCAGAATCATTAACCTTTTTTTTGCAGAAAAGTTTTGGAAGAAAAGTTACTTTTAATTTTCTTTTTAAAAAAAAGCAATGTGCAGAAGAAGCATAGTGAATATGCTAAAAAGGAATTGTTTTTCTCAGAGACTAAACAACAGGCTAATTCATTGGCATATCTGAGCAATCGGAGATCACCTCTCACCAATATGTTGGTATGCTCTTGGTTCGATGTCGGTCTGTGAATGTACGTGTGGAAGACCCACATTCATAAAAGTGATGGAGATATGCAGCTTCCTGTTTTCTATTTGGGCTGGTGGAACAGAAACACTCAGGATTTTTAAAAAAAGAACAAATGAAAACTAAAAAAATCTATAGACTAAATAATTGCCTCCATCCAATACTCAGTAGAGTCCAGCTGGCTGCAGTTAATGAGTTATATGAAAACCATTCCTGCTCCCCTTGAAATATTTGCATTGGTTAATTTTGCCCTTTAGTTTTCCCAAGATAGAAATTGAACCAACAGTCAGTCAGCCATTTATTTTACATAAACCTGCAGGTTACTTGTGGCTAGTATAGTAGAGCATGCCGAGAGATATTACCAGACTTTTATTACCTGATTATATTTCATCTAAAACCAGCAAACACTTGGGGACAGACATTTGCCCACGTGCTACTTTTCTTGAATTGGTTAACCCATTCAAGTGAAATTTCTTGGTTCACTAGTTCAGCAAAATCATGAGCACATTTAATTTAAACAGATTAACAACATTAATTAGGTGTCAGCTGTGGCTCAGTGGGTAATACACTTTGCCTCTAAGGCAGAAGGTTCTGAGTTCAAGTCTCTGCTCCAGAGACTTGAGCACAGAATCTAGGCTGGCACTCCGAGTGTAGTATTGAGGGATTGCAGCTCTTTTGGATGAGATGCTAAATCGAGGCCTCGTCTGTCCTCTCTGGTGGTTGTAAAAGATCCCGTGGCACTATTTTGAAGAAGAGCAGGGGAGTTCTCCCACGTGTCCTGGCCCATATTTATCCCTCAACCCAACATCAGTGAAACAGATTATCTGCTCATTATTTTAAAAGCAAAATACTGTAGATGCTGGAAATCTGAAATAAAAACAAGAAATGCTGGAAATACTCAGCAGGTCTGGCAACATCTGTGGAGAGAGAAGCAGAGTTAACGTTTCAGGTCAGTGACCCTTCTTCAGAACTCTGGTTCTTTGGCCAGTTACATTCAATCTGTGCCCTCTGGTTCCTGGCCCTTCTGGCACTGGAAACATTTTCTCCTGAGTTACTATATCAAAACCCTTCATGATTGTGAATACCCTATTAAATCTCGCCTTAACCTTCTCACCACTTCAAAGGAGAACAACTTCAGTACCTCCTGCCTTTCTGTCACTTTTTGTAGGACTAACAAGGATATTGGACAATTGAGCCATCTCCTGGTGAAAGGATTTTGCATATTTGAACTCTGTTCCCTGTTCTACCACCAACCCAATAAAGCAGTTTATCCAAAATAAAAACAAAAAGTTCTGAAAATACTCAGTAGGTCTGGCAGCATCTGTGGAGAGAGAAACAGAGTTAATATTTCAGGTCTGTGACCTTTCAGCACTTTTATTGAAGCGGTTTATCCAGTTTGACTGTGTAGAGTTCACCTCCTAAATATTTACCTCTCTCCCTTTCGGATGCTGATCAACCTTCTGGACATTTCCAGTAGATTTTGTTCCTCCTGGTTATTTTCTTCTGGTTTAACTTTCTATTTGGTAAATGGAGGGGAGAGTATTTTGCCAGTATTGAATTGTATAGAAAATGTAAACATTAGGACAACAATTAATCATGCCATGTCAGGTTTTTATCGTCGGTCTGTCAGACAAATGAGAGTTTAAAGTTCTCATTGTGCTTGATTGAATGTTTGGCTCTCCCTTAAAGGAGAAGGACACTTGTCTATCCAACATACTGAGGGCTGGTGAGCTGGGATTTGGACTTTCCCAACACTTCTGGAGGCATTGTTAAAATGGCATTTAGCTTTGACAGGGCATTAATTTGTCATCCCATTGTACAACAGTTTACATTTTAATAAGAGGAACTTTGCTACATACACTCAGTGAATTTGAATTCTTATTGAGAAATCAAGGACTGGGGTTGTTAAGTGAAAGGTTCAGATTGCACTGTTGCTTGCTAAAGACAAAGGGTTAAAGATCCTAACTTTGTACAATCACTTCATATAGCCAAGCTATTTTCTAAGAGATAACTGCTGCAAACTGTAACCCGATTGTGAGCTGGAGGAAGAGCTGAAAAATATCATGAACCCTCCACCAGCATTTACTTCTGAAAGTGAATTTAAAGGGACAGTCCACTGAGGTGACCACAATTTCTTTGACTTAAAAACAACAAAATTTGACATCAAGGCACTTAAGGAGTTATTAAGACAGATGACCAAAAGCTTTGTAAAAGAGGTAGGTTTTAAGGGGGGTCCGAAAGGAGGAGAGAAAGATAGAGAGGCAAAACAGTTTAAGGAGGGAATTCCAAAGCTTAGGGTCTAGGCAGCTGAAGGCACGGCTGCCATGGTGGAGCACTGAAAATCAGGAATGTACAACAAGCCAGAATTGGAGGAGTGCAGAGATCTCGGAGGCAACATTCCTTTACATTTTTTTTGGAGTGCATGGGCGATTTGTTTAATTGCGCGACCCCTTTAAATATTTTTGAACAGCGGCTCATGCGGGGTATCTCAAAGGAGGCAACCTGTGCGCAGCCGCGCAGCTTAGACAGAACTTTGGCTGTAGGGCTGGAAGGGTTTACAGAGATAGGAAGTGGCAAGGCCATGCAATGATTGGAACACGAGGATGAGAATTTTAAAATCGGGGCATTGCTGGCCAGGAGCCAATGTAGGTCAGCAAGCACAGCGGTGAAAGATGTGAGCTAGGATACATGCAGCAGAGTTTGGTTTACAGAGGGTGGTAGGTGGGAGGGGCTGGCCAGGATAGCATTGAAATAGTCGAGTCTGCAGGTAACAAGGACGTGGATGAGGGTTTCAGCAGCAGATGGGCTGAGGGCAGGGGTGGAGACGGGCGATGTTATAGCTGTGAAAGTAGGCAAGCTTGATGATGGATAGGATATGGGGTTGTAAGCTCAGCTCAGGGACAAATAGAAGGTGAAGGTTGTAAACAGTCGGGCTCAGCCTCAGACAGTGGCCAGGGAGAGGGATGGAATCAGTGATTAGGAAATGGTGTTTGTGGCGGGAACCAAGAACAATGGCTTTGGTCTTCCCAGTTTCCAGTGGTATGGCCCATAGCCTGTTCTCAGAAAATGAGCTGAAGGTGGACAGTGAACGCTGACCCTGAGCTGTTTATTTCCTGCTCCCCCTGGAGATGCTAGATACAATTCAATTAAAAATGTTCCATATACCAGCAAGGTTAATCGACAAGATTAGTGAATCATTATTCAAGACATTGAATGGTCGTTAATTCTCAAAGAACAAAGAACAGTACAGCACAGGAACAGGCCATTCGGCCCTCCAAGCCTGCGCCGATCTTGATGCCTGCCTAAACTAAAGCCTTCTGCACTTCCAGGGACCGTATCCCTCTATTCCCATCCTATTCATGTATTTGTCAAGATGCCTCTTAAACGTTGCTATCGTACCTGCTTCCACCATCTCCCCCGGCAGCAAGTTCCAGGCACTCACCACCCTCTGTGTAAAGAACTTGCCTCGCACATCCCCTCTAAACTTTGCCCCTTTCACCTTAAACCTATGTCCCCTAGTAACTGACTCTTCCACCCTGGGAAAAAGCTTCTGACTATCCACTCTCTCCATGCCACTCATAACTTTGTAAACCTCTATCATGTCACCCCTCCACCTCTGTCATTCCAGTGATAACAATCCGAATTTATCCAACCTCTCCTCATAGCTAATGCCCTCCAGACCAGGCAACATCCTGGTAAACCTCTTCTGTACCCTCTCCAAAGCCTCCACGTCCTTCTGGTAGTGTGGCGACCAGAATTGCACACAATATTCTAAGTGTGGCCTAACTAAAGTTCTGTACAGCTGCAGCATGACTTGCCAATTTTTATACTCTATGCCCCGACCGATGAAGGCAAGCATGCCGTATGCCTTCTTGACTACCTTATCCATCTGCGTTGCCACTTTCAGTGACCTGTGGACCTGTACACCCAGATCTCTCTGCCTGTCAATACTCTTAAGGGTTCTGCCATTTACTGTATACTTCCCACCTACATTAGATCTTCCAAAATGCATTACCTCACATTTGTCCGGATTAAACTCCATCTGCCATTTCTCCGCCCAAGTCTCCAACCGATCTATATCCTGCTGTATCCTCTGACAATCCTCATCACTATCTGCAACTCCACCAACCTTTGTGTCGTCCGCAAACTTACTAATCAGACCAGCTACATTTTCCTCCAAATCATTTATATATACTACAAAGAGCAAAGGTCCCAGCACTGATCCCTGCGGAACACCACTAGTCACATCCCTCCATTCAGAAAAGCACCCTTCCACTGCTACCCTCTGTCTTCTATGACTGAGCCAGTTCTGTATCCATGACTGAGCCAGTTCTGTATCTCACCCAATTTGTTTTAGGTTTCATATCAGAAAATGATTGGGCAATGGTTTTACAGTTCAATGGAAACCAATGTGGGTTCAGACATGATAAATCTACGCGAGCTAGTAAAATGGGAGAGCAGTTGCTGCCATAGTGTAGAAGGTGATGTCAGGGGTGGCATTTCTCTTCTAGGGCCACTGTGCAAACATTTGGCTTGGAAACTGTATCTGCTCGGGGCCCCTGACTAGCTCGTGGTTTCATGTAATTACACAGGTTCCATGGTCCTAATGTAGAATTGCCAATGCTCCAGGATTATACTAGAGTCTCCAAGAATTGATCGCCAGGCACTGCTGTGAGAAATCCAGGGACAAGTCATTGGGTCATTAACAAAAAGTGTGATTTTTCAGTTTCTTTGAACACTTTTGTTTTTAATTATAAACAGCATTGGAGATGAGTTTGACTAATGTTCAGAATCATCCCATTGGGTACTGAAGAGTCTGTTTGCTTTCCAATTATCCATGGGAAGGCAGAGCACCACATTGGATGACCAAAAGTGGGAGTGTGGGGGAGGGGCACTTGGTGGAGGGAGGTCATGTGATGAAACCTCCAGGAATGCACCCAACCTTTCAGAGTTGGCAACTCTACCCTACCACTACTCCTGAGAGCAGTTATAACTGTGTTCCATTACAAATAACAGAAAGAAGAAATGTCAACGACCATTAGTTGGACCAAAGTGGTTTATATACTGCAGCAGGGTCGTATTTGAACATGAGTCAGAAACAGATTTTGTTGTATGGCAAGTTGCACATGATACAGAATAAATAACTTTGATTTCTGTAGCGCCTTTCAAAACCTCAAGCCATCCAAAAACACTTTACAGCCAATGAAGTATTTTGAAGGGTAGTCACTGTGGGTAATGTAGGATAGAATTCATCCAGATGTCTTTAGACCAATTCTAAAGTTCATCCAAACAAGAAAGACTGTGCAAGTCCAGTTACATCTCTAATAAACGACATTGTTAATCAAGCCAAATTATATCAAGTTGTTGTCACGAAAACGTGCTAGGTAGAAGGATGATTTTTTAATCCATGGGCTGGAAACTTGGATATTAAACTGGTAGAGACAAACCACTCAAACCTAGCCAGCTTCGAACTCTGTCTGCTGACCATGAGCACTGAGTCATATTCCCTGCTGCAGACTGTAGTGATCAGTGGTTTAATTGATCTGTGTTTGATTGTATTAGTCTATTCATTGATCGATGCTAACTGTGCTTAATGACTTAAGCCTGATAGGGGAGCTTATTTTTTATTCGTTCATGGGATGTGGGCATCGCTGGCTAGGCCAGCATTTATTGCCCATGAAAAGGTGGTGGTGAGCCACCTTCTTGAACTGCTGCAGTCCATGTGGGGTAGATACACCCACAGTGCTGTTAGGAAGGGAGTTCCAGGATTTTGACCCAGCGACAGTGAAGGAACGGCAATTTAGTTCCAAGTCAGGATGGTGTGTGACTTGGAGGGGAACTTGCAGGTGGTAGTGTTCCCATGCATCTGCTGCCCTTGTCCTTTCTAGGTGGTAGAGATCAAGGGTTTGGAAGGTGCTGACAAACAAACCTTGGGGCTTTGCTGCTGTGCATCTTGTAGATGGCATACACAGCTGCCACTTTGTGTTGGTGGTGGAGGGAGTGAATTTTTGTGAATGGGGTGTTAATTAAGCAGGATGTTTTGTCCTGGATGGTGTTGAGCTTCTTGAGTGTTGTTATTTATTTTATTTTAAGATACAGCACTGAAACAGGCCCTTCAGCCCACCGTGCCGACCAACAACCACCCATTTATACTAACCCTGCAGTAATCTCATATTCCCTACCACCTACCTACACTAGGGGCAATTTATAATGGCCAATTTACCTATTAACCTGCAAATCTTTGGCTGTGGGAGGAAACCGGAGCACCCAGCGAAAACCCACATGGTCACAGGGAGAACTTGCAAACTCCACACAGGCAGTACCCAGAATCGAACCCGGGTCCCCAGAGCTGTGAGGCTGCAGTGCTAACCACTGCGCCACTGTTGGAGCTGCACCCATTAAAGCAAGTGGAGAGTATTCCATCACACTCCTGACATGTGCCTTGTAGATGGTGGACAGGCTTGGGGGAGTCAGGAGGTGAGTTACTCACTGCAGGATTCCTAGCCTCTGACCTGCTCTTGTGGCCATGGTATTTATATGGGTACTGAAGTTCAATTTCTGGTCAATGGTAAACCCCAAGATGCTGATAGTGGGGGATTCAGTGATCATAATGCCATTGAATTCAAGGGGAGATGGTTAGATTCTCTCTTGCATGCCCACCTGCACTCTTCATTAAACAAGGGTTGATGCCCCCGGCTTGATGGTAACAGTAAAGCGGAGAATATGCTGGGCCATGAGATTACAGATAGTGATGGAGTACAATTCTGCTGGTGCTGATGGCCCAGAGTGCCTCATGGATGTCCAGGTTGGCGTTGCTAGATCTGTTCGAAATCTACCTCATTTAGCATGGTGGTAGTGCCGCAAAACATGATAGAGGGTATCCTCAATGTGAAGATGTGACTTTGTCTTCACAAGGACTGTGCGGTGGTTACTCTTACAAATACTGTCATGGAGAGATGCATCTGCGACAGGTGTATTGGTGAGGACAAAGTCAATTATATTTTTCCCTCACCATCTGCCACAGATCCCGTCGAGCAGCTATGTCCTGTAGGACTCGGCCAGCTCGGTCAGTAGCGGTGCTACCGAGCCACTCTTGGTGATGGATGTTGAAGTCCCCCACCTAGAGTACATTCAGTTCCCTTGCCACCCTCAGTGCTTCCTCCAAGTACTGTTCAACATGGAGGAGTACTGATTCATCAGCTGATGGAGGGGGGGGGGGGGGTGGTCGCGGTAGGTGGTAATCAGCAGGAGGTTTCCTTGCCCATGTTTGACCTGATGCCATGAGACTTCATAGGTCTGGAGTCAATGTTGAGGACTCTCAGGGCAACTCCCTCCCAACTGTATACCACCGTGCCGCCACCACCTCTGCTGAGTCTGTCCTGCCAATGGGACAGGACATACCCAGGGATGGTGATGGTGGTATTTGGGACGTTGTCTGTAAGGTATGGTTCAGTGAGTATGACTGTGTCAGACTGGGATAGATAGATTTTTGGTTTCGCAGGGAATCAAGGAATATGGGGAGCGAGCAGGAAAGTGGAATTGAAGTCCAAGATCAGCCATGATCGTATTGAATGGCAAAGCAGTCTCGATGGGCCATAAGGTCTACTTCTGCTCCTATTTCTTGTGTTCTTGTGAACTGGCAAGTCTATCCACTTAAAAAAGAAAGAAACCTGTCATGGTCAAACAAGGAGAGGGAAAAGAGGGGAGCCCTTTAACCTATCCTCACTTGATCATAACATTGTAAATACTCACACACCAGAATATATGGTGACAGATGTACTGCCGCCTGCAACTGCATCTGTTTCTAGTACAAAATAAAGAATAATGTCAGACTATGTTAAGAAAACCTCAAACCCACTGATAGTCCGTCCAAAATAAACCATATCTGGAAATAAAAGTTGGAATAATTTTAAGTAAAATTATTTCACTAATGGATATAGGATTTATAATATATGGCATATTAATGAGATTGGACTAATTATATCAAAAATCATTAGGCCAAGGCATTTTACAAGCAAAGGATCATTTTTAAGTGCAGTCACTGTTGTTATGTAGGTAAACACAGTGCCCAAGGTCCCATGCACAGCAAGTGAATGAAGGACTAGATCATCTGCTGTTGCTGGATCAGGACACTGGGGGAACTCCCTATTCCTCTTTGAATAGTCAACCAAAAAAAAAAAGGATCTCTTTTTAAGCACCTCATCTAAAAGACAGAACCTCCAACAGTGCAGCACCCCCTCAGTACAGCACTGACACCTCAGCCTGGATTGTATACCCACATCCCAAAGTGAGACTTGAACCCACAACCTACTGACTCAGTGGTTAGAGTGCTACCTAAATGATACCAAGCATGTAGGATTTCAGTTATGTGGAGAAGCTGGGATTGTTGTCCTTAGAGCAGAGAGGTTATGGGGAGATTTAATAGAGGTGTTCAAAATTATAACAGGTTTTGATAGAGTAGATAGGGAGAAATTGTTTCCAGTGACAGAAGACTTGGTAACCAGGGGACACTGATTTAAGGTAATTGGCAAATGAACCAGAGGGGAGATGAGAAGAATATTTTTATGCAGCGAATTGTTATGATATGGAATGCGCTGCCTGAAAGGGTGATGGAAGCAGATTCAATAATAACTTTCAAAACAGAATTGGATAAATACATATAGGAAAATATGTAAATAGGAATAAATAAGAAAATAGGAAAAATTTGCAGAGCTATGGGGAAAGTGGGACTAGAACAAGAACACAAGAAATAGGAGCAGAAGCAGACCATATGGCCCATTGAGCCTGCTCTGCCATTTAATACAATCATGACTAATCTTGGGCTTCAACTCCACTTTCCTGCCCTTTCCCCAGATCCCTTGATTCCCTGCGAGACCAAAAATCTGTCTATCCCAGCCTTAAATGTATTCAACGATGGAGCATCCACAACCCCCTGGGGTAGAGAATTCCAAAGATTCACAACCCTTTGAGTGAAGTAATTTCTCCTCATCTCAGTCCCTTATCCTGAGACAGTTTCCCCACGCTCTAGATTCTCCGATCAGCGGAAACACTCTCAGCTTCTACGCTATCAAGCCCTTTCAGAATCTTGTATGTCTCAACTAGATCATCTCTCATTCTTCTAAACTCCAGAGAATATAGGCCCAATTTGCTTAGACTGTCATCATTGGACAACCCTCTCATCCCAGGGACCAATTTAGTAAATCTTTGCTGCACTGCCTTCTGTGCAAGTATATCCTTTCTTAAATGGGAGACAAAAACTGCACACAGTATTCCAGGTGCAGTCTCACCAAAGCCCTGTTCAATTTTAGTAAGATTTCTTTATTCCTGTACTCCAATCCCCTTGCAAGAAAAGCCAACATAACATTTGCCTTCCTAAAAGCCTGCTGCAACTGCATGTTAAGTTTGTGCATTCCTTGTACAAGTACCCCCAAGTCTCTCTGAACACCAACACTGACCAGTTTCACACCTTTTAAAAAATATTCTGCTTTTTAATTTTTATGACCAAAGTGAACAACTTCACACTTCCCTACATTATACTCCATTTGTCATCTTGTTGCCTACTCACTGTCCATATCTCTTTGCAGCCTCTCTATGTCCTTAATGCAGCTTACCTTTCCACCAAATTTTGTATCATCAGCAAACTCAGATACATTACTCTCTATCTCTTCATCCAAGTCATGAATATAGAGTGTAAATAGCTGAGGCCCAGCACTGATCCTTGCGGCACCCCACTATTCACTGCCTGCCAACTTGAAAATGCCCCATTCATGCCCACTTTCTGCTTCCTGTTTGTTAACCAATCACCTTTCCAGTCGAAGAGACTTAGCAGTTGGCAAGAAAAAAGACAGAAGCGCAAGGGGAGAGCCAACTGTGTAACAGCCCCGACAAACAATTTTTTCTGCAGCACCTGTGGAAGAGCCTGTCACTCTAGAATTGGCCTTTATAGCCACTCCAGGCGCTGCTCCACATACCACTGACCACCTCCAGGCGCTTACCCATTGTCTCTCGAGATAAGGAGGCCAAAGAAAAAAAAAAAATATTACCCCCAACACCATGAGCCCTTATCTTGCCTATTAATCTTTTATGTGGAACCTTATCAAATGCCTTTTGGAAACCCAGGTATACTACATCTACCGGTTCCCCTTTATCTACTAGTTACATTCTCAAAAGACTCTAATAAATTTGTCAAACAGGTTTTCCCTTTCGTAAAACCACGCTGACTTGTTCTAATCATACTATGCTTTTCCAACTGCAATGTTAAGACTTCTTTAATAATAGTTTCTAGCATCTTCCCAATGACTGATTTTAGGCTACCTGGCCTGTAGTCCCCTGTTTTCTCTCTACCTCCTTTCTTGAAAAACAGTGTATCATTTGCCAACTTCCAATCTGACGGAACCATTCTTGAATCTAAGGAATTCTGGAAAATCATAGGCAGCGCATCCACTATCTCTGCAGCTTTTAGAACCCTAGGATGTAGGCCATCTGGTCCCGGGGACTTGTCAGATTTTAGTCCCTCAAGTTTCTCCAATACTTTTTCTTGGCTGATATCAATTTCCTTAATTTCCTCGCTCTTTTTAGCCCCTAGGTTACTGCCTATTTCTGGTATGGAATTTGTATCTTCTACTGTGAAGACAGACACAAAATATTTGTTTAATGCCTCTGTCATTTCCTCATTCCTCGTGATGATTTCTCCTGTCTCTGCCTCCAAGGGACCAACTTCTTCTTTAGCTACTCTCTTCCTTTTTATGTACTTATAAAAACTCTTACAATCTGTTTTTATATAGCTGGCTAGTTTACTCCCTCATATTCTATTTTTTCCCTTTTTATCAACTTTTTGGTGGCCTTTTGCTGATTTCTAAAACATTCCCAATCCTCAGACTTGCTACTATTTTTTGCAACATTGTAAGCCTCTTCTTTTAGTCTAATAATCTCCTAAACTTGCTGAGTGAGCCATGGATGGGTCTTTCTTGATGAGGTTTAACTTTTGTTAAACACTTTGAATTGTTTCTTTAAATGTTTCCCAGTGTTCATTTACTGCCATACCTTCCAGTCTATTTACCCAATTAAATTTAGCCAGTTCTCCCCTCCTCCCTTAGTAATTGATTTTGTTTAAGTTTAAGATTCTTATTTGTGATTGAAATGTGTTACTTTCAATCTTAGCATGAAATTCAATGGTATTATGATCACTCCAGGTTCCTCTCCAGCTGCAAGGAGATGTCCTTAACCCTGGCACCGGGCAGGCAACACATCCATCGGAGCTCCCGGTCCCGGTTGCAGAGAACAGTATCTATCCCCATGACTATACTGTCTCCTATCACTACCACATTCCTCTTCGCTCACCCCACTAGAATGGCATCATTCACCATGGTGCCATGGTCAGTCTGCTCATCCATCTTGCTGTCCTTCTCAAGCAAGGACCTCGTATCTGTTCAACAAGGTCAGAGGTTGAGGCTCCTCCATCACTGCATGCTGATTCCCTCTACCTGCCTCACTTGCAGTCACACCCTCCTGTCCCTGACCGTTGGCCATCTCTAATGTTCTCCCTTCTCTAAGGGGTGTGACTGCTTCCTGGACCAAAGTGTCCAGGTAACTCTCCCCCTCCCTAATTGTATAACTCCTTCAAAGAGCTGGTACAGACCTGATAGGCCAAATGGCTTCCTTCTGTGCTGTATTATAACATGATAGAATACTTCATTAAGATGGAGAGTGAGAGAGTTGATTCCGAGACTAGGGTCCTGAATCTAAATAAAGGAAACTATGAAGGTATGAGGCGCGAGTTGGCTATGATAGATTGGGGAACGTTCCTTAAAGGGTTGACAATGGATAGGCAGTGGCTAGCATTTAAAGAGCGCAAGGATGAATTACAAAAATTGTTCATTCTTGTCTGGCGCAAAAATAAAACAGGAAGGGTGGCTCAACCGTGGCTTACAAAAGAAATTAGGGATAGTATTAAATCCAAGGAGGCAAAATACAAAATGACCAGAACAAGCAGCAAACCTGAGGATCTGCAGCAGTTTAGAATTCAGCAAAGGAGGACAAAGGGATTGATCAAGAAGGGGAAAATAGAATATCAGTGTAAGCTTGCAGGGAACATAAAAACTGACCGTAAAAGCTTCTATAGATATGTGAAGAGAAAAAGATTAGTGAAGACAAATGTGGGTCCCTTACAGTCAGAAATGGGGGAATTTATAATGGGGAACAAAGAAATGGCAGACCAATTAAATACATACTTTGGTTCTGTCTTCACAAAGGAGGACACAAATTACCTCCCAGAAATGTTGGGGAACATAGGGTCTAGTGAGAAGGAGGAACTGTATGAAATCAGTATTAGTAGGGAAATGGTGTTAGGGAAATTGATGGGTTTGAAGGACAATAAATCCCCAGGGCCTGATAATCTACATCCCAGAGTTCTTAAGGAACTGGCCCTAGAAATAGTAGATGCATTGCTGGTCATTTTTCAAAATTCTATAGATTCTGGAACAGTTCCAATGGATTGGAGGGTAGCTAATGTAACCCCATTATTTAAAAAAGGAGGTAGAGAGAAAACAGGCAATTATGACCGGTTAGCCTGACATCAGTAGTGGGGAAAATGCTAGAGTCCATTATAAAAGATGTAACAGCAGAGCACTTGGAAAACAATGACAGGATCGGACAAAGTCAACATAGATTTACGAAAGGGAAATCATGCTTGACAAATCTACTGGACTTTTTTGAGGATGCAACTAGTAGAATAGATAAGGGAGAACCAGTGGATGTGGTGTATTTGGACTTTCAGAAGGCTTTCGATAAGGTCCCACATAAGAGATTAGAGTGCAAAATTAAAGCACATGGGATTGGGGGTAAGGTACTGACATGGATAGAGAACTGGTTGGAAGACAGGAAACAAAGAGTTGGAATAAACGGGTCTTTTTTCGAGTGGCAGGCAGTGTCTAGTCGGGTACCGTAGGGATCAGTGCTAGGACCCCAGCTATTCACAATATATATTAATGATATAGATGAGGGAATTAAATGTAATATATCCAAGTTTGCAGATGACACAAAGCTGGATGGGAGTCTGAGCTGTGAGGAGAATGCAGAGAAGCTCCAGTGTGATTTGGACAGGTTGAGTGCGTGGGCGAATACATGGCAGATGCAGTATAATGTGGATAAATGTGAGGTTATCCATTTTGGTGGCAAAAACAGAAAGGCAGATTATCTGAACGGCAATAGATTGGGAAAGGGGTAGGCGCAGCGAGACCTGGGTGTCCTTGTGCACCAGTTGCTGAAAGTAAGCATGCAGGTGCAGCAGGCAGTTAAGAAGGCAAATGGTATGTTGGCCTTCATAACAAGAGGATTCGAGTACAGGAGAAAGGATGTCTTGCTACAATTATACAAGGCCTTGGTGAGACCACATCTGGAGTATTGAGTGCGGTTTTGGTCTCCTTATCTGAGGAAGGATGTTCTTGCTGTGGAGGGAGTGAAACGAAGGCTCACCAGACTGATTCCTGGGATGGCAGGACTGACGTATGAAGAGAGATTGGGTTGATTAGGCTTGTATTCGCGAGAGTTTAGAAGAATGAGAGGGGATCTCATAGAAACCTACAAAATTCTAACAAGACTGGACAGACTAGATGCAAGAAGGATATTCCCGATGGCGGGGTGTCCAGGACCAGGGGTCACAGTCTAAGGATAAGGGGTAAGGCGTTTAGGACTGAGATGAGGAGAGATTTCTTCACCCAGAGAGTGGTGAACCTGTGGAATTCTCTACCATGGAAAGCAGTTGAGGCCAAATCATCAAATATATTAAGAAAGAGTTAGATATAGTTCTTAGGGCTAATGGGATCAAGGGATATGGGGAGAAAGTGGGAACAGG
Organism: Heterodontus francisci; assembly: GCF_036365525.1. Lineage (NCBI taxonomy): Eukaryota > Metazoa > Chordata > Chondrichthyes > Heterodontiformes > Heterodontidae > Heterodontus > Heterodontus francisci. The sequence continues at coordinate 45,719,152 of NC_090401.1, forward strand.
TTACTGAGTTTGGATGATCAGCCATGATCGTATTGAATGGCGGAGCAGGCTCGAAGGGCCGAATGGCCTACTCCTGCTCCTACTTTTTATTATTTTTACTTTTTTCTATTATTCCATGATACTATACAGACTGAGCCAAACAGACATTTGTAGGAGGTGATAGCCACAGACAGAAGTCAAAAGAATCACAAATTAATATTAGTGACTAACAAAACTTGCAGGGAAAATTGTTAACCAGATGGTGACCAACACTAAGATGGCATTCTCCAAGACTCAAATCAAAAAGGAAAATTCTCAGTAAAATATATTGCACTTAGAAGGGGTACAAAACAGGTTCACCAGAATGCTGCCAGGGTTTAAAGGCTTAAATTATGAGAACAGGTTGTATAAACGTGTTGTCTTGTATTCCCTTGAGGTTAGACAATTGAAGGGCGACCTAATCGAGGTACTGAATGATTTGATCGGGTAAATAGGTGGGAGGGGTTGTGGGAGGGAGTCCTGAATAAGAGGGCACAATCCTAAAATTAGGAGTGAAATCACGGAGCACTTTTTCAGACAAAGATCTGGAACTCACTCCCTTTAAAGGCTGTGGATGCTGGGAGTCAATCGGAAACTTTCAAGACTGCGATTGATAGATTTTTGTTAGGTAAGGGCATCAAGGGATACAGAGCCAAAACTGATAAATGAATTTGAGGTACAGATCAGCAATGCTCCAAATAAATAGTGGAACAGGTTTGAGCGGCTGAATGGCCTCCTCCTATTCCCATGTTTCTATGGTTCTAATAGTTAAGTGAGACCATGGTAATACCATTGCGTGGCACTGTATCCTTGAAAGGGCGGTGTAAGTTCAAAATGTTTTGCTTAGTAATGGGGTCCATTTAAAAACTGACCCTCACTAACTGTCCTGTAGTGTATGGAAATGATCCATAAGGTACTTCAAGACACTTCAGATGTGTTTCCTCAATTAATTGTTTTAGCAAACATTGCTTTTGAATAAAGTATTGGGAGTCTTGTGTAAGATATACACTGAAAACCATGTAACAATGTCAGTGAGTTAATTAAGGTCAAACTCACCAATTGTTAGGTTCCATACTAAGTAATGACCTAAATATCTGACAGAACTCTGCAGAGACAGAGTTAGTAAAATGGTAGTGTGTGTTCTTCTGTGATGTTTACTTACAGATGTGACCAGGAATAGTTTATTAAGTTTCCCAATCTGACAAAACCACAGCAATATAGTTAACCCTTAACTGCCCTCTGAAATGGCTTAGCAAGCCACACAGTTATACCAAACTGCTATGACAATGTAACCCTCGCCACACTGGCTGCAATGGTTCAAAAAGGAGGCTCACCACCACCTTCTCAATTCAAGGTAAACTGGGCACTTTTCAGGGCCGTAATGGATGGCCTTCGGCCCATTCATAAGTCAAGCTTGATGCTGAAATAGGGCGAATCAAAGGTGTGACAATGGTTACCTCGATCAGATCATTTCTCACTGTATATCGCACAAACTTATGAATGGGCCTAAGGCCGTCTTTTTCAGCCCTGAAAAGTGCCCAGTCTACCTCAAATTATCCTGGAAGGGTAATGTATCCCAAAAATTTGAGCAACAGGTAAAGCTAGCTGTTTCATGCTGCTACTATGCAGTAGCAACACATGTGGTGTTCGCCACTAACAGGATGCTGCCATCAAGCCAAAAAGACGTTCTGCCTATCACACAATTGAGTTATATGATACATGAATTTCAATGCCAGTGTGATGCTAGGTATATAGGCCGTATGTTCCAAAAACTGGCGATTATATCAAACAACATGTTCCTTCTGCTGTTCGCAACAGGCAAGGTACGGGCCATACCCAACCAGCCCATGCTTGCAAAACTCAAAACATAGTGTCCAACATTAGATGTGATTCTGCGATTGGACAATATTTGCTAAATAGTCCACAGTGTGCTAAGAATTATGCTGACAACCAATTTAAGATTGTCTGTAGAGCTTGCAGTGTGGCACATTTGCGCGCACTGGAAGCTACATATTATTAATACACAGGGCCCTGTTCTTTGCAGACAGAAAGAATATGTATAAACATTGCGCCTGTTTCAGCTGAACAAAATAACTGACAGCCATTCGCTGGTTTATTCCTCAGGGCAATGCCTTGGCCAATCAGAGTCAAGCTGCCTGGTTTAAATTTTAAACAAAGCTTGGCAGTTAATTGTCAGTCACTGTAAACTGGTGCATTCGCCATGGCAACGCCTCTACCAATCAGAGTTCACTTGCTAACCAATCAGCACTCTCGCGATTGTGCTGATGTGTGCAAGACGAAAAGCTTCGACAACATTTCTCTACTTTCAACAATACTCAAGTTCTGTACTATTAAATGACTATTTGAATACCAGATGTATGAGGAGGACAAAGTCAATGTTCATTGAAAGGACATCGCAAAGGATAGGTTTTAGATGTGGTCCCACCAGAAGGCAGGAAGTTTTTGGAAGAAAAACATTTCAAGGGAGAAAGGAACTGAAATCCCTTGTCTTTAATTGACTAACAACACCATTCCAAAGCAGGCAATTTTAGAATAATGTTGTTAACAAATTATAGATGAGAGTCATTGATCCAAAAGGACACTACCAAAGAAATTAAGCTTTTATACAAATATTGACCTCTGATTGCAGGTCAGATGTGATTCAATTATCTACTTATACTAGTTGATTTCCTACAGCATTGAACACAGGGAGTCAAGCCCACACATAGTCTTGAGGTGAAGTAAGGGGAAAATTGAACTAGAGCAGGCAGACATACTTCAGATTCCATGCAGTCACTTAGATATTAACAGGGGCAGAGTTTCGGCCAGCAGTTTTCCACCTACTGTAGGGCTTTAACTCCAAATTAGACTGTTTGACAGGCATGGCTTCCAATCAGGCGAGGAGGACTCCGGAGCAGGTCAAAGGATCAGGTCGGACCAGTCCATGACCCCTGGGGGGGAGGGGTGGGGGGGAAATCCCTGACCCAGGGTGGGGCTCCAATCCCAGGGTGATCTAATCCCCCAACCCTGAGGGTACGCTCCCTGACCCCAAAGGTTTTTGTACAGGTGATCTGATGGGGGTGGGTTTGGGGGCCCAGGTAAAGCACTTCTGCTCCTCCTGACCCACAGGCAGTGCTGTAAACCTTCTTCCATGTTGTCCTCATTCCCTTCAGCTGCTGGCTTTCCTAAGGCCCGGGGAAACCCAGCTGGCCACTGTGAAACCTGTAAAGTAGGTTAAATCAGAGGTTGCCAGCCTCATTAAAATATATAAATTGACAACCCGTCTCCTGGGAGCAGGTTGGCTGCTCAACCCCAGTCTGCCTCTGTTAAACCCAGGAGTGAATGAGTTGGAGGTGGATTGTGGTTAGATTTCCATTTTTAAATTTTGAGCTCTGACCTGACCCCCAACCCACACCTTTTAGGTGTTAAAATTCATATTCTCTCCATGTTTTTATATTTTTATTTCAAATTACTTTGCGACATTGAGGCTTTAAAAAACATCCAGATGAGAGACACGTGAATGATTCCCAATTTATAAAACCTTAGCTGTCCAGGTAGGCCTGAGTAGCTGGGTCTATACACTTTAGAGAAGCACAGACATGTGTATGATTTGATTAGGGTCTATAAAAAATGAAGGGAGTGAACTGTGTGCACAGTGTCAAATTATGTCAATTTGATAGGTTGGGGAGGTCATGCGTATAAATGACGCAAGGGAAGAACTAGGTTAGATGTTGGGCGGTTCTTCCATTTCCAGAGAACAGCAAGGAATAGAACAAGTTGTTGGCTTGTGTGGTGAGTGCTGATTTACTGTGACAGCTTCACCTGCTTCTGGCTGGGGCAGACAGCACCTCATACAAGAGTTAAGTATCAAATAATGTAAGTCATGCTCAATGGGATTTCCTGGACTAGCTTTGATAGCTTTTTTTTCTGTAATTGGCATGGGTTTTTGATATGAGTTTTCACCCCCCCAGAGGAGACAACATGGCCCCTAGTGGGCAGGGAGTCACCAGATGGAGTGCGTAAGGCATTACAACTGGAAGAAACAGGATAAACGGACTAGCTTATCTTTCATGTCCAACATTTTTGCATGTTCGCAGGACCACAATTATAATGGAAACGGTCTAGTAGTTATTGCACCCAATCATCTGTGGTGGCAATGCATTGCCTCCCTGGGTTGGGACAGAAGGGGCGGGGTGAGGGGGATGGATGGGTGCAACATGGTGTGACATGTTTACATAGGCAGTCCCATTATAAAAATGGACACAGGTATTTATAATGGAAAAAGTTTAGACGAAGTGAATACAAACGTAATATCCTGAGCACATTATGGAGATAGCTCAATGGGTGGCACTCTTGCTTTTGAGTTAGAAGATTGTGAGTTCAAGTTGCAGTCCAGAGGCTTGAGCATAAAATTCTAGGCTGACACTCCAGTGCAGCCATGAGAGAATCTGCTTTGTTGAATGTGACAACTTTTGGATGAGATGTTAAACTGATGCCCTGGCTGCCCTCTCAGGCGGATAAAAAGTATCCCATGGCACCAGTGGAAGAACAGCAGGGGAGTTCTCCCTGGCATCCTGGCCAATATTCATCCCTCAATCAACCTCACTAAAAGAAAATTATCTGGTAATTATCACCTTGCAGTTTGTGGGAGCTTGCCTCTGCATTTCCTACATTAGTACAGTGACGACACTTCAAAAGTACTTCATTGGCTGTAAAGCACTTTGGGGCACCCTGAGGATATGAATGGTGCTATAGAAATGAAAGTCTTTCTTTTTTTTCTAACTCCCAAGTATAAACTTGTTTGGACTTTGCTATTTCCAAACAGATTACTCTTATACTTACTATCTTTAAAATTATTAGATTTATGTATTATCCAATGGTGATGTGATAAATTCAGTTAGAGATCCCATGGATTTAGCAGGTGAAAGTTTGGTCCAATAAAGGAATGTATCAAAGTTTCCTTCTTTCCGAGCGGGTGGTATTGGGGAGAGGTTGTAGTGGAGTATGAGGCAACAGAAAACCCGGACGTCCATCCAGCAAAGGAAACCAAGGATTGGTTGCACACCCTCATTGAAATGATTAGCTTTAAACAATATAAAACTGCTCCAATCCAAAACTCTGCCATCTGTATCCTAACTCACACCAAGACACATTCAACCATCACCCCTGTGCTCATTGACCGACATTGGCTCCTGGTCCAGCAATGCCTTGATTTTTAAAATTCTTGTCCTCGTTTTCAAATCCCTCCATGTGCTTGCCTCTCCCTATCTCCGTAACCTCCTCCAGACACTCAACCCTCCGAGATTTCTGTGCTCCTCCAATTCTGGCCTCTTGTGAATCCCCAATTTTAATTGCTCCATTGACAGCCATGACTTCAAGCGCCGAGGCCCTAAGCTCTGACATTCCCTCCTGAACCCTTACCCCTCTCTACCATTCTCTCCTCCTTAAAACAAACCACTTTGGCCAAACTTTGGTCATCTTCCTCATATCTCCTTATATGGCTCAATGCAAAATTTTGTTTGATCATCGCTGCTGTGAGGCACTTTAGGACATTTCATTATGTTAAAGACACTATATAAATGCAAGTTGTTGTTGAATGTGTGGCGGGGGCGCTCACAGTCTTGCTAATGAACACATTTGTCAAATGGCCGAGCCAGACGCTTGCAATTTAATTACTGTTTATTAAGAATCAAAACAAGCAAACAGCAGCAGATGGTGGTGGCTGCAGTGTTAGACACAGTGTTGAAGAATGTATCTTGAACTCCTCAAAGCTAAACAAATTTTTATATTGGTTAAGTGTCAATCTTATAGTTCAGTAGTTTTCAAACTGTTCTGTGGCTGAAGAGAGGCGAATCTTCTGAAATTACTAACACACACCTGGGGACCCCCTGAAAAATCCTGGATAACTCCTGTAAATAAGGACATACTCCTGGACACCATGCATAAATTGACAAACTCCCAAGAATTCTCTGGAAATAATAATACACTTCCAAGCAAGGCTTCCTCTAAATTTTCTTTGCACTGGGTTAGTTACAAACTCCTCTGAGCACTATTTTTTTTTGTCCATGGGCAGTTTACATTTTAAAGATCATGATTTACATAATGCTGGAAATGCACGCATCATGGAAGAAACATTGGACCAAATTTTCCTGACCATTTGGAGGCAGGGATGGGGCCAGGAAAATAGCAGGGCGCTGCATTGGGACAGCTCCCTGATGCATTCCTGCTGCCATGGAATGTTACCAGGGGTGGGATGGGAAGTGGGTCGGCTGCCCACTTCACGGATGCGGACAACCAATTTGCATAGATAAGGCCCCAATTAGGGGATATTTTGTGTCCTCTCTGCCATTTTCCTGGCAATGGTGCAGCCCCTGCCATGTGCAAAGGCCGCCAGGTAAATGAATGCCGTCCCCCTGTGGCAGACAAGCCTGAAGTAATGAAAGTCCACAATTGCAGCCCAGATCAATCCAACAGAAGGGTTACCCTCCATCCATATGTAGTTACAGGCCTGGATCCTTCTTATTTGATTACTGCTGTGCAGGCAAGAAAGGGCGCCTCCCTGTTGAGGTGCCCTTGCGGTCCCTGACCTGCCTCAGCAGTGCCCATCTTTCCCAGTGGGGCTGCTGAGGCTCCAGAGCTGCCAGCCTTCTGATTGGGCCAGAAGCATCAGAAGCCAATTAGGAGGTCACGTCTGGGAAGACTGCTACACCGGTCTCACTCACAGCAAGTGCAGGCTAAGGATCCCTATTTAGTCACAGCGTCAGAGTCCCAAAGCAGGCGGCAAAATACAGCCCATTGCTCCCAAGGGCCCACTGCAAATATTAATATGCTCCCAAGGACCCTGTGCAAGTATTTACACACTCCCAGAGATCCTCTGCAAATATTAACATAAACCAGCCAAAGAATTAGCAGATTTGTTGAGCACATTTTCACCACTTACTGGTGCATTGCTAGTCTAGTTGCACATTACATCATTGCACCCACTTTCACATTACATTATGTATCCACTTGCATATTACGTCATTGCACCATTTGCATGTTATATTATTGTGCATTACATCTTTGGACCATTAGCACATTACATCACTGCACCCATTGGTATGTTACAACATTGCACCACTTACAGATTACATAAATGCACCATTGCATATTATAACATTGCACCACTGGCACATTACATCATTGCACTATTGACATATTAGACCAGTGTAACAGCTTTCTACTCTCTGTAATTCTCCGCCACCCTTCCACCTTGCTGCTTTGCTCCCCACTTTGAAAAGCCTCCTCAAATCCCAACACCTCTCCAATTCTGCTCAGTATTCAAATTACACACTGGCCCCACACCCCTACACCATGAAATAACTTGGGACAGTTGACTATGTTAAAGACACTATATGATTGTAAGTTGTTGTTGTTGTTACAGCATTGCAACACAAAACATAACACAGCTCATCTCTTCCAAACAAAAACACATTTTGTCAAATTCAGGGGACCACCATGTACAAACATCGCCAAATGTACACCTCAATAACAGTCATTATGGATTGTCTTAATAAGAAAAACTAGCAGGAAAGTTGTGATATAATTTTTAATGAAAGGCAACTCCCTCCTAATTTAAAAAAAGTTTCAGGTGGCTTCACTAAATAATTATTATCTCCTCCCTTTGGGAACCTAGAATAATATTAATTGCCCTCAGCATCACACTAGGAAGGGAGGAAATAGACTGTGATTCCTACCTTTGATCATTATGTTATTCCATGTTGGCAAGTGCATGTGTGGATGTTGTGGTCCTGCTGTGCTTCAATGCTGCCTATTGTTGAATAGCCTACCAATACTCATTGTCTTAATTCACAAAGGAACAATGGCCATTTAGGTAAGGCAGGGGGATGTGGCTGTCTATTAGCAGCACCAGGTCAGATCCCAACATACCTGGAATTACATACTACATAGATTGAACAGCACAGAAACAAGCTATTTGACCCAACTGGTCTATACTAGTGTTTGTACTCCACATGAGCCTCCTTCCTCCCCTCTTCATTTAATCCTATCAGCATAACCTTCTATTCTTTTCTCCCTCATATGTTTATCTAGTTTCCCCTTAAATGCATCTAAGCTATTTACCTCAACCACTCCATGAGGTAGCAAGTTCCACATTCTAACCACTCTCTGGATAAAGACGTTTCTCCTGCCTTTACTATTGAATTTATTAATGGCTATCTTATATTTATGGCCCCTAGTTTTGGTCTCCCTCACAAGTGGAAACATTTCCTTGGAAAGCAATGTAGAACTGCAACACAGGTTATGTGGCAGTGTGAGGGGGCAGACAGTACATTAAACCACCTGAGGACTCTAGAAAGAAAATGGGGAAAGCAGAAGAAATACTTTTTGAACAGATCCATGGTCCAGCCAGATCAATAAGAGATGGCAGGTTTTCATACACACAAAAAACTTGGAGGGGGGTTAAAGTATCTCGTGTATTTTATGAAATCTAAAAAAATAAAAGCATCGTAGGTGGGGTTTTTTGGTTGTTGTTTTCTTCTGAAACTCTACTGACATGAATAGAGTGGGTTTGGAGATTTGCTCACAGAACGTTTCTGCACTCTTTCTAAAACCGAAGCTTTGGTACGTAACCAACGGTGCAATTCTCCCTGTGGCTGGTCAGTATTGCCTGGTGCTTATCTTTATTGCAAAGACAATTTCATCTCTTTCATCAATAAGAAGACACCACTACTTTTAACATTGATTAGAATTTCAGTTTTGCAAAATAATGCCTTTATTTACCCCCACGTTAATGTCTGTGGTTTCGAGATAAGAATGACTGAGGAGTGAAACGCAGGGCTAGTTTTAAATCTTGGATTCCTAAGTATATTTTCTCATTCATAATATTTAATGATTATATCTGTAAATTCCTCTGGAGTCCGTATAATCCCAAATCCAACTCATTCCACTTTCTAATATTTCCGATGAAACACTGGGTGGGGGTTAGAATCTAATGAGGTTCTAAAGGATTTACAACAGCCTACATTTTAGTGTTGTTTACATTGGTATCTCTCACCTCATCTTAAAACACCTGACGTCTCGCCAAACTGAATAGGAGTCCGGTGAGGTACAAGGAATGATTTGTATTTTGTAAACACAGCATCAGTTTTATACATAAAGCCCGTCTATACTGTGTGAGGAAGTAAAAGAGTTAATTATAAATGCATAGCCCCCGCCTCTGGGGAGTGAGAGAAAACAGAAAAGGAAACAGGTTGTGGGACTCAGCTTGCCTACTTAATCATCTCCTATCCCAGAACCCCCTCTCTGTTTCCCTACCCCAAACCCCCCGCCCCGTCTTTGTTCTGTGCCGAATCGTTTCCTCTCAGCTCCGATCCTGATTCCCCCCAAAAATGTTAAAGCTTTTGCAATGTATAAAAAAAAACCTGAAATAATTAGACCACATCATCGGAGCCTGGATTCCACGCATTGCACCGCTGAGAACCTGTCTAATCATTAAAATAGCTGTTTTTAAAATGCTCCAAAAGATGCCTTCTGGACAGGAAGAACTTCGCGTCGTTTGCTTCAGACCCTGGCTGTAAGTAATACAAGTCTATTAAATGTATAAACGTTAAACCGTGGGATCAATACGAACCCTTCTGTGTTCTCTAGATGGATTTTTCTCTCTCCCTATAATCTGCATTACATTACTGTATTCAAACCGAACACAGTTAGAATTTGCAGTAATCTAATCAATTCATCCCATCCTCTCCCCCTAAGAAAATCAGAAATTACCACAAAAAATGTTTTTGTGCATTTTTAATCAGTTGCAGCGAAAACCCTATTTTACAATCAAAACCTTCTTAGTACAAAATTGGGAGATTTTGGCTTAGATTGTTTTTTTAATTTTCTATATTTTCTTTTGAAGGCGAGAAGCCAACGGGGTTAAAGCCTGCGACAGAATATGCAGGAACTGAGCACCTTCTGTCGCAGTGGGAATACTTACCATTCAAAACAGATCGATGTGCCTTTTGTCAGCTTGCAGTTGCTCATTTATTGCTCTGTATATTTAAGAAAGTTTCCTCCTTTAAAAACAAGGTTTTAAAAGCACTAGCAGAGAGGTTTCCTGACCAGGGAAAAAAGTGAAGAACCCCTCTCAATATTCCCCCACCCACCAAAAAAAAACCAAGTTAAACCTACTTTTTAATCATAACTTTTGTTCCCATTTAAATCCATTCGCCCCTCAATCGAATCTGTTCGCTGGTTTGTCATTTAAACGGTCATTGATTGTGTTTAAATCCAGCTGAAGAGTTTTAATTTTCTTGACTTAACAAGGCCTGGTTATGACAGGGAAAACATTTTCCCCAACAAATTCGGCTTTTGGGTCGAGTTTTAAGCCTTTTGTATTTTCCTGCCCCAAAACCTGTTTTTAAAAAATGAATACCAATATTCCAAATTGTTTTAAAACTTTTCATCAGAATTTGGACACAGAGACAGAATCCTGGAACTTTAATGTTTTTAATTGTGGCGTGCAGTCGTTACATTTAAATGTTTTTTAAAAATCCTTTTTTCCCCTTGTGTAATTGTGTAACCGAATCTCATTATACGGACGTAATTGTAACTGCGCTGCGTTGTTACAACTCAAGCAATCTTCTAAATTTCCCCCCTTTCGGTTTGCATAGAATTTGCATCTGAAGGGAAACCTCGATTCAAGTCACTGCCATTGACATCTTTTAATATAAAAGATAGAGACCAGTCTGAATCTGTAGGTCTGATTTCTATTACTTAGTATTGTTAGTTTTAAAACATAACCCTGAATACTGAGCGTAAAGCACATTGAAATACTGAAATTGTTTCAGTTTAAAGTTGTAATATTAAATGGAACGAAGTATAATGTAACATAGGGGTATGTTTTATTATCAACCATTTGTGTTTCGTTTTAATTTGTTCTTCGGATCTTCTATTTTCCTGAATATCAATAACAGAATTATTGACATAGTTGGTGATTAAGTAATTATTTGTATTATCTTCCAATGAAGTAAATACCGTCCAGTTCCCAGCTGAACAGTCTATTTGCTGCAATATATTGTATTATACTGTACGCCAGCGTAGTTGAGGGACTTGCAGTGGTCAGCAGGTCCAATGCACCGTGCAACTGCAGCCTCTTGTCCTGCCAACGGGATGGACGAGTTTGTGCCATTTCTGTTATAGCCCCTCAAACGGCACTGGGCATATTTTGGAGATGAGAATGTTAAGGGTGGTTGGGGGGGGGGGCGGGGGGGGGGGGTGTTACCGAATTTGGAACTCTAGAGTTGGCCCATCTGGTGTCCGGTGTCAGATTTGTAGAGGGCACGCGTCAGGCAGCTGACTGCAATTATTAGTCTTGTCTGAGCAACTCCCCTCTCTTCCAATACTGAAAAGACCCCTCAACCACCCAACCATTAACACCCCCCCCCCCCCCCTCACACACACACACACACACACACACATCAGACTTCTGACCCGAGCTCATTGCATCAATTTATGCAGATGGTGAGAGCAGGCGATAGAATAAAAATAAGAACAAAAGCACAGTGGGGAGGTCGAAAGAGTGAAATAATTCAAAGAGGCCGCCCCATTGCCATGACCCAAAACAAACCGGCCTGTAATCTCCATGCTATCTCCTCTGGACCGGGATCAGTGAGATGTTGAGAAAGAGGGGAAAAAGGTAATAGATCTTTGAATTTGGTGCATCCGAATATCGCCGCCCGCTGTTCCTCGGGAGGACATCGTGGGAAGTAAGCGGTCAGATTTTCAATGCCTCAACTGTTCGATTTGTCAGTTGAAAAGTCTTGACTGCTTCTCGTTGTAATTCTGCGCTGCAGCTCTCGGTAAAGTCTGCAGCCAGTGCCGATCAAACCGGCTTGAAGGGGCTGCGCCGTTTGTAACTAACTGGACATTCTGCTGAGCTCATGTAAGTTGGAGAGGCATGTAAGTTGTTACATTACTATGATGCGGGGTCAGTCAATAGTTCGGTATCTTCAACAGACGATAAGGAATCTTTAACCCGGCCTTGGTCCGGTGAAATTTGTTAGTGGGTGGAGGGAGGAATACCTCTATAATCGCCTTTCATCCTCATATTGAAAATATAGAAGTATTACTGTTCAGTAACATTCTCCTTGGTTTTGCTCTACTTTTAATTTTTAGATCTGTTTCATGTGTTCAATATCATACTTGTTATCATACATCTATCCGATTACGTATTTTTTTCTCGGGATATGGGTGTCGCTGGCATCCCCAGTTGCCCTTCAGAAGGTGATGGTATCAATGCTCTATTTTTCTTTTTTTTAAATGACCCCGTTAACGATTCTGGTCCATAACCTCTCAGTTGCAGGGAAAGTTTGATTACAGTACAGTACATCTCTGTCCATTTGGCAGCGATGCTCAGTACCATGGAGAGCGCACCGAGCATCTTCTAATTAGGACTCGGCCCTAATAATATAGAACAACTCCCGGGTAATCTGATCTATGGTCCTTCACGGGATTATACACTTTGGACTAAAAGGGGCGAAAGGGTACATTTGATAATCAAGTCGGAATGATGGATGTCTCTCTTCAGCCCGAGAATACAGTTAAAGAAATTAATTGTATATATCGATCCCGGCTTCATCTGCCTTTCTGAACTCTCTGAGGGCCGCGGGGATAGATAGTTAATTTGTGAAAATAATTGGCGTCAAGTCTATTCTGATTCCAATCAATCAAGATCCTGACACTTTGATATATATCTATATATCCGATAGTGTATACACACATAAAACAACTCCACACATACATACACACAGGCGTGTATATGTTAGCAAGGGAACATGCGCAAACTGTAGCCGGAGGGGTTGGGCCCTCTTAAATGCTTAGTTGGAGGATTAGGGATAATCGTTTTTGTTTAAATCCTTGGCTAAAATGTTTTAATCCTTGGTCAAAATTTGCAAAAGAAAATCTTATTCCCGCATCTTGCAGCTAAAATGCAAACAACAGAATGCATCAGTTATGTCTAATTTAGGGTGCGCGCGTCCAACACTGATTATATATGGGAATAAGTAGAATGGATCAGATAATGGGATATAAATCCTGCAGAAGAGGTATATAGCAGACTTATTCAATATATAAATATAATATATACATAATTGATGTACTTCCTAACCCCCACCCCCCTTAACTATATAGATATGAGGGGACACTAAATGAACGGCTCAGTCATTCACAACTATTTGTTCGGCAGTATGCAATGTTGGCTTTTTATCCCAATGAACCCCTTCCAATATTTGACCTTTTCTGGGGTGGGAAGAGAACTATTATAAGATTAGAAGCGATCAGTTTTATTGAGCATTGCAGATCTTATGAGAAATTAGTTGCAGTGGGCTTTCAAAGGCGCCTTGTTAATAATAAAATCTAGTGTTTTGTGTTATTCAGTTCATATTGGTTCTGTACCCAAGGCAGTCCCAGGATACAGAGGGAACAGTTTCTGTTGGGTTTGACTGGTCCTGCAAGAGATAACATTGGTGCTGACGTCAGGAGCGCCCAATAATCCTTTGGGGTCGAGTCTGATCCCACCAGCTGTGGTCCTGAGGCTAGGATGAAGCTGCAGTGGGGCTGCAGAGTAAGTGTCAGTGCGAGCGCTCCACTTCCCCAGTCTAAAGCGGACGAGCGCAACGGATGCTGAAATCACAAGTTCTCCGCCTCCCATAAAAAGAACCCCCCCCCCCCCAAAAAAAAATACTCTTCACATTTTCCACCAACAACAAACGGTAAAATGATAAATGTTCCCTCGTCGCCTTGGCGTCTTCTCGATTTGGGGAGAAAAGGCGTATTTTGGGGGTCGTAAAGTGAGAATGGCGCATTTCTCAGGTTAACTTCTGGAGCGGGGTTTGAGATGACTATCCGCCGTTTGAGGGGCCGCCTTCCCTGGATCTAATAGTCGATAACCAACAGACTCCCGGCCAGTTACTGTCCAATCTTTTGTTTGGTGTGTGTGTGTATGTGTGTTTCTCTAGGATTTTGCGGATCCTAAAAGACCAGATGGACCCGGGAGCCACCTGGGACATTGCCCTACTTTCAACGCCCTCCCTTTAAAAAGGGAGACGCACAAGAGGACAAGGACCCGCGATATAGATCTCCCTTTGCCCGAACCGAAAAGTGCTTCACCCGAAAAAAAAAATTAAAATAGAAACCGAAATCCATCAGCAGCCAAACGCAAGAAACCATCCCAAAGTAGGAGAGATGCTGGCAGTGAGAATGGGAGGCGGAAGGTCTCCGGTTGGTTATCAGCGAACAGGTAACAAACAGGCAGATATAACGGAGCAAGAAGCCCAATATTTACAGCACTGGCGAAACGGAGCTGTGCCCCGGGGTTGGGGAAGGAAAAACAGAGAAGTCGGTTCTCACTCTCCGTGTTCACGGCGGACCTTGATTTAATATCATACAATTAAGGCACGCGGTGAATGCCAAGGGAGGAATCGAAAAAACGACTTTGGAATAATGCAACACTCCAAATAAAACAACTCTAAACTTCGTGGCATCTGGTAAGAAAATGATATGCACAATATTGCTCATCAAAAATATTTTGTCTGTTTATGGAATAGAGGAGCTGTTAAGTGTTAAATGTAATGGTGCATGGACAGCAGAAAGAGAAATAAATTGTAGATAAATATGTACTGCCTTTGGTGTATTGTAATCATATTAATTGATGCAGTTTTTGTATGGTTTACAAACCTTCTTATGACTTGATGCAGATTATACCGATAGCCGCAACACACCCGCCTGCTAAACCAACATGTATTTTTGACAACACACCACGAAAACAACGGACTCCCGAGGCTCGGTTGTCAGGCTGCATCTGTGTCATATAAAGCGCTGTGTGTTAATCGGTGCCTTTCTGTGTCCGTGTCCGGTTTGCTTTCCTTCAAGGGAGTCGGGAGCATGTTTTGCGGCCGGGATGCTGCTGCAAGGCCGGTAGGGCGAAATCTTCCCACAGCCCCAACCGGGATCTGACCGGGAATTGAAGGACCAACAGTCCAGCGACACATTTATTCACGTAATATCTCTATTTGAATTACAAACATGTAAAGAGAGATTACATTAATGCTACCCTAACATCTCTTTATGGTCAGCGAGGGTTTATAATTAGAAACGTGCAGTAAAATTGAGAATTAATTTGGAAATCGTGTTCTATATATATTCGTGCGGATTATATTTTGTGGATTTTATGCCTCAGATAAATTGAAGCGGGAATATATTCGGCAGCTGAGCTCCATCAGAGTTCATGTATTTGGAGGGATTTTGTCCCCGTGTGTTTGAGATTTATCCTGGGTCAGCGACAGACGGAGGCGCATCAATGACACACATACACACACACACACACATGCCCTCACTCAGTCACTCAGACACACAGACACACAGTCGGCTTCTAAAATAATGTCAACTTCACAATCTGAGTGCAGTTATTAAATGTCTCTGGTAAATTCTCAGCTCAAGATCACCGTCCCGCAGCTCTGTTCGCAGATATCTCCACACACTACCTCATCAACAACGTAACATTGTGAATTAGGGGGAAAGGATTTGAAATGAATTAACAATAATATTTTATTGAACTATAAATTCATTTAACGTAATCGGAATTATAATGCTGGGGGGCGCCAGTAGGAAGGCGCAAAGCTCTGACGGTGTGTTGGGTTTAAAGATATTTCTATTTACTGCTTCTCCCCCCTCCGCCCCCCCCCCCCCCCCCCCGGCACATACACTACACTGAATTGACCAGATAATTATCCAAACCTAAAAGGGACAATTTAACATTGGGACTGTGTCTGCCCCACATCAAGGGCATTTATAGATTGGCCACAGATTGTTTCGATTTGTCAACGCTAGTTCAGAGATTACTGAGCTTTGAAAGTAAATCTGGTGCTAGTGTTCTCAAATATACAACTGGGATCTTTGCACAGCGGACACAAAGCGGCCCAAGTACAGCCAGGTCTTGCTCAGGTTGATACTGGGATAGAAGGTCCCGGGACAGGCAGGGCATGGGCGAGATTTCATATCTTCAAACTGCATCAAAATTTCTACTACGCTAAATGTGTTTATGATCAAACTAATCGTACACGAGATTAACGTAGATATACCATATCCCGACTTGTCCTAGATGGACTTTGCCGGGTCTAGTTATATCTTGGGACCAATTCCGTCAAGAATAAAATGTCTCGACCCGCGGTTATGGCTTCAGCGAGTGAATTTGCATCGGAAATTAGCATCGAACGAGGGGTTTCGATATGGATAGATATGTTGATATACGTTGCGACTGGCGGGGTACATACGCTGTTTATATGTAAATATTCAATTACGTTTTAGGAAAGATTGGACAGGCGGCGGATCCAGGGCGGAAATCGCTTCCGCTGGTTTCAAGTATCCTTCAAATCTGCCTTCAATGACAAATCAAAGTCTAAGTTTTTGCGACTGAATTATCAGACCTAAAGTTTCTAATCTCAATGCACAGCGCAATTGGAGTTTTACTCAAAAACGATGTATTGGAATTCCTCTGTTTTTGCACGAAGTTATATTCGTCGCAATATTAAATGCGAATACAGAGGAGCTTTACAAAAGGGAGCACACAGGTAAGGACAAGAAGCAACACAAACATAGCATGATACAGGATCCATTGAGATTCGTTATTTGCTTTGACTCGGATTTTGATTATATTACATGTTGCCTCATATGTAGCCCTAACTTTAACCCTAACCACATGGTTCAACTTGCTACTAAACCCAATTCATCAGTAACTACAGACCAATCATTAACAACCCGGTTAATCTCACCACTAACCTTAATCCCACCATCAACCCAACCCCATTACCTGCCTTAGCTCTACTGCTAACCCAATCTCATCACGAACCCAACCCCATCATTAATTCCAACCCCATTACTACTGCCAAACCCATCACTAACCTAAACCTTACACTGATCCTAGCCCAAACACCAACACTATTCCTCTAATTCCGATGTTGGCCTACACTGTACATTATGTAGCTCCATACAGAGTCCGGCTTAATCCAGCAGTAAGCAGAGTTGAGCCATTTATTGCAATTCTCATCGCTTCCAAGGAAAAACATTACAATCCATTACAAAGTATTTACAGCACAGAAACAGGCCATTCGGCCCAACAGGCCCATGCTAGTGTTTATGTTCCACACAAACCTCCTCCCATCCTACTTCATCTCATCCTATCAACATTTCCTTCTATACTTTTCTCTCGCATCTGCTTATCTAGTTTCCCTTCAATGTATCTAAGCCACGGTGCCTCAACGGTCCCTGTGGAAGCGAGTTCCGCATTCTAACCATACTCTGGGTAAAACATGTCTCTCCTGAATTCGCTGTTGCATTTATCAGTGACTATGTTACATTTATGGCCCTAACTGTTAAATGACACTTTAACACGCATAGTCCCTGTTTGCGAACCTACATTTAACACTTATTTTCACTGTATAGATCCCGACAAAAGCAGCGGTTTAACACAATTGTACACACTTTCCAGGTTAGACTCGCCAATTTTATTACTCTTAATAAAACCATCTTCCTTCTAAAGTGTGGGGTCTGTTTCGCCAATAGAATCTCCGCCAGTTGGTGGAGAGAGGCAATACCCGATTGCCGATTCTATTGGACTTTTTGCAGTAAAAGTGTTATTTGTAGTCTGCCGGACTTGCAGCTTGCTGCAACCAAATTGGCGCAGTTCTCGTTTTTATTTAGCGGAATCTCAGATTATTTTGCGTAGGTCTTGCACATGGATCTCTGAGCTTTCGACACTCATTCACACCCAAACCATTTTATATACACCTTTATCTCGGGGTATTTGGACCCACACCCTTATACTCAGTATATTTTCCTCTAGTCTGTGTATTTTTCTACTGGAATTTTTCTGTATACTGACCAGTGTATTTCGGGATGACTATTCCTTGTATCTAACCCATTAGGTTTCTCTTGGTGGCACCGCTTATGCCCTTGAATCGAAGACTCCGTGCAGGGGTCGCCTCTCTATTCTGTTCCACCTGCTCCTCAGTCCCGACTTTCCATCAAAGGGACCAGCTCCTGGTCACCATCTACTCTGAGAGACAGACAGAAAAGGGGATACAAAATAACTCTTTTATCAAGAAAACATTCTCAACTCTTAAGCGCTGTTTCGTCAAACTACCCTCCCCTATAAGCCAGACATTATACATTCTGAATCACCTTCGTTCAGGGTTTCACAAACAGGGCAAGTATTGATTTCAGCAATTACAGAGAGTGGGGCCAGGACAGAACCAGAAGGAAACAAACAAGCGACAGGAGGGAAAACATCAGTTTAACAAATCAAGACTGGAATCCTAGCGTCAATTTCAGGTTATAATTACACGACATCCACTTGTGCCCAGTCTTACTGCAGATTCCAGTTTGTGCACAGTCTTCTCTAGGGAGAAATATGTGGGGAATCTTTACTATTCTTGTGGTGTAATTTTTTTTAGAACACACGGAGAACGGGGATGGAAAGGGGTAGTAAGATATGGTTCAAGATATTGCGAGCTAATTGGTTCATTTGTTTTTGCTGGAACGCTCCACTCCTGCTCCCATTTCTTGTGTTCTTGTGTAACCACAGTGGCGTTTTTGTACTATCACATTACAAAAGCTAGAACATAGGAACAGGAGGAGGCTATTCCGTCCCTCGAGCCTATTCCGCCATTCAGTTAAGATCACGGCTGATCTGTATCCCAACTCCATCACCTCGGCTTGATTCTACATCCCTCAGTACCCCTACCTAACAAAATCTATCAATCTTGAGTCTTGAAATTGAAACTGCGCATGGAGGGATGTTTGCAGTTTCGCCAGAAATGTCAGCAGACAAAAAAAAATCTTTTATCAAAGCAATTCTCATGCCCCTAAAACATATTGACGAGAGGAATTCTTCCAAATGCTCTTTCAGAACATTTTTTTTTACAATTTCACTAGCACTGGAAAACGGTGGCATCTTTCAGGGATTGCTGACAGCCGTCAGAGAGAACAGCTTGGTACCCCGGCAGTGACTTCCCACTATTACAAGACCACAGGTACTGAAATACTTTCACTTTACCCAAAGATACAGAGAGTACTGATGGTAGCAGACTATTAATTCTGTGTCTTTGTTCCGATAGCCTCACTAGGCTGGAGTGTGTGTCAGAGGTTGGGTTATAACACTATGGGACCAATTCTGCAATGTACACCTCTTGTGCAGTGAGGCTCTGCGTCAGAAAAAGAGCCTATCTGTCGGAATGATCCCCACAGAGACCAAGATTAGGCGGAAGCCCATAATACATGCACCACCGTTTTAAAGAAATACTATGGACCCTGCAGAACAGGGCCAGTGCACTTAGAAATGCTTAATGGATTCACAGATTGTGGAAGCCAATAACGTAGGTGCATTTAAGTGGAAGCAAAATAAGCGCGTGATGGAGAAAGGAATAGAATGAGATGTTGATGGGATGAGATGAAGAAGGGTGAGAGGAGGTTCGTGCGGCACATAAACATCAGCACGGACTTATTGGGTCGAATGGCCTGTTTCTGTGCTGTAAAGACTTTGTAATACTTTGCAATTGCCTCATACAGGGCCGCATATAGTAACAGCAGGAATATAGCTCTATATTGCATTCTTAGATATACCATGCATTGCATGCACTTCCGTAGCTGTCGCATGTCCTTCCTGCACTCTTTTGCCTGTAAGACTTTCCTCATCACAAGTTGTTGATAACATCTTGCTCTTATTGATAACACCCTGTTGTTAGAAAGCAGCCTACTCTCTGAAATCTCTGCAAACATGCATATTCGGTGCACATATCCTGTCAATTTTCCCCATTATAAATTATGTTCATATTTACAATGGAAACTGTAAATGTGTCACATTGCAATTTCACTTTGCGGCCAGTGGAGGCACTGCAGCGCCACGACTGGTGGGATGGCGCAATTACAGCGTGTTGACTTTATACAGGCAGTTTCCAGTGGTAAAGTGGACATGGAGATTTATAATGGAAATAAAGAAGTAAGAATGAAATGTATGACTTTAAAATGAAGACTGTCCAATTATCTCCATCCTCTAAGCCCGTTTCACTGTAATATCTATTCTGCACACAGATAAAACGCTAATTAATGAACAATGAAAGTCGCTCTGCACATTCTGATGTCGTTTCCTGGATGCTTTTGTGCGTTCACTACATCTCGGTGTGTAAGGTAAATTATTTATACCTAGATTAACGGAATAGCCAAGAATTCTCTATTTATAAATGTTAAACACTTTCTGAGGGCAAAAAGGTCAGCGCATGCAATTTGTTATTTCGGTTTATTTCTTTTTCTGTTCTTTCTTTTTGGATGTAGATTTCCATCAGGAACTGAATAAATACATAAATGTATGGAACTTGTGATAGAAAGAGGTCCCAGAGGAGTTCAAGCAGTCAAAGTCAGTTTACAGACTGAATATCTGACTCGCCTTTGCACATCCATCAATCGGCAAGGGCGGGGGGGGGGGGGGGGAAGGGAGCGTATAGAAACCTCATATTTTCCCTCTAGATTCACGTTTTATTCTACACCGTTTAGGTCAAAAGGGGTGGCTGTTTGTTTTTAACACAGAAACAGGTGCAGACAACAAACGCCAGACGTTTTCGCAATTTCCTTTCAAAGCTTTCTTCGCCGCGGTGGGTTATCCATATTTATAACGGCGGATGTGTCCTGGGGTTTGATGGAGCTTATCTCTGCTCATTCTCCTGGGGGGAGTATCTATCCCCTGGGATCGGTTTGAGTCCAGAATCACATCAAGAACAGCTGCGTTTGGGCCGCAGTTAATTAAAATATATAACGTCGTCGTGAATGTGTATGAACAAAAAAAAAATCAATAATCCTTCTTTTCAAATGTGACTACTTTTTGGGAATAAAGCTCTAAAGCACTTTCTGAACAGTCCGGTCTTAAGCGTGTGACTTGCTGGTTGCGTTTGCTTGATTCGACATATGATGTTTTCACACTGTAATAACGGACATTATAGGGGCAGCTATAGAATTATACAATGATACAGCACAGAGGGGGCCATTCGGACCATCATGCCTGTGCCAGCTCTTTGAAAGAGCTATCCAATTAGTCCCACTCCCCACCCCTTCCCCATAGCAATGCAATTTTCCCCTTCAAGTATTTTAATTCCAATTCCCTTTGGAAAGCTACTGTTGAATCGACTTGCACCACGTCTATGGCAGTGCATTCCACATCATCATAACTCACTGGGTAAAAATAATTCTCATCGCTCCTTCCCCACCACCTCCAGGTTCTTTTCCAATCACCTTAAATATGTTTGCTCTGGTTACTGACCGTCCTGCCATTGGGTACAATTTCTCTTTATTTACTCTATGATTTTGTGATTATGACTTCATGATTTTAAAGACCTCTATTAATTCTTGCCTTATCGTCCCTTGCTCTAAAGAGAACAGTCATAGCTTCTCCAGTCACGTCACATAACTGAATAGAAGGGTATTACACAGTGACAGTGCCATTAACTACTGCCAACTTCTAAGGCCAGCAGGTGGGACAAGGAATGGGGTCACAGCTGATGAAAGCTCCAAGAAAACTTTAAAAAGACACAGAAATAAATGGCATCAAATTGACTTCTGACATTCAGGCTGGGATTTTGTGTGGCCCCCTGAGGCGGGGTCAGATGCAATGGGGACACAGAGTATCATTAAGAGGGAGGGCACAGCGGCAGAGGCCCCGTCACCTCCCCATCACCAAGCAATCTTACTGAGGGCATGATAGGCCAACGACGGCCTTCTCACCCAGAAGCCAGTTGAGGCCTTTGAGTGGCCATTAATAGCCAATTAAGGGCCTCTTCCTGCCGCCGCTGGGATCTTACCAGCGACGGGGGAAGGGGGGCGGTGCCTCCGCCACGCAGGGAGGATGCCTTGTAACACGAGGTGCCCTCTCTGTGGGCTTCGGGGCTCCTAACTTTGTGGGCAATTTGTGGCCCATGGAGGACCCCCACCAGGAACCAATTTACCCCCCAGCCCCCCCTCGCCTGGACCCTCCGGACTGGCCCTGGCGACCCCGCTTCAATGACCTCTGGTCCGGGGCTCCAACTCTGGGCCAGCGTCCGAGGCATCTGCAGTACCGGCAGTGGCCACTGCTCCCGGTGGCACCGCTGATACTGCTGGCCCTCTGATTGGCCAGCAGCTCTTGGAGGCGGGAGCCCCATCTTTAAAGGGAGGGGGATCCCAGCTCCTGAAACTTTGATTGAAAAAGACCAGATGATCGCTCTGGGAGGGGGGGGGGGGTGCGAAAAGGCCAAGTTGGGGACCCCCCCCCCCCCCCCCCCCACCGCCTTTTCTACCTGGCGCCGGGAACCCTGGCTCTAGCACTAAATCCAGTCCCTAGTGTGCCCTTGTAGGAATGCAAAGTGAAAAAAACTGAACAGCCCTATCTAAAACCTGGATGGGTGGCAGCTCCAGACATAGGTGTTGCAAAACCCTGCCAGATTCTCCTGGAATTAAAGATTAATCTCCTGGGTACTCCGGGAGCAACACCCTGACGAAAAATCATTCAGGCATTTTCTACCCCCATTCTGTCCTGGCTGGATTGGCTACATACAGCAGGGTCCCAACACTCCCAGGATGCAATGCAGTCCTGATTAATTGGCAAAAGCACACAGTGGATAGAGTGGTTTCTGAAATGCAGAGGATCCTGGGTATTACAGCAGCCATTATTAATTAATTGACAAATTGGATGGCCAATGACAGGAGCAAGGGGACTGAGCACTTAAGTGGTGGGAGGTCATGCAATGAAACCTCCTGGAATACAGAGTTGGTAACCCTATCAAGACACCAAGTGAGTCATGCATCGCCCGCTCATTTATGTAACATTTTTTCATCTAGCTCACATGCATCACCCTCTGGCACTTACCAACTGCACCTCACACTGTTACAAATGCAAAAGAATCTTTTTAAAAAGAAAAATTTAGTCAGTGGCATGAATCCTGAAATTAACAAGCAACTTCAAACCTGCAGTTCCATTCTAAGTGAAAGTGGAGTTGAAGCCTAAGATCAGCCACAATAGCTGTATTGAATGGTGCAGCAGGCTCGATGGGCCATCTGGTCTACTCCTGCTCCTCTTTCTTGTGTTCTTGTAACCTTATCCTGTGGTTACTTAACAGCAATTAGATTTTGTAATCTTAAAGGGACAAAGCACCACTTTAGCTGAGGAAAGCTACAATGTGCACAGTATGGCATAACACTCCTAACACTTTAACTTCCAACTTATCTTGAGCTGCACCAAACATGATCCAATAGTTACAGAGGAAAATACTTTTCAGAGCACATTTAGATGTCAGATAGTTCTGTTAGTTGTTTTCCAGTCACATTTTACATACAACTCTATGCAATGTGCAACCAGTGCCAACAACTGGCTGCACTCCAAAGATACAATCATGTATTTGACAATTTAGACTATGACTACTATTATATCACAGATATTATATCCAACAGTAACAATAACCTTCATTTACACAGCACCTTTAATATTATAAAACATCCCAAGGCACTTTTCAGGAGTGTTATCAAAGAAAATTTAACATTGAACCACATAAGGAGATAATAGGGCAGGTGAACAAAAGCTTGATCAAAAAATGTAGGTTTTAAGGAGCTTCTTAGAGGATAAAGGAGAGGTAGAGAGGAGGAGTGGTTTATAGAGGGAATTCTGAACTTAGGACCTCAGCGGTTGAAGGCACAGATGCCAAATATGGGGCGATTAAAATTGCAGGCAACAGACTTGAGATATATTGCCAATTTCATGTCACTCTGCAGTCAGGAGAAAGCAGGATCATAAGGTAGAATAGTGTAATGGTTATGCTGCTGCTCTAATATTCCAGCAGGCCTGGGCTAATAATCCAGAAAATATGAGTTCAAGTCCTACCGTGGCAATTTGAAAACTTGAATTAAGTTTTTAAAAAAAGGTTAAAAAAAAAGCTAGTGTTGGTAAAAGTGATCATGAAGCTATCCAATTGTCATGAAAACCCAACTTGCTCAAAATGCCCTTTAGGGACAGAAACCGGCTGTCCTCGTCCATTCTGACCGAAATGTGACTCCAGTCCCAAAAACAATGTGTTAGATTCTGAAATGCTCTAGTAACCCAGTCCCCAAATGGACTGCAGGAGTTGAAGACCACAAGCATCTTCTCAAGGGCAACAAGGATGGGCACTGGCCTAGCCAGTGATGCCCCAAAGTATTTTTAAAAATGTTTCCTTATGAATCAGCCAGTTCAAAACTAAAATAAAGCAAGTTTGCTGACTTTGCACCTTTGCTATATGAAACATTTTGCCTCAATGTGAAGCCAAAATTGTTTTGTTTTGGCACAAAATGTGCAGTAAAGTATAGCATAACGAGAAAACATGAATAAGCTTTTTAAAAATATTATCTGACTCAATGGGTTCTGATGAAGGCCCCCACCCAAAACATCACTCTGTCTTTTCTGTTTCAGATGCTCATCGATCTTACCAGCAATTTCTACTTTTATTTTAGCTTTCAGATTTTCTTTTTTTTAAGTTATGTGTAATGAGAGAGTTTAAAAGGGGAGTTTTATCATTCAGAACTTTTCCCTACAGTTCCCCATTCCTTCTTCTTTCCCAAAGGTGCTGATTTATCCTGCTCTGTGCTTCTATGGTTATAAGGACTCTGATACCTCATCCAATTGGGCCATCCTTCATGATTGAAATTGTGCAGCAAGTGCTGATCTTGAATTTGGAGGCTTTTCACACAAACAGGGCATCATAGGCCAGCTCAATCCCATTCTCACTTGACACATGTGCACTTTCCACTGTGGGGTGGGGATAGGGATCACTGGATCAGAAACAGAAATCCTGGATGATTTACTGCTCCCTATTCCTGGGATGCTGTCATCTATTTTCGAGAAATTAAAGTCACACAGTTGGTCAGCTCACTCAATACGGACCAGGAATCAAACTTAGAACCAATCTGTATCACTCTGGGCAGTGAATAACATTTTCTTTTTATGAGATATTGAAGGTCATACCTGTTTAAGGAGTTTTGAGGGATGAGACCTACTGTTTAATGAAGTTCTGAGGGGTCATTTGATGGTTACAGGGTACTGCGGGGAACACTTTCTATTTACAGAGTATTGAGGCTATACTATAGGGTACTGATGGAGGCAGTCCATCTCCCATGGGTGCTGATGATGGCTCTGTTGTCTCCACAAGGAATGATAATATTCATTCTGTAAGGGATCTTGATGGGAACATAGGAACATGAGTCAGCTATTTGGCCTGTTAAGCCTGCTCCACCATGGCGGCCAATGGAAACCATTTGATCATGCAAACAGGTGAGTGCGACACCTGCATTAACACAACACTCCCCATTGTGGGTGAAGTATCATTACAAGATCAGGCCATCTGTACACTCCAGTACAAGTAAAATGGAACTTGTTCTATGGTCAGATTCTACACACCAGAAATTATTCCAGTTGTTGCCAAAATGTTATGATCCAAATGCATTTTGCAATAGCACAAATGAATAGACCTACTCTATCCAGTCAGTTGCAGTTGTGCGATGTCTCTCCATGTGCAGAACAGGCGGAATCTGTAATATAACAGGATGCAGGTGAAACCAATCATGCAATAAACTTAAATGAGAAGATTAATGTTTATATAACAGCACACAGCAACAACTGGAATCTAATATTTATCCTTCAACTACTTTACTAAAAGAGATTACCTGGTCATTAGCTGTTTGTGGAAGCTTGCTCAGTGCAAATTGCCTGCCGAATTTCTTACATTACAACAGTGACAACACTACAAGAGTACTTCCTTGGCTGTGAAGCACTTTGGGATGTCCTGAGGTCATGAAAGTCGGAATATAAGTCTTTCTTTCTTTATTTTATATTGACATACAGTTCAACAACCAATGCAACAGCAGCTTGGGAACCAACATTGAACAAATCCACTACTTGCAAAATATATTCACGCACCAGTTTGTTTGGCGTCCATGCCTTTTCCACTTGATATTTCATAGAACCATAGAATCTTACAGCACAGAAGGAGGCTGTTCAGCCCCTCATGCCTGTGCTGGCTCTTTGAAAGAGCTGTCCAATAAGTCCCATTCCCCAGTTTCCCCCCCATTACCCTTCAAATTAGTTTTCTTTAAATGCATATCCAATTGCCTTTTGAAGGTTACTATGGAATCTGCTTCCACCACACTTTCAGGTAGTGCATTCCAGATCTTAACAGCACTCTGTTTGAAGAAATTTCTCATTTCCCTTCTAGTTCTTCTGTCAATTATTTTAAATCTACTGACCCACTTGCCAGAGGAAACAGCTTTTCCCTACTTGGTCTATCAAAACCCCTCATAATTTTGAACATCTCTATTAGGTCTCCCCTGAACCTTCTCTGCCTAAGGAGAACAATCCCAGCTTCTCCAGTCTATCCATATAACTGAACTCTCTTATCAGTGGTATCGTTCTGGTAAACCTCCTCTTTATCCTCTCCAGGGCCATGGCATCCTTCCTAAAGTGTGGTGCCCAGAATAGTACGCAATCCTCCAGCTGAGGCCTAACCTCATTTGGGCTGGGAAATGAGGCACTTTCCATTTCCAACTCCCATTTCCGGTAAGGCAGAGTTTATATGTGGAATAAAGATCTTTCCACTGTGCTGCAAACTCAAGACACACCCATGCCTACCATGACCAAAGAGCACGTGGTGTAACAACAACTTGCATTTATGTCGCAGAAATTCATCCCAGTGCTTCATAGAGGTATAAACGACAAACTGAGCTAGAAAGGAGATATTGGCAACGGTGGTCAAAGAGGTTGATCTTTAAGCAAAGTCTTAAAGGAGAGATAGAAAGGCAGAAGGAATTAGGAAGAGAATTTCAGAGCATTTCAGCTGAAGGCACAGACACCAGTGGTGTGGTAAAGTGGGTAGAGATGCACAAAAGCCAGAGCCAGAGGAATGGAGAATTTGGAGGTGGTGGGGTCAGTTCTAGGGCTGGAAGAGGGTACAGAGATACTGAAAGGTGAGGCCATGAAGGGATATAAACACAAGGATGAGAATTTTTAATTAAAGGCATTTGGGGACTGGGAGCTAATGAGGGTCAGTAGGATAGGGGTAAGCAGGATATTGCAAGATTGGATACGTGCAGCAGAATTGGGATGAGCTGAAACTCAGAGAGGATGAGAAGTTGGCCAGGAGAGCATTGAAATCGTTGCATTTGCAGGTGCCAAAGGCCAGGATAAAGGTTCGAGCAGCAGATGGGCTGAGGTAGAATCAGAGGTGGAATTTGTGACAGAGAGGATATGCATCCCATTAGTCCAGGCTGGATTTAAACATAGGCTACAGAGGTGAAACAGACTGCAAGAACTTCACATGAACCCCACTATAAGAGGAAAGAAACATAAAAAACTCAGGTAGCACCTTGCAATTTACTCTGCGTCAATGTTACTTATTGGCTATGCAATACCGAAGTTTGGGAGGATGCCCTGTATCAGGGCAGAGCTGCTCCAGGAATCAATAGAAGTACAAATAAGTGAGAGATGAGTGAGTCAGGAACTTACAGGGAGCCACACAATAGAAATATACTGGTACTTATTGCTACTTAAATGGTACTCCATTGGACTAATGCCTGTGGTGCTCTTGTGAGACCTTCTCTCAATGACTAGTTACCAATTTTATCCAATAGCTGGAAGAGGCAAGTGTGGATCACCAACATCAGGATGAACCAGTTGAGCTGAATGGCCTGTTTCTGTGTTGTATTTTCTATGTAATCCAGATTATTTCACACAGATACCACGTTAAGTGCAGATACAGTTCCAAGAAGGCAAAACATATATAACCTTGCAGGTTACTCTAAATTGGCCTCACCAAGAACCCAAAGCTATTACAGTCCAGTTGCATTAGGACTGGCAACAGATGCCACATGTCTGAAAGCATTTGCTTTTTTTCTCTACCCTTGTTTTCTCCCCTTCTCTCCTGAAGGTGTTGATTTTGTTGGGGTGAAGTTCCACAGATACACAAGTCAACTTTCTTCAGCCATTTCCCCACCCAATTAGAAACAGGTATCCTGGGGGATTTTGCTCCCTATCTTGCCCAAGTTTGCTGATAACACTTGCAGCAATTTCCTGGCTGAGATGAGCTAACTCAGACCATAGGAATGGGAGGAGGCCATTCAGCCCCTCAAGTCTGTTCAGCCTTTCAATTAGATTATGACGGATCTTTCTCTTAACTCCATTTACCTGCCTTCATTCCGT
Organism: Heterodontus francisci; assembly: GCF_036365525.1. Classification (NCBI taxonomy): domain Eukaryota; kingdom Metazoa; phylum Chordata; class Chondrichthyes; order Heterodontiformes; family Heterodontidae; genus Heterodontus; species Heterodontus francisci. The sequence continues at coordinate 45,747,449 of NC_090401.1, forward strand.
AATCCTTAATGCCCTTGCCTAACAAAAATCTACCAATCACAGTTTTGAAATTTTCAATTGCCCTCTAGCCTCAACAGCTTTTTGTGAGAAATTGTCCCAGATTTCCACTACCCTTTGTGTGAAGAAGTGCTTCCTGATCACCTCTGGAACAGCCTAACTCTAATATTAAGGTTGCGCCCCCTTGTTCTGGACTCCCCCACTAGAGTGAAATAGCTTCGCCCTATCTACCCTATCAACTCCTTTAACCATCTTAATTAGATCATCCTTTAATCTTCTAAACTCAAAGGAATACAACCCTTGCCATTACAACCTGTGCTCATAAATTTAACTCTTTTAGCTCCACTATAATTCTGGTAAATCTGCACTGCACCCCATCCAAGGCCAATATTTAATTCCTGAGACGCAGTACCCAGAACTGAACATAGTACTCCAGATGGGATCAAACCTGAGCTTTATACAATTGAAACATAAACTCTACCTCTTTCTGTTCCACTCTTTCCAGATAAAGGCTCAATGGGATTGAGTTCGGGTTTGTAGTCTCTCAAAGGAAAACATATCCTATATTCCTATAAGGGGATATGAGGATAATGTGGAAAAAAGGCAATGAAGTGGAAGATCAGCCATGATCATATTGAATGGTGGGGCAGGCTCGATGGGCTGAATGGCATATTCCTGCTCCTATGTTCTTATATGCTGTGTATTGTATAAGTAATTGGTTCTGGCAGAGATAGAGTCAAAGAGCCCTGAGTTAATTCCAGTGATATTACTTCAAAATTAAAGCTAACCTGTGATGTTTCCTGACTGCCACAGTATGTTTGCTGATTTTCATAGGCAATGTCTGCAAAAGGCAGCAATGCTTGTAGATAAGGACAGCATTGGGTTTAAAATATGATCACCATTAGCCCTATGCTGTATTCATGCACCAGACTGCTTTTCTTACCTAAGAATTTAAGGAATAACAGCAGGAGGAGGCCATGTGGCTCCTTGAGCCTCTTCCACCATTCAGTAAGACCATGGTTGATCTTCTACCTCAATTTCACTTTCCCGCCCTATCTCCAAATCACTTGATCCCCTTAGTGTCCAAAACTCTATCAATCTCAGTCTTGAACATTCTCAATGACTGAGCATCCACAGCCCTCTGGGATAAAGAATTCCAAAGATTCACAACCCTCTGAATGAAGACATTTCTCATCTCAGTCCCAAATGGTCAACCCTTCCTGAGACTGTGACCCCTAGTCCTGGACTCTCCTGCCAGGGGAAAGAGCCTCTCAGCGTCTACCCTGTCAAGCCCTCTCACAATTTGATACACTTCAATGAGATCACCTCTCATTCTCCTAAACTCCAGACAATACTCTATCTCCCTTCTACTCAATCTCACCTCTTCTCCTGAAGGTACTGACTGATTTTGGGATATGGTTCTACATCTACCTCACCCACTGACCAGTCACATGTGGCACTAGAGATTGAGCAGGCTATTCCACCAGCGGAGGCATCACATCTCAGTCCGATTTTGACCTCTCCAGCCGGTGTCATTGGGTGAGGAGCAGGAACCTCCGGCTGATTGCTAGCCTGAAGGGACTGAGGTCAACTGCAGCCCTTTCTGAGCGTAAGTGACAGGTCGTCCTTTAACGAATATTTAATTTGGAATAGAGGATGAACTGGAAAAGACCCCTGTAATTAGTTACATTGATCCCTGTGCATCTTTCCACCACTTCCGCAGGGTGGTGGCAGCAATCGTCATAGTTCAAATTAGACTAAAGCGTACAAAAAATAACCCGAATTCTTCGAATGCAGAGATTATTTGAATCACCAGAAGCGAACGTGGACAACGGAACATTATCTGCAGTGAGGGAGGGGGAGGTGAAACCAAGGAACTTGGGAGGGGAGGGAATAAAATTAATGGTTAGATTTAAAAATAAATGCGAGCGACGGGATGGACTATTCTGTCTTGTTTCAGCCGGTCTGAGGCCCCTGGAATAACATGGGAGATTAATTCCATTTTCCCTCTGCAGAGATTTAAACTACGTTCATCTCTAGTGTGGACAAGATTCTCTCCATCTTACCTTTGAGAAGTTTCAGCTGCTTCGCAATTTGCACTACTGTGTTCGCGCTGTTTTTTCTTACCCCAACTCTTCTACTTGTTGAAGGGGCTTTGTGCAGGGTCTAATCTGCAGTGATTAGGAGTCTTACACATTTAAAAAAAAATCATCTTTCTACTGCTATTCGCAAAACAAAAAAAAAGTTTCCTGCAAACTTTACTCTCCTCCCTCCCACAGAATGAACAGGCGCTTCGTTGCCATCGCCAGGACAACGGCTCATACAGTCTGCACTCTGAATGTCTGACTTTGAAAACAAAAGGAAATGATGACTGCACTTTTTAAAAAAAAAATCAGCGTTTTAAAAAATAAATAGAACCCATTTTGCTTTTTCCGGTGTTCCAGGTTTCTTAATTTATTTCCAATAATTCAGACGTTCCCAATCAGCTGTAAACTGCAGCCTTGATCGGAGGAGGAAATAAACTGTGAAACGCAAAGATTAAGATCAAGATCCATCACTGCAGGGCACCATCGGGAAAAGAGTTGCTCTCCAGCTGCCCCGGAATGTCCCAAAGGTGCATCCGCTACAATGAGTAACTTTGAAGTCGTGTATAAAGCCCGCAAAAGCTGACAACTCAATAAACAATGTCCAGCGTCCCCTTCCTCTCCTCCCTTACCCAGTCTCCAAGCACTGCAGTCCTAAAAACTCATCGCCTTGCAGTTCCTCTCTTCCCCCCACCACCCCCCCCCCCCCCCCCGCCCCCAACCTTATTCTTTCCAAACTAATCTCTCTCCGTGGAAACCACCTCACGCTCCCTTGCTGGCGAGAGTTGAACGCAAGGGATCGGCAGGTATAATATTTTCATATATTTTCTTGCTGCCATAATTCAGTAACAGCCTCTCACCGAGCGCCAGGCTCTCTCAACCCTACATTACAGCCCTCCTCAATTAATGCTCTGCTCCATGTTATAACAACATCACTGAAACAGATTATCTCTGATCGTCATCACATTGCTGTTTGTGGGAGCTTGCTGCCCGCAAATTGGCTGTCGCATTTCCTGCAGTACATCAGTGACTGCATTTCAAAAGTACTTCATTGGCTGTAAAACGCTTTGGAACATCCTGAGGCCAGGATATAAATTCAAGGACACTGGGGTAAAGACCCTCCCTGCCCTTCTTCAATAGTGTCAGGAGATCTTTTCTGTCCACTTGAGAGGCCGTCATGTTCTCACTTTAATATCTCATCCAAAAGACAATACCTCTGCCACTGCAGTACTCCCTCAGTATTACATTGGGAGCATTATCCAAGCATTAAAGTAGGATTTGAACCCACAATCTGCTGACTCAAAGATGAAAGTGCTACCAGGGATATGCACCAACATGTTGCAACACGGACATTTGACAAAAGTGACTGAGCCACGGATATGGTGGCAATTAATTTGTATCTAAAGTGTATAGCCAACCTAATGCCATCAAAACACAATCCAATTTAAAACACATTTCTCCCTATTTAGTGAGTACCTGGCATTATTTTTGCTGCACAAGTCGTCAATGTCTGCCTGCACACTTGATGTAGCCATGTGGAGAATCCAGGTAGATGTCCATCTGTCAGGAGTGATCATGATCTCTTTCTCTCCCCTCTCACTCTCTCTCTCCCTCTCTGTGTCAATCCCTAACCCCTCTCTGTGTCTACCTCTCTCCCCTCTCTCTCCTCCATGTGTCTGTCCATCTCCTGCCCCTCTCTTCCCCTTCTTCACTCTCCCTCTCCCTCCCCCTCCCCCTCTCTTTCTCCCCTTCCCTCTCTTTCTCCCCCTCATCTCTCTCTCTCCCACTCTCTCTCACACCCCTCCTCCCCCCGTTCTCTCTTCCCCCCTCCTCCCTCTCTCTTCCCCCTCCCCCCGCTCTTTCCCCCCTCCACCCACCCTCTCCACCTCCCTCTCTCTCTCTTTGCAACAGTTGCAGAGAGTGGGAACTCTCCTCAGAGCAGCTGTGTGATTGGTCAGTTTTTTAAAAAATTCACAGCTGTCAGTTCCACAGTGGCTTCCAAACTCAGGACAAGTTCTTGGTTTTCCGCGAGCTTTTAAAAAAAAATTGGAACCCTCCGGAAAAACCCGAACTTGTCCTGAGTTTGAAAGCCACTGTTCCTGCTCCTGTCAGCTGTGAAACTGACAGCTGTGAATGTTTTTAAGTCGGACTTGTCTGGAAAGAAGAAGTCAATGGGAAATTTCTCATCCCTGAAATTGCCAGTCATGGACCTCAAAATTTTTACCACAGACACTGGTGTCTGTGTACAGACACAGTGCCGACCCCTGAGTGCTACCCACCAAGCCACAGCTCAGGCAGTCACTTATGTCAATTGATGGACAGGAACTAAATGCCTGCATCAAAGGGAGAAGGTGAACTTGCAAGAGACACGAAGAAATTCTATTTGAAGAACTGAAAGAGGAAAGATTCTCATTGGCCCATTAAAGAGTTCAGAGGAGACAAAGGTGCGCAAGGGAGAGACATGGCATTTGGAGAGGTCTGGAAAGTGTGAACATCAAGATGGTATGTTCTCAAGGAACTTGGTGAATGGAATCATCAGCAAAATAATGGATAGGGGTGGATGTGATTGGACAAGGTCAATGATGGGAACACACAAATATACAAACATACATACAAACATAGGAATTAGGAGTACAAAGAACAAAGAACAGTACAGCACAGGAACAGGCCATTCGGCCCTCCAAGCCTGCGCCGATCTTGATGCCTGCCTAAACTAAAACCTTCTGCACTTCCAGGGTCCATATCCCTCTATTCCCATCCTATTCATATATTTGTCAAGATGCCTCTTAAATGTCTCTATGGTACCTGCTTCCACCACCTCCCCCGGCAACAAGTTCCAGGCACTCACCACCCTCTGTGTAAAGAACTTGCTTCGCACATCCCCTCTAAACTTTGCCCCTCTCATCTTAAACCTATGTCCCCTAGTAACTGACTCTTCCACCCTGGGAAAAAGCTTCTGACTATCCACTCTGTCCATGCAGCTCATAACTTTGTAAACCTCTATCATGTCACCCCTCCACCTCCGTTGTTCCAGTGAAAACAATCCGAGTTTATCCAACCTCTCCTCATAGCTAATGCCCTCCAGCCCAGGCAACTTCCTGGTAAACCTCTTCTGTACCCTCTCCAAAGCCTCCACGTCCTTCTGGTAGTGTGGCAACCAGAATTGCACGCAATATTCCAAGTGTGGCCTAACTAAACTTCTGTACAGCTGCAGCATGACTTGCCAATTTTTATACTCTATGCCCCGACCGATGAAGGCAAGCATGCCGTATGCCTTCTTGACTACCTTATCCACCTGCGTTGCCACTTTCAGTGATCTGTGGACCTCTACGCCCAGATCTCTCTGCCTGTCAATACTCCTAAGAGTTCTGCCATTTACTGTATACTTCCCACCTGCATTAGACCTTCCAAAATGCATTACCTCACATTTGTCTGAATTAAACTCCATCTGCCATTTCCCCGCCCAAGTCTCCAACCGATCTATATCCTGCTGTATCCTCTGACAATCCTCATCACTGTCCGCAACTCCACCAACCTTTGTGTCGTCCGCAAACTTACTAAACAGACCAGCTACATTTTCCTCCAAATCATTTATATATACTACAAAGAGCAAAGGTCCCAGCACTGATCCCTGCGGAACACCACTAGTCACATCCCTAGGAGTAGGCCGCTCGGCCCCTCGCACCTGCTCTGCCATTCAACAAGATCATGGCTGATCTGATTGAAGAATGAATGGAGTGCAAAGAGGACAGAGTTTTGGGGCACTCTTGCCTTATTAAAAAAGGATAGAGTGAACCTCAGATGCCACACAGTCATTGGGTAGCTGGATCACACTGATGTCCCATTGGCGAGATGGTGGCATAGGTCAGCAACTAGTAATCCAGAGACCCAGGCTAATGCCCTGGGGACACAGCAGCTGGTGGAATTTAAATGCAATTAATTAATAGAAAAATAATCAATTAATGAATAAAAATCTGAATTGAAAGCTAGTCGTACCATGAAACTATCATCGATTGTCATAAAAACCCATCTGGTTCACTAATGTCCTTTAGGGAAGGAAATCTGTCATCTTTACCTGGTCTGGTCTACATGTGACTTCAGACCCACAGCAAAGTGGTTGACTCTTAACTGTCCTCTGAAATGGCCTGGCAAGCCACTCAGTTGTCAAGGAAAATTAGGGATGGGCAACAAAGTTTGGCCTTGCCAGAGACATCTGCATCCCACAAAAGAATAAAAAAAAACACATCCATCGTGTTGTTCGATTTGTGTGTGACACCTGTACAATCCCCCAATACCACCCTCCCTGCTCAACAACCCCCCATAGGCAAAGTTGAGAACTGAGAGAATAAAATCCCTGTCCATTCTAGCATTTTGGCCATGGTAGATTGCTGGGTACAGCGAATATGTTAATATTAACACAATATGCTATGTGAAGGGGAATTAACTATAATGAGCAGCTCATTACAATGCAATTAATACTTGTCTTCTGAGGACTGTTATAATGAGAACAGAGCTCATCACCAAAGATAATGGACAGGCAGAGAATGAATTAGAAAATTGCATGGGGAGAAGTGGGGGAAGGGTCCCTTATTTATTGCAGCCTTGTGTGTTCATATATAGATCTACATATATCGACCAAAAGCTCAAGTTAACATTATTTGTGGTGATGCTCCCCTATGATGGTGTTGGTTGGATCCATGGTCCTATTGCACCAACAGCAGATGTTAAGAGTGGTGAGGCAGCCTCATAAAGGAAAAGTTCAACATACATCAGAAAGTTGGAGTATGGCTCCATCTGGTGACTAAAATAAAGTACTTCAAGTTGCTTCACGAGTTTCTTTATATCAGGGGCTGAACTGACCAAGAAGCTACCATCCAGTACAGCTAAAACCAATGTTTTACATTGGTATTAATTTCAAACCAGTTGGTATTTAATTCAACAGGCTTACAACATAGGATGTTAGGAAGCCCATCGTACCTGTGAAAGAGCTATCCAATTAGTCCCACTCTCCCTGCTTTTTCCCCGTAGCCCTGCAATTTTTTCCTTTCCAAAAATTTATCTAATTCCCTTTTGAAAGTTATTATTGAAGCTGCTTCCAACTCCCCTTTCAGGGAGTGCATTCTAGTTGCATTGTAAAAAAATCTCCTGGTCTCCCCTAGATTTTTTTTAGCCAATTATCTTAAACCTGTGTCCTCTGGTTACCATCCCTCCTGTTACTGAGAACAATTCCTCCTTATTCATTAGTTTGTTCTATTTAAAGTTCATGAGCCCGGACATTTATAAAAGTACTTTTTCACAATGCTCAATACATTCTAAATCAGAATCCCAAGCTCCTTTTGATATCAGAGCTTGAGATAAATGGAAAATTAATGAGAACAGGGATTTAAATTTTGCATGTGGTCACACACTACATATTTAAATATTCCACAAAGGCAAAAATCTGGGAGAGTTCTGTGCTGTGGGTCACAACTTATATTTATATAGCACCTTTAATATAATAAAACATCCCAAGGCACTTCACAGGACCATTATAATACAAAATATGACAGCAAGCCACCTAAGGTGATATTCAGTCAGATGACCAAACGCTTAGTAATAGAAGTAGGTTTTAAGGAGTGTCTTAAAGGAGGAAAGCGAGGTAGAGAGGTGGAGAGGTGTATGGAGGGTATTCCAGAGGTTAGGGCCTAGGTAACTGACGGTGCAGCCACCAATGGTGGAGTGATTAAAATGAGGGATGCTCCAGAGTCCAGAATTAGAGAAACACAGATATCTTGGAGCATTGTGGGGCTGGAGGGTATTACAGAGACAGGAAGGGGTGAGGCCATGGAGGGATTTGAAAACAAGGTTGAGAATTTTAAAATCAAGATATTGCTTGACTGAGAAGAAATGTCGGTCATTCATGGAGCACTGGAACTTGGCACAAGTTAAGACATGGACAGCAGATGACCTCAAGTTTGCAGAGGGTAGAATATGGGAGACCAGCCAGGAGAGCATTGGAATAGTCAAGTCTAGAAGTAACGAAGGCATGAATGAGGGTTTCGGCAGTAGATGAGCAAAAACAGGGACAAGGTCGGGCAATGTTACGGAGTTGGTCTTGGTGATGTTGGGAATACGAGGTCACAAGCTCATCTGAGTGTCAAATGTGACACCAAGGTTGCAAACAGACTGACTTAATCTCAGGCTGTTGTCAAGGAGGGGGATGGAGACAGTAGCTAGGGAACAGAGATTGGAGTGGGGATCAAAAACGATGGCTTCAGTCTTCCCAATAATTAACTGGAGGAGATTTCTGTTCATCAGTACTGGATGTCGAATCAGCACTCTGATAGTTTATCAACAGTGGAGGTTGAAGAGGTGGTGGTGAGGTGGAGCTGGGTGTCATCAGCGTACATGTGAAAACTAACACTGTGCTTTTGGATGATGTCACTGAGGGGCAGCATGTAGACGGGAAACAGGAGGGGGCCAAGGATAAATCTTTATGGAAGTAACAATATGGGAGTGGAAGAGAAGCCAATGCATGTGATTCTCTGGCTACAATTAGATCGATAGAATGGAACCAGGTGAGAGCAGTTGCACCCAGCTGGGTGACAGTGGAGAGGCATTGGAGGAGGTTGGTGTGGTCAACCATGTCAAAGGCTGCAGACAGGTCGAGAAGGACAAGGAGGGATAGTTTACCTTTGTCACAGTCACATAGTACGTCATTTGTGTCTTTAATAAGAGCTGTTTCAGTTCTGTTGCCGGGGTGGAAACCTGATTGGAGGGATTCAAACATGGAGTTCTGGGAAAGATGGGAACAGAGTTAGGAAGTGACAACACATTCAGGGACTTTGGACAGGAAAGGGAGGTTGGAGACAGGATGGTAGTTTGCAAGAACTATGGGGTCAAGGGTTGTTTTTTTGCAGTATGCTGATACGATTAGCTGTGGCTTAGATGGTAACACCCTTACCGCCGAGGCAGAAGGTTGTGGGTTCAAGCTTATCACTTGTTCAGCTGTGGTGCTGAACATTTTTCCAGTGATGCTAGCCATGGGACATTTCAAGTACTGCAGAACACCCAAGGCTGAAGATAGAGAGACTTCTTAAGATTGAAGCTTGGATGATGGTTATGTCCACTGAACACATGTGGTGAGATGTGATTTGTGAAGACACTGTGAAAGGCGTTCTCTGATTTTGTCTGTTACAGGTGCTTGAGTTCCTAAATATTTTATTTAATGTTATCCAATGTTCAATATTTTTGCTATACGGAGGGCTGGGACCATGGCAGGTTACATTTGTTTACCAGTACCAACTGCCCTGGGCTTTCAATGCCAATTTCCCAATGTCCCAATCTCTATCGCAATGGCTTCTGGCTGCAGCCAATTAACCAACTTTCCCCAGTTTCTTGTTGCACTTCCCATTCTCCTAGTCAACAGAAAATATAAAAACTCTTGATTGATGTCATTCTTCATTTCACTAGGTTTTGGTCACCATAAAAACCACTGCTGATGCAGAGCTTAAATTGGCCGACCACCTCAGAGATTATTTACACATACCTGTTGCCTCATGTAAACTGCTGTTTGTCTCCTTTTTTTAAATCCTTAATCGATATTTTGTTAGGTAGGTTTACTGCTCAAGAAAGTCCAAATTCCAAGGATGGTCTTTAAATGATGTTGCATTTTACAGTACTTAATAATTCTTAAGTTCTGGAATTCCTTCCCTGAAGTTCTCTCTCCTCCTTTAATTCCCTCCTTAAAACCAACTCTATGACCAAGCTTTTGGTCACCTGCTCTAATATCGCCTTATGCGTCTTGGTATTAAATTTTGTTTTGCTAGTACTCCTGTGCAACACCTTGAGATGTTTCACTACATTAAAGGTGCCATATAATTGCGAGTTGTTGTTGTTACGTAGAGACATCAGTGACCTCAAATAAAATGTACAGCAAACGGATTCTTCTTTGTCAGTGCGTCCCCTCCACCACTGCACTGGGCAAAACACTGAGCTATCAATATGCGATGGACCAATGTGCCACATATTCCAATGCCACAATTCTTCAGCTGCCAGTCTCAACCGTGAACAATGATACAATTAGAATGTTTCCCCTCAGCTTGCTGCCAGGGGACCAATGGAAACTCAAGAATCAGGCTCCGTGACCCCTCAAATATGGAGAGTTAGCCATGGTTAAGCAAGTGGTGTTTTTGCCATGAGTCAGTCACATAATCTAGACAGACATTCTAGTGCAAGACTGAGGCTGTGGTGTGCTGTCAGAGGTGCCAAACTGAGGCCCTGTCTGCTCTCTGAAGTAGATGTATAAAAGATCCCATGGCACTATTTCAAAGAAAAGCAGGGCAGCTATCCCTGGTATCCTAGCCACTATTTATCCCTCAATTGACCATCACAAAAACAGATTATCTGGTTATCACATTGCTGTTTGTGGGAGCTTGTTGTGTGCAAATTGGTTGCCATGTTTCCTACATTACAACAATGACTGCACATCAAAGTACTTTATTGACTATAAAGTGTTTTTTTTTAAATTGAGGTCATGAAAAGTGCTATACAATTGCAAGTCTATTTTTTCCGAATGACTTAGTGGGTAAATGCAGGCTGCAGTGTCGCCAGCGTTTGTGCTGAGGTAGCTGGATTTCAGCCTAGGTTGTGAGAGTACTACAATTGTTCAGAGTGTCTCTGGGGGGTGCGGGGGGGGGGGGGGGGGGGGGGGGGTGGCACACCACAGCCTCAGTCTTGCACTAGAATGTCTGTCTAGATTATGTGTTCAAATCCTGGAATGGGAATTGAACTCACAACTGACTGACTCATGGCAAAAACACCACTCGCTTAACCATGGCTAACTCTCCATATTTGAGGGGTCACAGAGCCTGATTCTTGAGTTTCCATTGGTCCCCTGGCAGCAAGCTGAGGGGAAACATTCTAATTGTATAATTGTTCACGGTTGAGATTGGTAAACTGGCAGCTGAAGAATTGTGGCATTGGAATATGTGGCACATTGGTCCATCGCAGAGAAGTGGGGGTGGGAGCATGGTGGTGGGGGAGGGGGAAGAAAAGGACAGAAAAATCAGCCTGGGTTCCTAATCATTATTTAGTAATTTCACCACAGTCCCAATGTATTCTGTCATGCAGACCCCCACCTGCCAAGAATGAGGCATATTAATTTCATCATATGAACACTGATTTTAAACTGTTGCTGGAGTGAAGAAATGACTTGTTTGAAGATCATCAGACAGTTGGCTGGAAGAACATTTGCATACCAAGAGACCGTGCTTGCAGAGACTAAAGAATTCCTCCCTGATCCAATTAACCCAAATGGACTTTCATCACCAGACATTGAAGGTGTAAGGAAGTGCATTCCAGGGACTGCTAAGCTGATACAATCCACAAAGCCAGGGCTGGTTAAACCAGCTGGTCACATGACCAACTGGCTGGTCCAGGTTTTTTGAACTAGCCACAGGACAGTTTGAATTGAGAAGGCAGTTTGCAACTGAAGCTGGAACAAGGAAGCCTCTCTCCTGGCTGCCCCTCTCACTTCCTCCCAAGCCACCGGACCCAAGGAAGTCACGTAAACCTCAAGAGAGAAGACTCCAACATCGAAGCAAGTTGATGCATGAACTGGGCCCCAAAGAACAGCAGGATTTACTGGTAACCAAAGACTCCACACTGAACTTAAAGGACTGTAATTATAATCCCGATATTGCCTCAAACTTTTCCCCTTTATTCTTTTATACATTTTCTGTCTCTATCTGCATGTGTTTATCGCATATGCATGCTAGCGTGGTTGTGTCGCATATTTGTAGTCGTTAACCAGATTAAGGTTTAAGATGAATAAACTTCCACCTTTCTTGTTTAAATCTAAGGAAACCTGTCTGATTTCTTTGCCTTACAATTGGAACAGTGAACAAGGATTCACTGAGGGGTCGGGGGGGAGAGAGCTAAAAACAGTGTTTCTAAAATTAAACCTTGTTACGGTTAAACCAGGCAAAGGCTGAAAGGGAACCCCTAGACCCCTTCTCACCTGGTCATAACAATTCAGTTTTGCATACAGAAGATTGGCCCTTGGAAATGGGGACAACATACTCCAGCACAAATCCACCCAGATTCAGCAGAGTCGGGAGGAAGAATAAAAACAATTAAGACACATTGCAGAGTTCAAAACCAAACTTTTCACATTTGTAAATAATAATTGTACCTATGAAGCAAAACATCCAATCTACAACTGGCTGGAACTCATCCAAATGGAATATAGAACTAAGGACAGACGCACAAAACCTTCAATTGAGTATTTCTCATGCTCACTTGCAATTTTACCTCCTGAAATTTTACAAATCCAGATTAATTTCTGTACAATTGCATTTGATATTCTTAAAATTATTACAAGAATAATCAATTTTATATGAGTTTATGAATTTGTTTGAGTCAAATCCCAACCTCAGAGAAGAATGCATTGTTCTGCCAGTCTGATACCAGAACCGAGAGGTTGTAATTATCAGGATGACTGAACGGGCTAGGGTTTCGTTCTCTAGAAAGAAGATTGAGGGGTGACCTTACAGAGGTCTTTAAAGTTTCAAAAGGGTTGGATTGAGTAGACGTAGAGAAAATGTTTCCACTTATGGGGAGATCAAAACTAGAAACCGTAAATATACTAATAAAGCCAATGAAGAATTTAGGAGAAAAAGAATAGAACAGAGTACTTTCTAAATGGTGAAAAGCTACAAACAGTGGAGGCTGAAAGAGGCTTAGGTACATAGATAATTAAACTGTCATGAACAGGTACAGAAAATAATCAAAATGGTTAATGGAATGCGGGCCTTTATATCCAGAGGACTAGAATACAAGGGGGCAGAAGTCATGCTCCAGCGATACAGAGACCTGGTTAGCCCATACCTGCAGCACTGTGAGCAGTTTTGGGCACCATACCTTAGGAAGGATATACTGGCTTTGGAGAGAGTGCAGCATAGATTTATCAGAATGATACCGGGCCTCCAAAGGTTAAATTACGTGGACATTACACAAACTGTGGTTGTATTCCCTGGAATTTAGAAGATTAAGGGGTGATTTGATAGATGTTTTCAAGATATTAAAGGGGAACAGATAGGGTAGACAGGGAGAAACTATTCTCCTGGTTGGGAAGTCTAGGACTAAGGATGAGAGCCAAACCTTTCAGGAGTGAAATTAGGAAGAACATCTACACACAAAGGGTGGTAGAAGTTTGGAACTCTCTTCATCAAATGGCACTTGATGCTAGAGCAACTGTAAATTTTAACTCGGAGATTGATAGATCTTTGCTATCCAAAGGTATTAAGCGATAGGGGGCAAAGGCAGGTATATGAAGTCAGGTCGCACATCAGCCATGATCTCACTGAATGGCAGAACAGGCTCGAGGGGCTAAATGACCAACTCTTGCTCCTATGCTTTTCACCCACTGAGTGGTTAGAATGTGAAACTCACTACTACATGGTGTGCTTGAGCATAGATGCCATTATGGGGAAGCTAGATAAATACATGAGGGAGAAAGCAATGGAAGGATACACTGATATGGTTAGATGAAGTAGGATCAAAGGAGGCTTGTGTGGAGCATAAACACTGGCAAAGACCAGTTTGGCAGAATGGACTTTCTGTGCTGTAAATTCTATGCAATTCTAAAGAACTGGGTGGCTTATTATCGAATCAAAGGTAGCACTTTACAATCAACAGACCTGGGAAAAAAGCGAGACTTGCATGCAGTGATTTAAATAAAAATAACCTTATGGCTGCAACATTTACATTGGTATGGCAGTAACTAATTTTACAGCACAACTAGCTGTTACCTGTCTGTTAGTAAGTCAACAATTATGTAAGTCAAGAAAAAAATTGGCCAGAAGTCTTGCTAGAATAGCGGGCACCAGGTAAATACAGCACCATCAGCTTTCAACAGTACATAGAGCAGTTTGAAGTAAACCAGGGGCAGGCTGAGATTTAGAAAATTGACAATTGCAATTTGTAGGGTCTATTTAAGTAGCTATAATAAGTAGTCCATCTCCCATAGCATTGCATTTAGGGACTCAAGACCAAATGTAGCCTTCAGGTGAATTGGAGTTGACAAGCAGGAGATAATTAAATCAGTGCACACAGACAGAATTCAGTTCCCATTTTCAAGTCATTTTCTCTGTATAAGAACATAAGATAGGCACAGGAGTAGGCAATTCAGCCCCTCGAGCATGCCGTCATTCAATACGATCATGGCTGATCTCATCTTGGCCTCAACTCCACTTTCCTGCCCCTTCTCCATAGCCCTTCAACCTACTACTAATTAAAAATCTGTCTATCTCCTCCTTAAATTTACTCAATGTCCCGGCATCCACTGCACTCTAGGGTAGTGAATTCCAGACTCACGACCCTTTGAGAGAAGTTATTTCTCCTCATCTCTGTTTTACATCTGCTACCCCTTATCCTAAAACTATGACCTCTCGTTCTAGATTGCCCCACAAGAGGAAACATCCTCTCTACATCTACTTTGTCAATCCCCTTAATCATCTTATATAGCTCAATTAGATCTCTCATTCTTCTAAACTCTAGAGAGTAAAGGCCTAAACTGCTCAATCTATCTTCATAAGACAAATCCCTCATCCCTGGATTCAATCTAGTGAACCTCCTCTGAACTACCTCCAATGCAACTACATCCTTCCTCAAGTAAGGGGACCAAAACTGTACCAATACTCCAGGTGCGGTCTCACTAATGCCTTGCAACACTTCCCTACTTTTACAATAAATGCCAAAATTCCATTTGCCTTCCTTATTACCTGCTGTACCTGCATACTAGTTTTCTGCGATTCATGCACGAGGACACCCAGATCCCTCTGCACCGAAGCACTCTGAAGTTTCTCTCCATTTAGATAATAATTTGCCTTTCTATTCTTCCGACCAAAATGGATAACTTCACACTTTTCCACGTTAAACTCCATCTGCCAAATTTTGGCCCATTTACCTAACCTATCCATTTGTAAATTTCTTATTTCTTTATTGCAACTTACTATCCCACCTATTTTAGTGTCATCTGCAAATTTGGCTATAGTACCTTCTATCCCTGCATCCATTAATATAGATTGTAAATAGTTGGGGCCCGAGAACCAAACCCTGTGACACCCCACTAGTTACATCTTGCCAACCAGAAAAAGACCCATTTATCCCGACTCTGTTGGTTAGCCAATCCTCTATCCAAGCTAATAAATTGCCCCTAACTCCATGTGAACTAACCTTCTGTGCGGCACCTTATCAAATGCCTCCTGGAAGTCCAGATATACAACATTTACAGGATCCCCATTATCCACTTTGCTTGTCACAGCTTCGAAGAACTCTAGCAAATTAGTCAAACACGATTTACCCTTCATAACACCATGCTGACTCTGATAGGTTGAGTTTTGACTTTCTAAATGTCCTGTTATTACTTCCTTAATAATGGATTCTAACAATTTCCCAACGACAGATGTTAAACTAACTGGTCTATAGTTTCCCACTTTCTGCCTCCCTCACTTTTTGAATAAGGGCGTTATACTAGCTTTTTTCCAATCCACTGGAACCTTTCCGGCATCCAGGGAATTTTGGAATATTATAACCAATGGATCCACTATCTCCGCTGCCACTTCCTTTAAGACCCTAGGATGTATGTTCCTATGGTACTTTGATTTTACATCGTCTTTATAGTTAAAACAATAAAACGTACAGCAATTTGTAGAGTTGGTTTGATGAGATACCACTAGAGTTTGACCTTGCAAATGCTGGCGAGCAACTTTGCACATATGCTCCAAATTGAGCTGATGGATCAATATAACACACACACCGTCAGGTTGACTCCCAATTTCAGCACAGACACATGAACTGAAAAGCTTGAATAATCTTCACACTGGAGCTTTACCACAATCAATCAAAAGTAGCTGCCTTTTAATCAGTGAGCAGCCTGGGTCTGACCTAGAATTCCTTGCACAATGAGTTTCAATTCTCAGTTATCTTCACTGTGGGAAAGACAGTGTTGAGGCTGAATGTCTCCCTAAATGAAGTGAAGGACAAAACACCAGTGGCAATTCTCAATGGGTCAGTCTCTAAGCATCGGCCCATTATAAAGCAGCAATAAGAGTCTATGGAACAAATACTCTTACCTTCCAGCCACAGCAGAATGGAAGCAGGGTCAAATATATCAAAAAGAACTGTGTACTGCAAATGGAATTATAGGAAAGAAAAATGGGCTCACATAATATGCGCTCCTCCTCAGCAAAAATATTGTTACCAAACTCACACAAGCTGACTCCTCAAATTCTAAGAAAAATGGAAAATATGTGCCTCCCAAGTGTCAACATTGCAAAGCTTTTATCCATCAAAATTCTCAGCATAATGGCCTGTCTTCAGACATGTTGGGGGTGATTTTAATGCCCAATGATTGGGTTGAGCTCAGCTGAGATATAAAATTTTTTAAAACGTCAAACCCAATCCTAACCTGCCACTTCTGCACTTAATGGAGGCAAGGCAGAGGACAGGCGGCAAACCTCCTGCCAGGAGGCAGGTTGGACATGGAGACATTATCATAAGGCTGAAAAAGCCTCAGTTAACTTGTTTTACAGGTTAAATCTGTCCAGCCGGGTTTCCCAGACCTCAGAAAGGTGGCAGCTCAAGGGCGACAAGGACAGTTTTGGGGAAAAATCGCTTGTGGGCCAGGAGCAGGAATGCTTCCCCCCAGCACCCCCTCCAAGTTAATCCTTTCCTATCAGCAAAACCCCCCCCCCCCCCCTCCCATACTCCAGGGTTGGTGATCGGACCCCCTTCACCATTGTCTCACTAACGCAGCAGGTTTTTT
Organism: Heterodontus francisci; assembly: GCF_036365525.1. Taxonomy (NCBI): domain Eukaryota; kingdom Metazoa; phylum Chordata; class Chondrichthyes; order Heterodontiformes; family Heterodontidae; genus Heterodontus; species Heterodontus francisci. The sequence goes on from NC_090401.1 coordinate 45,764,339, forward strand.
TTACCTGCTCCTGTGGCCTCCTCCAGTGAGCTCTCTGCCCAACATGGAGTTAAGTCTTTAATTAGGCTGATTTCCAGGCAGGAATACTGCTGAAAAAAAGACGCTACTCTGGAGTTAAAACTCCGTAGTATGTGGGGAAATCCAGACCTGTGGGTTTCCTGATCAAAACTCCATTTGCAGTCCCTCTTATGAAACCTGCCTGCCAATATTTTCTCGTGGTTTATTTTAGCGGTACATTTCTGTCCGCTGCTGCCTCATTTCTCTACCACTGCCATTCCAAAATGGAAACTCTCCCTCACACATTCAGCCCTCACGTCCCCACTGTGCTAATTTTAAATCTCCTCTCCCTATAGTTCCAGGGATGAGGGACTTCAGTTACAAGGATAGATTGGAGAAGCTGGGGTTGTTCTCCTGAGAGATGGTTGAGAGGATATTTCATAGAGGCATTCAAAATCATGAGTAGTCTAGACAGGATAGAGAGAAACCTTTTCCTTTGGCAGAGTGGTTGAGAACCAGATAACAGATTTAAAGTGATTTGCAAAAGAACCAAAGGCAGCATGAGAAAACTTTTTTTTTAAATTTTTTAAACACAGCGAGTGGTTAGGATCTGGAATGCATTGCCCGAGAGCGTGGTGGTGGCAGGTTCAATCATGTCTTTCAAAAGGGAATTGGATAAGCACCCGAAGAGAAAAAATTTGTAGGGCAACAAGAAAAGGACAGGGGAGGAGGACTAGCTGAATTGTTTTTGCAGAGAGCTGTGCAAACTCGATGGGTCAAATGCCCTCCTTCTATGCTGTTATCATTCTATAATTCTATCAACCCCTCTGGGGCATCTACGCACCCAAAGTCTTCCCTGCTTGGAGATCTCTGATTTTAAATCAAAGGTGAAAGAAGGAGTTGGGACAAAGAATTGTCATTCAAGTATGATGCCAGAGGCAGAACTACTGACAGGAACACAATCATATGGTGCCATTAGCTCCATCACTTCACAGAAATTCCTCGACGAGGAGGGAGGATAGTTAAACTAGCTTCCCTTACTTTTATCTCCAGAAACAAATGCGAATTTCACTACTTAACATGTATTTGGAATACTTGGCTCATTGCAGGCGTTGCAGTGGGATTTTACTGTAAAGATTTGTACATCCAGAGTTGCAGTTTCCAAAAAAGGAATGTAATCCCAATGCTAAAGAAACCAACACTTCAGATTACAATCACTTCCTTCCTGGAATCTTTGTGGCCAACATGAGGGGCTTTAGCCAATTTTGGCACTGAGTGCTTGCACCGAATATGCCCAGCAAGAGATAGATGCAGAGTAGTGTTCTAGCAGCAGACCACCATCCTGTCACTGCAACATTTTCCATTTCCCACACCAGCACTTGTACAGGCCTCTCTGAGCAAGACTGGCTCTGCCAAATTAGGCAGTTTTGTGCTACAGAACCAGACCAACAGGGAACTGGATTGTGACTGCCCAAAGTCATTTCACATAGAACTGGTACAACCAGCCAGAGAGACAGCAAACTTTCACCTCATTGGTCTGGGACAGGACACAGATTGCAAGACATTGAACATTCAGTTCATGGAAATAGCTAGATCCTAATCATTAGGTCAATGTAAAATTTGGCATAATAGAAAGAACAGATTTATATAGTGTTTTTTGTGGTCTCATTATATCCCAAAGCACTTTACAGCCAATTAAATCATTTTGAAGTGCTGTAATGTAGGAAATTCAGCAGGCGCTTTCGACAGTGCAGCACTCCCTCAGTACTGATTTGAAGCATCAGCCTAGTTTCTGTGCTCAAATTTCTGGAGATTCCCCCACTCCCCTCTGAATTTGTGTGCTCAAGGTTAGAGATTTTAGTCCATTTCAGGCACCTTGTGTTAACAACAAACATTATCAGGCAAGATATAGCAAGAGCCAGAACCAGAATAGAACTTCCTCTAATCTCCCCCAACAGTTACTGCACCTGCAAGAAAACAAATACAGGGAAGGGAGGAAAGACAATAAAAAGCAAACACAATCATTCTGCTGAACAGGATATCACATTTATTACTGAGAAGTGATTAATAATGAAGAAAGGGAAAATTCCCAGCTTTTCACTGTTGATGCGGACTGAAAAAAAGATTAAGCAGTTTTTGTTTTCTCAAAGTTCAGTGTCCAAAAAATTCCTTACAGTATTCCTTTAGTCCAGTCTTCTTTTTTAATTAGGTGGATTTAGACTTAATTGGCAGCAATTTAAAAAAAAACTTGCTCACTAACTTTTGTGAACAGTAACCATTTTTAATTTTTTTTGCAACAAAAAGGAAGGATAAACAGAGAAGTAACCGCTCTTTCCTGGAGCGTTTTCAAAACGAAATGAGCAGCATTTTCAGAAAAAGGTGGGGCGGGGTTGGGGGGGGCATTTCTCAAAAAGGCCTGGATCAATCAATTTGGGCTCCATAAATTAAACCTTGAGTTGGAGAAGGAATCTGTCCACGTCCTGACCCAGCTGTGCGACGACATTGCAGATGCTTTGAGGCAGCTGGTTTCTTTCCCAAGGAAATGCATTTAAATGTAGCCCACGGACCATAAAAATCAAAAAAATGATTTTAATTTTTTTTTTTAACAGAAGGAAAACAAGTTGTACCACTTTGTAAAGTCACAACTGATAGTTGAGAAAGAGTATTTTTAAACATTTTTTCCCACCTAGTTCTTGCTATCATTACCATAGTTCTATAGAAGAGGATTAAGTTTGACAACTACAAGTCTGAAAGTCGTAGAATTCACTGAAAATGAAAGAGGGTGGGTGGGAAGGAAGGGACAGGACGGGAAGAGGGGGATCTTCATTATCACTCAATTTCTTGGAGAAAATTCAGGACACGACATTTAGGTCGACATCACATTTCCAGAGAATACACCATTACTTGACACGACCTTGACGTTCCTGTAAAGAAAAAGAAAAAGATTTAAATACACAGCTCCCCAAAGCTGCTTCAGTTTCAGTGATAGCACAATACAAATCACACAACTAGGAAAAAAAGAGAAATTTTGAGGAAAATATTCTTTACACTGCTGGTGGTTAAAAGGGGCAAACAGATATCCTTTAATATTTCTCTTTTTCAAATAGCTATGGGAAGGGAGCAGGAGAGGGGTATTGGACTACATGACATGTGTAAAACTATCACGGGCACAGAATCAATGGGCTGTGTCTGTGTTGGAACAATCTTTCATTCTATTAATTATCAATCAGCTCTTAATAAATCTAGCATCCATTTTTCTTTGATCAGTGGCAATCAATTAAAATCTGCTGATGGTCTAGTTGGTAAAACAAGTGTGTAAAACAAAATATATAGCCCCAGGTGCAATGTCTAGTAGGTGCCGTATTAACTACTGGCACAGGTGAGAAATGAAGTACAAAGCTGCATTTAAACCATGCCCAATGTCCTCAGGAGACTCCAAAAGCCTTCCCAACCATGAACTATTTCTGAAAGACTGCCATCTTTGTAAGAAAACGTACAGGCAACTTGCACATAGCATGTTCCCGTCAAAAACAGATGAGACCAATGCCCAATTTAGCTGCTTTTTGGTGCTCCCAACTTAGGAAGACTGTTGACCAGAACAAGGATGCAGCAATTGCCCTGGACTTGTTGGGCTTGTGGAAGGGGCTGGTGGGAAGGAAAGCTAGAGAACAAGGGCACAAAGGTGAGAGGAAGGTGGAAGAAAATGAGCCAGAACTTAAAATCCTAATTGCCACCAATGGGCAGCCCTGCTGGAAAGTATGCGTTTTAGATGAGTATAGGGGTAAATGTTATGCTTCCACAGTAGAATAACTTGGCATTTATTGACTAATTCAGCTGAACAAGTTAGGGAGGACCGGGGGTCACTCTTGTAAGACATGTAAGGGCAGAAATAGGTTAGATGTCAGGAGGTGTTTCTTTATACCAGAGAAAAGTGGACCTGTGGAACAGGTTAGCAGCTCATGTGGTGAATGCTGATTCAATGAATTTCTTTAAATTGAGCACTGGACCTATTTCTGGCTGGGGCAGAGGGAGATCACCTCGTACAAGAGGGAGGTACCTTGTGTTGAAAAATCTGGACCAGAGCAGACTCCTGGACTAGCTTTGATTGGCTAAGGGGATCCAAGAGGAATACGCCAGAGTTTTTCTAAAGTTGGCCTAAGTTTTCTCCTCTCCCAGGGGTTTACATTGTTCTAAGCAGTGGGACGGGGAGTTTGTGTTGTGATGCACAAGAATTACAACGGTGTGGGGCAGGGCGGACAGACCAGAAGCTCTTTTCGTGTCTGTCATTTTTCATATATTTTTAAGTCCTTAAGTGAAGGATGGCCATTTAGGGTGAGGAAGAGGAACCGCTGAAATCATACACCCAAACCCAAAAAAAGCCATGGGTAGGGACAAATTTGGACAAGGAAAATAAATCAAATTGTGCGTCATTCCAAGTGCGTAATTTTCTAATTATTTCTCAAGACTGGTGGGAGGTCCAGCATAATGAACAGGCTCTTATAGTAATAATACCACCCTTATCAGGAAGAACTTACTCAAGAAGAACTTAACCTCAATTCTTAACATTTTAGATAAAACATTTCAGCTCATCCTGCGGTCACTTTTTAAACTTGCTGTTCTTTTCATTCCCCAATCTGCCATTCAAATTTCAATTTTTACCCAAATATACTAACTTTTTTTGAATTAAGAGAGAGGCTTTAAAAAGCCATGTACTTCTGTTCTTCTGCCCCTCTCTGCCACCATCTATTTAGGGGAGAGGAGGAGCAAGATAGTGGCAACAACTTGGGAACTATTTTTTCATCATCAAACTATCAATTGTCATTTTTTTCCCAAAGGCCAGAAAGTAAAACTCCAAATATGATGGACTGATCAAAGACAGAATCCCACTAGCCAATCTTTGACAAGCTTATTGTTGGCAAGGTGAGTGACCTCATACCCTGGGATGACAAGTTCATTCTAAGCTGCACTAAAATCATTAATTTGCTTTGTTCTTTTGGGGCTCATTGCAGATTAACACAACTTCAACAGAGTTTCCCTATAAAGATCTCAGGGCACTGTAAAAGAGGACATTAATCCAAACACTCCTACACAAGGAAGCATGTACATACATTATTCAGACCTGAATTATGGTTACATTAAAAACTAAAGTTTTTTTGCAATTAGCATTCACTGATGGCTTTGGATCACTAGCTTTGAGTGAGTTTTCAAAACACTTTCTACAGAATTGTAACAGTTTTTATATTTAGTACATATATATGCAATCACACCATTTTGTACTTTTATGCATTCTGGTGCGATATTCTATTGGGAGTTCGCAAATTGCGTCTCAGATAGGAGTCAACGCCTTTGGGAGAGGGAATGAGTTGATAAGAAAGCTGATTTAGTACATAAACATTGAATCAAAGAATGAGCACAGGTGGCGGCCATTTGGTCCATCATACCTGTGCTGGCTCTCTGAAAGAGGAAGTACCACTCGCTTGTTTGTTTCCTATAGCGGTGCAAACATTTCCTTTTCAATTATTTATCCAATTACTATTTGAAGATTAGTAATGAATCTACTTCCATCACCCTTCCAGACAGTGCATTCCACATATGTGCAAAAAAATTTCTTACCTCTCCCCCTAGATTTTTGCATTGGTAAAAGATTCTTAAATGATCTTTTTAAAACTATCCTCAATGTGCAAAAAATATTCTTTTCCCCTAAAGTTAGAACAAATTTGAGAGCTAATTACTGCAAGTTACATTAGCAATATACAGTTGTGATTAAACCTACAATTATGTCTTTCCAGTTATCCCAACATATGCCTTTTTCTGGAACACATCCATTGTGGGTTGTTTTGTTTAGAGATACAGCACTGCAACAGGCCCTTCGGCCCACCGAGTCTGTGCCGACCATCAACCACCCATTTATACTAATCCTAGATTAATCCCATATTCCTACCACATCCCCACCTGTTCCTATATTTCCCTACCTATACTAGGGGCAATTTATAATGGCCAATTTACCTATCAACCTGCAAGTCTTTTGGCTTGTGGGAGGAAACCCACGCAGACACAGGGAGAACTTGCAAACTCCACACAGGCAGTACCCAGAATTGAACCCGGGTCGCTGGAGCTGTGAGGCTGCAGTGCTAACCACTGCGCCGCCCCTTTCTCATTACTGTAGCTCACTCACATATTTTAATTTTTCTCACCGCTACCATTTTTGTGCATCAGTCTGCACTGCAGCCGATTTAACACAGCTCCAGACATCTGGAAATTGCAAAACATCACTTTTCCAGCATGCAAAATCCACAAGCCACGGGTGATGCAACAGTAGTCATCACCAATACAAACAGGCTGCTCAGCTAGGGCACATATACACTATGGCATTCACTAGAGCTTATTATTTGCATTAATGCAAATTCCAGTACAGCCATTCCAAGCTGGCAGAGAATGGAACATCATGCTGACTTTATAGGAATCCTATAACAGTACAACAGCAAAACTAGTCAGGGAGCCCAAACTGCATGCTGCAGAGTGCATCTCCTGTGATGATGCATGTGTCAAGGTGATTGCCACTTGTGATTCATTAAAATAGTTTTTTGCAAGACCAGTGCTGCTGATAATTACATGATATCCTCCTGGTGCAACCAGGACAAAAATTGGAAAGAAAATGATTACCGATTCTGGTCATCAGAAGCCAATACTCAATGAGAGCACGAATTGGATTTTTAGTGTTGCAAAACATTAGCTCTCTTGCACAACAGATCCTTAAAGCAATGATAAATTAATGGTTGGAAACACAAAGACTTTTCCCCATTCACTAAACGTATGCAGTATTTATTTCACACCATAAGTTTCTAAAGGTTTAACAGCCTTTGGTGAATTAAGAGTTTCAATTATGTATGCCGTTTACAAAAAGCTTTCACTCAGTTTTCACAATGCACAATTATCTTAAACATATAGGAGGAGTTGGCTCTACAGAAGTGAGTGCAAGTGGTATCCACTGCATAATTTAGTTTAGTTTATCTTTTTTTCCATATAAACACCACGGGGTCAGTGCAATATCAAGAGCTTGGGTTTCTTGAACCCTAGGGTTAACCAATAAATGTCACACTTATCAGATTAGGAAAGAAATTCAAATAAATCTCAAGACTGCCGGAACTTTCAGGACCAATTCAAAGGTGAGATGTTCTAATTTAATTCCAAGATTACTCTGAATCAAATATATTCTCCAATTTCTGTAACAAGTTTAGAAATTAATCCTCTCATTTGATAAAGGTGAAATTGAGATGAAAATAATTTTGGCATAAGGGCTAATGTACCATGGAAATTTGATTAAAAATCCTCAAATATATCTAGTTTGCATAAACTTTGCAATTTTGGAAGGGTACATGGCAGTAGATGATTGTTGCTATTTGGCGGTGATTAATTAACATTTACGGCTTAAAGCTCTTCGGGAAAGTTAAAAAAAAAATCAAGTTAAATCTTACACATTACTGTCCCCACACCACTGACATTCCCTACTTTTGCAGTGGTGCGTGCACCCACAGAAATACAGAAAATATGTAGCTAATATAATGTGATAAAAGAAATTATCCCATGTTTCTGGATTTGATCCAATTTTTTTCATTTCCCCCCCCTTCCAACAGCTCAATCTCAGCAACGTTTGCAGTAGCACCTACTGGTGCACGAGAACTAAGTATGTTAATTTTGTTTGTATCCATAACCAGTGCTCACGATTAGAATTTTTGCATTTTTAATTATCTTGGGTTGGTTAACGCCAACTTTTTTATGTAAAAGTCCACACACTAAAAAGAGAACGGTATCTCAGCCAAACAAAAAACTGGAGCCCTTCAACTGACTTTGGTACCTCACTAAAAGGGGATGGATGGGGAAGAAAATCTCTGCTATTTGTGTTCCAATTTCTTATTAGCTGGTTTATTCTGTTTGAATATTGTGGGCATGAAGATTTGGAAAGGGTGAGTTTTAGTTTTGTTACCTCATTGGTGGATAAATGCTCAATCAGCAATGCTGTGTGATAAAAGCAAATAGATTTATACTTTTTATGCAGCTCCAGGGCTCCATAAATTGCACCCAGGAAATCCACAAAGAGAAAACATCCCCTTGCTTTATAATTGGGTTTGTTGAAGCTATCGGCTTTTTTGAAAGTAGATGGCATTGTGAGAGATTTGTTTCAAAGGTAGATACCTTTAACACCAATACATAACATTTTAATATAAAAGGTAATATTTAGGTTTTGAAAGTCAGCCTGCTCTTGATCACTACCCATTTCACCAGAGCTGGGTGTCAGGTGAGGATAGTGTCATGCACAACTATGATGGCCCCAACACATCAGTAGAACAAAATAAAAGCAAAATACTGCAGATGCTGGAAATCTGAAATAAAAACAAAAAATGCTGGAAATACTCAGCAGGTCTGGCAGCATCTGTGCAGAGAGAAGCAGAGTTAACGTTTCAGGTCAGAGACCCTTCTTCAGAACTTCATTTTATTTTACATCAGTAGAACAGCCTGCTGGGAATCGCTTATGAGGTACGGCCACTTGGCTAGGGTACCACTGTGCAATCGTTAAACCATATCCTTGTAAGAATCAATGTCTTCAGACAAGGAGGAGTGAAAAGGAAAAGTGGCAAGCAAAGTTTTGGGTAGAAATAAAACACCAAACTGGCACAAGTTGTATAAAACGCCAAGTTAAACCAAGTTAAACCTCTGCGGCAGGCTCAGTAATCCAATATCCAAGCCAGGTACATCTGCAACACTTAAGAATACCACTGACAATTGACCAGCCTGCCTGACTGACTAAAGAAACCTGGAAGGGGCAGATCAATCACCGAGGGCTGGAAATATTCCCTTTTGGCTCCTGATAACCCTACAAGCCAATGATAACTCTGGAGACCAATAAGGCACTGGTTGAACAAGAGGTTAGCAGCCTGCTGATGTTGTGTGCACTTTTAGCCGTTTATACTCCAGCAGTGCTGCTGCGCACACTTGCTCATCCCTAGGCCTACCAACCTCACCTAAACTCTGGGCTATGCCAGTGGGTGTGCCTCTATTGGGGAAGACAGCATGCTTTCTATCATAAAATGGGGGGGTGGAATTCTCAGTAGTTTGGTTTGGAGACTCAAGCAGTGATGGGTTTCCATATATATCAGTCGTCTGGCTAGCAAAATAGGTTGTCTTAATCTCCTTGTTATCACGCGGTCAGCACTGAAAGGTTTCTAGGCTGCTTCCATTGGAAAACTGAAGAAAATTAATGTAAATACATACTATACAATACAGACATCAGCATTTACTGAAGTATCAATATTAGTGACTCTGGCCTGAAGTAAACTCGTATTTGAAAAATCAGTTCATTTACACACTTTAGAAGTATACTCACGGCACACTCAGAATTACTTTGAGACCACAGCTGAAAAGATTAAACTAGCCTTATTAGCTGGATATTTCTTCCTAACTTGGCCCTGTATGACTCTGATGATATCACAAGACTTACCAACCTCATGCTCAAATCAGTTTTCTATTCCTTAAGAGGGAAATATCAAAGCTGTAAGTCTGAATCAGGTAACTATAAAAACAAATCAACTGTGTGCATATTATACATACACACAAACCTACAGGTTGGAGAGGGCTGACGGAACTATAGAAAATTGGGTGAAAGGAAGGAAATGGATGCGGCGCATTACATGAATAAAAGGTTAACTCTCGATATTCTCCTTGCCCTATTCAATGCAACAGCTACAGTACACAGTAACCAAGCCAGTTATCTGGAATGAACAGAGATAATAGAATTTCTTTTTTTTAAAAAACTATTTCCTAGGCCAAAATGTTCCTTTCATACATGGTATTAATTACTTCCTCAACCACAATTTGTGACCCAATTTTCTACTCGTCTATTTAGATGTAGTCTTCCCTATTAAAACAGTGCGCATCTTCTCTAAAATCCATCAAATGCTAACATTATTCTTTCTCACTTACATATCATCTCCACCCACAAGCAAAAGACAGAATTTTTCTGGGTCACTCAATGACTCATTGAATTTAGTAACCGAGCGACTGAGACCAAGGAGTGGCTCATCAAATACAGGACAACAGGCATGAAACAAGCCTCAGCATCCTGGCTTAGGGAAGAGGAACCCAACATTTGCTTTTCAGGGCCGGGCCGTATGTTTAGGTTATTTATCCCAACGCGGACCATTAGGAAGGACTTCTACCTGCTATCTACCTCCTCCATAATGTCACTCACCCAAATACTTAAATGTGTATGTTTAATTCATGCAGAGTTAAATCTTCCTTCTTAGAGATTGTTGTGGATCTTGTTTACAGATTTTTTGAAGCATTATATTGATAATTGTGCTAAATCATACATGTTGACTACAAGCTTTTTCAACAATACTGATAGAAGCATTTTGGATTACATTTTTCTTTGAGCTACTTCAAAGAGATGCTAGAAACAGTTTAAATAGGGCTCTGCAGGCAAGTTCCAACTTAAATGTGGCACAACGTGCCTATATCAAAGGACGGTTATAGTGATTTTTAAGTGGGGAGGCGGTGGCGTAGTGGTATTGTCACTGGACTAGTAACCTAGATACCCAGGGTATTGCTCTGGGGACATGGGTTCAAATCCCACCACAGCAGAAGGTGGAATTTGAATTCAATTAATAAATCTGGAATTTAAAAAAAGGGAGTCTAATGACAGCCATGAAATCATTGCCGATTGTTGTAAAAACCCATCTAGTTCATTTAGGGAAGGAAATCTGCTGCCCTTACCTGGTCTGGCCTACATGTGACTCCAGACTACATGTGACTCTTAAACGCCCTCTGAAATGGCCTAGCAAGCCACTCAGTTGTATCTAACTGCTACAAAGTCAATAAAAAGGAATGAAAACGAACAGACCACCCAGCATCGACCTAGGCACCGGAAACAATGGCAAAACCAGCCCTGTCGACCCTGCAAAGTCCTCCTTACTAACATCTGGGGGCTTTGTGCCAAAGTTGGGAGAGCTGTCCCACAGACTAGTCAAGCAACAGCTTGACTGTCAAGTCATACTCACGGAATCATACCTTACAATGTCCCAGACACTGCCATCACCATCCCCGGGTATGTCCTGTCCCACCGGCAGGACAGACCCAGCAGAGGTGGCGGCACAGTGGTATACAGTAGGGAGAGTGTTGCCTTGGGAGACCTCAACATCGACTCTGGACCCCATGAAGCCTCATGGCATCAGGTCAAAAACGGACAAGGAAACCTCCAGCTGATTACCACCTACCGCCCCTCCCTCAGCTGATGAGTCAGTACTCCTCCATGTTGAACACGCCTTGGAGGAAGCACTGAGGGTGGCAAGGGCACAGAATGTACTCTGGGTGGGGAACTTCAATGACCATCACCAAGAGTGGCTCGGTAGCACCGCTACTGACCGAGCTGGCCAAGTCCTAAAGGACATATCTGCTAGACTGGGTATGCGGCAGGTGGTGAGGGAACCAAGAAGGGAAAACATACTTGACGTCGTCCTCACCAATCTGCCTGCCACAGATGCATCTGTCCATGACAGTATTGGTAGGAGTGACCACTGCACAGTCGCTGTGGAGATGAAGTCCATCTTCACGTTGAGGATACCCTCCTTCGTGTTGTGTGGCACTATCACCGTGCTAAATGGGATAGATTTTGAACAGATCTAGCAATGCAAAACTGGGCATCCATGAGGCACTGTGGGCTATCAGCAGCAGCAGAATTGTACTCAACCACAATCTGTAACCTCATGGCCTGGCATATCCCCCACTCTACCATTACCATCAAGCCAGGAGACCAACCCTGGTTCAATGAAGAGTGCAGGAAGGCATGCCAGGAGCAGCACCAGGCATACCCCAAAATGAGTCAACCTGGTGAGGCTACAACACACGATTATCCGCGTGCCAAACTGCGTAAGCAGCATGCGATAGACAGAGCCAAGCGATCCCATAACCAACAGATCAGATCTAAGCTCTACAATCTTGCCACATCCATTCGTGAATGGCGGTGGACAATTAAACAACTAACTGGAGGAGGTGGCTCCACAAATATCCCCATCCTCAATGATGGGGGAGCCCAGCACATCAGTGCGAAAGATAAGGTTGAAGCATTTGTAACAATCTTCAGCCAGAAGTGCCAAGTTGATGATCCATCTCGGCCTCCTCCTGAAGTCCCCAGCATCACAGATGCCAGACTTCAGCCAATTCAATTCACTCCATGTGATATCAAGAAACGACTGAAGGCACTGGATACTGCAAAGGTTATGGGCCCTGACAATATTCCGGCAATAGTACTGAAGACCTGTGCTCCACAACTTGCCGCACCCCTAGCCAAGCTGATCCAGTACAGCTACAACACTGGCATCTACTCTGCAGTGTGGAAAATTGTAGAGGTATGTCCTGTACACAAAAAGGACAAGTCCAACCCGGCCAATTACCGCCCCATCAGCCTACTCTCAATCATCAGTAAAGTGATGGAAGGTGTTATCGACACTGCCATCAAGCGGCACTTGCTTAGCAATAACCTGCTCAGTGACGCTCAGTTTGGGTTCCGCCAGGGCCACTCAGCTCCTGACCTCATTACAGCCTTGGTTCAAACATGAACAAAAGAGCTGAACTCAAGAGGTGAGGTGAGAGTGATTGCTCTTGACATTAACGCATGATTTGACCGAGTATGGCATCAAGGAGCCCTAGCAAAACTAAGGTCAATGGGAATCGGGGGAAAAACCCTCCGCCGGCTGGAGTATTACCTAGCGCAAAGGAAGATGGTTGTGGTTGTTGGAGGTCAATCATCTGAGCTCCAGGACATCACTGCAGGAGTTCCTCAGGGTAGTGTCCTAGGCCCAATTATCTTCAGCTGCTTCATCAATGACCCTCCTTCAATCATAAGGTCAGAAGTGGGGATGTTCGCTGATGATTGCACAATGTTCAGCATCATTCGCGACTCCTCAGATACTGAAGCAGTCCGTGTAGAAATGCAGCAAGACTTGGACAATATCAGGCTTGGGCTGATAAGTGGCAAGTAACATTTGCGCCACACAAGTGCCAGGCAATGACCATCTCCAACAAAAGAGAATCTAACCATCTCCCCTTGACATTCAACGGCATTACCATTGCTAAATCCCCCACTATCAACACCCTAGGGGCTACCATTGACCAGAAACTGAACTGGAGTAGCCATATAAATACCGTGGCTACAAGAGCAGGTCAGAGGCTAGGAACCCTGCGGCGAGTAACTCACCTCCTGACTCCCCAAAGCCTGTCCGCCATCTATAAGGCACAAGTCAGGAGTGTGATGGAATACTCTCCACTTGCCTGGATGGGTGCAGCTCCAACAACACTCAAGAAGCTCGACACCATCCAGGACAAAGCAGCCTGCTTGATTGTTTGAGATGGGGTGCCAATCACTCCCTCCACCACCAACACACAGTGGGGCAGTGTGTACCATCTACAAGATGCACTGCAGCAACGCACCAAGGCTCCTTAGATAGCACCTTCCAAACCCGCGACCTCTACCAACTAGAAGGACAAGGGTAGCAAATGCATGTGAACACCACCACCTGCAAGTTCCCCTCCAAGTCACACACCATCCTGACTTGGAACTATATCACCGTTCCTTCACTGTTACTGGGTCAAAATCCTGGAACTCCCTTCCTAACAGCACTGTGGGTGTACCTACCCGACATGGACTGCAGCGGTTCAAGAAGGCAGCTCACCACCACCTTCTCAAGGGCAATTAGGGATGGGCAATAAATGCTGGCTTGGCCAGCGATGCCCACATCCCATGAATGAATTAAAAAACATTTACTCTGCGTCTTGTGCCAAACAATATGTATCCTGCTTCCACCTATAGTGGGCATTAAAGATCCCATGATACTATTTCTAAGAATAGCAGGGGACCTCTAATACCAATATCATTGAAAATTATCTAGTCACGTATCCTATTGCTGTTTGTGGGAGTTTGCTGTGCATAAATGTGCTGCCGGATTTGATACATTACAACGGTGAGTCATTGGCTGTAAAGCACTTTGGTGCGTCCTGCAGTAGTGAAAGGTATTAAATAAATGTAAATCTTTTCTCTTTAGTCTCAAAGTAAGCTCCAAAATTGGAGACTATCGAATCCATGCAGGCACAGCCAGTCATGCGCACAAAGTCGACAGGAATGTGATGCTTGAGTGTACAGCACAGAAACAGGCTATTCAACCGAACATGTGTTGTTATGCTCCACACACGCCTCCTTCCACTCTACTTCATCGCCTCCTCCCCACCCCCCCAACCCACCATCTGCATACCCTTCCCCTCCATTCTTCCTAATGTGCTTTATTTAGCTTTCCTTTAAATGCATCTGTGCTATTTGCCGCAACTATACCCTACATCTGCCCTATCAAAACATTTCATAATCTTAAAGACTGCTCTCAGGTCACTCTAAGCTTCCTCCTTCCTGGAGAAGAGCCCCAGCCAGTTTAGGTATTACCTCTAAGGTGTGGATTACAAGATTTAAAAAAAAACACATTTAATTTCTATCAGAGGGTCGTCAATTTAAAGTTGTACAATTCCCAGGAGCTCTTTGATATTAATGCTGGACTGGTGACGTACAATTGCTCTATTTTGCATCAGGGCTCAAGCACTGCAACATAATGAACCGTGTATTCAACAAGTCACAGGAAGAGATCAAGGCAGATCACTAGTGGTTGTTTCTGCCTGCAACTGGTTGTATGAATGAGGTTATTTATATGACCCACTCGAGACCCACAGATATGCAATCAGCAGCCTTCTAAAGTGCCTGAATCGCATGCGTCCCAAGGGTAATGAAGAGAGAAATTAGCGAGGTGCTTGTGGCATTCACCAACGACTAGAGTAAATAATTCGGTGCCAATATTTCTGGCAATACGTAGATCCACCTCAAAAGTGCTTTATCCCATGTCGCAGGTTGCTCTAGATGTGTCACAGTGCAACTAAATTATGAGGAAAAGTTGCATAGAGTAGGCTTGTAGCCCCTGTACAGAGATGAAGAGGTAATTTAATTGAAGTATTTTAAAATGATTAAAGGAGTTGATATGGTAGTGAGAGAAACTATTTTCTCTGGTGAGGTAACCCAGAAACAAGTAGGCACTACCTGAAAATTACAGCCAAGACATCCAGAGGCCAGGTCAGGAAACAAATATTCACTCAAAGGGCACCCCTTAAACTCATGACTTCTAACACCTAAAAGGACAAGAGCAGCAAGTGCATGGCAACACTACCATCTCCAAGTCACACACCATCCTGACTTGGAAATATGTCACTGTTTCTTCATTGTCACTGGGTCAAAATCCTGGAACTCCGTTGCTAACAGTACAGTGGGATCACCTTCACCACACGGACTACAGCAGTCTAAGGAGGCCACTCAGTACCAACTTCTCAAAGGCAATTAGGATTGGGCAATAAATCTTGGCCTTGCCAGTGGCTCCCATATCCCATGAATTGCAATTTTTAAAATTCAATCTCTGCCAAAATGCTGTTGAGGCTGGGAATCAATTGAAAATGTCAAAACTGAGATTTCATAGATTTTTTCGGAAAGGGTATTAACGGATTATGAAACTAAGGCAGATGGAGTTAAAGTGCAGATCAACCATGATCTAAATGAACGGCAGAACAAGTTTGAGGAGCTGAATAATCCCTCATTCCTAGGATTTTGTGCAGTTTCTGCATTCTGACCTATGCACACCTTTCTCTAGTACTGAAGCTGTAAAGTTGCTTTAAAATTGCAGTCCTAAATGTGGCATCAGTTCTTCAAATATGCAGGCTGCAGTGTAAACAGGACAAATTCCGGAGCATAAGAAACCTCACCTGTCGGTGAGGTGGTCAACAATATAAAGACACTTGTTCTTAAAGTAATAAAAACAGAAAACAGTCCTTACGCCCGATGACCTAGTTTAGTTTAGTTTAGAGATACAGCACTGAAACAGGCCCTTCGGCCCACCGAGTCTGTGCCGACCATCAACCACCCATTTATACTAATCCTACACTAATCCCATATTCCTATCACATCCCCACCTGTCCCTATATATTTCCCTACCACCTACCTATACTGGGGCAATTTATAATGGCCAATTAACCTATCAACCTGCAAGTCTTTGGCATGTGGGAGGAAACCGGAGCACCCGGAGGAAACCCACGCAGACACAGGGAGAACTTGCAAACTCCGCACAGGCAGTACCCAGAATCGAACCCGGGTCCCTGGAGCTGTGAGGCTGCGGTGCTAACCACTGCGCCACTGTGCCGCCCTAGGTGAGTAAAGGCACTGCTCTCTATAGTGCTAAGCCACACAGACCAGAAGATCTCATGTTCTTTCTTGGCCTGCGCCGAGATGACTGATCTCAGTCATCATTAAGATCACTGTGCTATGAATCTGCAGTGTCCCTCAACGAGGAGAGAAAAAAAAACACAGCCAACATTCTCAGATCCAATGGGCTATCTATTGAAACCCGCATGCGTAAGGCCATCTGATAAAAAGAAACCAGGATTGATCGTGAAGCCATGCATCAGTGGCACTGGTAAAAAAAAAACTACATCGTACCATTCCATAACACAATGCCTTGGAATGTTCCACAGCGCAATGCCATCGTCCACCCCACGTTTAACTGCATCTATTGCCTCCTCAATTAGTGATATTACTTAACTTATGTCTAAAGATTTAGCTTTCTATATTTACTCAAATAATTCTTTCAGTTTTTTATATTTTGCTCACTCAGTACTCACTGTCTATCATTCATATGAAGAATGGCTACTCTGGCAAGGGATCAGAAGGCTGGGATCCCATGGATCAGTACTCCGGCAAAGTAAGCACCTTCAGGAGAGACGGGGAGAAAAGCAATTTAATTCTGAGGCGGGGAAATCAGGGGTATGGAAAGAAATGGCAAGGAGACAGTAAATGCTCGAAGTACATATCAGGTCTATCAGGATTTAACGAGAACAGAATCTAATAAAAGATCTCTGCTCAATGCAAGAAACAGTTTTGTGTTTCAGATTTGGACAGACATGCTATATAGGAACAGTAACACAATGGTAATGTTACTGGTAAACCAGAGGCCCAGACTAATGCTCCAGAGCCACGAGTTCAAATCCCATCATGGCTGTTGGAATTTAAATTCAATTAATAAATCTGGAATTAAAAAAAAAACTAGCCTCAGTAATGGTGACCATGAGACTACCAGAACCCATCTGGTTCACTAATGTCCCTTAGGGAAGGAAATTTGCCATCCTTACCTGGTCTGGCCGACATGCGACTCCAGACCCACAGCACTGTGGTTGACTCTTAACTGCCCTCTGAAATGGCCAAGCAAGCCACTCTGTTGTTTCAAACCGCTACAGAAAAGCCAAAGAATAAAAAAACAGACCACCTGGCATTGACTTAGGCACTAGAAACGACAAAGGTACACCCTGCAAAATCCTAACATCTGGGGCATGCAAGAATCATAAATAGTTCCAACACAAGAGGCCATTTGGTCCATTCTGTCTGTGCTAGCTCTCACAGCAACTCAGCCAACCCCACTCCCCTGCCTTTTCCTCCATCATTCTGAAAATCTTCTCTTCAGTTAATTATCCAATTTCCTTTTGAATGCCACAAGTGAATCTGCCTCCACCACAATTTCCCGCAGTGTATTCTAGAGCCTAACCACTCGCTGCGTAAAAAGATTTTTCCTCAAGTTGCCTCTGGTTCTTTTTCCAATCGCTTTAAATTAATGTCATCCTGTTCTTGACCCTTCCACCAATGGAACAGTTTCTCCTGATCTACTCTATCCAGATCCCTCACGATTTTGAAAACCTGATCAAATCTCCTCTCAACCTTCTCTTCTCCAAGCAGAACAACTCCAGGTGCTCTAATCTACCCTCGTAACTGAAGTCCCTCATCCTCGGAAACACTTGCGTAAATCTTTTCTGCACCCTCTTCAATTACTTCACTGGGAGAGCAGTCCCACAGACTACTCAAGCAACAGCCTGACAGTCATTCACCAATGTCTCACAGCCAATGTCTCAGACACCTTCATCACCATCCTTAAGTATGTCCTGTCCCACCAGCAGGACAGACCCAACAGAAGTGACAGCACAGTAGTATACAGTTGGGAGGGAGTGCTCAACATTGACTCCGGACCCATGACGTCTCATGGCATCAGGTCAAACATCAGCAAGGAAATCTCCTGCTGATTACCAACCTACCACGCTCACTCAGCTGATGAATCAGTACTCCATGTTGAACATTAGTTGCAAGAGCATAGAAGTGCACTCTGAATGGGGGACTTCAATGTCCAAGAGTGAGTCGGTAGCACCACTACTGACCAAGCTGGCGGAGTCCTGAAGGATATTTCTGCCAGACTGGGCTTGTGGCAGGTGGTGAGAGAAATAAAAAAAGAGGGAATATCCTACTTAACCACATCCTCACCAACCTACCTGTTGCAGATGCATCTGCCCATGACAGTATTGATAGGAGTGAATACCACACAGCCCTTGTGCAAACAAAGCCCCGCCTTCACACTAAGGATACCTTCCATCATGCTGTGTGGCACTACCACCATGCTAAATGGGACAAATTCAAGACAGATCTAGCAGCTCAAAACTGGGCATCCATGAGGCACTGTCGGCCATCAGCAGCAGCAGAATTGATTCAACCACAATCTGTAACCTCATGGCCTGGCATATCTCTTACTCCATCATTACCATCAAGCTAAGGGATGAACCCTGGTTCAATGAGTTCAGGAGAGTATGTCAGGAGCAGCACCAGGCATTCCTAAAAATTAGGTGCCAACCTGGTGAAGCGACAACACAGGACTACATACATGCATGCTTAACAGCAGAAACAACATGCAATTGACAAAAGCAAAGCAATCCCACAATGAACAGATCAGATCAAAGTTCTGCAGTCCTGCCACATCCAGTTGTGAATGGTGGTGGACAATTAAACAACTAACTGGAGGAGGCTCCATAAACATCCCCACGATTAATGATGGGGCACCCAGCATGCCAGTTCAAAAGAAAAAGCTGAAGCATTTTCAACCATCTTCAGCTAGAAGCGCCGAGTTGATGATCTATCTCGGCCTCCTCCTGAGGTCCCCAGCATCACAGATGCCACCACCTTAAGGGCAATTAGGGATAGGCAACAAATGCTGGCTTTACCAGCAATGCCCACATCCCATAAAATGAATAATAAAATGTCTTCAGCCAATTCTATTCACTCCATGTAATATCAAGGAACAGCTGAAGGCTCTGGGTACTGCAAAGGCCCTGACAACATTCCACCTGTAGTACTGAAGATTCATGCTCCAGAACTAGCTGCGCCTCGAGCCAAGCTCTTCCAGTACAACTACAACACTGGCATCTACCCAACAACGTGGAAAATTGCCCCGGTATGTCCCATCCACAAAAAGGACAAAACCAATCTGGACAATTACTGCCCCATCAGTCTACTTTCAATCAGCAGTGATGGAAGGTGCCATTGACAATGCTTTCAAGCAGTACTGACTCAGCAATAACCTGCTCACCGATGTTCAGTTTGGGATACACCAGGGAGACTAGGCTCCAGACATCATTACAGCCTTGGTTCAAACATGGAAGAAACAGCCATAGGCAAGGTGAGAGTTATGACCCTTGACATCAAGGGAGCATTTGACAGTGTGGCATTGAGGACCCCGAGCAAAGTTGAAATCAATGGGAATCAGGGGAAACTACTGGTTGAAGTCATACCTAGCACAAAGGAAGATGGTTAGAAGCCAATCATCTCAGTCACAGAACATCACTGCAAGATCTCTGCAGGGTCCTGTTCTCAGCCCAAACATCATAAGGTCAGAAATGGAGATGTGCATTGATGAGTACACAGCATTCAGTACCATTTGCAATTCTTCAGATACATTAGCAGTCCATATCTGTATACAGCAAGACCTGGACAGGCTTGGGCTGACAAGTGGCAAGTAACATTTTTGCCACAAAAGTGCCAGGCAATGACCATCTCAAATGAGAGAATCTAACCATCTCACTTGACATTACCACCGTTGAACCCCGCAACATCATGGGGGTTACCACTGACCAAAAACTTAACAGCATCAACCAGTGGCTACAAGAGCAGGTCATGGGCTGGGAATTTTGCAGGGAGCAACTCACCTCCCGACTCCCCAAAGCTTATCCACCATCTACAAGACACAAGTCAGGAGTGTGATGGAATACTCTCCACTTGCTTGAATCCATGCAGCTCCAACAACACCAAAGAAGCTGAACACCATCCAGGACAAAGCAGCCCACTTGACCAGCACCCCATCTACCACTTCAAAACAATCACTCCCTCCACTACTGTCACCCAGTGGCAGCAGTGTGTACCATCTACAAAATACACTCCAGCAACTCACCAAGCCTCCTTCAGCAACACCTTCCAAATCCACAACCTTTACCACCTAGGACAAGGGCAGCAGATGCATGGGAACACCACCACCTGCAAGCGCCCCTCCAAGTCTCACACCATCCTGACTTGGAACTATAGCACCGTTCCTTCACTGTTGCTGGCTCAAAATCCTAGAACTTCCTTCCTAACAGTACTGTGGGTGTTCCTACAACAAATGGACTGCAGCAGTTTAAGGAGGCAGCACAGCACAACCTGCTCAAGGGCAATTAGGTATAGGCAACAAATGCTGGCCTTACCAGTGACACTCATATCTCATGACAAGCAAAAAGAAATTCCAGCACTTTAAAGAGATTACCAGGACACAAATTTACTTTCATGTCAAGTTTTCACACTACACCCATTTCTCTACACTTAACTCACAAACTACTTTCACAAGGCCTCACACAAAAGATATTCTGATTCCTTTGTGGGCATTACACAAAGTTCCTGAAGTTTTATTTACAGGAATGAATATATTAATGTCTCTTAAGAGTTACTGCCTTTGACATCTTGCCACTTACTATTCTACTTGCAAACTATTTATGAAGCAAAAAAGTACAGCCCTTTTCCTCTCAAAAATAGTTCACTCACTGACACAACTAAAATTACCTTCCCATAAGTCATTTCAGTTAAGTATGTGTTCCTGTCCAGGCTGACTCCAGTCTGGAGAACATGATATCTTTAAAAAGAAAAAAGCTTCCAATACTCTCTTGTTCCAAGGCATTGAAACGTATAGGGCCTAGTCCATGGATGCCAACAGTGATCCAAGTGGCCAATATTCATACAAGAGCTTTGGCATCAAGTTTTGACTTATCCAGTCTCACGTAGTTGGGCTCCCTTGTTATTTACAAGAAATACTGGAACCACTCAGCAGGTCTGGCAGCATCTGTGGAAAGAGAAGCAGAGTTAACGTTTCGGGTCAGTGACCCTTCTTCAGAACTCAGTTCTGAAGAAGGGTCACTGACCCGAAACGTTAACTCTGCTTCTCTTTCCACAGATGCTGCCAGACCTGCTGAGTGGTTCCAGCATTTCTTGTTTTTATTTCAGATTTCCAGCATCCGCAGTATTTTGCTTTTATCCCTCATTATTTAGTTTTATTAAAAGTACAGAACCTGGTCAATAACTTTCTGAAATTACAAATAAACTACAATGTGTATAGAGTGCCATTAGTTACCCCAATTGCAATATGCTCAAAGCATTATTCAGATCATCAAGCAGAAACTCCTTTAAGTCATGTCGTCTCTTAACAATCTCTTGCTTTAAATATACTTCTCCAGCCCAGTCCTTTGTAAACTTTTACCAGCTGATGTTACTGAGACTTGTGTTTTCCTGGGTCAGATCTATTCCCCTGTTTTTTAAATGTAGGTGCTGTGTTTGATCCACAGAACCTCAGTGTGTATGTTTTTTTCATGACTATAGCCAGTTCCTCAGAGAAATATCTCCCAAGTTGTCTTTAGCATCTTAGGATATATGGCATCTGACCCAGGGTTTTCAGCCCCTTTAAATCAAATAGCCATCAGCTCTGCATAAATTTCATTCAAAGATTCTTAGATAGTCAACAAACTATAGGAATTGGTTAGCAAGTCAGCATTTTCTTTTTCAAGATATACAGAAAATAATCACTAATTGTACCATCTTCCTTCAATGGCTTAATTGGGCTCAGGAGTGCAGGATGCATAAGACTCCACCCGCCACCCCCCCCCCCAAGTCATGCCATTCATCAACGAATTAAGAAAACAAGAGGACACTATTTCTCAACTGTGGCAAAAATATCCCCCCTATACTGTTCACCCGTTCGTATCTTTACAACATTGAGACAATGCATGTATTATTTTCATGAGGAAAGTCTCAACACAGCAGCTAAATTTCCACAGCTTTCTGCAGGCCTAATGCCTAACTTTCCACCTTTAGCACCCCAATTATATATATAAAAAATAAATAAAAAAATAAAGATGCACAGAAATGGTTTGGTGTGCAGGAATTTCAAATGGAATCCAGATGGCAAGACTCATGAATACCTGCAATGCTTTTGGAATTCTCAAGGTCTTATAATTCATATTTGGGAGCATCAATGGAGGAACACTTCTTTAGTGTAACGGTGCTGTTATAACACAATTAATGATTGACAAAGGCTCCATTCATAATTACAAGTTAATATGAGTGCTTTATACTGGCATCAGGTCAGTTTGTGTTCCAGGCAACCATCATACACTCAACCTTCCATATCCAAAGTACAAACTTTCAGACCCCTCGGGAAACTGGACCAATAAGTCTATTGGCAGAACCAGTTAGTAGCTTAAACACGAAGTCAGCTCCCTGATGCCATTCTCCCAGAATTTGAATATATGTCATGCTGTAAAAGCAGATCTTTGTCCCAAAGTAGCACCTACTGTAATACGCCTCATCACTGCTGAATAAATTTCATCTCTGCTTCATATTTATTGAAGCAGGAGTTCACTAAATTTTAAGTTCCAATTAAGATTCAATACATTCCAATGTTTTCAGAATTGTTATTTGCTGGCCCTCGACAATGTGATCCCAGTGTGCCCTTATGAGAACAATTACAGCAGCACCTAACAGCACTCCTAGTAATGCTGCTGAGATCACCAGGGAGAAGGAAAAAAATGTAAAAACCTAGTAAAACAGAGCTTAGCTCTTGCAAATATGGCACAAGAGGACAGCATACAAAATGTTGGCTTAATGATTTTTAAATTTCAATACAAGCTAGCCAGCTACATTAGATACTTTTTCAATATATATTTACATAAAATTTTCTTTCACCAATTAGGAATTGCTCCATTTTTTTCCTTCCTTAATATGAGGTCTCATTTATGTTCCTACAGAACAGTAACCACACTTCAGAAATGATTAATTTGATGTGCAGTGTCTTGGGATGCCTTGAGGACATGACAGGGCATTGTATGAATGCAGGTTCTTTGTTTTTTGTTTCTTCAGTTCTCTATCCAAGAGGCTGGGCAAGTGACTCCCAATACAGCATTCAAGCAGCCCACAGGGTAAGAGAAAAATCAGGAGCAATCATTTCTTTATCCATGTTCAGGCTCTTCCCCGAGTCTCGTAATGACAGCCACAATTGTGTATTTACTTTAGAAGAAATCACACAATCTATGTCCTATTTTGGCAAGTTTGAGATTTTCATGCAGCCAAGTGAGTGATGGAACAGTTCACAACTGGTTATCCACCACTAAACCACTCTCCCCTACTTCCAGTATTCTTGGGATCAATGCTTGTTAGATAGCAGTTTTCTCATACCAAGCAATTATTTACGTGCAGTGGCAAAATAAAATTTTCAGAACATCAGGCTACTGTAACATACCATTTGCAGTACATCTTACAAATCAGACAGTACTTGGCCTATCCTTTGAATCTATAGCAATTTCTACTGGGCACAGCATTATTCTAAATGCCCTTACAAATAACAAAGTTGCATTTATATAGCAACTGTAATGTAGGTTTCCAACTGTGCTTCATAGAGTAGTTTTGGGAAGTGCGTGCCAAAGAGCAGGGCTGAGATCCATGGAAACTCTCTCACTGATGGTGGTAGCGGAGGATGCACAGACCAGAATCAGAAGGACCAAAAAAAAAGCCTGAAAAAATAAACTTGCATTTATATAGCACCTTTCGCAACCTCAGGACGTCCCAAAGTGCTTTACAGCCAATGACGTACTTTTGAAGTGCAGTCACTGTTGTAATGTAGGAAAAGCGATAGCCAATTTGTGCACAGCAAGGTCCCACAGACAACAATGTGATGGCCAGATAATCTGTTTTTGTGATGCTGATGGAGGAATGAGTATTAGCCAGGATATCAGGGATAACTCCCCTGCTCTTCTCCAAAATAGGCCCAGAGATCTGTAACGTCCACCTGAAAAGGTGATAGGGCCTTGGTTTAATGTCTCATCCGCAAGACTGATCTTGAACCCAACTTAGACTGAAAGATGAAAGTTTTCCTTCTCTGTGGGATACAGCCAAATGAAACTAGTTTTAATCCACTACCAATTTAGTGCACAAACCATGATATTCTCACAGAACAGCTAGTGAGTTGTATGGGAAATGGCAGTCACACTACCGCATAGCGACATTTGAGGCTAGGCTTCCAGTACATTGCTGGAGTATGAAATGTTAGCTTTAGTCTACATCTAACTCGTGCTGCAATCTATTTGCAAATCTAAAGTAAGATGATGCATTATTCTTAAACAGCTCCCGTCAACACTACAGGTTCATTAATTAGAAGTTTTTAATTCAAGTTTCCAGTGCCCAGATGATGATGAATACACAGCAAGGTGATAAATTCAGTCACTGGAAAGGTGCAGAACAGCATGTGGTTATAAAATCCAAACAGTCAAATGAAGCGAGGGCACATTTTCGATTACTTGCTTGGTAAGTGTCTGAAAATGTCAACCTCTGCCTTGAAAAAGCACACATCATGATCTTTTTAAAAAAAGGTACAGAGTAGAGCTTTTATCAGCCATTTCAGATTGAACCATCACAA
Organism: Heterodontus francisci; assembly: GCF_036365525.1. Classification (NCBI taxonomy): domain Eukaryota; kingdom Metazoa; phylum Chordata; class Chondrichthyes; order Heterodontiformes; family Heterodontidae; genus Heterodontus; species Heterodontus francisci. Next base: position 45,789,259 of record NC_090401.1, read on the forward strand.
AATGCTTGCTAAATTTGACTTCACTCTCACAGAAATATCACTCCACTTAGAGATTGATGATTCATGCTGGGTAATTCTTGGAAATGTATGCATTGACGATGAGATAATGATGATAAATACTTTCATTTATACAGCACTGTGGCACATCAAAGAACTAAACAAAATGATTTGATGTGCCGATTGTGGCATAGATTACACAGGATTAACAGCAAGCAGCCATTTGGCTGAACGGATCTATGCCACTGTTTATACTCCACGAGCCTTTTCCACCTCATCTCACCCTATCATTCTATTCCTTTCAGAATACCCCAAAGCACTTCACAATCAATTCATTAATTACATAGCAAGGTCCTACAAACAGCAATAAAATAAATTTGCTGCACTTCAAACAGCACCATGGGATAGTCAACAGCCACCCAAAAAAGTCTCAGTTCGACCCCGTAACTGAAAGAGGGCATGTCTGACAATGCAGCACAGTCATTCATAACACTCAAGTATCAGACAGAATTACATGCACAAACTCTTGGATGTGAGGACTGAACCCACAACCTTCTGAGCTCAGGGCAATGTTAACATCAAGGAAAGGACAGTTTCAGCACCTAGACTCAACATCAGGAACTTTTCAAACTCAACACAGCAAGGATTAGATAGAAAGTAAAGACCCTCCTCCCCACCCCAAACTTCGGAAGAGTAGTTTCCAATGCAGCAATTTGGCATTTTTCATAACAATCCTGAAACTAGAACCCAGCAGACTCAAATTTTGGACAATATTTTTTAGGGCTGTGAACTTGGATCTATTTGAAACTGCCTACCACAACCAAAGGAAAGGTGCTTTTATGCAAAATTTTAACCTAGGTTTAACACAGCATGCAAACCCTCAGTTCCACTCAGAACACTAATGAATATTTTATCTGATGCAGATGAAAGACATAAGCCAGCCTCAATATTTCATTTTCACTTGTTAAAAATACTTCAGTCTAATGTATTTTTCAAAATAATTACCCTTTTAAATTGGACTATAGCAATTAAAAAAAACCTCATTCTTTGGCAAGGCTAGCATTTATTACCCATCCCTAGTGCCCTTGAGATGGTGATGGTGGGCCATCTTCTTAAACAGCTATAGTACATGTAGTGAAGGTGATCCCACAATACAGTTAGGTAGGCAGTTCCAGGATTTCGAATCAGCGATGTATGTCCAAGTCAGCATGGTGAGTGACACGGAGGTGATGGTGTTGCCATCATCCTGCTGTCCTTGTCCTTCTAAACAGTGGAGGTTGTGGGTTTAGGAGGTGCTGCCAAAGAAGTCTTGGCGAATTGTTGTAGCGCATCCTGTTGACAGTACACAGTGCAGTCACAATACACCAGTAGTAGAGGAAGTGGATGTTTAAGCACCTGGATGGGGTGCCTATCACGTGGTCTTTGTCCTGGATAGTACACATAATTTGCTATGCAGTATTGTGTCTACCATTACTTTCATAATCAATCATCTGCAATAGTTGTATTTGACTGCATGAACAGCATCAGATTGGCATGTCGCCATAACCCAACCATAGATATCCATCCATCTGCTGGTACTCGTGAAGCACATTAATGCTGATTGGTGGGACATGTGGTATGTAATTCACAATGTCAGCATCACAAACACCTGGATCAGGTACAGCATGCTTGGATGTGCAGTAACAGTCCCTTTACTATGCCCCGTTAAAAAAGTGCCCCTGTAGTACAAATGAAGTTTTTCCATTTATTAGACTAGCCACTGTAGCTTTCTCAGATTGTCAACACAATCCCAAATTAGGGAACATTTTAGACAATTGGGATAGGGCTGAGACTACCATTAAATCACTGCACATAGTTAGAAGAATGTCCAACCCATCAGCCTGGGCTGGACTTGAACCCAAGTCCCAGTGGTGAGAATCCAGAGACTAAACCATTGAACCAACTCACCCCCTCCAGATTTCAGATGGTCTTTATAGTTAATTGAAATAGGTGGTATTTACCACATCTTCCTACTTTCTACAAAAGTAGGCAGAATAGAATGCACACTAGCATTTCTGGGGAAATATGTGCAGGCAATTTATCTAAGTCTGGTCAGGATCTGCATCCCAATCCTTCAAATCTATTTATCTGCACCATTCATTAAACTGTGCAAGTGGCCAGTGTTGTCACTAGTCTTATTTTGCAAATTATTAGTGAAAAGAAAAATCACATAGAGCCAATACACTTTTATTGTACGATATACTTTGCGTGCGACACCCCGAATTCATCACCTTAAATTCTTCTCACCACTTCATCCTACTCTCTCAACTCAATGCCCTCCCGACTCTACCCAAGTATGGATGGACAAAATCGATGTTAATGCAGGGAGGAGTTACAATTCAAGTGGACAATGAATATTTCACATCCCTCCCATAATGTTTACTGAAATTCTAGTGACATTACTTAGATAAATCTAATTCTATAAGTCGTCAATTCAGACAGAATGAGGATCAACAGGGTTTGAGGAAGCAGGATTTTCTGCCTATATAAAAAAATGAAACTTAACACTGTGCTCAAATGTTTGTAGGAACTTCTCAAGTTGACAATTTCCAGCGCATGACAATCCTCCAATTAACATTTTTTAGTGTGACCAACCTTTTTAACACACTCCTCCTCCTCTTGACGTTTTTCGTAATGAGAAAAGTCATCAAAGATGGAGGTCGTATGCTTGTAACTGGCAATAATTTTCAGAACCTGCTTGGCTTTTTCCAAGGGCACCTCCTGAGTGTCTCGGGAGTTGGTGACAGGTTTATTCTCATTGTTTTCCAGGCGAATGTGCCGCAGTTGACTATTGGGCACGTCCTTCACAAATATCCACCTCACGTCGAACCGTCCCTTCCACTTGTCCTGAGACCACACCCCAGCACAAGTGTTGTAGTCCACAGTTGACTTCATCTCAGCGACGCCACAGAAATGGCCACTCCCGTTGACACTAAACAAGAGGTAAACGGGGCCCTTCCCGTTCATGGTACGGTAGGCTCCATCCAGTCTCTTATTGCCATGCTCGGTACTACACCAAATGGAATATTTAATAGAGCGATGGATGTCATCCTCGGAGTAGCTCTTAATGATGAAAACTCGTCCGTGTTTGGGGTTCCAATCAAAATCCTTGGGGTTGTAATTGTTGACAGATCTCAATTTCTCCAAGACTGGATGCGCTTCCATGGAAGCAGAATTTGAATTCCCATGCGTCAGCCCAATGCCTCCAGCATCCACTCCATTTTGGCCAAAGCCAGCTGCCCGGTTGCGGGGTGCAACCCAGCGATTTGGTTGTGGCTGCTGCTGCACTGGCTGCGGCGGCACCTGTTGCTGCTGGCTTGAGGGCACCTGCTGAGGCTGCATGTTCACTACCTGTTGGTTCACCGGCAGCAGAGGTGGCTGACCTTGCTGCTGGCTGTTGGTTTGAGTTGACGGTTGAGGAGCACTTTTGGCCACAGTACCTTTGTTATCCCAGGTACCAATATCCATATTATGCTTAATTGGAGGTGGTGGAAGGGATGGTCCACTAGATCCACCTTTTGCCTTCTTGGGTTGGGGTTTTGCTGGCTTGCTTGCAATGTCCGCCCATGAAGTTGGCTTCGGGGGAGCGATAGTAGTTGGTGGCATGGGATTAGAAGGTATTGCATTATTTGAAATAGTCGATATAGGATTACTCCCAACAGCAGAACCTACCATTTTAGATACGTTACTAGCGACCTCACCACCACTTATCTTCAGTCCTGCCATACCTTGGTCAATGCTATTCATACCAGGTGCTTTATTCAACGTCTCGTTGGTAAAAGCTGACTGTCCATCCATCATAGCTCCGCCCAGAGAGCTAGGAGGGTAGGCATAGCTGCTAGGGCTATAGCCTGAGCTTTGAGTGGACTGTCCCTGAGAACTGCTGGTGCCCCAAGCTGAGAAGTCCACACCACTAGGAAAAAAGTTAAACCCATGCTGGCTCAGGAAAGGAGTGTTGCCCAAAGTTCCTGGCTGTCCAAACATTGCATCAGGTAGAAAGTGATGCTCTCCATTACTCAGCTGTCCATACGACGTCAGATAGGGCATAGGTGGATCCCCTCCTGTAGACCAGGCAGCCTCACTTAATGAATACTGGAACCCTATAGATGGACTATAGTAACTGGGTAGGTAGGAGTCAGACATGGCAGTATAGGTATTGTTCTGTAAAAATAAATTGAAAAAGTATTCAGTAAGGAAAGAAGTTGCATAAATTACAAGTAATCAGTATCTTAACAGTCTAAGTAACCTTCCAAAATTCAGCCCACAGAGGCAGAAAGCAAAAGAAGTGCTTAGCACTGTCACTTAGATTTTCACAATGCGCTGAGGTAGTTGTGTGAACCACTTTGAGTCAACACTGCTGGGGGACGTAAAGAAACCAACCTGATGCCTGCGCCCCCCCCAATCAAGAGTCCGCAGCCGACAGTTATAAAACTTCCTCAGTCCTACTAAAGTTACCACTGGGAATTACTTAATAGACTTTCCTGGCTTAAAACATTGAATTATGGAACATGAATGTAAAAGACAGTAAAAATTTATACCTTGCATAAGTTGGAAAAATTATGAATTACCCTCCTTAAATTTTCCCCAGTCTCCACACTAACATCCAAGCCCCTCTTAACAGTTTGCAACCGGGAGGTTAATAATTCAATGCTACTCCCTCCCAATGATCTCCTACATTACTAGTCTGGTGCCTCCTAGAGCATAATTTGAGGTTGGGATTCTGCATGAAGAAATCGTATGCAAACCTGAATCTTAATATAAAAAAACACCGTAAAGATTTTACATCCTAAATTCGAAACATTTACGTCATGAGAATTAGCGGTGTCAATCTAATTAAGAAAACTTACAATGGCATGGCAAAGATTTTCTTCAATCCTCTGAAAAACATCAACATGTATGCAATTATACTGCCCGGAAGTTTGGGAGTTTCAATGGCACACTGGACTAAACACAACTGATGGAATTAAAGTCTATTCCGCCTGCATCTATCCTTTGTGAAGTGAGTTTAGGCAGTGTAGATCCAGCACAATACTATCCCTAATTGAGCACTAATTGCCAATCTTACTGTGGCCTCAGGCTGGCTGGTGCAGCAATCAGAGATAAACATCACCAGTATATTAGGGCATGCTCTTCTGAGGTAGGGGCTGAAGAACGAGGTTTGGGGCAGAGTTGAGAGAACTTTACTCTGTATCTGGTTGTGTTTATACCCAAGTTGGGAGTGTTGGCTGTGAAAATGGGTGAATGACTTCCATTCCTTTGCACCTAGATAAGCGTACTGTTTAAAAATGTGAAATTCTTCCTTCACTCCACAATTAAGAAGATAAACTTGATTAATAGCAAGAGAAACAACAAATGAATAGAAAAAAATAACCAGAACCATTACTGAACATACAAAAGGTTAAAAATAACTTTACAATGAATGGCTCAACATAAGAAAGTGAACAAGGATTGATCCAATTCTAAAGAACCATTTTTAATAAATAACTGTAATGGACTTTGCTTGATCAAGTGGTTTTATAATTCTGCAAAGTAATTTGGCCATAAGCATCTCCATGGAAGTACACAAATGTAGCCTTTGTTCTGACTGTTGGAGCACAAACTATACGCACAATTATACTACATTCTAATTACAAAATTGTAATGGAGAAATGGCACAACTCTTCTTTTCAATCCTGCTGCCACAACTCCCATTAAGCATTCATTTAGAAAGTTGAGAACTCAAAAGGAGGAATGGTTCATCATTTAAAAAACAGAACAAAGAACTGTTACTTGAAGTGGAAGGGGACGGGGAAGCTTGGGTTTTCCAATTGTATCCCATTAATAAGTGAATAGTACAGTCAACTTCCTAACAAAACTGTCAGACATTCAGGGGAAAAATGACTTCTGTAAACTTATCTTTCATCTAGTGCTGCTGTACTATCCCATCCTACCCAACCCAAGGTAACTGACTGAGAAGGGGCACCAATGATTTCCCCTTTCCTCTCTCAGACATCAGGAGCACTAGAAAGTGACCAGTCATCTGACGCAAGCTCGAAGGCAATTTGGCTATGGACAGCATCAACAACTTGTATTCATATACATAGAATGTCCCAGGGTTCTCCACAAATATCGGCAACAAAATTGGACATTAAGCCAGTGTCACATTTCTGGATTTTCGACTTTTTTCCCCTTCACAGAAAGGAATTTGGTAATGAGCTACTTTTAAGCGTCACACCTTCAAAGTTTATATGCACTGGTATAGAAGAAAATGGTAAGACTGCTTCCATTTTGAAAATGTGCATTAAAGCCAGACTGAAGTTACTTGCCATGATAGATCAGGAGCAGTCATGATCTCACCTTAGTTGCTCCGAGCAAATATTCACTCCTTAGGGCAACGGAATATCCCTTGCTGTTGAGCTGTGCATTAAGCTAGTTCCGTTGGGGGTTGGGAAGGTGGCATAGAAGAGGAGAGGGGTTGTAGAGCAGTACTTGAGTGAATCACAAGTCAGAAACCAAGACACAACTTTCCCAACGGACAGGAAACAAGAGAACACCCACCTATAATTTAGCAGTCAGGTCCAATAAAGGCTACAAAGTCAGTCTAGTTATAAACAGAAAGCTGAAAGGGCAGCTTTGGCCAGTAATAGAATACAGCAAGGTAGTTAGTGGTTAAAAAAGACAATCCACTAATGTGAAGGAGCAAGGTACATTCAGGCAAAGACAATTCGTACTGATATATTTACTTGCTGTAAAACAAATTCAATGAATAAAAAACATATCGGGTATCAACGTGTTGATTTTTTTTTTAAAGTCTATTTCCAAAAAGATTGGGGCATGTATATAAGATCACAAGAGGACTTTTTAAAATCACACCACTGGATCATGGCACTGTGGGTGTACCTACCTCACATGGACTGTAACGGTTCAAGGCAGCAGCTCATCACCACCTTCTCAAGGGCAATTAGGGTTGGGCAATAAATGCTGGCCTAGCCAGCGACACCCACATCCCATGAATGAATAAAAAAAAGGCATTATCCAGGTATATATTTTGCTGCACCCAAGAGCAGCAGGGAATGCTAAGCAAAGGCTGCATCTATGGTGAAGGCAAAACTTACAAGTCAGGAAGAGAGGGGTGAGCAAAAGATTGATTGAAAAGATAGGACATGCTTTTCAAGGAGGAGGAGAAGGAAAGCATTAGGCAGGGAATTCCAAAGAAAAGGCACCAGGCAGTTACAGTGGCAGATTGGTAAATGAACAAAAAGCCAGAGTCAGAGGAATGGGTGAAGTGTGGTGGTGGTTGTTGTGCAGTGGGGGCGGTGTGCAATTTAGGTCTGGAAGTTATAGGGATAGCTCAGCATGAGACCATTGAGGGATGCAAGGTTGAGGATCTTAAATTGAATGGCTCTGGCAGCAGGGCCAGTAAGGAAACTGGTACCTCTAGAAGTAACTAAAGCATGAAGCTTTTAGCAATTAAGAGGAGATAAGAATTAAGGCAAACAATGTTGTGGAGATGAAATTCAATTGTCTTTGTGATAGACCGGATGAGTCTGAAGCTGAGCTCAAGGTTGCGCAGGACACTGAAGCTCCAAATGGTCTGGCTGAGCCTGAAACTGTGGCCGTGGAGGGGCACAGGGATGAAGAATTAGTGGAAAGCAAGAACAGCTTGCAGTGGGGGCTCAAGAATGATGGCCTTGATCTTCCTGATGTGGAACTGGTGAGCTGTGAATCATCCAAGATTAGATATTTGACAAGTAGTCCATTAGGACAGTGAGAAGGGATGCAACGCTGAAGCAGAGCCAGATGTTATTAACATGGGAGCTGACCCCCACGTCTGCCCATGATCACAACTGAACCCAATGCTATTTTCACTAAATGTCTACAAGTTTAAAATGCCTACCAGCAGGGGTCTGGGGGTGTCACTGGAGGGGAGTCGGAACCTCAGTAGATTCTCTACGCCAGGAACACGGAGGTCAATTTTAGCCCCTTTTGTGCTGCTCTGGTTAAAATCAGCTAACTCAGCGCAGCCCCAAAAATGAACCAGTCATTATGGTCTAGATGGCTAAGTAACAACTGGGTTGCTAGGGAGGAGAGCATTCAGAAAACATTTTAGAAATGGAGTAACCAGCCCTTGTAATGGGCTACACCTTTCTAATCTACCCTGCGAAGTGTCTCCGGCTCAGCTTCCAACACACTGAAGCTCTTTGAAAGATAGGCAAATAAACTTAAATCTTAAGATCTGCCAGCATTCTTCCCCTTTGTATTTTAATTCCTCTCATTCCAGGTAACCACAATCTCATTAGCCTGCCTTTCAAACACTTTGAGTAAGACATTTCAAACATCTGGGTGGGGATTTTTTTTAAATATAGATTTTTTTTTATACACACTATGGGACCTGCTCAAATGAATACATTAGCAAACCAAAATTAGTTTTAGCTTCTCATTGGAAGTTTTCAGAAAAGTTAAAAGGACAAAAGAAGTGAATAAAACCACCCAATAATGGAATGAGAACTACCACTTCTCACTCAGCCACTCCTCTATTTCATGAGATACAATTAAACTGGTAGGCCGCAACAGTACTTTGCCACTCCTCAGTGTTTGATTAGGCCCCTGATGCTTCCACACATAGCAGCTAGCCCTAATCCTCCTCCCTAACAAACAAATCATTAAAGATTAATGGTGGCGGGAAGTAACGGAAAAGGATTTTTTTTTAGATAAATCACAGCAACTCAACCCCTCGGACAGTTGAACACATTTGGGTGGGCAAAGAAACACCAGGATTGGTTGGCACCCTTCCATCTATGAAAGATGATGGACACACAGCAAACAATCCATTTAGTTGGGGCGCCTTCTCTTGATGCACCTTTGCTGATGGCTGTGAAGGTCCAATCTTGAGAGGCAGGTTCTGCCACAAGTTTTGCACGTGAAGCTCCCAAGTGATGCTGAAAGTTGTTATTTTTGACACTGGCGCCTGTTGCTAAGCTGCTGTAGCAACTGGTCATCGTGGTAGTGCACACCAGTCCGCAGGATGTGTCGCCATTTCCCTCTTTTACCTGATAGTGACTTCCAGGTGCAATAGTCGACATTTAGGGCCTCAATGTCATGCTGGCAAGCATCCTTGAAGCAGAGCTTTGTGCGCCCACTGGTTGTCTGGCCCTGGCTACCTCACCATACAGAAGGTTCTTGGGTATTCAACTGTCTTTCATCCTATGGACATGTCCAATCACCGAAGCCACCTGTTTGATTAGTGCCAACACTTTCGGGAGCTCTGCCTTTGAGGATTTGAGCTGCATTTGTGATTTTGCCCTGCCAGGATATACCCACAATGCGTCGCAGACAGTGAAGATGGAAATTATTGAGCCTCAGGATTAACACCAGGAGTTTACATGCACTACCAACATGTAAAAATGAGCTCTTAGACTCCAGAATTGGCCATAACTTCAAAACAAATGGGCAGCTCAAGATTTGTCAACAAAACTAGTAGAAAGTAGACAAGGAAATGGGAAGCTGAAACATACAATCACCTAAGATACATCAAGATTCATTACAAAATGAGACACCAGTGAAATATCTGTCCTCAGCATGGCTCGATTCCATTAGTAGCACTCTTGTACCTGATCAGAAAAACATGAGCTCAAGACTCACTCAAGGTTTAAGCAGATGATCCAAGATGCCCATCCAGTGCAGTGTTGCATTGTTGGAGATGCCAGATCTCAGATTAGACATTAAAGTAAGGTCACATGTTCCTGCCCATTTGGACTTAAAATCCCATGTTAGCATGTGACAAGCAGGTGTTTGCTGGTAACATGGCCAGTGTTCCTCCCTCAACCAGTAAATATACTGGACTCATTTGCCCTTTGTGAGATCTTGCAGTGTGTAAATTGGCTGCCGGCTCAGCATGCAAAAGTGAATTCACTTCAAAAGTAATTTGTTGTGAAGCACAGACATCCTGGTGAAATGTATAGATGCCACATAAATAGTATTGTTGCCAATTGGTATAGTCAACCCATCAAGGATCTAATTTTGAAGTATGATTGCTGTATATTAATTTGGTAAATGGAAATGTTTTTCTGCAGGTTATAAAGAAAGCCCCAAGCTCTCCCCGTGGCAAAGTAAATAAACGGTTTGATCCCATTAGTGTCTCTCATTCAGGGGCGTGATAATTCATCTTACAAGTCCTTCCTGTGGGAAATCAGCTACACTAATCCCAAACACTAACACTGGCAAGTACATGTATGGATGCCAAAAGAAAATTCAGGCTCAGTTGTGATGCCTGTCAACAACAACCTGCATTATATAGTGCCTTTAATATAAAGCTTGGTTAAAGAGGTAGGTTTTAAGAAGTGGTTTAAAAGTGGAGAGAGAGTTGGACAGGAGAACAGCCTGTCATCACACAATGTCAAGGTTCACAAATGAAAAATGGCCAAGTACCTGAATGTATGATTGGAAGTGCAATCCTACAAGGGGTCAACACTTCCAAGAGAGGAAGGGAAAAGCTGGATTGATAAGAAAACAGGCCCCATTTCTAAATCTTACATTGGCATTTGTACCTAGGCTGCTTCTCACCTTAACAGAAAATTAGGTTCCCAATCTCAGCTATGTAACTGTGGAACTGAGGCAAGGTTGTGGATGAAATGTTGAGAAAGGAAAAAGGCAAGAACAGAACAGATCTATGTGCAACACCTCCCAGCAACAAATCCAGGAATGGTGGCAACACCCACAGACAGTTTAAATCTTTCCACTCTGGATTCGAGCGCACATGGCAGTTGCAAAAAAACCCCTGAAAATTTCTGTTCTAATTTGTCCTAACAAATTCCCACCTGAGGAAACCTGCTCCAAAACAAATTAAATTCACCATTCATGCTAAAGCATTGCCAATTTTATACTGCAAGAACATAGAACTCCCCCTCCTCCCATCACAGCCTCCAGTGTTTCATATTGCAAAACCGATCGAACATTATCCATCTCCCCACCACCGCATGAATTGCTAATAAAATTCTCGCACACTCACCTGCCTGGTCTGAGTGCTCAAATAAGGCTCAAAGTCATCGTCGTTTAGTGCATCCTTTTGATGAACTGCTCCATTCTGCACTATAATAAAATTGGGGGGGAAAAAGACTGAATGAAAACTGGAATTCTTATTAGGTCATTAACAGCAGTTGTCTTCCAGTAGCAGACTGGAGAGCACTGTTCGCCTCAAAGGCTATATGAACATTGGATCTGTTAATACAATAGAATCATGAATTGAAATAGAATCAGGTGAAGACTAAAACCTAACACATTTCTGTCTTGCTCCCTCTCCAATTGTATTCTTTCCTGAAGTCATATGCCTGCAACTGTCAGCAACTAGGGAATCATCAGACAAATTCACTCCAATCCTTAAGGCACCTACTCCTGCACTTCCAACCAAGAGTCTGGTCAGCATGACTCACTTGCTCACCATGCAGTGTATTTACTCAGTAGGCCAGACAAGCACATGGTGCAACTGTTCAAAGATACGGCATTCCTGCCAAGATAACAAACTCAAGACCTATGTATAGCAGCTTGGCTTTCCGATCACATGTTTTCATAACTGGGCACAACTTGAATTACAAAACCCAAGCATCTTCCCATAATAAATGCAATATACAGGTTGCAGTAAAATAAAGGGTGCTATTATATAGACACCTTTACAGCTAATTGCAAACTCCAAAAAAGAAAATGCAATAAGTAAAGTAGAACTATTTACTGCTCCAGCTGATAAATGCACTGCCTTGTGTGGTGCTTCGCCAGACTTCCGAAATCTGGTTTAAATTACCCAATCTGTGCCAGAATGCAAGTAAGAGGTTAGACAATTTGCTTCAGCAGCCCTGGGCCACGAAGTGTCAAATTAGTCAAGGTAATTGCCCCAATCACTACCCAATGACCCCTGCTGGACAAGCGCACAACTTTGGGCATCAGCCATGAAACAGGATCTGACCCAGTTTTCATGGTTCTCCCAGTTGAACAGCATGCCAACACAATATCTAGTGGTGGCCAATTGTACCCCAGTGGGAGACAGCATCTTAAGAGTAGCGGAAATTTTTTGTTGGGGGTGGGGCAGTGGGGAAGAGGGAGGAGAAACTAAACTGGAAATTAATTTAAAAAGTTTAGTTCAGACATTTCAAGACATACCCAGCTATACCGCATTATTAACTCAGCAACCCATTATTTTAATTAGGAATGGTAAATTATTCCTTTTATTAAAAATAAACCAATGGCTCCAGAAAGCCCTGTAACAAACAGAATGTGATATGCCCCACATGCTTTTATGAACATAGATGTAGACCAACAGAAACAGTTGTGAATCTGCTAACCATGTGTTTATAGTTCAGACAGCAAAACTAGCAGAGAAGCCAGAAGGATTTTTCCATAGACTGGATACCAGAGACCATATTAATTTACAAGACACAAGTTTAAGAATGTAGCATGATCATTCTAACAGGCCTTTACTTTAATTCACTACAAGAATTGTGGCCATGAGACTCACCTCTACATTAATAGCTTCCTCAGATACTACGCATATTTAAACTGCGTGATTGAGGCTTGTGACCGGTTAGCATTTTGGTACAGCAAAACAGACAAGCAAAAGACGGATGCTTTTGGAATGGCCTCACAGAAAGTGAATGTTGTAATTTGTCTGGGAGGTCAGGGCGATTTAACACTTAGGTAATGAATTTATGATGGGCAGGGGACACATGCTGTACAGAAGATGATTACTTCTCAAGCGAGTAACCAACAGCAGGGAAACTTTTGGGAGTTATACATCTATGATTAATAAGGTCAGCATTATAACTGTAAACGCATTTGCACAGAGTTTTTTCCCCCCCAGAGATGCATCAAAATAGGTTACACCTCAAACTATAAGCTTGCTCCAAATGAATGAGCATTGACAAGTCTGTGGTTCCTTGCTAATAATAAAGGACGTGAAGACAAAAGCTGAGAGGGAAGACTTTTAACAGCAGTAGAAACAAAGGATGGGCAGTTCCAAGACTTGGTAGAGGAAAAAAAGGCCACAGCAAGGATCTTTGGCCAGCCTAGTTATTACAAATGTCAAAACTATTCATGAACTCTTTACAACTGAACTCAGATATTTGCAATACAAGTATGGGAAAGAAATGCAGCCAAAAATGTTACATATTTCCAAACAGTTGAAAGTGTTAATGAATTTACAAAATGTACATACAGAAGCAATCCTTTTATTGACAAGTGCACTGTAAAAAAGTTTTGATTGCAAAACAAAGACACTAAACTCATTCAACAAAAATGGTGAAATTTCCTCCCCTCCCCCAATTAAGGGAGTGTCTTGCAAATACTACAATTTGTACAATTCTTTTTATAACTCTCGTCTAGTGTCAAATTCGCATTTTTTGGGAATTGAAAATCGGAACCTCCAAAAGTAAAAATAGTTGCGATCACCAATGCAATTGTCTAGCTTACAAACTGAAATCTATAATAAAGATGGCAATGAAATGCATTAGTCATTCTTCCTGTTCATGGGAAAACGGCTATTTTATATCATAAATCTTTATGAATTAAAAATCAAGTTCTCAGCACCGATTTCCCGCCCACCAAAGAGACAGGAGAGGGAAGGAGGAGGAAAGGGAGAGTTGCGGCGGTTAAAACTATCATACATTGGAAGCTTGGTCCTACTCGAGCCCCAGGCTTTAAGGCCTGTACTTGTTTCCCTTCCTCAAACATACCAGCCTTGTCACAGGTACAGATCTATTAAGACGAATAAATTCTCAAATAAAGTCTCCCCCCCAACACACACCCCAATAGCCAAGCCACAATTTTAAAATAAAGTACACAGAACAGCCTAAGGCTGCAGACAGCCGGGCGGAGAAGATCGTGATTTCTTACCCTTATTTCCTTGGCCTTTCGGTCTCTGCGCCAGTCGGTTTCCGGGGGGGGGGGGGGGGGGGTAAAGAGAGAGAGAGAGAAAAAAAACATTAATCTCTTGCCAAGGCTGCGGCCTAAACCCCTCCGTGCAAAACGGCCAGCGGAAAATCCACAAACCCCGGCACGATTTAACGGATGAACAGGGTAGGTTTTATACAACTGATAACCTTACCTGATCCAAGACGCTGGTGGCCGACATTTCTTCATGAACCGAGGCCGGGGGATGGGGAGGGGGAGGGGGGAAGAGTAGGTACGCGGGTCCCGAGGCTGAGAGCTGGGCTCCAGCGGCCTGCACAACGCGCTGACTGAGGAGGGTGCGGGAGGGCGCCGCGCGGGTTAGAATTTTTTTTCCCCTGACCGACCGAGCGGGCTGGCGGGCGGACGGACGGAGTCCCGGTGGGTCGATCCGCGGTGCCGCCGGGGATTTTCTCCCCTCAACTTGTATGGCGACTCGTCGCTCGCTTCTGGCCGTCTCGCCGCCGCTCTGCTCTGTTCTGTTCCGTTTCGCTCTTCGCTCTCCCTCCCTCACACAATGGCGGAGCGGCTCACATGGGCCGCAGCGGAAACCCAACTCATCCCACACCCACCCCGCAGAGCCGAACAACTAAAACTCCCGCGCTCCTCCTGCCGCAGCGCCACCTCCCGTCCGGGAGGACTCCTTCAGGCTTGCTTTTCCTAAACTGCTTCCAGTATTTCCCAAAGGGGAATTAATACAGAAGGAGGCCGTTCGGCCCATCATACCTGTGCCGACTCTTTGAACAGAAGATGCTCAGCTGGTCAGGGAGCATCTGTGGAGTGAGAAACAGAGTTATATTTCAGGTCGATGACATTTCATCAGAAAGAGCCGTATAGTCCCAATCCCTCCCCCCCACACTCTGCCCTTTCCCCATGGCCCAACAAAGTTCTTCCCTTTCTAAGTTACTATTGAATCTGCTTCCATCACCCTTTCAGCCAGTGCATTCCAGATCTCAACAACTCGCTGCGTGAAAACAAATCTGCTCATCTCCCTCTGGTTCTTTTGCCAATTAACCTAATTCTGAGGCCTTTGGTTATCCATCCTGACGCTAGTGGAAAGTTTTCCTTATTTACTCTATTAAAACCATTCATAATTTTGAACATCTCTATCACATTTCCCTTTTACTTTCTCTGCTGTAAGAATAGTCCGAGCTTCTCCAGTCTCTCCACATAATTCAAGTCACTCATCCTTGGTACCATTACATAAGAACTTAAGAAATAGGAGCAAGAGTAGGCCATTCAGCCCCTCAAGCCTGCCCTGCCATTCAATAAGATCATGGCTTATCTTTCCCAGTCCTCAACTTCTCTTTCGGGCCTGCTCTGCCTAACCCTCGATTCCCCGAGATTTCAAAAATCTATCTACCTCCTCCTTAAATACATTTAGTGACCTAGCCTCCACAACTCTCTGAGGCAGAGAATTCCAGAGATTCACCACCTTCTGAGAGGAGAAATTCCTTTGCATCTCAGTTTTAAATGTGTGTCCCCTTATCCTGTAATTATGTCCCCTAGTTCGAGATTCCCCCACTAGTGGGAACATCTTCTCAACATCTACCCTGTCGAGCCCCCTTAAAATCTTACATGTTTCTATAAGATCACCTCATTCTTCCGAACTCCAATGAGTAAAGGCCTAACCTGTTTAGCCGTTCTTGATAAGACAGCCCCTTCATCCCAGAAATCAGCCCAGTGAACCTTTTCTGAACTGCCTCCAATGCTAGTATATCCTTCTTTAAATACGGGGTCAAAAACTGTACGCAGTACCCCAGGTGTGGCCTCACCAACACCTTATGCAGTTGTAACAGGACTTCCCTATTTTTAAACTCTAACCCCCTAGCAATAAAAGCCAAAATTCCATTTGCCTTCCTAATTACTTGCTGCACCTGCATGTGAACCTTTTGTGTTTCATGCGCAAGAACACCCAGATCCCTCTGCACTGCAGTATTTTGTAGTCTTTCTCCATCTAAATAATAATCTGCCTTTTTATTCTTCCTACCAAAGTGGATTACCTCACACTTTCCCACATTGAACACCATCTGCCAAATTCTTGCCCACTCACTTTATCTATATCCCTTTGCAGATTCTTTGTGTCCTCATCACAACATGCCTTCCCACCTATTTTTGTATCGTCAGCAAATTTTGATACACTACACTCTGTCCCTTCCTCTAAGTCATTAATGTAGATAGTAAATAGCTGAGGCCCTAGGACCGATCCTTGTGGCACCCCACTAGTTACGGCTTTCCAACCTGAAAAAGACCCATTGATCCCGACTCTCTGCCTTCTGTGTGTTAGCCAATCCTCAATCCATGCCAACACATTACCCCCAATACCCTGAGCTCCTATTTTGTGCAATAACCTTTTATGTGGCACCTTATCAAACGCCTTCTGAAAATCCAAATACACAACATCTACTGGTTCACCTTTATCCACTCTGCTTGTTATATCCTCAAAGAACTCTAACAAATTTGTCAAACATGATTTCCCTTTCAGAAAACCATGTTGACTCTGTTTGATTGCATTATGTTTTTCTAAATGTCCTGCTATTTCTTCCTTAATAATCGACTCAAGCATTTTCCCAATGACTGATGTTAAGCTAACTGGTCTATAGTTTCCTGCTTTCTGTCTCCCTCCTTTCTTGAATACCATTCCAGTAAACCTCTTCTACATGCTCTGCAAGGTCTTAAAGAACTAAATACTATACTCCAGATAAGGTCAGTGTTTTATAAAGGTTTAGCACAACTATTCCTTTATTTAAAAAGCCAAAGATTCTTATGCTTTTTTAAGAGTCTTCTCAACTTGTCCTGCCGCCTGCAAAGATTTGTATACATATATACCCAGGTCTCCTTATTCATGCACCCCCTTTAAAATTGTACCAGTTAGTTCATATTGCCTTTCCTTATTCTTTCTACCTTCATAAGCTTCTGTGTTAAGTTTCATCTTCCTGTGACTAGCCATTTTACCATTGTGTCTATGTCCCCCTGATGTTGGTTACTAGCCTGGTCATTATTTACTATGATTAGATTTTTTTTTAGATTAGAGATACAGCACTGAAACAGGCCCTTCGGCCCACCGAGTCTGTGCCGACCATCAACCACCCATTTATACTAATCCTACACTAATCCCATATTCCTACCAAACATCCCCACCTGTCCCTATATTTCCCTACCACCTACCTATACTAGTGACAATTTACAATGGCCAATTTACCTACCAACCTGCAAGTCTTTTGGCTTGTGGGAGGAAACCGGAGCACCCGGAGAAAACCCACGCAGACACAGGGAGAACTTGCAAACTCCACACAGGCAGTACCCAGAATCGAACCCGGGTCCCTGGAGCTGTGAGGCTGCAGTGCTAACCACTGCGCCACTATGCCGCCCTATGTTTTGTATCATCTGAAAACTTTGAAAATATGCCCTGTATACCCAGGTCCAAGTCACTAATATATTTCAAAAGAGCAGTGTCCATAATACTGGTCCTTGGGGAACATCACTGGCTATGTCCCTCCAGTCTGAAAAACAACTGTCCACCAGTACTCTGTTTTCTCTCCTTGCTAATTTTGTATCCATGCTGGCACTGTCCCTCTTTAATCCCATGGGTTTAAAATTTTCCAACACGTTTATTATGTGGTACTTTGTCAAATACCTTTTGAAAGTCCATATACACATCAACTGCAATACGCCATCAACCCTCTTCATTACTTCAAGTTAATTGATGATGAAATTAGACAAACACAAAACAAATCTGTCCTGACTTTAATTTACTCATTAGCCACCCTTCAGGATTGCTGACAGCACAACGTGTACAGTATTTTGTAAAGGGGAATTAGGTATATTATGCCCCTTTTCACCTCCTCCCTCCCCACTCTCCAGGGCCCCAAACAGTCCTTCCAGGTGAAACAGCAATTTATTTGTACTTCTTTAATTTAGTACACTGTATTCACTTCTCACAATGTGGTCTGCTCTACAATGGAGAGATCAGATATAAAGTGGGTTACCCCTTTGTGGAATACCTCTGTTCAGTCCACAGGCATGACCCTGAGCTTCTGGTTGCTTTGCATTTTAATTCTCCACCTCACTCCCACTCTGACCTCGACCTCCTGCACTACGCCAATAAAGCTCAAAGAAGATCAAAGAACAGCACCTCATCTTTTGATTAGGGTCTTTACAGCCTTTCAGTCTCAATATTGAGTTCAACAATTTCAAATCATAACCACTGCTCCTATTTTTTCAAATGATGGTAATGATTCTACTGTTACCATTTACACCTCCTCACGACTCAACTTTTGTTTCTTTATGTGTCCCACTACCACCCCCTTTTCACCCTGCATCATCATTCGTTTTGTCATTTAATCACTCCTACCTTCCATCCTATCTCAGACGTTCCCTTTTGTTCTTTCCTCCCCTACCCACTTTCCCGGTCTTGTTTAAAACGTGGCACATCTCTAACTTTTGCCAGTTCTATCATAGAAAGTTTAAGGCACAGAAAGAGGCCACTTGGCCCATCGTGTCGTGCCAGCTGAAAAACGATCCACCTGTTCTAATCCCACCTTCCAGCATACGGTCCATGGTCCTGCAGATTACGGCACTTGAGGTGCATATCCAGACTCCTTTTGAATGAGTTGAGAGTTTCTGCCTCAACTACCCTTTCAGGCAGTGAGTTCTAGACCCCCACCACCCTCTGGATGAAAAAAGATTTCCTCAACTCCTCTCTAATTTTTCTACCAATCACTTTAAATCTATGGCCCCTAGTCACTGACCTCCCTGCTAAGGTAAATCTGTCCTTCCCCTGCACTCTATCCAGGCCCCTCAAAATTTTATACATTTCAATCAAACCTCCCCTCAGCCTTCTCTGTTCCAAGGAGAACAACCCCAGCCTATCCAATCTTTCCTCATAGCTGCATTTTTCCAGTCCTGGCAACATCCTCGTAAATCTCCTCTGCACCCTCTCCAGTGCAATTACATGATTTCTGATGAAACGTCATCAGTCTGAAACACTATTTTTCTCTCTCTCCGCAGATGCTGCCTGACTTGCTGAGTATTTCCAACACGTTCTATTTTTATTAAATATTGCCCCTTTACCTTCAAAAAAGAATTGGATATACAGATGAAAAGGCAAGATTTTTAGGGTTATGGAGAAAGAGTGGAGGGTTGAGGTGGTGTGGCACTAATTGGATAACTGTCAAAGCACCAGCACAGGTACATTGGGCCAAATGGCTGCATTTGTGCTCAAACATTCTGTGATTACTTACCACATCCATTGACGAACTCCATGTATGAAAATATGAATATAATAGGCTGGAAAAGATCCACTGATCAATCTAGCCTGCCCCATTTGGGTGCTAGCGTCCGGAAATTTACCCACAGACGAATGGGAGAAATTGGAAGTGGGAAGCCGAATTGTTCCCAATCAAAAAGAGCAAATTTCAATATAGGTTTTTTTGTGGTTGTGCGTGATTGGAAACTAACATGTCTGCAACTGAAGCTAGTAGTTCTCCAAGCCAGGGTGAAGTAACTTGGGATAAGTTAAAAGCATTGTCTATGAAGCAGCTGAGAAAAATGGCTGAGCAGTGTGGCATCACTGTATGTGGCAAGGCTAGGAAGTCTGAACTCCTAAAGCTAGTGGCCCACCATTTTTCCCTTGAATCTGAAGTAGTAGAAACAAGCTCAGAAGCAGAATCCGACAGGGTACTGTGAACAAAGATACAATTGGAATAGAGGAAACTTAAATTAGAAGAAAGAGGAAAAGAGAGAGAGGCAGGAGAGGGAGAAAGAGAAAGCCTTCCAAAAGGAACATGAAGAAAATGAAAGGCAGGAGAGAGAGAGAGAAAGAATATTCCAGAAAGAATCCGAAGAGAGCGAACTGAAGCGGCTTGAGTAAACTAGGGGGCGACAGAGTAACCCTGGTGAAAGCATGGCTGATATGGAGGAGCAGAATGCAGGGCTGGGTACGAGATTGCTAAAACTTGCTCAATTAATTCCAAAATTCAATGAGGAAGATGTGGAAGCATTTTTCGTGCCTTTTGAGAAATTGGCAAAGCAGCTGAAATGGCCAGCTGAGACCTTGTCTCTTTTAATGCAAAGCAAGCTAACCGGAAAAGCCCATGAGGTTTATTATTTGTTGCAAGATGAGAGTTCACCAAATTATGAACTGACCAAAAACGCTACCCTCGGGTCATATGAATTAGTACCCAAAGCCTATCGCCAAAAGTTCAGAACCCTCAAAAAGTAAGCCAATCAAATTTATCTGGAGTTTGAAAGAGGTAAGCAGCTGGCTTTTGACCACTGGCTGAGGGCTTTAAAAATCCAGCTCAGCTATGAGACTGTCAGGAGAAGTAACCCTGTTAGAGGAATTTAAAAACTCTCTTCCATTCTCAATAAAGACCCACGTCGAGGAGCAGCAGGTTCTGGGAGCCCGGTAAGCGGCCATTCTCTCCGATGTGTTTGCTTTAATTTATAAGTCGGTTTCCCAGGGGAGAACCTTTCCTAAGCACCCCCACAAATCTGAAAAGGACGAAGGGTGGGAAGGTGATATCTGCCCAGGCAGTCCTGGAAGAGAAAGGAAATCAGGAGACACAAGGGGACCCCCTCCAGCCAAAGAGGAAGGTGCTGTGAGCAAGAATGAGACCCGGAGACCTGTGTGCTTCCATTGTAATAAGGCAGGGCATTTAAGAGCTGACTGCTGGAAACTAAAGGGAAAACTGGTAGGGTTAATCAGGGTACACCCGCTCAGTGAAGACAGGACACTAATGGAAAACACAGAACAAGCTGTGGCTTTAACTGCAGTAAGAGTACAACCCAGGAAGCTTACTACGGCCAGTGCAGGAAAAAATAATAGGAAACCTGAAGGTTATCAGGATTGTGTTTAAAGGGAAAGTAACCCCATATCCCTCGAGTGCAGCAAGCAAGCCCATAGTAATTCTCAGGGACACAGGGGCCACCTGATACTTTTTACTGGGAAAAGGCCTGACCTTTCCCCAGAGAGTGCAGTGATCAAAATGGTGGTGAATGGTATTGGAGGGCAGTGTATGCCTGTACCTGTACACCAGGTGCACCTGGAGTGCGACCTAGTTTCGGGACTGGTGACTGTAGGGATTGTCACTAGTTTGCCTGTGGATGGGGTTGACCTGCTCCTAGGTAATGATCTGGCGGGGGTGAAGGTGGTAACCCCCCAGTAGTGAAAGAAAGACCACAGGAGGTCAGAGAAACAGGGCAGTGGCAGGAGACGGTCCCCTGCAGAGTCCCTGAATGTGTAGTGGATCAGGCCATGATCAAATCAGCTACCCCAGAGGAGACTGCATTGGCACTGCAGGCAAATGACCATGAGGCCTGCCTGTCCGAGACTTTCTTTGGAAAGTTAGGGACCCAGGGAATGAATAAAATGGATTTTCCCTAGCTGAGGTTCAGTGAGCCGGCCCAGTATTGCGAGAATTAGCACAGGCTGCCCAGTCTGAAAGTGAAGCAGAGGGAGTCCCTGATTGCTACTCTTTAAAGAATGAGGTACTGATAAGGAAATGGAGTTCTCACAGACGTGAGGGCAAGGAGTGGACAGTGGTTCACCAGTTAGTGGTACCACAAAGGTACCAGGGAGAAATATAAAGAAGGACCCACGAGACTACAGTGGCTGTACATGCTGGTATACGAAAAACCAAAACCCACATAAGACAGCAGTTTGAATGACCAAAACTCCACAAAGATGTGGTGGAGTACTCCAGGAGTTGCCACATGTGTCAGGTTGAGGGGAAACCCCAACCTACAGTGAAACCTGCCTCCCTAAGTCCTGTACTGGTGTTAGGAGGACCCGCCAGCCGATGGCTGGTGAACTGTAAGGGAGCCCCACCGAGAACAAAAGGAGTCAGGCAAGCACACGGCTGGCAAAAGTTTAGAAAGAAAAGAGGAAAAAGTGAACAAGAGGGCAGGTTAAAGGATGTCCGGAAGGAATCCCGGATGAAAACTCCTACTGTCCGGTCAACCGACCCTGAAAAATTTGAAAAGTTAGACTCCACATCTTCCTATGTAAATGCAAACTCTAGAAGAACCCCACCAGAGTTTCTAACAGCATTTACAGGAACCTGCAGACAAAAAGAGACCTTTAGAGAACACAGAAACTGTGAGGGTGATGCCTCACCTAGTCAAAGTGTCACAGGAGAGTGCAGTCAAGTCTGCACAAATACCTGCAAGTAGGTGTGTCCCAGAGAACAAAGGGGAGATTAACAAAAATCCTCCCCCACAATCAGAGGAAAAGGGAACCACCCATCCCCTGAAGTCAAAAGTCTTTGCATGACTCAGAGTTCAGGATTGACCCGCCCACTTTTAACTCTCCTGAGAAAAAAATGGGGAAATTAAAGCAGCCCTGGCACCCCGGAAAAGACCATTCTAATAGCCTTCAAGATTAATGAATGAATGGAATTGAATGCGAGAAATGCATGGTATCTTTCTGTATCTTGCATTTCTCTCAACCCCTGTAATGAAATGCACTTTTATTTTTCAAATCGCATTTCATTCCCCTGGGTGTGGAGGTGTCAGGCAAGCCCCCCACCTGCCAAGAATGAGGGAAATTAATTTCGCCACATGAACATTGATTTTAAACTATTGTTGTTGAAGAAAGAACTTGCTTTAAAAATCAATTGGAGCCCCTGACTGGAAAGATATTTGCTTAGTAACGGACAGTGTTGCAACAAGGGACCCAGTCCTTGCTTCCCCAATACACAGAAGTGGTCAGACCAGTTTGCTCACATGACTAGCTGACTGTTGGAGTTTTTTGAATTTGAACTTCCAACAGGGAGTTTAAAATCAGAGAGCTGTTTTCTCCTGGACTAAGAACACCTCTCTCCTGTCTGCTCTCATCAGCTTCGGAAACCATTGAAAACAGATGAACCCCAAGAGAGAAAAGTCTCCTACAGTGACAAGGTTTAATAAGACTACTGGGCCCCAACGAAAAGCAAGACCACTTACAAGAGGACTACAGTGAGCTCGAAGCACAGTAAACAAGAAACTCTTCTGATATTGCCTCAAACCTCTCCATTTATTTTTTCTTCTGCTCTTTTCTTCCCTATTTGCATGTGTGTATCGCGTGTGCATGCTAGCGTGGGCACGTTGTATATCCGTAAGCGTTAATCGAATTAGAGCTTAAGTTTTAATAAATTTCACTTTTCTTCTCTAAACCTAAGAAAGCCTGTTTTGCTCATTTCTTTGCCTTATAATTGGAAAGTGGTGAACAAGGATTCATCAAAGGGGGAAGCTCAAAACACAGTGTGTTTCAAATTAAACCCTGTTACAATAAGACCAGGTGAAGACAGTAAAAGACCCCTAGATACCTTTCTCACCTGATCATAACACTATACTATGCTTAGTGTATCTCAATACAGATTCTCCCCACCTGCCTGGAGACCAATAATCTCCTGGAGGGGGCAAAAAAACATAAAAACCCAGGCAAATGGGGAGCGGGGGTGAAATAATATGGAAAATACATCTCTGACCACATTAGACAATCACAACTAGTCCACAAGATCACATAGTCCCTTTTCTGGCAACACTTGGGGATGAACGGCATGCACTTTGATTTGGCAGAACAGGGTAAGGGAGATTGCCAGCACTACTGTAGTATTTCTAATGTTTGCAGCCACGGAAAGAGGTCTTGCTCTGTGGTACTATTTGGGGTTCAACATCTCTCTTGGGTTTTTGTAGCATTGTAGTGCAATCTGAGATTTGGTAGCACTGGGGAGAAGGACTGGGGTATATTTGTAGTACCGGCACTATTCTGCCTGCTTAGTTCAGTGATAGCTCTGCTTACTAAACTAGAAGGTTCAGGTGTTAACAATTTGAGCATGCAATCTCAGTCTATGCTTTAATACAGTATTGAGGGAGTGCTGAATTGTTGGTGGTTCTGCCATTGCTATCAGATAAAAAAAGAAATGAAGTTGCATTTATATAGCACATTTATGGCATTAGGACATCCCAAAGCGCTTTACAGCCAATTAATTACTTTTGAAATGTCATCATTGTTGTAATGTTGGAAATGCAGCAACCAATTTGCAAACAGCAAACTCCCACTAGCAACAATTAGATAAATAACTGGATCATTTGTTTCTGAGATGCTGGTTGAGGGATACATATTGGCCAGGACACTGGGGAGAACTCCCCTGCTCTTCTTCAAAATAGTGCCATGGATCTTTTATGTCTGCCTGAGACAGCAGATGGGGCCTCAGCATAACTTGTCATCTGAAAAACAGCACCTCTGATAATGCAGCATTCCCTCAGTACTGCACTGGAGTTTTAGCACAGATTATCTGGATGAGTCTCTGGAGTGGGACCTGAACTTACAGATTCTGAGTCAGATGCAAGAGTATTACCACGGAGCCACAGCTGACACCTTAATGATCCGCTGTTCTAATTTGGAGATAAAGGATCCTGTTGTAGTATTCGCAGAAGAATTTTGCTGGCCAACATTTTGCTTGCACCCAAAACAGATTAACCGGTCATTTAAAGCACCAACTCATGTGGAATATAAACCTGTTGGACTGGATGGCCTGTTTCTGTGCTTTAAATGCAATATAATTTGTTGTTTGTAGGATGTTTCTGTGTGCTGATTACCACATACCCTATATAACAGCAATGGTTATACTTCAAGAAATAATGTATTGGCTTTGAAGTTCTTTGGACACCTTAAGAATGTGAATGGTACTGTATAAATCCATGCTTTTCTACATAGGCAACATAAAATGCAAAGGGCGGAAAGTACAGGGGAGCAATCAGCGTAGAATTGTTGATAACATGGAGAAAGGTTGAAGGCAAGGGGTGACAGAAGAATCATCTATCAGATGCCAATCTTAATTCATGTACTCAATCCAAGGAAAGAAGTATTACAAATGCCTCCTCAAATAGGGACAACGGCTCAATAAAGATTTAACAATTGTTAAGGAGGAAGGAGACATAAATATCTGACATGTGTTTCCTGGAGGAAAGCAAAAGATAATGTTTTTAATTAGGCACTTTTATGTCAAGTAATTTTCCCTTTCCCAGTATAGGTACATCTCACAAAAACATTCCTGGTGCGATTTGGTCTTTTTAATATTTAGGGATCATATTCCATTCATTTACAATTATCCTTACTGGTTTGGTTTAGGGTGACTGACTTAAGTAAAACTAAATATTATAAAACAGAAAATTCTGGAAACAGTCAGCCGGACTGGCAGCATCTCTGGAGAGAGAAACAGAGTTAACGGTTTAGGTCAATGACCTTTCATTGGAATCTTCATTTGCTTTAGTACCTATTTATTACATTGGATTACAGGATTTTCCACTTGGTGTTTAAAGTGTGATAAATGGCATCTGATCCCATACTTATCCATTTTTCTGTGAAAGCTATCAACGGGAGAAATTTGCAGGGCTATGGGCAAGGTACGAGGGAGTGAGACTATAATAAAAACAGAAAGTGCTGGAAATACTCAGGTCTGGCAGCATCAGTGGAGAGGAACAGTTAACGTTTCAGGTCTGTGACCTTTAAGAGTGAGACTAATTGAATAGCTCTTTCAAAGAGCCAGCACAGACACAATGAATTGAATGGCCTCCTACTCTATGATTCTATGGTGTCATTAAGTATTGCCTTTCACTTCTCAATGATGCTGCAATCACTTGGAATTTCTGGAAACCGCAACTTAGAATCAGTCAATACACTAGCTTAAATCATCCCGAACAACTGATTTCACATTACTTGGTTATTTGCAGGATATCGCCAGACATCAACATAAGTAGAATTCTATTTCCCCAAACTTAATACATGTATCATTATTAATTGAAAATAATGCTGAGTTTTCAATCTCTGAAAATTCATCTGGTCCAGTTTTAATTTATTATATGTATCATCACATTTGCACGGCTCTGTGGGTAATCATGACATTATGTTAGAGTAGGATGTCCAAGCCTTTTGCCTTCGTGTAGCACATATAAAGCTTAAATCCTTATTCCCATTATTTTCCACACATCTGAAGTTATTAACAGATCTTGAGTGTTTTGATTAAAAGCAAGACTCGTATTTACATAGAACCTTTCACTATCTCAGGACATCCCAAAGCACTTTACAGCCAATCATTTTTGAAGTGTTGTCACTGTTATGCATGAAATAAGAAGTGTTAATGTAAGAAATGCAGCAGCCAATTTGCACACAGCAATGTCCCACAAATAGCAATGAGATTAATAACCAGATAATCTGTTGTTGGTTGAGATATAAATATTGGCCAGGATACCAGGGAGAATTCCCCTGCTCTTCTTTGAAATAGTGCCTTGGGATCTTGTACATTCACGAGAGGGCAAACAGAGCCTCTGTTTAGTATCTTCATTCAAAGGACAGCACCTCCAACTGTGTAGTGCTCCCTCTGTACTACGTAGGCATCAGCCTGAATTACGTGGTCAGGTTTCTGAAGGAGGACTTGACCCACAACCTTCTGACTCAGAGGCAAAATTGCTATCCCCGAGCCAATGCTGACACCTAAATCCTTATCCACTGATGAAGCAACAATGATTATAACAGCCCCTTCCAAACCTCCATGCCAACAAAATTCAAACAAATAGGACTGAGTTGCAAATGCTTGGAAGTTGCATGTGCGATAACCATAGGTTAGAACACAGTCCACCGTCATGATGTTGGGTAAAGGTACACATTCTAACAACAGCCAGACCTCTGAATTATCAGGGGTTTTTTTTACTTTTAATTTCCCCCCCCCCCCCAATTTTCTCCACTCCTTTCTTGAAGATGTTGGCCTTACGCAAGTACCAGGCTTGAGCCTAGAGTATCAGCAAGTCATTCAATCAAGACAACCATACGCACAATGTGGCAAATGTAATTTCTATCTATCCAAGAAGCATTGGAAGATTTAGGAAAAATGGTCAAAAGCATGGAGGGTAATTAGATTTTTAGATGACTTTCAAAGGCAATGAGAGGGGTGGTGATTAGGGACACACTTCCAGAGAGTATGGCCAACAGGGTTGAAGGTTCCGCCACCAAAGATGAAGCTGAGGAAGAGGGGTACACACAAAAGCCCAGAGTCAGAGGACTGAAGGGCATGGGAAGTAATCGGTAAATGAGAACAAGTAATACACAATGTTCATGCAATTATTCAGTGAAATCATAGGTTATACCAGCAATTAGTTAAAAAGGAACAATTTATCACAACTCGTCTATGCTTTTTTGGGTTCGAGGGATGGACAGCAGTGTATTTTGTGTTGATTAAGGTGAAGAATGTCAATACTGGAGAACAGAACACATTTTCCATTTCTGGGTCAGAAAAATAGCTCAGCCAGGTGCAAACTACTTTAGCCCTGGCCCAACAAGAAGTCTTATCCCAAACCTCAGAAGGCATTTCCTAATGCAACAATGAGTGTTTATCTGTTTCCCAAATTATGCATACCCTTACCAGGACTTTGAAAATCTACAATCAATTGATGGAAAATGAGGGGTAGTTTTTCTCTGGGGCTATCTGCATTCTCCAATTTTGGCTTTTTACACATCACCGATTTCCTTCACCTCTCTCTCCTCCTTTAAAGATTTGCATTTATAGAACACTTTTCACAACTTCAGGCCGTCCCAAAGCACTTTACAGCCAAAGGCGTACTTTTGATGTCAAAATCACAGTTGTAATTTAACACAGTCCTTAAAACTTCTTTTTTTCACCAAGTGTGGGAGGCATGACACTTAAAGCAAAGACAGGATAAGACTCTGGGCTTTGATACCCCAGCAACTGAATAACCTCCTGACACTCATTGCCCAAGGTCCCAAGTAACATGCTGATGGCTGCTGCTAATGGCCAAACAGTCCAACAGGAACAGTCAGAATATTCAAATGAGAATAGGGAAAGAAAAATGCAAGGAAAGCTACAGGTATTTGACGATGAAATATTCATAGCGCAGTGGTTAGCACCGCAGCCTCACAGCTCCAGGGACCCAGGTTCGATTCTGGGTACTGCCTGTGCGGAGTTTGCAAGTTCTCCCTGTGTCTGCGTGGGTTTTCGCCGGGTGCTCCGGTTTCCTCCCACATCCAAAGACCTGCAGGTGATAGGTAAATTGGCCGTTGTAAATTGCCCCTAGTGTAGGTAGGTGATGGGGAATATGGGATTACTGTAGGGTTAGTATAAATGGGTGGTTGTTGGTCGGCACAGACTCAGTGGGCCGAAGGGCCTGTTTCAGTGCTGTATCTCTAAATAAAAAAATAAACTTGCATTTATACTACACCTCTAAAGTAGAAAAACATCCCAAGGAAAGTAATGATAAAAATTTGACACCAAGCCAATGGAGGAGACATTTGGACAGGCAGACAAAATCTTGGTCAAGGTGGTACTTCAAAAAATACTTCATTTTCTGTAAAGCACTTTGGGAGGCTCTGAGATCATGAAAGGATCTATATGAATGCAAGTTTGTTCTCTTTCTTAAGCAATATCTTAAAGGTGAGGTTTGAGCAAAATGACCATGTTATGGTTTTAATATAGTTTTCTAATGCAATGATTATAATAAATTGGGTTTCTACTTTGTACGTGCTGTATGCTTCCAATGTAGCTTGATTCTCACACCTCAGATATTCTCAGGGAATGTTTGGTTTCAATGGAAAAGCCTATATTCACCCCACCTCTCTGGAAAGCTGACCCTTGCTGATATACAGTTCCACAACTGCTCTCTGTTACCATGCCCAATGACCATGTAAGTATTACTTGGCTCGGTGACTCTTACCTTGAGTCAGAAGGCTCCGGATTCAAGTTTCACTGCAGGACTTGAGCACATAACCCAGGCATTACTGAAGAGTGCTGCATTGTTGAAGGTGCTAAATCAAGGCCGTGTGTGATGATTCTGGTGGAAGCAACGATCCCAGAGCAGGGAGTTCTCCTGGTGCCCTGGCCAGCATTCCTCCCTCAACTCACACCAGGAAGAACCGGTTAACTCGTCATTCATCTTATCACTGTTTATGGAAAATTGTTTCAAAAGCAATCAATGACTGCAAAGGGCTTTCATGTGTGAGCTCAGACAGTGACCCCCACAGGCTTGAGACCCAGAAGAGCTAAACAATGTAGCATCACTAAACACCAAAATGGGTAAACTTTCCAGCAAGAGACACTGAATAGCAGCTTTCACTAGCCAAGAGGTGAGAGGGCCAGCTGTAGTGACCCCTACTGTAGTCTCAGCTAATGCCAGCTTATCAGAATTTGAAATCACTTTTGTGTTGAATTAGGTTCTGGTATCCATCTGCCAGCAACAAAATGGTGGTAACGGTAGGGGGATGGGAATTACAAAAATAGAAAAAGTATTTTCAGGTATGACACAGAAATAAAAGCATTTGAATATTTTCAATCACCTTTCTGTTACATGCATTTAATTGTTATACAGGAATGCTATGCATTTTTTGTTGGTTTAGTAAAAAAATGTACATAGTGTGGATTCATAATAAGAAGCAAATGAAAACAATACAGGCTCACATTAAGAAACTTCTGAAAACATCATTGGAAAGGAGACACACTGAAGCTGCCCTTACACAAATGAGGCTCGTTCAAATTTTGGCAAGAATATGCAAGAGGGTTACACTTAAAACAGTAAAAATACAAGCACACAGCAAGGGTCAGCAGCATCTGAAAAGAGAAGACAGGTTAATGTTTTACAAGTGGATCCTTTTTTTCTTAAGCTGAAGAGGGACATCAAGATGCAGACTCGTGTTTTGATTGTTCAGATGCTGAGATCTGATGTGCATTTCCAGCAATTTTGCGTTTTTACTTCAGATTTACAGCATTTGCAGTTGTTTCGAATCTGTTACGCTTGTAGTGATTGCCTCCCAAAACTCCCACCAAGTACCCAATGCAGCACTTTTGAGTCGGCTTTGTCACCGAGTATCAATGACCCTTAAAATGTTTGCTTTGTTTCATGCAGCAAGAGTACCCCATCTCTTCCAGGTAAAGGAATCAAAATTGGATGTCACTATCAGACTAAGCTTAAGTAAAACTAAACCAACCCATCCGGTGTTGGAACTGTCAGTGGTGGCTGATTTGTGGCAATCAATTGGAAGTATGTGGGTTGGGAGGGTATTTCTTATATTCAATTACATCAGTGAACTCGGGCTTGCACCCTTGCTCTGGGAAGGGGATGGGGCAGACAATGCGAGATTGCTAAGGTCAAGATGCTAACATGCTACCCAAACACCACCTGGTCGTTGGCAGCTTGCAAACAAGGCAAACTGAAGCGAATCCTGATCCAAGGTTGAGGGTCGAGCTGAATAGGCGGAACACAGCGCAAAGAATGCATCATTATATTGCATTCTTTCCTTTAAAAAATCCTCGTGTTGAGATTCATACCTTTTACACATAACCATGTTTTGGTAACAGTACATTCAGATACAGCAAAGCAAGTACTTCAATAGCTCAAGTTTTTTTTTAATTAATTTTCCTCATTTCTCTCATTCTGCTGTTCCTCCTGGGTCACAACTTCGATGGCTTGTATTTGGGTTTCGTTGTCCGTGTCAGGCACCTTGTCATCGCATTCTGCTTCCGCTACACCATCTGGGTCCGAATCCATCTCTGGCCCAGGGTGAATCTCAATCACAGTCTGCGATTCTGCTGCTGAATGGTCAACGCCGTGGCTCTGAACGACAGACACCAGGCCTGAGTCCACGGTGACCAGCTCCACGGGGCCCACATTCATGCCGGCCATGGTCGTGATGGTGTTGCTGTCTTGGATGGCGGCTGTGCTCAGCAGGGCGAGGCTGGAGCTGGGATGAATGGTAACTGTGTCAGAGGCAGTCGTCTTGGCCGCAGTGACCATGCCGGCATACCTGGTGAAGAGCTGGGACCCACCCGACAGCGTGTGTACTGTGACAGGGCTGGACTGCTGGCCAATGGCCATGGGCATAGTTGTAACATTGGCGACAGAAAAGTTTGTTCCTATTGGAGTGATGGCAATAGGTGATATGACAGTGAACTGGGGTGTTTGGACAGGTGTGGTTGGGGTCAGGATGGTGGCCGAGGCGGGTCTCTGGAGTCGGGGGCGCTTGTTGGGTTTGGGAGTAGCAATCGGCATCAGAACCACATTTTGCAGAGTTTGGTTTTTCAGTTTCTGTTCCTTGGCTCGTCTCCTCTGCTCTTCCAGCTGACGTTCCAGTTCTGTTGTTGGGAAGAGGAGGGGTTTAGAAAGAGGGTGGGGGATAAAAGAGTGGTGCTCAATATCCAACGTTGACATTGGCAACTGGGTACATTAATACCAATTAATAATGAATAGATCATTAAACGAGGACAATGCAAAGAAATGAGAGCTACTTTGAATTTTAAAAAACTCCCTTATCTGTCACCATATACAAATGTAACCGGTAGAAAGCATCTATTTTTACCATATTAATTTCTTCCCTCTTCTCCCCCACACTTCAGAGTTCCTTGCCTCACCCCTTCCCTTCTCTGTAACCTCCTCCAGCCTCCACCACAGATCTGCAGTCCTCCAAGTCTGGCCTCCTGCACCCCGCTTTTAATTGCTCCGACAAATGGTGGTTGTGCCTTCAGCTGCCTAGGCCCGAATTTCTGGAATTCCTTCATGAAACTTCTCTGCCTCACACTCCCTCCTTTAAGACACTCCTTAAAAGCTACCTCTTTGACTAAGCTTTTGGTCACTAGCCCTATTATCTTATGTGGCATGGTGTCAAATTTTGTTTGCCAATGCTCCTGTGAAATGTTTTAAGACAGTTCACCGTGCTAAAGGTGCTAATCAAATAAGTAGTTGTTGCTGCACCGTGAAGATGGTCAGTCAGTTACCAAGATGTCAGGAATTCTACAAAGCAACCCAAAAAATCAACAGCTAGGATCAGATTGGATGCCAAACAGGAGATGCCGAGCAACTGCCAACTGGATATGCAAACCAAATGTAGGCAACCTTCAGTTCCTTCAAGTGATTTTTGAGTATTGCACCAAATTTTAGAGGCTGGGGTGGGAATGTTTTATTATTGACAACAGACCTCAATGTAAAGCCCCAGAGAACAACAGTATGGAGCAGGGGTTTGCCTAACAAAAAACACCAACCCCACCCTACCACACAACTCCCTTACCCCTACAATAGATGCGATATTTATAGGCCTTTA
This sequence comes from Heterodontus francisci, assembly GCF_036365525.1. Classification (NCBI taxonomy): domain Eukaryota; kingdom Metazoa; phylum Chordata; class Chondrichthyes; order Heterodontiformes; family Heterodontidae; genus Heterodontus; species Heterodontus francisci. The sequence continues at coordinate 45,821,288 of NC_090401.1, forward strand.
ATGCCTTTGGGATGAAGGAGCCAGACTTGTTGCTTTATGAAGAGCAGCTGATGGAGGGCACCCCATCTCTATACGTTCAACAGCAAACAGTGCATCACGTGAAGGCAGCAGGCTTCCCACAGTTAGAGCAACACAACTACTGAGAAACCTAATTTTCCTATGCAACTGGAGTAACAAAAAATGATGGATATTGACTTAAATACGAAAGACCGGAGCCTGAGGCTTCCTTAACTAGCAATATACTCCACTATCTGGGTTAATTGGAGGATTGATTTGTGGGGGAGGGTCTGAGTGGTGACCAGGTGCTTACCTTGGAGAGAAAGCCATACCCTCGTTGCCCTCATGAACCTCTTGCAGATCTCACAGCTGTGCTGGCAGATGCCTGAGAACAAGTGACGTACTTGCCCCTTTGGACCTGGAACCAGTGTCCTGATTCAATTGTTACCTTCACTTGGGGGGTGGGGGGAGGGTGCAGAAAAGGTGACTTACCTGCAAGGTCGCTGTGAATCTGTTCCTGGCTTTGATCTGTCTGACTCTTCCTTTTGTCCAAAACCTTCTTTACAGTCTCCAGGAGGCCAAAAGTGTGTGCCATGTTGTTCAGAACAGCAGCATCTGAAACCAAAGCACAAAAACTCTAATACCTCGAATCCAGAATAGGGATCACTGGCCTCATATCCATCAGCCTGCAAGACCAGCTAAGTGTCTCTTCTCTTGAAGGCATTGACTGTTGCTGGGATAATCCTACAGTATCTGGCAACCATCCACCCACTTAAACATTCACTCCCTGTCAATGGCAGCAGTGTGCACCCATCTATAAAATGCAGTGCAACAACTCACCAAGCCTCCTTTGAAAGCACCTTCCAAACCTGCAACCTCCACCACCTAGAAGAACAAGGGCAGCAGTCGCATGGGAACGCCACAACCTGCAAGTTCCCTCCAAGTTACATACTATCCTGACTTGGAACTATGTTGCCGTTTCTTCACAGTCACTGGGTAAAAACCTTGAACTCCTTTCCTGACAGCACTGTGGGTGTACCTACACCACATGGACTGCAGTAGTTCAAGAAGATGGCTCACCATTGCCTTTGTAAGGGCAATTACTGGACTAGCAATCCAGAGGCTTGAACTAATGCTCCAGAGAGATGAATTCAAATCCCAGTATGGGGAATTTAAATTCAATTAATTAATAAATCTGGAATAAAATGCTAGTCTCATTAATAATGATCATGAAACTACTGGATTGTCATAAAGACCCACCTGGCTCACTAATATCCTTCAGGGGAGGAAATCTGCCATCTTTACCCAGTCTGGTCTACATGTGACTCCAGATCCATAGCAATGTGGCTCACTCTTAACTGTCCTCTGAAATGGCCTAGCAAGCCACTCAGCTGTATCAAACTGTGACAGAAATAAAGCACTGTGGGTGTACCTATACCACATTGACTGCATGGACAAGGTGGCGCGTTACCATCACCTTCTCAAGAGCAATTAAGGATGGGCAATAAATGCTGACCTTGGCAGCGATGCTCATATCACATGAAATAAAAAAAAAAATCCAGTGCCTCATGTACGTGTTCATCCTTCATATGCAAATAAAAGCATCATCAACAAGCTACTCAACTGTGGAGTATATCACAGTACGCCTGATATCCTCACTAGATATTCACATACACCAGCAGGCAACACTAGTATAATGATCAGGATTGGGAATTCTGGCCATTTCCCACCCACCACACACCTTCCGCCCCATCTCCAGTAGTGGCACAGCTACAGCTCCAGCAGGCACTGCAAGGTGGATGAATGAACTGACCATGGTACAGGAAGCCATTCAAGCGGGCGGGTGGGAGGGGGTTAGTTAATAGGAACTTGCAGTGGGAGGGGGAGGATCCAATGGTTGTGGTCCATGTAGGTACCAACGACATAGATTGAACTAGGAAAGAGGTTCTGCTGAGGGAGTATGAGCAGCTAGGGTCTAAATTACAAAGTAGAACCTGAGCCACAAGCAAATTGGCATGGGGTAAATAAGATTAGAGAGTTAAACTCATGGCTCAAAGATTGGTGTGGGAGAAATGGGTTTTTGTGAGGCACTGGCACCAGTACTGGGGAAATTGTGAGCTGTACCATTGGGACAGTCGCCACCTGAACCTGCTGGGACCAGTGTTCTGGTGGGTCATATAACGAGGACAGTAGAGAGGGCTTTAAACTAAATAGTGGGGGCGAGGGATCTGGATTTGAGAAGATGTGATGAGTTAAGTAGGGAAGGCAAGAGCAAGGTAGCAATAAGGGAAATGATGATCAGAGTGTAGCAGGAAGGACTAGCGCGCATAAACCTAAGTGAACCATCAGATAAAACTAGAGGTTAGAAAAATAGTAAAAAGACAGAATTAAATGCTCTATCTGAATACACATAACATTCATAACAAAGCAAATGAATTGACAGCTCAAACAGTAATAAATATGTACGATGTGATAGCCATTACACAGACATGGCTGCAAGATGACAAAGACAGGGACCTGAATATTCAAGGGTACGTGGCATTTAGGAAGGACAGGAAGCTAGGAAAAGGTCGAGGGGTAGCTCTGTTAATTAAGGATGGCATTGGTGAGATAGAGAGAGATGACCTTGGTTCTGGAGATCAAGATGTTGAATCAGTTTGGGTAGAGATGAGAAATAGTGAAGATAAAAAGTCACTTGTTGGAATGGTTTATAGGCCCCCAAACAGTAACCATGCTGTAGGATGAAATAACGGGGGCTTGTGAGAAAAGTACAATAATCATGGGTGATTTTAATCTACATATAGATTGGACGAATCAAATTGGCAAAGGTAGCTTGGATGATGAGCTCATTGAGTGTTTTCGGAACAGTTTCTTGGAGCGACACATACTAGAGCTAACCAGAGAGCACGCTATACTAGATCTGGTACTGTGCAATGAGACAGGATTAACAATTTCAGAGTGAAGGCATCCCGAGGCAGCAGTGATCATAATAATGATCACATTTCACATTCAGTTTCAGGGAGAGAAGGGCAAATCTAAGACTACTGTTTTAAAATTAAATAAGGGCAATTATGAGGACATGAAGGCAGAGTTGCTAAAATAAACTGGCAAATTAGGTTAAGGGATAAGTCAGTAGAGATGCAGTGAAAGACATTAAAAGGAGGTATTTCAGAATACGCAGAAAAGATACATTCCAGTGACAAAGAAAGACTCCAAGGGAAGGATGCTCCGTCCGTGGCTAACTAAGGAAGTTAAAGATAGTATCAAATTGAAAGAAAAAGCATATAACTTCACAAAGAGGATTTGAGTAGAGCAGTAGTGAAGTCTTGCTTCAATTGTATAGAACCTTGGTTAGACTGCACCTGGAGTACTGTGTGGAGTTTTGGTCCCCTTCCCTTACCTTAGGAAGGATACTATTGCCATAGAGGGAGTGCAATGAAGGTTCACCAGACTTGTTCCCGGGATGGCGGGACTGTCCTATGAAGAGAGATTGGGGAAACTGGGCCTGTATTTTCTAGAGTTTCGAAGAATGAGAGGTGATCTCATTGAAACCGACAAAATACTTAAAGGGATAGACAGGGTAGATGCAGCTAAGATGTTTCCCCTGGTTGGGAAGTCTAGAGCCAGGGGACACAATTTCAAAGTAAGGGGGAAGCCACTGAAGACAGAGTCGAGAAGAAATTTCTTTACTCAGAGGATTGTGAATCTTTGGAATTCTCTACCCCAGAGGACTGTAACAAAGTGGATAAAGGGGAACCTGTAAATGTGCTATACTTAGATTTCCAGAAGGCATTTGACAAGGTGCCACATCAAAGGTTACTAAGCAAAATAAGAGCTCATGGCATTGGAGGCAACATATCAGCATGGATAGAACACTGGTTAGCTAGCAGTAAACAAAGAGTGGGCGTAAATAAGTCATTTCAGGTTGGTAAGATGTGACGTGTGACGAGTGGAGTGCCACAGGGATCTGTGCTGGAAGCTCAACTATTTACAATTTATATCAATGACTTGGATGAAGGGACTGATGTATGGTTGCTAAACTTGCAGATGACACAAAAGATAGGTAGGAAAGTAAGTTGTGAAGAGGACATGAGGAGTCTGCAAAGGGATATAGATAGGTTAAGTGAGTAGGCAGAAATTTGGCAAATGGAGTATAATGTGGGAAAATGTGAACATATCCACTTGGGCAGGAAGAATAGTAAAGCAGCATATTGTTTAAATGGAGAAGAACTGCAGAACTCTGAGGTACAGAGGGATCTGGGTGTCCTGAACATAAATCACAAAAGGTTGTTATGCAGATACAGCAAGTGATTAGGAAGACAAATGGATTGTTGTCGTTTATTGCAAGGAGAATGGAATATAAAAGTTGGGATTTTTGCTACAGTTGTATAGGGTACGGATGAGGACCACACCTGGAGTACTGTATACAGTTTTGGTCTCCTTATTTAAGAAAGGATATAAATGCATTAGAGGCAGTTCAGAGAAGGTTCACACGACTGATACCTGGGATTGGGGGGGGAGAGGAGGGATGCGATTATCTTATGAAGAAAGGTTGGACAGGTTGGGTCTGTATCCATTAATGTTTAGAAGAATGAAAGGTGATCTTACTGAAATATATAAGATCCTGAGGGGACTTGACAGGGTGGATGCTGAAAGGATGTTTCCCGTTGTGGGAGAGACTAGAACTAGAGGACAGTTTAAAAATAAGGGGCCACCCATTTAAGAGAGCGATGAGGAGAATCTTTTTTCTCTCAGAGGGTCGAGCCTCTTTGGAACTCTCTTCCCCAGACAGTGGTGGGGGCAGGGTCATTGAATATTTTTAAGGCAGAGGTAAAGAAATTTCTTGACTAACAAGAGAGTCAAAGGGGATCAGGGTAGGCGGGAAAGTAGAGTTGAGGCGATAATTAGATCAGCCATGATCTTATTAAATGGCGGAGCAGGCTCGAAAGGGGTCAAATTGCCTACTCCTACTTCGTATGTAATTAACGCAATATAGAGCAGGGATCAAACCTGCAACATTCCTGGACACTATGGCTCCACATCACACCAGGTAGTGGATTTAATAATGCAGAAATCTCAGCAGCCTATCCAATAGATCTCATTTGAAAACAGAAAAAACTGCAGTGACACACCATAATTATGGGCGTTAGTTGCAGACAGCCATTGCTAGCCAAATTATACAGACATGGCATTAGACTGAAAAATTTATTAGAAGTGTCCAAACGTTTTTCTACATGGGCCACCTACGTACATAAATAGTCATGGGCCAAATGTAAAGCTTATATCCACATTCAAATTGATCTACATACATCTTAAGTTGATGATACCAACAGATCTAGAGTTCTGATTTAGGATTTATTCACCAGTGAGGCAACAGTGCCAAGAACAGCCCTCTTCAAACCTCCAGGCACACAAAACACAAACAGGACCAAGAATAGAGGAAGGAGTATAACTGTAAATAGGACTGAATTCCTTAGGCTTTGAGGGCTGTGGTCAGGTTTCAAGGGCACTATATAGGCCATCAGTTGTAGCCTGGACACTGCTGCATTAAGCCACAATTGGAAGGGAAACAGGAAACTGCTAACAGAGTTACAAAAATAACTGACATTTCAATAGCATTTTTCACGTGCAAAATGTCCCAGGGCACTTAACCAGGTTTGAAGAAACTTGACACCAAGCCAGACCAGGGGAGATTTGGGGAGCTGACTAAAAGCTTCAAAGAAATGTGTTTTAAGGAGGATCTTAAAGGATGAGAAAGCTGCAAGAGGAAGAGGGAATTCTAGAGGTTGGGCCCAAGCAAATGAAGGCACAGCCATCAGTGGTGAGGTGAAGGTGGAGGAGAAGCAGAAGAGATGAGGGTTAGAAGACTGGAATGTTTGGGGAGGGGGTTTGGTAGGGCTGTAGAAGGCTAGAGATGGGGAAGGGAAGCCACAAAGAAATTAAAAGATGAGGGCAGAAGTTTTAAATTTAGACTCCAGGAACCAATGCAAGTCAGCGAGGATGGTGGGCGAGCTGGACTTGTCAGGTGGGATATGGCCAGCAGGGTTTTGGACAAACTGGAGTTTATGGAGGATGGGAGTCAAGCAAAGAGAGAATTAGATTATTCAATCTAGAGTTCATAAAGGGAATTAACTTCTATCGCCCATTAGAAATGTTGAGTTAGTTCATTGAATGGTGGACTTACGAGACCAGGGGCACCCTGGCACAGTCCTTTCAGTCTGGTGTCTGCAGGATCCTTAATTGAAGGGTTTCACGCAGGAACTAGACTGGAAGTCACCTTCACAGAAATGCCAGACAGCTAGCACCCGAATACATAGTGCAGCAAAATGTTCTGTCACCTACCTGTGATCTCCAGCGGAGTCTGACCCATCCTCTGCTGAACACCGGCCAGCATCTCCATCAGTTCCTTCTGAATGTTAGTGACAACTTCCCCCAGCAAACCCACATCTGCTATTCCTTTCCAGAAGGCCAGGGTGTCCTCTGCAGCAAGAAATAAAACCACTCTAGAAATCTTATATTCTGTCAGCACCACTAAGTCCAAGATGAAGTTTCAGAGTATTTTAGAAACCCACACTGACAGTAGCTGTGAAACAAACATTCAAGCTCCATTTCCTCCTATACAGATTTCCATAACCCATTTGTCAGTAACATATAATTGTCACTTGCCTCTACTCCTCTGTTTCAATGTTTGTCCTCTTAAGTCCAGAAGCCCTCAACCCAGCTTATCACCCCTATTGCCATCCTTTCCCAGAGCTCAGCTGGATCAGAATATACTATGGGCTGACTGAAACACTGAATAAACTTGTCGAGCCATCAGTGGAATCACTTTTTCTGTACGTTTCAACCTTGTGGAGATACACTTGAAAAGGAAACATTTGCAGGGCTATAGGGGAAAAAAGTTGGGATGGGGTGGAGGCAAAGGCATGATGAGCTTCCTTCTATGCTGTATGTTTCTATGGTGGCACCTATCCTATGAGCCTTGGCCCTCCAAGTTTTCTTGACGCGCATGCATTTTTCATAATTTTAGATTTAAACATCTGTGAATAATTACACTATTATGATCACACTCTCCATCTGCCCTCATCTGATAAGTTGGTAGCTGAGATCCATCAGCTATTTCCTGTTACAAAAACAAGAAATGCTGGATTCACTCAGCAGGTCTGGCAGCATCTGTGGAAAGAGAAGCAGAGTTAACGTTTCGGATCAGTGACCCTTCTTCGGAACTGACAAATATTAGAAAAGTCACAGATTATAAACAAGTGAGGTGGGGGTTGGGCAAGAGATAACAAAGGAGAAGGTGCAGATTGGACCAGGCCACATAGCTGACCAAAAGGTCACGGAGCAAAGGCAAACAATATGTTAATGGTGTGTTGAAAGACAAAGCATTAGTACAGATTAGGTGTGAATATACTGAATATTGAACTGCAGCAAGTGCAAACCTGAAGAAAAACAACCTGAAAAAAACAGTGGGTGAGCAAACTGAACAAACTAAGATGAACTGAAATAATTACAAAAAAAGATTGTAAAAAATGTAAAAAGGAATGCCAAAAAAAAAGGAAGAAAAAAAAATAACTAAAAATGACTAAAAATGAAAGTAAAGTGGGGGGCTGTCATGCTCTGAAATTATTGAACTCAATGTTCAGACCGGCAGGCTGTAGTGTGCCTAATCGGTAGATGAGATGCTGTTCCTCGAGCTTGCGTTGATGTTCACTGGAACACTGCAGCAATCCCAGGACAGAGATGTGAGCATGAGAGCAGGGGGGAGTGTTGAAATGGCAAGCAACCGGAAGCTCAGGGTCCTGCTTGCGGACTGAGCGGAGATGTTCCGCAAAGCGGTCACCCAGTCTGCGCTTGGTCTCCCCAATGTAGAGGACCCTGAGCTTCCGGTTGCTTGCCATTTCAACACTCCCCCCTGCTCTCATGCTCACATCTCTGTCCTGGGATTGCTGCAGTGTTCCAGTGAACATCAACGCAAGCTCGAGGAACAGCACCTCATCTACCGATTAGGCACACTACAGCCTGCCGGTCTGAACATTGAGTTCAATAATTTCAGAGCATGACAGCCCCCCACTTTACTTTCATTTTTAGTCATTTTTAGTTTTTTTTTTTTTTTTTTTTTTTCCTTTTTTTTTGGCATTCCTTTTTACATTTTTTACAATCTTTTTTTGTAATTATTTCAGTTCATCTTAGTTTGTTCAGTTTGCTCACCCACTGTTTTTTTCAGGTTGTTTTTCTTCAGGTTTGCACTTGCTGCAGTTCAATATTCAGTATATTCACACCTAATCTGTACTAATGCTTTGTCTTTCAACACACCATTAACATATTGTTTGCCTTTGCTCCGTGACCTTTTGGTCAGCTATGTGGCCTGGTCCAATCTGCACCTTCTCCTTTGTTATCTCTTGCCCAACCCCCACCTCACTTGTTTATAATCTGTGACTTTTCTAATATTTGTCAGTTCCGAAGAAGGGTCACTGATCCGAAACGTTAACTCTGCTTCTCTTTCCACAGATGCTGCCAGACCTGCTGAGTGAATCCAGCATTTCTTGTTTTTGTTTCAGATTTCCAGCATCCGCAGTATTTTGCTTTTATTTTAGCAGCTATTTCCTGTTTCCGGTAGCACTGTCAAAGTGCAAAAAAAGTAACAAAATTCCCATAAGGACATGCTAAAGCACGTAACAGCTTAAAAAAATTTTTTTTTTTGAAGTGCAGTTACTATTGTTATGTAGGCAAATGCAGCAGCCACTTTGTGCACAGCAAGATCCCATAAACAAATGAGATGAATGACCACTTTATCTGTTTAAGTGGTGTTGGTTGAGGGGAGAATATTGGCCAGGACACTGGGAAAACAGGCTGCTCCAGTTCTTTTGCATCCACCTTAACAAGGAGATGGGGCTTCAGTTTCATCCTCTTTCAAAGACAGCACTTCAGATAATGCAGCCCTCCTTCAGTACTGCAGTGAAGTATTAAACCTAGATTTTGTGTTTAGGTGCTGGAGTGGAAATTGTATCCGCAACTTTCTGACATCAACTGATCCAAGCTGATATAAATCAAATACAAACTTACTTGTTAGAGGCTACAAAGTGGATCGCTGCATTACTGACCTATGAGGGGTGAGCTCAGTACTAAGACCATGCACAGAAGTGCCACATCAACTATTTCTATGTTCCCTCCCATTCCAGTATTTCTCCAAGTAGCTGTTCCTCACATGCAGGTCTGAACAGTGAGTGTGGCTGAGTTATTCCACCAAAGAAAGCGTCACAGCTGAACTTGACCATGTTCCCACAGTTGAACTTGACCATGTTCCCACACATGCACTTACCAGCAGGGGTGATTGTGGGAAAGGGTCCCTGGTTGCAGAAATTATGCACATTAGATATATAAATATCTCAGTGGTCTTTAAAGTGCCAAGGTATTTTGATAATTGTGTTGATCGTTCAATGGTCATTATAATATAAGGAAATGATATATCCAGCACACACAGATATCACTGTTGCAAAACAATCTTAAAATGTTGGGTCATTCTGGAGTTGCAGCCTGAAACTGACAACCACATTCCAATCTGCACAGTTTCCTTAACAACTAAATTCTGTTACCAGAGCCTGTCTTTATACTTTGTGGCTTTAAAGTGACATAACTCCATCTTCACTGAATGATAAATTGTGCATTCAAGGTATAATACCCCTATCCTTTTAAGACAGCACATCATCCAATTTAACATGGAAAATCCTCTAGTACCTTTCAAGAATCCAACTGTCAGTCATTCTTCCTTCAAGAATTTTTTTTTTTTAATTCCCCTTTTTTAATCATCAGTGCTCAACCATACGCCCATCCTTCATATGTAATTGTACACAGTGGTTTTGGTAAGCTAATCTGGCATATAAATGTGCATCCTTACATATACTTTTCATTCACAGGCCAAGTTGATCTTACCCCTCCTTAAGGTGACCGACTGCTGATATCAGCACAGTCTGGGGACTGAACGCAAGACCTTGTTGGACTATAGCGCTCAGTACTACAAGGCAGGGCACTTAATTGGTACGGTGTTGTGGAATGACAGTATTTTGTAACCAACAAAATTTGTTTAATGATTTATTGTACCAAATTTTAATTTAGAAGACTAGCAAAGCCTTTGCACACCTCCTGTGCCAGCTACAGGCAATGATCCCTGATGTTAGCTAGAATTACATACGAACATACAAATTAGGAACAGGAGTAGGGAATTCAGCCCCTCGAACCTGCTCTGCCATTTGTTAAGACCATGGCTGATCTGATTGTGGCCTCAACTCCACTTTACTGTCTGCCCCCCATGATACCTGACTCCCTTATCAATCAACAATCTACCTAACTCAGACCCGAATGTACTGTTCTCTGAGGAAGCGAATTCCACAGACTAACGACCCTCATCTCCGTCTTAAATGAGACCCCCCCTTATTTTTAAACTGTGTCCCCTAGTTCTAGTCTCGCCCAGGTGGAAACACCCTTCTAGCATCCACCCTGTCAAGTCCCTTTAGGAACTTATATGTTTCAATAAGATAGTCTCTCATTCTTCTAAACTCAAATGGATATAGGCCCAACCTGGTCAACCTTTCCTCATAGGATAACCCCTTCATCCCTGGAATCAGTCGAAAGAACCTTCTCCGAACTGCTTCTAATGCAATTTTATCCTTCCTTAAGTAAGACGACCAAAACTGTACACATTACTCCAGATGTGAAACATTCCGACAAGGGTTTCAGTCTGACTGCAGCTCAGAACAAAGAGGCCCACTGAACTCACCAGAGATCTCTTCGCCGTCTTTCCTGCTTAAATCCTCTGTCGTAACTGCAACTGTGGTCAGGGCTGGACTCCACTCAATGCACTCTTCAGTGTTCTCTTCAGACACAGTAATGTGGGCCCCATTGCCTGCAAAGTGAACAGATAGCCCTCAGACTGTAACTATTTTTGTTTGTTGATGTGTCAGAGCAGACGAAGTCTCTCTCCTCTCCCCTGACCTGCAACCTCACTGCACCAGTCTTCACCAAAAAGGAAGCAATCCCACATAATGAAAATGACAGGCAGGAACAGACTAGCTGCTTCATCAATCCTGCCTCACACTCATGATTCCTGGAGCATTATTAAAACACTTCCTGTCCCATGCTCAACCCCATATAATCAAATTTCCCCGCACCTCCCCCACCCAGGAAAATTAACAATGAAAACACTCTGGAAAATTCCTCGCCGACTCCCTCAGGCAATACGTACGTTAACTGTTAATCCACTTACCTTCTATATTATGTGATCTCTGCCCCAGTCAGGAACCGGTCCAGCTCCTTCTCGAAGGCCTGCAGAGAGTCAGCACCCACAACAGCAACCTGCAATGTATTCCAGAGGCTCACTACTCTCTAGGAAAAAATAGAATTGCCTAACATCTAGCCTATTCCTACTTTTGCATTGCTTAAATGCACATCCCCTGGTTCTCCCCAATCTATCAAACTGAAATGAACCATCAATAGGCATGCCATCCAACCCTCTCATTATTTTCTATACCTCTGAAATAATCTAGTTCATGAAGCACTTTAGAACCAGGATTTCTGTATCACTGAGCCTGGAGGCCTGATCTTTACTTGAGTAACACAAAGCGTAGCTGACCGTCTGCCCAGAGACTGTGCACTGGTTCATCAAGACTCCAACTGTTATTCTGACTAAGGATCCTCTCATAATACAGCAGGAGAGCCTGAGCAATGCACCTTACACAGAACACCGGTTTAGAATGGGAAATTCAGGGGAAGCCATTAAAAACCAAGTGATGTTCCATCGCTTCCTAATAGGGCAACTCTTCGTGAAAATGCTCTGCTTCTTTGGGGAGGTGGGTGGGGACAATGGGTCTCAATCTGTTGCAATTAAAAAGGCAGCCTTTCAATAACTGCTGGGCCAGACATTCCAGCCCGAGAGGCGCATAGTGCATCAGACTCCCAAGTGTCTGGAGTGACCAATATTTAAATGTGTTGACCTCATTTTATGATGCGAGGTTGGCTCAGTGGAGGTACACTGCAACATCCAAGGAGCAGCAATCATAGATAAAACCCTATAGTATGCCCCATAGTTGTCCTAGGAGCGCACTAGTGACATCTAGGGGTACGGTAGGAAAGCTGTTATGTTACTGTAGTAGAAATCCAGAGGTCTAGCCTAATGATAGAGAGACGAGTTCAAATTCTACCACAGTAGCTGGGGAATGTTAATTCAATAAATCTGGAATAAGAAGCTGGTATCAGTAATGGTGGCCATGAAACTACTGGATTGTCGTAAAAGCCCATCTGGTTCACTAATGTTCTTTAGGGAAAAGGAATCTGCTGTCCTTACCCATCTAGCTTATGTGTGACTCCAGAGGCTCCATGAACATCTCCACACATCACCAAGAGTATATCGGCAGCATCACTACTGATCAAGCTGGCTGAGTCCTGAAGCACATAGCTGCAAGACTGGGCCTGTGGCAGGTGGTGAGAGAACCAATGAGGGAAAAAACCTACTTGACCTCGTGCTCAGCATCTGTTACAGATGTTCCTTTCGATGCCAGTATTAGTGGGCATGAGCACAGTCCTTGTTGAAAAAAATCCCATCTTCACACTGAGGACATCCTCCATGGTGTTGTGTGCCACTACCACCATGCTGAATGGGATAAATTCAGAACAGATCTAGCAGCCAAAGACTGGGCATCCATGAAGCGCTGCAGGCCATCAGCAGCAGCAGAACTGTATTCCCCCACAATCTGTAACCTCTTGTCCCTCACTCTACCATCACCACCAAGCTAGAGGACCAATCCAGCTTCAATGAGGAGGATGGAACAGCATGCCAGGCACAGCACCAGGCATATCTAAAAATGAGTTGTCAACCTAGTGAAGCTTCAGCATAGGATTACATATATACTAAAACAGCAGACGCAGCATGCTATAGACAGAGTTAAGCAATCGTACAACCAACGGATCACATCTTGCAGTCCTGCCACGTCCAGTCCTGAATGGTGGAGGACAATTAAACTAACTAATCAGAGGAGGTGGCCCCATGAACATCCCATCTTCAATGATGGTGGAGCCCAGCACTTGAGTACAAAAGACAAGGTTGAAGTGTCAGCAACCATCTTTCGACAGAAGTACTGAGTGGCCTTTTGGTCTCCTCCAGAGGTCCCCACCATCACAGAGGCCAGACTTCAGCCAATTCGACTCTCTCCATGTGATAACAGGCAAAGGCTGAACACACTGGATACAGCAAAGGCTAAGGGTCCAGACAACACCCCAGCTGTAGCACTAAGACCTGTGCTCAAGAATTAGCCACATCCCTAGCCAAGCTGTTCCAGTACAGCTACAACACTGGCATCTATCTGATAAAGTGGAAAATTGCCACGGTATGTCCTGTCCACAAAAAGGACAAATCCAATCCAGCCAACTACTGCTCTATCAGTCTACTCTGAATCATCAGTAAAGTGATGGAAGTGGTTGTCGACAGGGCAAATGAGTCTCTGCTCACTAATGCTGTTTGGGTTCTGCCAGGACCACTAGGCTCCAGGTCTCACTATAGCCTTCATTCAAACATGGACAAAAGAGCTGGATTCCAGAGATGAGGTGAGAGCGACTGCCCTTGACATCAAAACAGCATATGACCAAGTGTGGCATCAAGACGCCCTTTGTAAAATTGAAGTTAATGGGAATCGGGGGGAAAAGTCTCCATTGGCAGGAAGATAGCTGTGGCTGTTGGGGGCCAATCAAATCAATCCCAGGATAACGCTGCCTCAGGGCAGTGTCCTAGACCTAACCATCCTCAGTTGCTTCATCAATGACCTCCCTCCATCATCAGGTCAAAAGTGAGGATAGTCACTGATGACTGCAGTGGTCAGTTCCATTTGCAACTCCTCAGCCAATGAAGCAGTCAATGTCCATGAACAGCAAGACATGGACAACATTCAGGCAGTGTCAAGTAATATTAATGCCACACAAGTACCAGACAGTGATCATCTCCAACAACAGAGAGCCTAATCAGCTCCCGTTGACATTCAACAGTATTGCCATCGTTGAATTCCCCACCATCAAAATCATGGGGGTTACCAATGACCAGAAACCTATCTGGGCCAGCTACATAAATGTTGTGGTTACAAAAGCAAGTCAAGGACAGGGTATTCTGCGGCGACTGACTGACACCTTGACTTCCCAAAGTCTTTCCACGTTGTACAGGAACAAGTCAGGAGTGTTTTGGAATGCAGGCCACTTGCCTGGATAACTGCAGCTCCAACAACATTCAAGTTCAACACCATTCGGGACAAAGCAACCCGCTGATCGACACGTAATCCACTACCTTAAACCTTCACTTCCCCCACCACGAGTGCACCGTGGCTGCAATGTGTACCACCTACAAACTGCACTGTAGCAGCTTGCTAGGGCTTCTTTAACAGCACCTCCCAAATCCGCAACCTCTACCACCTAGAAGGACAAGGTACATGCGAGCACCCACCACCTCCCCATCATCCAGACTTGGAAATCACTGTTCCTTCATCGTCACTGGCCTAAAATCCTTGAACTCTTTACCAGCTATAGCAGTACCTTCACCACACAGGCTGCAGTGGGTCAAGGTAGCATCTCACCACCACCTTCTCAAGGGCAATTAGGGATAGGCAATAAAACAGTGGCCTTATCAGTGATGTCCACATCTCATGAATGAATAAAGAGAAATAAAATCTTCAAGCTGCCTCGCAGTGGCAAGATTTGCATGCACCCGATTCGGCTGTTCTATAAATATTCAGTCTCGTAGTGTGGACACCTCTGTCAAGACCTGCATTTATTACCCGCCTCCATTTTCCCTTGACTGCTTTGTTAGGCCATTTCAGAGGCCAGTTAGGTCAATCCAGGCTAATGTGGGACTGGATTCACATATAAGCCAGGTCGGGTACGGATGGCAGGTTTCTTTCCGTAAACGAACCAATTAGGTTTTTAACAACAATCCAGCAGTTTCAAGGTTACGTTGACTGATCCCCAGATTTAAAAGAAATTCAAAGTCTCAAACTACCATGGTGAGTTTTGAACTCATGTTCTTTGGACCACTAGACTACACTGTATGGGAGAGAAATGAAGAACAAGAACTAATGCCAAAAATCTGAAATGCTGCAAATGCACAAGTCAGCAAATCAGCATTCCAAGAAAATTTTCAGTGAAGGATCTCACCTGAAACATCGACCAAACTTTTTCCCCTTTGAGGCATTTTCTGTCCCAATCTATACAGCCTCCCATCATATCAAGCTCTAATAAATACAGAAAACACACAGCAGACACAGAGTGCAGACCTCTTCAGTAACACTCCCAAAATTGCAACTAATATACACCATTCGGTGCCACTGCTGACACATCCTTGTTGCCACCTCACATCTCCACCGCTTGCAGTCTTCTCCCTCCATCTCTGTGACATTATACTCACCATCTATGGAGGTAGGGGTCTGTATCACATTGCTCTGCTGGCTGGGAACCGGTGCCCTGGCACTGCTAATTAGAAGGTCGAACTTTGTGCTGCGGCAGGTGTTGGTGCAAACTTTATCATGTTGATAGAAGTCCAACTGCCCAGAATCCATCATCTTCCTGCAAATAAGTGCATCCAGAGATAATCCTTTAGAGCATGGGACATAGAAGATAACCTCTAGCCACTTGCCGTCCATCGCACCCGAATGGACGGCCCTTATAGGCTGGATGAAGTATGTGCCTCTGGGCTTTCATTCACAGCCTACCCTGCTGTGGGATTTGGGCTGAACTGGTATTCACTACTGTTCCCTCATTTTTTCTTTTGCCTCTAGCAAAAGATGGGAAACAGTGGCGAAAGCAGAATGATTAGTAACTTTCAAAAGAGTATTGGATAAACACTTGAAAGGGAAAACTTTGCAGGGCCACGGGGAAACAGCACAGAGATTGGGACTAATTGGATAGCTCTTTCAAAGAGCCAGCACGGACAAGATAGGCCCAACGGCCTCTTTCTGCTTGGTATAATTCCATGACAATCAGCCTGGGTTATCCCAGCTTCCATTAGGGACATGGAAGGGCTCTCTTCAATTTAATGGGACACATTTTTCCTTTCTCCTCCAGTGGGGAAGGTCTTGGCCTTGCACAGCAGTATGACTGAAATCAGGAGCTCCTCATTTCCTAAATCTCATCAGGGCCGCAAGACTGTGGAATCCCCTCAGTATTCCTCAGACAGTCTACAGGATTTTAAAGCCAAAAAAAAAACGGTGTCACCCAATCACTAGTTCCTGTTTTTTATTACCTTTTTAAACTTTAGTGGCATTCTGCACTATGAGCCTAAGCCTGAGTTCTCAATTAACAGTAGAGTATAAAATGCAAGTCAAAGTGCTTCACTCCTCAGAGAAATCACTTAACTGCGCCAGGGTTGCTCCATTGGAATTTTTTTCTTTAATGTTCTCGCAAGCTCTTTTGCTTGAAGGCAAAGCCTCATGCAAAGGGTCACATTTGCAGCACCTCCCATTACCAAGGTAAGTTACTTTTCAGGTGTGAGCCTGGACAGTTGTTTGGGTTAGGGCTATCCCAGCCTAGCATTGTAGCACAAATACCGGAAGCAAGTCAAAAACACTGGAACCCCCACAGTCAAATGTACTTGTCACCTCACACTATATTGGCTGCTTCAAATAGAAGAGCTCCTGCCCCCATCTGAATTGGCTGGCAGTCCTGTAATAGTCGCCTTGTTTATGTTGCCTGGTAGAGTCCACAGCACTAGCAGCAAAGAACAGCTGCAACAGCATGTAGGCCACTAGTGTCACAACCATTCCACTGGTCTGTGTGGGCGTTCAGCTACCCTAACTATATCCTCCCCCTAGGGCAGGAAAAAGAAATCGTAGCACTCTGCACCATGGGTGAAGAACACCTCAAAAGCCTCTATGCAGGCAGTGCAACACTAATGCAAATGCAGCATTATGGTTCATCCTGCAGAATAACGTGCTTGTTAGCAGGTCAGCATAATGCTCTTGGTGGTGACTACTACCAATTATAGGTGATTCACAACAGGGTTCTGAGAGAAGAGATGGGAAGAAAAATTGACAAGATTCCAGAATTTTTCCAACACGCACTACCTATGGGGAGCCTCGCCTTCCTTCATACACGTACACTGGAAAATCATGAGCATACAATCCAAGATTTCTCCATATGTGACTGATGTGTGAACTCATGCTGAGGCGCCATCAGCCAGGCACAAGCGAAAGCACACAAAACTACTAAATTTGAAACTTTTAAAAAGATAAACCTAGCTGAAAAAGCCCACTGCACAGGAAAAAACAATGTTAAAAGATTAGGAAACAGGATCTAGAGTCATCAACAAATACTAACACCAAGTTTTCCTTTTATATAAAACTTATCAATTATAGAAGGGAGAGAAGACTGAGCAATTGGACAGTTCTGAGTTCCTGATAAAAGGAAGTCTAGGCCTCATACAATAAGGATGCAGGGCAGAGGTCGAGTGTGTAGGTTGACATAATGACAATTGAAGCTCAGAAAAAACAAGAGGAAAGTAAAGCAATAACCATATTAGGGCTCCAGTGAGCATAGCAGACATTCCACAAAGAACAACTTGCATTTCTGTAACACCTTTAATAAACAAAGCACTCCCATGTGTTTTGTAGCATAGTAGAAAAAAGGAACAGAGTTAAACCGAGAAAGTTTCAAGATGGTGACTGAAGACTTGGGCAAAAAAAATGCATTTTGAAAAGAATTTTGAAGGGAAAAAGCAAAGGTTTAACGAAAGAAAGGAGTTGCATTTATATAGCACATTCATGACCATGGTATGCTGAAAAGCACTTTACAACAAATTAAGTATTTCAGAAGTGTAGTCACTGTTGTAATGTAGAAAACGCAGTAGCCAATTTGTGAACAGCAAGTTCCTGCAAACAGCAATGAGAAAACGATCAGATAATCTGTTTTTCCAATGGTGTTGGTCAAGGGATAAATATTGGCCAAGATAGCAGGGGGGGGGGGGAGGGGTGAAATTCCCTGCTATTCTGAAAAGTAGCGCTATGGGAAATCTATGTTTACCTGAAAGAACAGATAAGGCCTCAGTTTAATGTTTCATCTGAAATATGGCAGCTCTGACAGTACAGCACCCCTTTGGCATGTCAGCCGAGGTTATGTGCTCAGATAGGAGCTGCAAACACCAGGGTACAGATGATTATCAGCTCTGCAGGGTGAACCAAGAGGAACCTCAGCTCATCAACAACAGAGCAGGAATCAAACCTGGGACTTTCTTGTTTATAACACTTAGTAACACATTGTATTAATCAGAAATGGGGCAATAGACAGGAAGGATGGGTCAAGGGTGGTTTTTGTTTTTTACATAGGGAGGTGATGACAATGGTTTTGAAGGGGAGAGGAAAGGGGGCCAGGAGTGACAGTTGAGTGATCACAAGTTGACAGCGAGGGGCTCAAGGGAGCTAGATGTGGTTGTCAGGGCAGAGAAACCTATTTGAAAATCAACAAAACCAAGAACCCAGGACGACGCCATCTTGTGTTCTTTGTTTTGTTGATTTTCAAATAGGCTTCTCTGGCTTGACAACCACATCCAGCTCCCTTGAGAACACAGGCAGCATCATCCTGGGTTCAAAATAACATAAGTGAAGAGGTCAACAAAAAAAAAGCAATCCTGGAAAAATGGTACCAACCTCAACATTATACCTCCTATTCGAATCGCCCGCTTCCAGTCTTTCAGTGTAGATTTTCCCGCCAGGTGTACAAACTGTTTTGGACTTATGAGCTGATCATTAAACTGAAAAAGGGAAAATCAGAAGAAAGAATTCAAATCAAAACTGGAAATATTGGCACCTTTTGTCGTATATTAGGAGGGAAAAAGGTGACTGCATTAGTACGTGGACATCACACACATATATACACACAGAGACACACGAAAACACGCATGCAAATCCCCCCACCAATGTGGGGCTGAAGCACCTTCAGAGGCAAGAATATTGAAATTGAGGCACTGACCCATGCTGGGTCATGTCGGCAGCTGTCCGCATGCTGCACGAGGGGACAAGGGATCATTCTCCATTCGTGAACCTAGACAATATCAGTAGCCTATTCAACCTTTAGAGGCAGTACAACAGAACCATATTTCACACACACATGGGAGTAGGAGTCACTGGATTAACAACCAGAAGTAGCTGCACAAGCTGGTTTTGTCCCCCACTTGAGCCTAGGGGGCTTTGATCAATTGTGGTACCCTTGTTGCTATCCCATTTGAGATCTGCCAATTCTGCTTCAGTCAGAAATTAAATGTGAGACTTTTATGGTTTATAAGACTCAACAGGAGAATGAACAGCAAATATAATCAGAAATATAAGAACTGTTAAAGCTAGAACATTTTAATCTTCATCATACCTTTACACATTTCACGTTAATACCCGGGCAAACAAACTTCTTCCACAAGAGAATAGCTTTGCTTTCTCCACAAGTAATGGGATAAGCAATTTCAACTTCCTCATTGATCTCATTGCAGATATCTGTAATTTAAAAAAAAAATACACATTTATATACTGCAAATCTTCACTGTCTCTACAAACAATTATCAACTTTTTTTTTTGAAAGGGAACTGCAAAACAAAACTTTGGTGTGATTATGCCAGAATAAATAGGTCGTGTCTGGTGCAAACCATTGCAAAAAAGGATCTGCCCTTTTCCCAGCAGTCAGTTTACTACTACAACAACAACTTGCATTTACGTAATACCTTTAACTTAGTAAAATGCGCAAAGCACTTAACATGAGCATTATCAAACAAAATTTGGCACTGAGCTGCATAAGGGGATATTAGGACAGGTGACATGGCAGGTTTTAAGAGGTTTCTTAAAGGAAGCAAGAAAAGTAGACAAGCGGAGGGGTTTAGGAAGGGAACGCCAGAGCTTAGGGTCTAAGCAGCTGAAGGCACAGCTGGCAATGGTACAGCGATGAAAACCAGGGAAGCGCATGAGGCCAGAATTGGAGAAACACAGAGATCTCAAAAGGGTGGTACGGCTGGTGGAGATTAGAGATAGGGAGAGGCAATAGTTTAGAGCAGTATTAGTAAAGGCCCAAAGGAGAACGAAGCAGGAACAAAACAAATGGCACCCAGAATAAGTGTGGAGCACTCCCAGATACAGAATGGGTTCGACATACAGCAAAGCTCCTTCGACACAGGCCCTATCAAGTACTTCCAGATAAGTACAGTTTAAATGCTGTGTAAAGTTACTTCGACACTTCCTCCATCAAACACACAAAGACCTAACCACAGCACAGGTCAGATACAAGATCCACCTGTCTCTGCACATACCACATACAGTACCATTTGCTAGCTTGGTTTCCTAAACTAGATATCTTGAGATCTCGGAGTGAGATTCGACATGAACTTTCATCTGCCAGCAACTCAGTTTACACAGGATTTCATGGCGAACAGTCTAGTCTGGATTTGAAATGAGGTAGTGGACAATGTCACTCAGGCCTTTACATGCACATTTTAAGTATTTCTTGAAAGTTAAGCTTTGCCAGCACATCACCACCACTGCAGAAAGGAGGGATGAAATGTACACAGTTTAAAGTAACTGTTTGCACCAACACTATTAAGGTAACAAGATTAGAATGCTCTGAACCAACTTAGTCTTAGTCAACCAACTCCAGATAACTGCATAATAAAAGCAAAATATTGGGGATCCTGGAAATCTGAAATAAATACAAGAAATGCTGGAACCACTCAGCAGATAACTGCATGCCTGAACCAAACACTGGATTCAAACGCAGCAAGTCACTTCTCAGAATCATATGAAGAACAGGGCAGATGGAATATGTGAATAAGTGTGAAGTTATCCACTTTGGTAGAAAAAATAGAAGGCAGAGTATTTCTTAACTGGAGAGGGGTTGGGAAATGTTGCTGTCCAAAGGGACCTGGGTGTCCTTGTTCATGAGTCACTAAAAGCTAACATGCAGGTGCAAGCAATTAGGAAGACAAATGGTATGCTGGCCTTCATCGCGAAGGGTTTTGAGAACAGGAGTAAAGAAACCTTGCTGCAATTGTATAGAGCCTTGGTGAGACCCACACATGGAATATTGTGTAGTTTTGGTCTCCTCATCTAAGGAAGGATATACTTGCCATCGAGGGAGTGCAATGATGGTTCACCAGACTAATCCCTGGGATGGCGGGATTGTCTTACGAGGAGAGATTGAGGAAACTGGGCCTGTATTCTCTAGAGTTTCGAAGAATGAGAGGTGATCTCATTGAAACATACAAAATTCTTCAGATAGGATGTTTCCCCTGGCTGGTGAGTCTAGAACCAGGGGACATAGTCTCAGAATAAAGGGTAGGCTATTTAAGACTGAGATGAGGAGGAATTTCTTCACTCAGAGGGTTGTGAATTTTTGGAATTCTCTACCCGAGGGGGCTGTGGAAGCTCAAACATAGAGCATGTTCAAGACAGAAATCGATAGATAGCTGGATAGTGACGACATCAAGGTATATGAGGATAGCGGGGGAAAGTGGCGTTGAGGTAGATGATCAGCCATGATCTAACTGAATGGTGGAGCAGGCTCGATGGGCTGAATGGTCTACTCCTGTTCCTAAACCAGTTACTTCAGAATGTCTATCAATTATTGCTTTTATGCAACTAATATTGCTGCTCAGAACAGCCAAACTCTACTTGGGGCCAGAGGTCCATGTTAGCTCGGCATTAACAGCCCCAAATGGCTTGATCAATAAATGCAACACCCAGTATGGTACTGACCCACACAGATTGGAAAAGGCACAGGTTCAATGGCCAGTATGTATCACCTTAGTAATCTCAGAGGTTGGAGGTAAAGCTTCAACAAGCCTCAGTACACCAGGCCAGAATGGAAAAACAAGTCAGTGCGCTCAGTGATCACAATCCACTAACGCCCTGCTGGTAAATGCACTTGTAAGAAGATCAGGAAGTAGAATCTGCATGGGTGGTGATCAGGAATAGCAAGGGTCAGAAAACACTGGTGGGAGTAGCTTCTGGCCCCCTAACAGTAGTTACACCGTTGAACAGAGCATTAAGCAAGAAATTATTGGAGCTTGTACCAAAGGCAATGTAATAACTGTGGGGTACTTGAAACTTCATATAGATTGAACCAATCAAATTGGAAAAGGTGGTCTGGAAAATAGTTTGTAGAATACTTTTGAGACAGTTTCCTGGAACAATATGTTGTGGAACCAACTAGGGATAAAGCTATCTGAGTATTGTGCAATGAGGCAGGATTAAATAGTAATCACATAATAAAAGATGATGGGAATAAGTGATCTTAATACAACTGAATTCTATATTAAGTTTGAAAGCAACATACCCCAGTCCCAAACACAAATCTTGAAATTAAACAAAGCCAATTACTTAGGTTTAAGGGGATAGCTGGCTAAGGTTAATGGGGTAAACAGGCTAAAAGGTATGGTGGCAAATAAACAGTGGGAAACATTTAAATAAATAATTCAAAATGTTCAACCAAAGTACTTTCCATTAAAAACCAAAAACTCAGCAAGAAAGATACATCCATGCCTTACTGAGGAAATTAAGAATAGTATTAGATTAAAAGAGGCTCATAATATTGCAAAGAATAGGAGTAAGCCAGAGGATTAGGAGTGTCTTAGAAACTAGCGAAATGCCACCAAAAAGTTGATAAAAAGGGAAAATAATAGTTTTTTAAAAATTCATTCATGAGATGTGGGCGCTGCTGGCTAGGCCAGCATTTATTGCCTATCCCTAATTGCCCTCGAGAAGGTGATGGTGAGCTGCCTTCTTGAACCGCTGCAGTCCACATGAGGTAGGTACACCCCCAGTGCTGTTAAGAAGGGAGTTCCAGGATTTTGACCCAGCGATGGTGAAGGAACGGCGATATAGTTCCAAGTCAGGATTGTGTGTGGATTGGAGGGGAACTTGCAGGTGGTGGTGTTCCCATGCATCTGCTGCTCTTGTGCTTCGAGGTGGTAGAGGTTGCAGGTTTGGAAGATGCTGTCTAAGGAGCCTTGGTGCGCTGCTGCAGTGCATCTTGTAGATGGTACACACTGCTGCCACTGTGCGTTGGTGGTGGAGGGAGTGAACGTTTGTGGATGGTGTGCCAATCAAGTGGGCTGCTTTGCTCTGAATGGTGTCGAGCTTCTTGAGTAGTGTTGGAGCTGCACCCATCCAGGCAAGTGGAGAGTATTCCTTCACACTCCTGACTTGTGCCTTGTAGATGGTGGACAGGCTTCGGAGAGTCAGGAGGTGAGTTACTCGCCGCAGGATTCCTAGCCTCTGACCTGCTCTTGTAGCCACAGTATTTGTATGGCTACTCCAGTTCAGTTTCTGGTCAATGGTAGCCCCTAGGATGTTGATAGTGGGGGATTCAGCGATGGTAATGCCGTTGAATGTTAAGGGGAGATAGTTAGATTCTCTCTTGTTGGAGATGGTCATTGCCTGGCACTTGTGTGGCGCAAATGTTACTTGCCACTTATCAGCCCAAGCCTGGATATTGTCCAGGCCTTGCTGCATTTCTACATGGACTGCTTCAGTATGTGAGGAATCGCAAATGATGCTGAACATTGTGCAATCATCAGCAAACATCCCCACTTCTGACCTTATGATTGAAGGAAGGTCATTGATGAAGCAGCTGAAGATGGTTGGGCCTAGGACACTACCCTGAGGAACTCCTGCAGTGATGTCCTGGAGCTCAGATGATTGACCTCCAACAACCACAGCCATCTTCCTTTGCGCTAGGTATGACTCCGACCAGCAGAGAGTTTTCCCCCAATTCCCATGGATTTCAGTTTTGCAAAAGTAAATTAGCCAAGAATAGAAAAACAGATTATAAGAGCTTTTATATAAGTATATAAAAAGGAGAGTAGCTAAAGTAAACATCGGTCCTTTAGAAGCAGAGAGAGGAGACATTGTCATGGGAAATGAAGATATGGCAGAGGCGTTAAACAAATATTGTGTGTCTTCTACAATGAAGACAGACACACATTACATTCAAGAACAGAAGGTAATCTAGGGGCTAATAAGAGTGAGGATATTAAGGCAATTGATATCAGCAGAGAAAAATACTCGAGAAACTTAAGGGACTAATATTCGACAAATCCCTAGGACCTGATGGCCTACATCCTGGGGTTCTAGCTGCAGAGATGGTGGTTGCGCTGATTATGATTTTCCAAAGTTCCCTAGATTCCAGAAAGGTCCCAGAGGACTGGAAGATAGCAAATGTAAAACCGCTATTCAAGAAAGGACTGAGAGAGAAAACAGGGAACTACAGCCCAGTTAGCCTGACAGTCAACTGGAAAGTGCTGCAATCTGTTATTAAGGAAGTCTTAACAATGTACTTGGAAAATCATAGTACAATCAGACAATGTCAACATGGTTTTATGAAAGGGAAGTAGTGTTTGACAAATTTATGTATGTTTTAGGAACATAGGGACAGGAGTAGGCCATTCATCCCATCAAGCCTGCTCCACCATTCAATACGATCATGGCTCATCAACCACTTCCATGCCCTTTTACCCCACACTATTCCCCATATCCCTTTATGTCATTGGTATTTAAAATCTGTCAATCTCTACTTTAAATATACTCAATGACTGAGCTTCCACAGCCCTCTGGAGTAGAGAATTCCAAAGATTCACAACCCTCTGAGTAAAGAAATTTCTCCTCATCTCTGTCCTAAGTGGCTTCCCCCTTATTTTGAAATTGTGTCTGCTGGTTCTAGATTCCCCAACCAGGGGAAACATCTTAGCTGCATCTACCCTGTCTATCTCTTTAAGTATTTTGAAGGTTTCAATGAGATCACCTCTCATTCTTCGAAACGTTACAGAATACAGGCCCAGTTTCCCCAATCTCTCTTCATAGGACAGTCCCACCATCCCAGGAACAAGTCTGGTGAACCTTCATTGCACTCCTTCTACGACAATAACATCCTTCCGAAGGTAAGGGGACCAAAACTGCACACAGTAGTCCAGGTGCAGCCTAACCAAGGTTCTATACAATTGAAACAAAACTTCACTACTCCTGTACTCAAATCCTCTTGCAATAAAGGCTAAAATACCATTAGCCTTCCTAATTGCTTGCTGCACCTGCATGTTTTTTTGCAGATGTAACTAGTAGGGTAGATATTGGGGAACTAGTAGATGTAGTGTTATTTGGATTTCCAAAAAGCATTCCATAAGGTGCCACACAAAAGTTTAATATGCAAGATAAGGGCTTATGGAGCTGGGGGTAATATATTAGCATGGATAGAGAATTGGTTAACAGGCAGGAAGCAAGCAGTTGGGATAAAGGGGGCATTTTCAAGTTGTCAGGCTGTAACTAGTAGAGTGCCACAAGGATTGGTGCTGGGCCTCAGCTATTTACAATCTATATTAATGACTTAGACAAAGAGACAGACAGTAATGTATCTAAGTTTGCTGAAGATACACAGCCAGATGGAAATGCAAGCTGTGAGGACACCAAGAGGGTGCAGAGATATAGACAGGTTAAGTGAGTGGGCAACAAGGGAGCAGATGGAGTATAACGTGGGTAAATGTGAGGTGATTCACTTTGATAATAATAGAAAAGCAGAATTTTTTTTAAAAGGGGTGAAACATGTAAATGTTAATGTTCGGGGCACTTGGGTGTACTTGTACAAGGAATACAGAAAGTTAGCATGCAGATACAGCAGCAATTAGGAACACAAAGGGCACGTTAGACTTTATTCTTGTATTCCAATCCTCTTGCAATAAAGAGGTCTTGCTACAATTGTACAGGGCATTGGTAAGACCACACCTGGAGTTCTGTATGCAGTTTTGGTTTCCATATTTAAAGGAGGATAAAAGAAAAATACTGCAGATGCTGAAAATCTGAAATAAAAACAAGAAATGCTGAAAATACTCAGCAGGTCTGGCAGCATCTGTGGAGAGAGAAGCAGAGTTATCATTTCAGGTCAGTGACCCTTCATCAGAACTGGCAAATATTAGAAATGTAATAGGTTTTAAGCAAGTACAGCGGGAGTGGGGCAAGAGATAACTAAAGAGGTGTTGACAGGACAAGGTCACAGAGAATAACTAACCAGAAGGTCATGGAGCAAAGGCAAATGGTATGTTAATGGTCTGGTGTAAGACAAAGCATTAGTACAGAGAGGGTGTGAATTGACAGAAAAATGAACAGCCCTGGCCCCAAGCACAAACTTGAAAAAAAAAAGTGGATAGGCAGAGTAGAAACAAACTAAAATAAAACAAATATAAAAAAATAACTCAAAATAAAAATATAAAGGGGGGACCCCGTCAGGCTCCGAAATTATTGAACTCAATGTTCAGTCCGACAGGCTGTAGCGTGCCTAATCGGTAAATGAGGTGCTGTTCCTTGAGCTTGCAATGATGTTCACTGGAACACCGCAGCAATCCCAGGACAGAAGATGTGGGCATGAAAGCAAGGGTGGTGGGGGGGGGGGGGGGGGGGGGGGGGCGGCGTTAAAATGGCCAGCAACCGGAAGCTCAGGGTCATGCTTTCGAACCAATCTGCGTTTGGTTTCCCCAATGTGGAGGAGACCACATCGCGAGCAGCGAATAGAGTATACTAAATTGAAAGTGCAATTAAATCGCTGCTTCACCTGAAAGGAGTGTTTGGGGCCTTGGATAGCGAGGAGAGGAGGTAAATGGGCAGGTATTACACCTCCTGCGATTGCAGGGGAAGGTGCCGTGGGAAGGGGACAAGGTGGTGGGGGTAATGGAGGAGTGGACCAGGGTGTCGCAGAGGGAACGATCCCTATGGAATGTTGACGGGAGGGGATGATGCGTTTGGTAGTGGCATCATGTTGGAGATGGTGGAGGATGATCCTTTGGATGTGGAGGCTGATTTGGTGGAAAGTGAGGAGAAGGGGAAACCTGTCACGGTTCTGGGAGGGAGGGGAAGGGGTGAGGGTAGAGGTGCGGGAAATGGGCCAGACACGGTTGAGGGCCCTGTTATCCACAGTGGGGGGGAATCCTCGGTTGAGGAAAAAGGAAGACAGATCAGCAGCGCTGTCTTGGAAGGTTGCATCATCAGAGCTGATGTGCAGACAGAGAAACTGGGAGAATGGAATGGAGTCCTTGCAGGAGGCAGGGTGTGAAGAAGTGTAGTCGAGGTAGCTGTGGGTGTCAGTGGGCTTATAATGAATAATCGTAGACAGCCTATCCCCAACGTTGGAGACAGAGAAGCCGAGGAAGGGAAGTGTCGGAGATGGACCACGTAAAGGTGAGAGAAGGGTGGAAATTAGAAGCAAAGTTGATAAAAGTTTTCCAGTTCCGGGCGGGAGCAGGAAATGGCACCGATAGAGTCATCAATGTACTGGAAAAAGAGTTGGGCGAGGGGACCTGAGTAGGACTGGAACAAGGAATGTTTGACATATTCCACAAAACGACAGACATACCTAGGACCCATGCGAGTACCCATAACAACAGATAAAAGGTGTTGCTATGGGTACCCGCATGGGTCTTAGTTATGCCCGTCTTTTTGTGGGATATGTCGAACATTCCTTGTTCCAGTCCTACTCAGGCTCCTTCGCCCTACTCTTTTTCTCGTGATGACTATATCGGTGCCGTTTCCTGCTCCCGCCCCGAACTGGAAAACTTTATCAACTTGGCTTCTAATTTCCACCCTTCTCTCACCTTTACGTGATCCATCTCTGACACTTCCCTTCCTCGACTTCTCTGTCTCCATCTCTGGGAATAGGCTGTCTACGAATATTCATTATAAGCCCTCCAATTCCCACAGCTACCTTGACTACACTTCTTTCTCCTGTAAGGACTCCATTCCATTCTCCCAGTTTCTCCGTCTCCGACGCATCTGCTCTGATTATGCAATCTTCCATGACAGCGCTTGATATGTCTTCCTTTCTCCTCAACCGAGGACTCCCCCCCCCACCCCAACTGTGGTTGACAGGGCCCTCAACTGTGTCCGGCCCATTTCCCGCACCTCTACCCACACCCCTTCCCCTCCCTCCCAGAACCACGACAGGGTTCCCCTTGTCCTCACTTTCCACCAAACCAGCCTCCACATCCAAAGGATCATCCTCCGCCACGTCCAGCGTGATGTCACTACCAAACGCATCTTCCCCTCCCCTCCCGGTCAGCATTCCGTAAGGATCGTTCCCTCCGGGACACCCTGGTCCACTCCTCCATTACCCCACCACCTCATCCCCTTCCCACGGCACCTTCCCCTGCAATCGCAGGAGGTGTAATATCTGCCCATTTACCTCCTCTCTCCTCACTATCCAAGGACCCAAACACGTCTTCCTGGTGAAGCAGCGATTTACTGGCACTTCTTTCAATTTAGTATACTGTATTCGCTGCTCACAATGTGGTCTCCTCTACATTGGGGAGATGGGTGACTGTTTTGCGGAACACCTCCATTCAGTCCGAAAGCCTGACCCAAACCTCCGGTTGCTGGCCATTTTAACACACCCCCCCCCCCTGTTCTCATGCCCATATCTGTGTCCTGGGATTGCTGCAATGTTCCAGTGAACATCAATGCAATCTCGAGGAACAGCAACTCATTTAGCGATTAGGCACGCTACAGCCTGCCGGACTGCATATGGAGTTCAATAATTTCGGTGCCTGACGGGGCACCCCCTCTATTTTTAGTTATTGTTTTCTTTTTTTATTTATTTGTTTGTTTTATTTTAGTTTGTTTAGTTTGTTTCTACCCTGCCTACCCACTGTTTTTTTCATGTTTGTGCTTGGGGCCAGGGCTGTTCATTTTTCTGTCTATTAACACCCGCTCTGTACTAACGCTTTGTCTTTCACTAGACCATTAACATACCATTTGCTTTTGCTTCTGGTTAGTTATTCTCTGTGACCGGGCGGCACAGTGGTGCAGTGGTTAGCACCGCAGCCTCACAGCTCCACCGATCCGGGTTCAGTTCTGGGTACTGCCTGTGTGGAGTTTGCAAGTTCTCCCTGTAACTGCGTGGGTGCTTTTTCAGGTTGATAGGTAAATTGGCCATTGTAAATTGCCCCTAGTATAGGTAGGTGGTAGGAGAATTGTGGGGATGTGGTAGGGAGTATGGGATTAATGTAGGATTAGTATAAATGGATGGTTGATGGTCAGCACAGACTCGGTGGGCCAAAGGACCTGTTTCAGTGCTGTATCAACACCTTCTCTTTTGTTATCGCTTGCCCAACCCCCACTTTACTTGCTTAAAAATTATATTTCTAATATTTGCCAGTTCTGATGAAGGGTCACTGACCTGAAACGTTAACTCTGCTTCTCTCTCCACAGATGCTGCCAGACCTGAGTATTTCCAGCATTTCTTGTTTTTATTTAAAGAAGGATATATTTGCATTCGAAGCGGTATAGCCAAGTTTCACTAAATTGGTCCCTGGGATGAAAGGGTTGTCCTATGATGCAAGGCTGAGTAAATTAGGTCTATATTCACTGGAGATTAGAAGAATGAGACGTGATCTCACTGCAACATACAAGATTCTGAAGCGGTTTGAGAAGATATTAGACTGAGAGGTCGTTTCCCCTGACTGGGGAATCTGGAATACCGGGAGCACAGTCTCAGGGTAAGGGGCTGATCTTTTAGGCTGAGATGAGGAGAAATTTCTTCAATCATAGGGTTGTGAATTTTTGGAATTTTCTACCCCAGAGGGTTGTGGATGCTCCATCGTTAAATACATTTAAGGCTGAGATAGACAGATTTTTCGCCTCTCACGGAAATCAAGGGATATGGGGGGTGGTGGGAAAGTGGAGTTGAAGCTGAAGATCAGCCTTAGTCATACTGAATGACGGAGCAGACTTGACGGGCAGTATGGTCTACTCCTGCTCCTATTTCTTATGTTACGTGCCAAAGTCACCTGTGACGCACCAAATGGTAGTATAGTTACCCCCCTCAACCCCAACCTGTATTTATATAGTGTCTCTAATGTAGTAAAATAAAAGTCCAAAGGGGCTTCATGGGAGCGCTACCAGACAAAATCTGACACCAAGCCAAATAAAGGAGATATTTAGGGCAAGTGACCAAAAAAGCTTGGTGAACACTCGCTGCCTTATCATTGGTCATTATTTCTGTACATTCGGCAAGACAATACAGGGCAGTCACGATCTGTGGATTTTGTACCCTACCCAAGGTCAGCGTCTTCAAGGAAGCGGTGGAGAAAATTAATGGAAAAAATGTCTAACATGGCCATATTTACAAATGCATTTTATACTTCGTTAAATACAATGAAATGTTCAATTTCCTCATGTCCTGTCACATGTACTCCCCATCATTTAGTTGTGGAAAGGGCCAGGCATCCCATGCCCAGACCACCATCTCAGCTGCTTCCTTGTCTTAATTTTTTTTTATTGGTTCATGGGATGTGGGCTTCGCTGGCTAAGCCAGCATTTATTGCTCATCCCCAATTGCCCTTGAGAAGGAGGAGATGAGCTGCCTTCTTAAACCACTGTAGTCCTTGGAGTGTAGGTACACTCAGTGCTTTTAGAAAGGAGTTCCAGGATTTTGAGCCAGCGACAGTGAAGGAATGGCGATATAGTTCCAAGTCATGATGGTGTACAACTTGGAGGGGAATTTGCGGGTGGTGGTTTTCCCATGCACTTGCTGCCCTTGTCCTTCTAGATGGTAGAGGTCACGGGTTAGGAAGGTGCTGTCGAAGGAGCCTTGGTTGCTGCAGTGCATTTTGAAGATGGTACACATTGCTGCCACAGTGCATCAGTGGCGAAGATAATGGATGGTGGATGGAGTGCCAATCAAGCGGGCTGCTTTGTCCTAGATGGTTTCGAACTTCTCGACTGTTGTAGGAGCTGCACCCATCCAAGCAAGTGGAGAGTATTCCATCACACTCCTGACTTGTGCCTTGTAGGTGGTGGACAGGCATTGGGGAGTCAGGAAGTGACTTACTCGTCGCAGAATACACAACCTCTGACCTGCTCTCGTAGTCACAGTATTTATGTGGCTGGACCATTTCAGTTTCTGGTCAACGGTAACCCCCCCCAGAATGTTGATAGTGGGGCTCTCAGCAATCGTAATGCCATTGAATGTCAATGGGAAATGGTTAGATTCTTGTTTAAGATGGTCATAGCTTGGCATTTAAGTGGCAAGTAACATTCACGCCACACATCAACCCAAGCCTGGATATTGTCCAGGTCTTGCTGCATTTCTACACAGACTGCTTCAGTATCTGAAGAGTCGTGAGTGGTGCTGAGCATTGTGCAATCATCAGCGAAAATCCCCCTCTGACCTTATGATGGAGGGAAGGTCATTGATGAAGCAGCTGAAGATGGTTGGGCCTAGGACAATATCCTGGGGAACTCCTGCAGTGATATCCTGGGACTGAGATGATTGACCTCCAACAACCTCAACCATCTTCCTTTGCACTAGGTATGACTCCAACCAGTGGAAAGCTTCCCCCCCCACCCCCCCCCCCCACCCCCCCAATTCCCATTGAGTCCAGTTTTGCTAGGGCTCCTTGATGCCATATTCAGTCAAATGCTGCCTTGATGTCAAGGGCAGTCACTCTCACCTCACCTCTTGTGTTCAGCTCTTTTGTCCATGTTTGAACCAAGGCTGTAATGAGGTTAGGAGTTGAGTGGCCCTGGTGAAACCCAAACTGAGTGTTAGTAAGCAGGTTATTGCTGAGCAAGTGCCATTTGATAGCACTGTTGACGATCCCTTTCCATCATTTTGATGATGTTCGAGAGTAGACTGATAGGGCGATAATTGGCCGGGTTGGATTTATCCTGCTTTTGGTGTAGAGGACATACTTGGGCAATTTTCCACATTGCTGGATAAATGCCAGTATTGTAGCTGTACTGGACAGCTTGGCTAGGGGTGCAGCTAGTTCTGGAGCAAAAGTCTTCAGTACTATTACCGGAATGTTGTCAGGGCCCATAGCCTTTGCAGTATCTAGTGCCTTCAGCCATCTTTTGATATCACGTGCAGTGAACTGGATTGGCTGAAGACTGGCATCTGTGATGCTGGGGACTTCAGAAGGAGGCCGAGATGGATCATCCACTTGGCACTTCTGGCTGAAGATGGATGCAACTGCTTCAGTCTTTTGCATTAATGTGCTGGACTCCCCAATCGGTGAGGATGGGGATATTTGTGGAGCCTCCCTCCTCCTGTTATTTGTTTAATTATCCACCACCATTCACGACTGGATGTGGCAGGACTGCAGAGCTTACACCTGATCTGTTGATTGTGGGATCACTTAGCCCTGTCTATCACATGCTGCTTCTGCTGTTTGGCAATGCAAGTAGCCCTGTGTTGCAGTTCACCAGGCTGACACCTCATTTTTAGGTATGCCTGGTGCTGCTCTTGGCATACCCTCCTGTACTCTTCATTGAATTCTCCCTTTCCACTCCTCGTGGGGAAATGCAAGTCACTGTTCAGGGCCATACTGGAAATGCAAGGTGTATGGGTTGGGAGGAAGGAACCACAGATGTAAATCAGTGCCCAGCACACTCTAACTCAGCACTTCAGTAAAGCAACCCACTCAGGTCCTTGCAATGACCCAGTGTAAAGGGCTGCAGCTATTGCCTATGCTGATCAGATATGAAGTTAATCTACAAGCTTCATACAGTGACTTTAATCGCTGCAGGAAGTGCAAATAATAATCATACCTACAAGATTAAAAGAAGAATAATAAGCAAGGGGGTGGAAGGTTATCGGGGCTAGGTGGAAATGTGGAGTAATCAGTTCAGCCATGAACATATTGAATGGCGGAGTAGGTTTGAGGGGTCAAGTGGCCTACTCCTGCTCCTAATTCGTATGTTCGTGAGAAAACATCAGAAGCTCAAAGTCTTTCCTATCCAGAGCGGATTGGGTTATTCACGAACACCGTTGCATTATATTCTTATCGCAGATCAGTTACATCAAATGATGCAAAAAAAATCTCCTTTTCTGGTCCAATTTCCACTCATTAATCAGACTTGTATTCTAAAAGTTTCCACCAGTGTTCCTTTCCAGGACTGTACAACAGTGTAATGTAATACACTGTGAAGTAATACCTTGCTGGGTTACTGTGCCACGGGCAACAGATGTTCTCTGAGCTGGCCTACCATTGGAGCATTACAAACAGGCCCAAACGCCATGTACATACTTTCAGGTTTGAGTTATTGAACAGTGATCAGTAGCAGGAAACCCAGTCTGATTTTTCCTCGCTGACTTACGACGCCGGGGCCCAACTATAGCACTTTTACTGAACGCTCCAGCTGGAATCAACAGAGACTGGCGATCAAACCCTGGGCCTTCTGGATGACTCAGTTCTACATCGGTCAATAATTTTACTAACTGGGCCATCTGGAGATGAGGTATGCACTTTAAAAGTTGCAAATGTACTTTCAGTGAGAAAGGAGTTCAGGGAGTGTATCCTCAGTAACTTTAAATAAAACCAAATCAAATCAAAAACCAAGATTCACTTTAACTCTCTCCCCTCCATTACCTTCTCAGCCTTCCAGTTCTCTCCCATTCACCCTCCTCTCCAAATGCTGTTGACCTTCCTGCACTAAGCAGCTGAAAGGCACTCCTATACCTAACATAATGAGAGTGCTGAATGCCAGTAGAAATGCTGATTACCCTGAAGTTCGCTAACAATGACATGGTTTCAGCTGCAAGTAGATCTGTTACCTGACATTGTCTGCCAGCCTCACACCATTAACTTCAATAACTATTATTTTGATGGACTAAATGCTGCTGACATGTAGGCAACAGCTGAACCCTGATTGTAAGAGAGCGGAATCATCCTTAGCAGAGATACAGCTATAAACACAAATTGATCCTGCATCATTTGTTAATAGAGCTCACTCCCTTTGATGGGATGACTAACTGTTCTATATCTTAGTCAAAGCAATGAATGTGTGGAAGTTATTTGAACATGGCACCATGAGCAAGAAGGCGCCTGTTCTCACCCACAGGAGGTCGCTGAATTGTCACCAATATCATTAAAGCAGATTATTTGTTTGTAGGATCTTGCTGTGTGCAATTGGCGCTGTGTAGCCCCTGGTCAATATTTCCCCTTTGCAGTCCAGGAGTATTGAAGCCTACTGCTGTATCCCAACTGTCACCTTGGCTGAGAATGACAGTTTAGCACAGGCTAGCGTTTGCAGCTGGGCCTTTCTGGTCTGTAGACAGTCTTATGCTACAATGGGATCCATCAAGAGGCTTGAGGGATCAGTGATTTAAAATCAGCTGGGTCATTCTTTTCAGGTTTCGCAGTTAGCACGGCAGAACTCCAGCAAGCACCTGTCCATACAATGCAAACAATCCCGTTAATGACAGACTGTAATCGATTTTTTCCAATTAAACAAGGACAGGTTCATCTTGGAAATACCCCTCACTGCAGTAACAATTGCCATCAAATCAGTGAACTTCCAACAACTGTAATCCAGGAGGGTCCTGGAGTAGCTACACTATCTCCCTTTGGTGACAGTCAACTCCAGACTGCACTGTCGCAGGCCAGAGAACAGAACACTGCAGTCAGGAAATTGGCCAATAGCATCGGTGGGTCGAGACCAGTAGAGGTGGTCTGGAATCTGTTCAGGTAGATCAGCAGCCTTGCAAAAGAAAGTAAGTTTTGCATTTATAAGAGCACTTTTCACTACCTCAGCACATCCCAAAGCACTATTTCTGAAGTGTATTGGTATTGTAGGAAACACACCGCCAATCGCACACAGCAAGATCCTACAAACAAATAATCTGCTTTAATGATATTGGTTGAGGGATAATTATTGGCCAGGACACCGTAAAGAATACTCGCGCTCTTCTTCGAAATGGTGCTGAGAGATCTTTTACGTCCACCTGAGGGGGCAGATGGAGCCATGGTTAAACATTTCATCCAAAAGTGCAGGGCAGCAGTCCCTCAGTATTGCACTGGAGTGTCAGCCTGGAATTTATGCTCAAGTCTCTGGAGTGAGACCTGAACCCACAACCATCTGACTCAGGTGATTACCAACTGAGCCACATCTGCTTATGAGATATACTGCACCAAAGCAGGCAGAAGATAAATATTGGAGAGTAACTCATGATTTCATCTGATTAGGATTGTAAGTGAAGGGTCCACTGCCCGATGGCCTTTTACTGCCACAATTATTCTCCTTCCCCCTCTTCCCTGCTGTCGAATTCCCTCGTCAGAGATACTCGTAGGTTCAGGGAAAACTGACTCGAGACTGCTGAGAAAATAAAATACACCCAGAGAATTTACATTGGGTTAAGTAACACAGGTCAGGTTAGATCCTTCCAACGGTCCAAGGAAGAGATGTCAAAGCTACAGACTTTGGACAACCCAGTCCCAGGCGGGATAGTGGAGTTAAGGTAGACACCACCCGCCCTCCATTATCTCACCCAAATGACACACTCTTCACAAGTGTTGGCAGGCTATAATTTCCATCAGAGCCAAGCTGGTTCCTGTCCATGTAGGACACACTTTCCAGCAAGGGTCATTGTACATCAATCACAAAAGGAGAACTATAGTGGATTTTTCTCTTTCTTTAGCCCAAGGAGCTTTGAGGACAACTAAACTGAATAATCAACTCAAGTCTGGTTTAACTGAGAGATGCATTGCGGTAAGATGGTTTGGTTCTGTGCCTTTAAAAAGGACTGGACAGCCTAACCCCTTCTCTCCATTTCGCAAATGGCGAGGTCGGAGAAAAGCAGCTCAAATTCATTCAGTCCACTGGTTTGCAAAAAAACACATTGCATTTATATCACGCTTTTAATGTAGGGAAATGTCCTATGCAAGACATCAGAAAGCCTGGGTAAGGATTATCTCTGGAACTTAGAAAGAAGGGCTAGGATATTCCTTCACTGGAGATAAGTTTGTAGAATTCACTTAATGAAATCATAGGAAACATGTAATTTGACAAATTTCATATTACTGTTGTTGCCCTAATAAAAGGTCTAATTAAAAAAAAACATTTTCAACTCAAACAAGTCTTTAAATGTCCAATTTACTCAGTGATGCCAGGACAATAATGTGGCAATGGGGAAAAAAAGTATGAATTTTTTTAAAAGAAACTCACTAAACTCACGGTCACAATCAGCACTATTTTAGAGGAAACTGTCACTCTTTGGCTAGATTTTAAACAATGGCAGCCTGCACGCGTGGGCCATACTTCGTGGAGTCACTGATATTAAACATGGCAGCTCATTTAAATGGCCGGGATAGACCAACACCCCCCCCCACCCAATGATGTGGAGGGGGTGGGCACTCCGTTCCCGGCAATGTAGTCAGGCGCCACTGCACAGGCGCCGATGCCGTTTTTATAAGGATTCGAGCCCTACATTGCATTTTTAAATTTAAAGGGACATCATGATCCTGACCCTCTCTCACCCCACCCCCCCAATAACCATGGAATTAAGTACTTACCCTCTCCCCGCGCCCCACCAAACACTTACCTGGTGCACCTGACCTTCCCCCTCCCCACCCCCCCTGAAAAGTTCATAATCCTTAAACTTTACACCTCCCACCATCCCCTAGACCAATTAAATTACTCTGCGCTTCTCCCCCACCTCCTACACAAAGAAAATTACCCGCTTCCCCCTCCCCACCAGTGTTCTGCCTCGGATTTCCATGCTAGCCACCAGGACCAATATTAGAGCAGGACGGACCGTGGGAGCGGGTAAGTTTTTTAAAAAATTTGTTTTGTGGGATGTGGGCGTCGCTGGCTAGGCCAGCATTTATTGCCCATCCCTAATTGCCCTTGAACTGAGTGGCTTGCTAGGCCATTTCAGAGGGCAGTTAAGAGTCAACCACATTGCTGTGGGTCTGGATTCACATGCAGGCCAGACCAAGTAAGAACAGCAGATTTCCTTCTTTAAGGGACATTAGTGAACCAGATGGGTTTTTACAACAATCAACAATGGTTTCATGGTCACCAGGCCTCGCCGCCGCCGCCAATATCTGGCTGGGCCTTCCTGGCATTGAGGCCCGTGGTGGGCCTCTGTGGGAGGCATTTTGTGGTCTCCCCCGCCAGGACCCCCAATGTCAGGGGGCTGTAAAATCCAGCCCTTCGTCCCATTAGAGATATCTTGAAGGCATTTAGATTAATAGATTTGCTTGCATTAAAGTGAC
Organism: Heterodontus francisci; assembly: GCF_036365525.1. NCBI lineage: Eukaryota > Metazoa > Chordata > Chondrichthyes > Heterodontiformes > Heterodontidae > Heterodontus > Heterodontus francisci. Next base: position 45,858,309 of record NC_090401.1, read on the forward strand.
TATTAGAGTAGTTGAAAAGTTCGTGCCAACACATAGGTTGAACGGCCTCCTTCTGTGGTGTAAATTCTATGATTCCCATACTTTCCCTCCTCTTTAAAGTGCAGCCTACATGTTAAACTTCCTGTACCTGTACAGAATAAGGACATAAGAAACAGTACATAAGAAACAGAAGTAGGCCCAATGAGCCTGCTCCACCATTCAATAAGATCACGGCTAAACTTCTACATTAACTCTACTTTCCCACCCTATCCCCATATCCCTTGATGCCCTAAAATCTAATTAATCTTAGTCTTGAATATACTCATATACTCAGCCCTTTTGGGTGGAGAATGCCAAAAAATTCACAAACCTCTGAGTGAAGAAATTTTTCATCTCAGTCCTAAATGGCCCACCACTTATCTAAGACTATGACCTCTATTCTAGACTCTCCAGTCAGGGAAAACATCCCCTCAGCACCTACCCTGTCAAGCCCTCTAAGAATTTTATACATTTCAATGTCTTCTAATCTCCAGAGAATTCAGGCCCATTCTACTCAATCTCTCCTTGCAGGATAGTCCTCTCATTCTAGGAATCAATCCAATGAAACTTTGCTGCACCCCTTCGAAGGCAAGCATATCCTTCCTTAGGCAACGAGACCAAAACTGTACACTACTCCAGGTGTTGTTGCACCAAAACCCTATATAACTACAGCAAGACTTCCTTACTCCTAAACTCCAGCCCCCTTACAATAAAGGCAAACATACCATTTGTCTTGCTAACTGCTTGCTGTACCCGCATATTACCTTTGTGATTCATGAATAAGAACACCTTTGAATATTCCTTTGAATAGCATTTATTAGTCTCTCACCTTTTAATATTCTGCTTTCCTATCAAAATGGATAAATTTCACACTTTTCCACATTACAATCCATCTGCCACCTTCTTTCCCAATCACAACCAGTCTATATCCCTGTAGAGTTTCTTGGTGTCCTCCTCAGGGTTACATAAGAAATAGGAACTACTGTCAGCCATTTGGCCCTTCACTGTTGCACCATTCAACAAGATCTTTAGGTGTCAGGTTTGGTTCAGTGGTAGACTCTCATCCGTGCCAGAGGTTGTGGGTTCAAGTCCCACTCCGGCAACTTGAGCGCATAATCCAGGCTACCACAGCCACAATGCAAAGGGGGCACCAAATATATCTGCTGAGCTGAGACGAGTCACTTCTCTACATTATTTGAGTCATGTCAGCTGTACCTTCGTTGGTAGAACTCTGGCTTCACAGTCAGAAGGTTCTGGGCTCAAGTCCCACTCTAGGACCTCAGCATAAAAACCAAGGCTGACACTGCAGTGCAGTACTAAGGCAGTGCTGCACTGTTGGAGATGAAATCTTTCAGATGATATATTAAGAACTGAGGCCCTGTTTTCCCTCTCAGGTGGACGTAAAAAATCCCATAGAACTATTTTTAGACTTGCAGTGCTACGGGAATCAAGCCAGGGAATGGGACTGACAGCATGGCTCCAGGGAGAGCCGGCATGGACTCAATGAGCCGAATGGACTCATTCTGTGCCGTAAATGACTATCATGGCTGATCTTCTATCTCAACTCCATCCTCCCACACTATCCCCTTATCTTTTTCTACCCAAAAAAATCTAACAACCTCCGTCTTGAATATACTCAACGACTGAGCATCCACAGCTCTCTGAAGTAGAGAATGCCAAAGATTTACGACACTTTGAGTGAAAAAATTTCTCTTCGTCTCAGTCCGAAATGGCCAACCCCTTATTCTAAGACTATGAATCTGTGTTCTAGATTCCCTAACCAGGGGAAGCATTTTCTCAGCATCCACACCATTAAACCCCTTAAGAATTTTATATATTTCAATTAGATCATCTCTCATTCTTCTAAACCCCAGGGAATAAAGGCCTAGTCTGCTCAATCTCTCTTCATAGGACAATCCCCTCATCCTAGAAACCAGTTTGGTGAAGCTTCATTACATTCCCTTTCAGACAAATATGTTCTTCCTTAGGTAGGAAGACCAAAATTACACACAGTACTCCAGGTGTGACCTCACCAAGGTCCTGTATAATTGCAGTAAGACTTCTTTACTTTTATACTCCAATTCCTTTGTAACAAAAGCTAACATACCATTTGCCTCCCTAACTGCTTGCTGTACCTGCATGTTAACTTTCATGTACAAGGACACTCAGGTACCTCTGAAATCAACCATTTTCCAGTTGCTACCCATTCAAAAAAAAAATTCTGCTTTTTTATATTTCCTACCAAAGTCGATAACTTCACACTTGGCCACATTGTATTCAGTCATTTTCTGTCTATATCCCTCTGCAGCATCTTTGCATCCTCCTCACCATTTACTTTCCCACCTAAATTTGTATTGTCAGCAAGCTTGTATACGTTACTCAATCCTCTCAATTAAGTCATTCATATAGATTGTAACTAGCTGAGGCCCAGTATTGATCCTTGTGGTACCCCGCCAGCTGCAGTTTGCCAAGCTGAAAATGTCCCGTCTACTCCCACTCCCTGCCCACCAACCAATCCCTAATTCACGCCAATACATCATCCCCACTCATGAGTCCCAACCATGTACAGCAACCTCAGTGTGGCACCCCACCGAATGCCCCTTGAAAATCCAAATACACTACACCCATTCATTCTCCCTTATCGATCCTACAAGTTATATCCTCAAAAATCTAACAGATTTATCAAACGCAATTTCCCTTTCATAAATCTGTGTAGACTCAATGGTAAATTGATTTTTTAAGTGCCTTGTTAACATGTCCCGAATCACAGATTCTAACATTTTGCCTACTCCTGAGGTTAGGCTTGCTGGCTTATAGACCCGTTTTCTCTCATCGCCCTTTTTTAAATAATGGGGTTATGTTTGCTACCTTTCAATCCTTGGGAACTGTTCTAGAATCGAAGGAATTCTGGAAGATCAAAAGCAATGCAAACACTATCTCTGCAGATACCTTTTTAAAACCCTATGATGCAAGTCCTCTGATCCAGGGAACTTGTCATAGTCCCATTAATTTCTCCAGTACTATCTCTTATACTGATTTCTTTATGCTCCTCTTTCTCGTTAGACCTTTGGTTCTCCATTATTTCCAGAATGTTTTTTGCATCTTCCAATGGATGCAGTGTATTTGAATCTCCAAAAAACATTCAATAAGGTGTCTTACAAGAGGCCACCACATAAAAGTAGGCCATTCAGCCCATCAAACCTGCTCCGCCATTCAATAAGATCATGGCTGATCTGATCGTGGCCTCCGTTGTAGATCAAAAATCTGTCTAACTCAGCCTTGAAAATATTCAACGTCCCAGTCTCCACTGTTCGCTGGATACAGAATTCCAAAGACCAACGGCCCTAGAGAAGAAATTCTTCTTCATCTCCATCTTAAATGGAAGATCATCCTGAAACTGAGCCCCTTAGTTCTAAAATCCCCCATGAGGGGAAACATCCTCTCAGCATCCACTCTATCAAGCCCCCTCAGAATCTTATATGTTTCAGTAAGATCATCGCTCATTCTTCTAAACGCCAATGAGCATCGGCCCAACCTGCTCAACCTTTCCTCATAATACAACCCCTTCATCCCATAAATCAACCTAGTGAACATTCTCTGAACTGGTTCCAATTAAAGCATATCCCTCCTTAAATAAGGAGGCCAAAACTGTACACAGTACTCTAGGTGTGATCTCACCAACGCCTGTACAGTTATAACAAGGCTTCCCTACTTTTATACTCCATCCACCTTGCAATAAAGGCTAACATTCCATTTGCCTAATTACTTGCTGTACCTGCATGCTAAATTTTTGTGATTCATTTACAAGGACACCCAGATCCCTCTGTACCACAGCATTCTGCAGTCTCTCTCCATTCAAATATTCTGCTTTTCTATTCTTCCTACCAAAGTGGATAACCTCACATTTTCCCACTTATACTCCATCTGCCAAATTTTTGCCCACTCGCTTAACCTATCTATATACCTTTGCAGACTCTTTGTGCCCTCCTCATAACTTGCTTGCCCACCTATCTTTGTATCAGCAGCAAATCTGGCTACAATACACTCTGTCCCTTCATCTAAATCATTAAAATAGATTGTAAATAGTTGAGGCCCCAGCACTGATCCCTGTGGTATCTCACTAGTTAGTGTGCCAACCTGAAAATGGCCCTTTTATCCCGACTCTGTTTCCTGCAAGTTAGTCAATCCTCTTTCCATACGAATATATTACCCCCAACACCATGAGCTCTTATTTTGTGCAGTAACCGTTTATATGGCACTTTATCAAATGTCTTTCATAAATCCAAATGCACTACATCTACTGGTTCCCCTACATCCACCTTGTTTGTCACATCCTCAAAGAACTCAACAAATCTGTCAAACACTATTTCCCTTTCATAAAAGTATGCTGACTCTGCTTAGCATTTTTCCAATGACAGATGTTAGACTAACTGGTCCCCTGTAGTTTCCTGCTTTCTCTCGCCCTCCTTTCTTGAATAGGAGCATTACATTGGCAGTTTTCCAATCTACTGGGACTTTTCCAGAATCTAGGGAATTTTGGAAGATTACAACCAATGCATCACTATCTCTGCAGACATTTCTTTTAAGACCCTCAGATGCAGGTCATCAGATCCAGGGGACTTGGCAGCCTTTAGTCTCATTAGTTTTTGTAGTTTTTTTTTCTCTAGCGATAGCGATCGTTTCAAGTTCCTCCCTTCCTTTTTTCCCCTTGATTTTCTACTATTATTGGGATGCTTTTAGTGTCTTTTACTGTGAAGCCAGATGCAAAGTACTTGTTCAAAAACTTTGCCATTTTCTTATTTCCCATTAATTCCCCAGTCTCATATGAACATATGAATTAGGAGTAGGCCACTCGAGCCTGCTCCACCATATAAGATGATCATGGCTGAACTGATTTCTCCACATTACCACCTACCCCCTATAACCTTTCACCCCCTTATCAAGAATCTATCTACCTCTGCCTTAAAAATATTCAAAGACTCTGCTTACACTGCCTTTTGAGGAAGAGAATTCCAAAGACTCACGACCCTCTGAGAGAAAACATTTCTCCTCATCTGTCTTAAATGGGTGACCCCTTATTTTTAAACAGTGACCCCTAGTTCTAGAATCTCCCACAAGGGGAAAACATCCTTTCCACATCCACCCTGTCAAGACCCCTCAAGATCTTATAAGTTTAAATCAAGTCGTCTCTTACTCTTCTAAATTCCAGCGGATACAAGCCTAGCCTGTCCAAGCTTTCCTCATAAGATAGCCCGGCCATTCCAGGTACCAGTCTAGTAAACCTTCTTTGAACTGCTTCCAATGCATTTGCATCCTTAAATAAGGAGACCAATACTGTACACAGTACTCCAGATGTGCTCTCACCAAAGCCCTGTATAGCTGAAGCATAACCTCCCTACTTTTCTATGCAATTCCCCTCGTGATAAACGATAACATTCTATTAGCTTTCCTAATTACGTTCTGTACCTGCATACTAACCTTTTGCTATTCATGCACAAGGACACCCAGATCCCTCTGGATCTGAGATCCGCAATCTCTCACCATTTAGATAATATGCTTCTTTCTTTTCTTCCTGCCAAAATGGACAACTTCACATTTTCCCACATTATACTCCATCTGCGAGATTTTTGCCCACTCACTTAACCCATCTATATCCCTTTGTAGCCTCCTTATGCCCTCTTCACAACTTACTTTCCTATCTTTGTGTCATCAGCAAATTTAGCAACCATCTAAGTCATTTATATAAATTGCAAAAAATTGAGGCCCCAGCACAGATCCCTGTGGCACACCACTCGTTACATCTTGCCAACCAGAAAATGACCCATTTATGCCTACTGTTTCCTGTTAGCTAGCCAATCTTCTATCCATGCCAATATGTTATGCCCTACACCATGAGCTTTTATTTTTTGCAATAACCTTTGATGTGGCACCTTATCAAATGCCTTCTGGAAATCCAAGTACAATACATCCACTGGTTCCCCTTCATCCACAGCATATGTAACTCCCTCAAAGAACTCCAATAAATTGGGTTAACATGATTGCCCTTTAACAAAACCATGTTGACTCTGCCTAATTACCTTCAATTTTTCTAAGTGCCCTGCTACAACGTCTTTAATAATAGCTTCTAACATTTTCCCTAAGATAGATGCTAAGCTAACTGGTCTGTAGTTTCCTGCTTTGTCTCCCTCCTTTTTTGAATAAAGGAGTTACATACGCTATTTTCCAGTCTAGCGGAACCTTCCCTGAATCTAGGGAATTTTGGAAAATCAAAACTATCAACTATCTCACTATCCACTTCCTTTAAGACCCGAGGATGAAGTCCTTCAGGACCCAGGGACTTCTCAGCCCGCAGATCCAACAATTTGTTCAGTACCACTTCCCTGGTGATTGTAATTTTCTTGAGTTCCTCCCGCCCTTCCATTTCCTGACTTGCAGCTAATTCTGGGATGTTACCTGTACCCTCTATAGTGAAGACCGATGCAAAATACCAATTCAATTCATCTGCCATCCCCTTATTATCCATTATTAATTCCCCAGACTCACTTTCTATAGGACTAACGTACACTTTGTTAAATCTTCTTTAAATATCTATAGAAACTCTTACTATCTGTCTTTATATTTCTAGCTAGTTTTCTCTCGTACTCTAATTTTACCTTCCTTATCAATATTTTTGTCATTCTTTGCTGTTTTTTATATTCTGCCCAATCTGCTGACCTGCCATCCATCTTTGCACAATTATATGCTTTTTCTTTAAGTTTGATACTATCTTTAACTCCTCTAAGGGACTAACGTTTATTCTAGCTAGTCTCTTCCTTTTTACATACCTTGAATATATATGTTTATGATGTTGCTTTTTCAAAACTGCTGAAATCAAACGATAACATTCAACAGACACTACCCCTGTAACACCTTAACCATGAAGTCGAAGAGAAGTTTTGTAATATATGTTCATGTTCGATTAGATGCTCAAATCTTAAGATAAACAGAACTCAACAGTGGTATCCATATTATGTACATATTAGCCATACATATAAGTCTGATTTCTTACCTTCGCCATCTGCTAGCTTCTGTAAAGTGTGAGTCTCCACAGTCACAACCGAAGCATTGCAGTTTGACTCTGCTCCTTCTTCACACATGCTGTTGGAATAATTTCAAACAGAGGTCAGTCCAAAGTACACGAATCAACAACTGCACATAGATAAATGGAAAGCAGTCCAGTCAAAATATACAGTGCTCCACTGGGAGTTCAGTGAAACGCACTGACTGAGCATCGAAATTTGGTGTCAGTATATTCAAATTTTGGCATATGGTGCACACTTCTTGTAACTGTCTCACTTACTGCCTGCAACACTTTGTCCAGTACTCATCCTCATTGCTGTAAACATCTCTGCCAACTCTCCATGAGCAACAAATATATTATACACATACCTCGAGCGGAAAAAGATCCAACAGTTTTGGATTCTATCCAATCAAACCTGGGATTTCGTCTGCAGAAGCACTTTGAGCCGTGAAGAACTAGTGGTTATCATGGAAGCAATGCAAGCTGATGCATTAAAGATTACATCATAGAGATATTGGCACATTAGAACAAAACTTGCATTTATATAGCATTTCAGCACATTGTTAAAACTTCTCTCAGTACTATATGCAATGAATTACATTTGGCTGCATTCAGTAATGCAAAAGGACCCACGGCCACAGCATCAAGGAAGCTCCAAGAAACAGGCCTGCTCTTCCTTGAAACAGTGCCACAAGACATTGTAATGTCTAAACAGTTGAGACCACAGTTTAGTGTTTGATCCAAAATATGATGTTGTACTGCACTGTAGTGTCAACTTAGATTATGAGCTCAAGTCCTGTGTGTAAAACTCCGACTTACAGCTTTCTCACAGAGGTAACTGTGCTGCAACGATAGCAATACCATGTTGATATCAACAAGGTGCCAAATGACAACATAATGCTCTAGTCTTCAACTGACAGCAGTACTTTAAAGCAGCTGCTTGCTTTTCAAGTTTTGTTTAAAAAATCCCCTGAAATGCTCTCCTTTCTGCTCCTGAAAGTGCTGAGTTAGCTGCAATATAGCTCCACAGCTAATAGCTCTTCAGTACCTCATCCAAATGGTTACTTTTCATATTTGGGCCTTAACAAAAATTTTGGTAAGCTATTTGACCATGGAAGACAGCACTATAGTTCAGCTGATCCCATCCTTTTCCCACATCCATGCTCACGTACTTTCCACAACAGTTCAATGGATGTTGATCAGAAGCAAGGCTCGGAGGTGCTGAGGCCATATGTAGCATTCCTCCTCCCATCTGATCAACTAAATCAGCACTGCATAAGAATTACGCCCAGTGCCTCCCTGGTCTCTGTACTGCAAAGGACATGGGCTAAGCAGGATATGGGATTAATACTAGACCACAATAACGTCACAGCTTCATAGTTTCATCTGGAGATATAATTCAACTTTCTTTCTGCGGCCCGTTCAGGTAATGGCCTGTTAAGATGTTGGAGGTCTTTGACTGATGGGTAGAAGGCAACAAAATTCCAACTCCACATGTTTTGATTTGGGTGGAGACAACAGCATCTTATTGGACCAGCGAAAAATGGTGGATCACCAACAATGTCAGGACTGTGCAGGTCGCCTACGTTATAACAGACAGCGCTGTTAATGGAAGGAGTAACATGCACTTGCCTTAAAAGAAAAATTCCCCTTGGTGTGGAAATAAGCTTCATTGCCATAGTTCTTAGACTGTTCAGAGAATGATTTATGTGTAGGATACAATGTTTGAATCATAGAATGGCACAGCACAGAAGTAGGCCATTCAGCTCATCATGCCTGCACCAGCTATTCACCTGCATTTCCAACATCACATGACCGTTGCTCTTTCGTACATTCACAGCCAATGCTCTCCTCATCCAGACAATTATTTCACACTCCTGCATTGCAAGCACCATTCATAACATGCAATGATCAAACATACAGCAGCCCCCAATTTTCACCAAACTGGTTCTCCTGGCTGTGGCTTCAGTGGTAGATCAGTGGAACCCCCAGAAAAACTGTTCAAATCACAAAAAAGGGGACAATCCCTGGAGTAATTCAGGGCTGGCGTGGCCAGTCAGGGTCTACACTCTGCATGTACCTAAATAAAACAGTCTACCAGCATAAATTCCATGACCATATGGATGGGTCCTCTTTTTTAAAAAAAAAGCATACAACCTTGAAGTTTCTGGATTTGGAAATTGGGAGGGGGTGGGGGGGAAAAGAGAGTGGGCATATCCAGAATTTGAGATGGGATGCATTCTCAGAATCACGCACCATTTTCTTCGATGGCGAAAAAAAATTCAAATGAGGAGAGAAGAGGGGCTTATGAGCCACTTCCCCACCCGTGTCAAATGCCAATGTCAACGAGGCGGCCAGGAAAATAATGTCACTCACCAGATCCGTCCCAATGCATCATACAGAAAGATCGGCACTACCAGGATATCGTGCAGGAGGATCGACCCTAGCAGGATATCGTGCAGGAGGATCAACCCTACCAGGTCATCACCCAGGAAGAAGTGGGTTCAAAATGCCAGAGTCCTAATAAATAATAAAATCTACACTTTTTTAGAAAAAAAAAAAATCGCACCTCTTTAGCCAGAATGGCTGATCATACCAATGGAGCAGGAAGTCGCTGTCCTGCAATTTAGCTTGGATATGGTAGCCTAGTGGTTATGATAGTAGATTAGCAGCCCACAGACTGAGATTTCAAATTCCACCATGGCAAGTTGAGAAATCTGGTAATTTGTGGGCTAGCATCAGGTACAATATGAAAATTGCACAATTGTCTTATAAAACCCAACTGGTTCACTCATGCTTTTCAGGCAAGGGCACCTGTCACCGCTGCTCGGTCTAACCTGCGTGCCTCTAGTCCCACATTGGAGTTGACTCTCAATGCCTTCAGGAAGATCAGTAAATGCTGGGCTTGTCAGTGTCACCCACACCCTGAGAATGAATATTAAAAAAAAGATAAAAGCAAAATACTGCAGATGCTTGAAATCTGAAGTAAAAACAGAAAGTGCTGGAAATACTCAGCAGATCAGGCAGCATCTGTGAGAGAGAACCCCTGATGAAAGGTCACAGACCTGAAATGTTAACTCTGCTTCTCTCTCCACAGATGCTGCCTGATCTGCTAAGTATTTCCAGCATTTCTTGTTTTTATTTTAAAAATTCTCAGCCTCACCACCAGGTGGAATCACCCAGGAGCACTGTAAATACCAAACTTTTCTACAGATTACTTCAATGGGTTGAAGACCTCCCCCCCACCCCCCACCCCATCAGAGCCGTAGGTCAGCCCAGGAATCTCAGGCCCTAATTATACACTGGCTAAAAACAAAAAATGTCTTAAAGAGTTCCAGTCACAAGACGTTTTCAAATCAAAATTATTTTTAAAATGTATGTATGAGGCAGAGACTATAATAAAAGGAAAAGAGAACAGGATAAGTGTTTGAAAATGGAAATAAAAGGATATGGGGTTAAGATCAGGGAATTTGGGCTCGAGTAGATTGCTCCAATTGAAGAGCTAGCACCAGGATGGGCAGAAGATGCTGAATGTCCTCCTCTGTGCTGTCATTTGTATGATTTTTTGACAAAAGCTCACTGATCTGAAATGTTAACTGTTTCTCTTTCCACAGATGCTGCCTGACCTACTGAGCACTTCCAACATTTAATGTTTTTATTTTATATTTCAAGCATTTTGCTTCCGTCCCAAAGCACAGTACAATCAATTAAGTAATTGTTGAAGTGTAGTCACTGTTGTAATGTAGGAAACACAGCAGCAAATTTGCACATGAACAGAAATTAGATAACGACAAGATAACTTGCTGAAAAGAAATTAAGGAATAAACACTGGCCAGGACATCAGGGAGAACTCCCCTCCATGTCTTCCAATGTTGCCCGAGGGGGCAGGTGGGGCCTCAGTTTAACTTCTCATCTGAAAGACGGCACCTCTGAACGTGCAGCATTGGGAGTGTCAGCCTGGATTTTGGACTCAAGTCTCTGCAGAGGGACTTGAACCCACAAACAGTTGAAATGTAATTTTTCAAATGAATCACTGTAAATATTTTGCCAGTATGCAAGATGCAATTTCAAATTATATTTGTTAGATTTTGTTATATTTAACTTTATTAAATTACTTATAGTAACTTTAACATTTCATTTTCATTATGTAATTTTAAAATTTATTAGCATCTAACATTTAATTTCACATGATTTGTATTTTACATTTTAAAATATTTACACTTGTATAATATTTACCATTTAATGAATTTGTTTTATCACTTTTAAGATGTAACCTATTTATCCTACTTTACCAGTTATAGTTTAATGTTTACGTACTTTATTTACACCATTTCATTTCACATTAAATGTAATTAATGTTTAATGTTATGCATTAGAATAAAGTTTTTTACATTTTTTTTTAAATTGCATTTATGCTGGATGTTTGATTTTATTTTACATGTTTTTACAGTTTTATTTTTCTGATTTTATTACATCGAATTTACACAACAGAAATGGCTCCATGTTTGTGCTTCACACGAGCCTCCTCCCACCCTATTTCATCTAACTTTCTATTCCTATTTCCTTCATATGTTTATCTAGTTTCCCCTTAAAATGCATTGATGCTGTTCGGCCCAATTCCATGTCATAGCAAGTTCTACATTCTAACCACTCTCTAGTTAAAGAAGTTTCACCTGAATTTCTTATTAGATTTATTATATTATCTTATATTTACAGAGCCTAGTTTTGAAGTTTTGGACTCCCCACATCTTCTCTAAGTCTAATTTTTTTGCATTTTTACACCATTTCATTTTATATTTATATTTAACATTTAGAATTTAACAACTTTACAGTTTATTTTTAATTACTTAATTATAATGTAATATATTTATAATTATATTGTCTTTTAACATATTAACAGGTTAGCTTTACCAGTTATGGTTTAATGTTTTCATTTTAATGTATTTACAGTTTAATGTTTATAATTGAATGTATTTACTGGCCAGAATCCCCAGCTTATACACACTACTAAGTCAGCGGCGCTTGAGATGGCTTGGCCACGTGAGCCGCGTGGAAGATGGCAGGATCCCCAAGGACACATTGTACAGCGAGCTCGCCACTGGTATCAGGCCCACCGGCTGTCCATGTCTCCGCTTCAATGACGTCTGCAAATGCGACATGAAGTCCTGTAACATTGATCACAAGTCGTGGGAGTCAGTTGCCAGCGATCGCCAGAGCTGGAGGGCAGCCATAAAGGCAGGGCTAAAGTGTGGCGAGTCGAAGAGACTTAGCAGTTGGCAGGAAAAAAGACAGAAGCGCAAGGGGAGAGCCAACTGTGTAAAAGCCCCGACAACCAATTTTTTCTGCAGCACCTGTGGAAGAGTCTGTCACTCTTGTTATGGCCTTTATAGCACCTCCAGGCGCTTACCCATTGTCTCCCGAGACAAGGAGGCCAAAGAAGAGATTTACTTTAGTTGTATAATGTATTCAAATTAAATTTTAATCTATTTAACATGTATTTGATGTATTTATACTTTAATATTTTCTAATCTAGTTTACTATTTTAATGTATTTGATGTTGATATTTTAATGCCGTTCATTACATAATTTTTAATTTAATGTTTATATTTTAATGTATTAACTTATTTTAAAGTCAGTTTAATATTTTAATGTTTTATGGTCTCATGTTTATATTTTAATGTATTTAATTTGTTTGAATGTCATTGTGCAGGGTCTGTTTTTGCTGTTGCCCCAAGCCATTATCCAGGCCGTGCTGGAGCTGTATCAAGCTGGCAGGCCTCTCCGCTCCTTACCCGTGCTGGACCGGCTGCAGCTGCAGAATGACTTGGGTCTTGCTCTCCTCCGAGCTCTCGCCCTCCAGGCTCGCAGGCTCGGCCTTCACCACCACCACATCCCCGACAGGCACCGCGTTCACCTCGGCCGCGTTCGCCATTTTTCCTTTCTCCACTTCTCGCTCCGAACAATCGCCCGCCGCCTCCGAGGGAGCCTGCGGGGCCTACCGGCCCACTCGCCGGCTCTGACCGCCACTAACAACCGAGAAATCGCCGAGGCCCCACAGTCGCTTCTCGGCGCTTTTCCGTCACCAACGTCTCCCTGCCAGCGTCGGCACGGCTATACGTCATCACGTTGAGGCATCGACGGCTGCGTCAGCGACACGTGTTACGATCCATCCTCCGGCCCATTCCGAGTTGTGACTACTCAGTGTGCCGTCATCTTTAATACTGGCAAGCAGTTACCATTGCAATCATTAATTTTGATTTAAGGAAAAGAATATTCTACTCGAGTATTGCTGAAAAAAGAGACGTACTATGAAGCTTTTCGTCTTTCACTCATCAGGATAGATGCAAGAATGCCAAATTTCAAAGGGAGCAACAATTTATACTGCATGAGAAAAGGCCTCTTTCGGACCTGAAAAGTGCCCAGTCTACCTCAAATTACCCTGGAAGGGTAAGGTCTCTCAAAAATTTGAGCAATAGGTGAAGATGGTCATTTCACACTCCCACTATGCATTAACAAGTGCCGTCAAGCCAAAATGTCATTCTGCCTAACACACAAATGAGTAATGTGGTATATGAATTCCAGTGCTGATACCAGGTACATAGCTGTACGTCCCAATGACTGGTGGATTGTATAAAACAGCACATCTCTTCAGCTGTTCACAATGGGCCAAGTACTAACCGTACTCAACCAGCCCGTACTTGCAAAACGCAGAACACAATGAACGTTAGATGTGATTCCGCGATTGGACAGCACTTACTGAAGAATCCCGAGTGTGCTAAGAATTACACTAACAACCAATTTAAGATTATCAGTCGGGCTCGCAATGTGGCTCATTTACGCTGGCCAGAAGCTACACCAGGCAGAGCAAGAGGACTAGGCAGGCAGTGCAGGAATCTCCTGTGGCTATTCCCCTGCAAAACAGATATACTGCTTTAGATACTGTTGGGGGGAATGGCCTCTCAGGGGAAAGCAACAACAGCCCAATTCGTTGCACCACAGTTGGCTCTGCTGCACAGGGGAGGAGTAAAAAGTGTGTGAATGCAATAGTTATAGGGAATTCAATTGTAAGGGGAATAGATAGGCGTTTCTGTGGCCGCAAAAGAGACTCTAGGATGGTATGTTGCCTCCCTGCTAGGGTTAAGGATGTCTCAGAGCAGTTACAGGACATTCTGAAGGGGGAGTGTTGTGGTACACATTGGTACAAACGACGTAGGTAAAAAAAAGGAGGTCCTAAAAGCAGAGTATAGGGAGTTAGGAAGTAAGTTGAAAAGTAGGACCTCAAAGGTAGTGATCTCAGGATTACTACCAGTGCCACGTGCTAATCAGAGTAGATATAGCAGGATATATCGGACGAATATGTGGCTGAAGAGTTGGTGTGAGGGGGAGGGTTTTAGATTCCTGGGACATTGGGACCGGTTCTGGGAGAGGTGGGACCAGTACAAACTGGACGGGTTACACCTGGGCAGGACCGGGACTGATGTCCTAGGGGGATTATTTGTTAGAGTGGTTGGGGAAGGTTTAAACTAAAATGGCAGGGGGTTGGGAACCTTTGCAAGGAGTCAGAGGAGGGGGGATCAAAGACAAGAACAAAAGACAGTAAGGGGAATAAGAAAAGTGATAGGCAGAGAAATCAAGGGCCAGAATCAAACAGGGCCACAGTGAAAAATAGTGGGAAGGGGCCAAGTACGTTAAAAAGACAAGCCTTAAGGCTTTGTGCCTTAACACGCGGAGCATTCGCAATAAAGTGGATGAATTAATCACGCAAGTAGATATAAACAGATATGATATAGTCGGGATTACGGAGACATGGCTGCAAGGTGACCAGGGACGGGAAATGAACATCCAGGGGTATTCAGTATTTCGGAAGGACAGACAAAAAGCAAAAGGCGGTGGAGTTGCGTTGCTGGTTAAAGAGGGAATTAATGCAATAGTGAGGAAAGATATTAGCTCTGATGATATGGAATCTATGGGTAGAGCTGAGAAGCACTAAGGGGCAAAAAACGTTAAGTGGGGGTTGTATATAGACCCCCAAAGTGTAGTGGTGATGTTGGGAATGGCATTAAAGAGGAAATTAGAGACGCATGCGATAAAGGAAGATCTGTAATTATGGGTGATTTTCATCTGCATATAGATTGGGCAAATCAAATTAGTCACAATACTGTAGAGGAGGAATTCTTGGAGTGTATACGGGATGATTTTCCAGACCAATACGTTGAGGAACAGGCCATCCTGGACTGGGTATTGTGTAATGAGAGAGGAATAACTGACAATATAGTTGTGTGAGACCCCTTGGGGATGAGCGACCATAATATGATAGAATTCTTCATCAAGATGGAGAGTGACGTAGTTGATTCTGAGACTAGTGTCCTAAACCTTAGTAAAGGAAATTACGAAGGTATGAGGCGCGAGTTGGCTATGATGGATTGGGAAACGTTACTTAAAGGGACAACGGTGGAAAGGCAATGGCAAACATTCAAAGAGCGCATGGATGAACTGCAACAATTGTTTATTCCTGTCTGGCGCAAAGGTAAAATGGGAAAGGTAACCAAATCATGGCTTACAAGGGAAATTAGAGATAGCATTAGATCCAAAGAAGAGGCATATAAATTCGCCAGAAAAAAAAACAGACCTGAGGATTGGGAGCAGTTTAGAATTCAGCAAAGGAGGACCAAGGGATTGATTAAGAAGGGGAAAATAGAGTACGAGAGCAAGCTTGCGGGGAACATAAAAACTGACTGTAAAAGTTTCTATAGGTATGTGAAGAGAAAAGAATTAGTGAAGACAAATGTAGGTCCCTTACAGTCAGAAACGGGAATTTATTATGGGGAACAAAGAAATGGCTGACCAACTAAATGCATACTTAGGTTCTATCTTCACAAAGGAGGACACAAATATCATACCAGAAATGTTGGGGAACACAGGGTTTCGTGAGAGAGAGGAACTGAAGGAAATCAGTAGTCGTAGAAAAATGGTGTTGGGGAAATTGATGGGATTGAAGGCCGATAAATCCCCAGGGCCTGATAATCTACATCCCAGAGTACTTAAGGAAGTGGCCCTAGAAATAGTGGATGCATTGGTGGTCATCTTCCAAGATTCTATAGACTCTGGAACAGTTCCTACAGATTGGAGGGTAGCTAATGTAACCCCATTATTTAAAAAGGGAGGTAGAGCAAAAGCAGGGAATTATAGACCAGTCAGCCGGATGTCACTGGTGGGGAAAATTCTAGAGTCCATTATCAAAGACTTTATAGCAGAGCACTTGGAGAACAGTGGTCAAATCAGACAGAGTCAGCGTGGATTTACGAAAGGGAAATCATGCTTGACAAATCTACTCGAATTCTTCAAGGATGTAACTAGTAGAGTTGATGAGGGGGCGCCAGTGGATGTGGTTTATTTGGACTTTCAGAAGGCTTTCGACAAAGTCCCACATAAGAGATTAGCATGAAAAATTAAAGCGCATGGGATTGGGGGTGGTGTATTGCGATGGATAGAAAATTGGTTGGCAGACAGGAAACAAAGAGTAGGGATAAATGGGTCTTTTCCGAATGGCAGATAGTGACTAGTGGGATACTGCAGGGATCAGTGCTAGGACCCCAGCTATTCACAATATATATTAATGATATAGATGAGGGAACTAAATGTAATATCTCCAAATTTGCAGATGACACAAAACTGGGGGGGGGGGGAGGGTGATTTGTGAGGATGCAGAGAGGCTTCAGGGTGATTTGAACAAGTTGAGTGAGTGGGCTAATGCATGGCAGATGCAGTATAATGTGGATAAATGTGAGGTTATCCACTTTGGTAGCAAAAACAGGAAGGCAGATTATTATCTGAACGGCTATAAACTGAGAGAGGGGAATATGCAATGAGACCTGGGTGTTCTTGTACACCAGTTGCTGAAGGTAAGCATGCAGGTCCAACAGGCGGTAAAAAAGGCAAATGGTATGTTGGCCTTCATAGCGAGAGGATTCGAGTACAGGAGCAGGGATGTCTTGCTGCAATTATACAGAGTCTTGGTGAGGCCACACCTGGAATATTGTGTGCAGTTTTGGTCTCCTTATCTGAGGAAGGATGTTCTTGCAATAGAGGGAGTGCAGCAAAGGTTTACCAGACTGATTCCTGGGATGGTGGCACTGACGTATGAGGAGAGATTGAGTAGGTTAGGATCATATTCGTTGGAGTTCAGAAGAGTGAGGGGGGATCTCATAGAAACCTATAAATTTTTAACAGGACTTGACAGGGTAGATGCAGGAAGGATGTTCCCGATGGTGGGGGAGTCCAGAACCAGGGGTCATAGTCTAAGGATACGAGGTAAACCGTTCAGGACTGAGATGATGAGAAATTTCTTCACCCAGAGAGTGGTGAACCTGTGGAATTCACTACCACAGAAAGCAGTTGAGGCCAAAACATTGTATGTTTTCAAGAAGGAGTTAGCTATAGCTCTTGGGTTTAAAGGGATCAAAGGATATGGGGCAAAAGCGGGAACAGGTCACTGAGTTGGATGATCAGCCATGATCATAATGAATGAGGGAGCAGGCTCGACGGGCCAAATGGCCTACTCCTGCTCCTATTTTCTATGTTTCTATATTCATATCCCCTTGTCCTCACTTTCCACCCCATCAGCCTCCATATCCAAAGGATCATCCTCCGCCATTTCCGCCACCTCCAGCATGATGCCACTACCAAACGCATCTTCCCCTCCCTTCCCCTGTCAGCATTCCAAAAGGGTCGTTCCCTTTGCGACACCCTGGTCCACTCCTCCATTATCCCCATCACCTCGTCCCCTTCCCACGGCACCTTCCCCTGCAAGTGCATGAGGTGTAATAACTGCCCATTTACCTCCTCTCTCCTCACTATCCAAGGCCCCAAACATTCCTTTCAGGTGAAGCAGCGATTTACTTGTACTTCTTTCAATGTAGTATACTGTATTCGCTGCTCACAATGTGGTCTCCTCTATATTGGGGAGACCAAACGGAGACTGGGTGACTGCTTTGCGGAACACCTCCGCTCAGTCCGTAAGCATGACCCCGAGCTTCCGGTTGCTGGCTATTTCAACACACCACCCTGCTCTCATGCTCACATCTCTGTCCTGGGATTGCTGCAGTGTTCCAGTAAACATCAACGCAAGCTTGAGGAACAGCATCTCATTTACTGATTAGGCACACTACAGCCTGCCGGACTGAACATTGAGTTCAATAATTTCAGAGCATGACGGGCCCCCCATTTTACTTTTATCTATAGTTAGACCTCATTGTCACAAGGCGAGCCGCCTTAAACAGTGTTCAAATCACACGCAGCTTCCACAGTGCGGACTGCGACACTGACCACTCCCTGGTGTGCAGCAAGGTTCGACTCAGACCAAAGAAGTTGCATCATTCCAAGCAGAAGGGTCACCCGCGCATCAACACGAGCAGAATTTCTCACCCACAGCTGTTACAAAAATTTCTAAATTCGCTTGTAACAGCCTTTCAAAACACTCCCACAGGGGATGCTGAGACCAAGTGGGTCCACATCAGAGACGCCATCTATGAGTCAGCTTTGACCACCTACGGCAAAAGTGCGAAGAGAAATGCAGACTGGTTTCAATCTCATAATGAAGAGCTGGAACCTGCCATAGCCGCTAAGCGCATTGCACTGTTGAACTACAAGAAAGCCCCCAGCGATTTAACATCCGCAGCACTTAAAGCAGCCAAAAGCACTGCACAAAGAGCAGCCAGGCGCTGCGTAAACGACTACTGGCAACACCTATGCAGTCATATTCAGCTGGCCTCAGACACCGGAAACATCAGAGGAATGTTCTTTTGGGCCTCCTTATCTCGAGAGACAATGGATACGCGCCTGGAGGTGGTCAGTGGTTTGTGAAGCAGCGCCTGGAGTGGCTATAAAGGCCAATTCTGGAGTGACAGGCTCTTCCACAGGTGCTGCAGAGAAATTTGTTTGTTGGGGCTGTTGCACAGTTGGCTCTCCCCTTGCGCCTCTGTCTTTTTTCCTGCCAACTACTAAGTCTCTTCGACTCGCCACAATTTAGCCCTGTCTTTATGGCTGCCCGCCAGCTCTGGCGAATGCTGGCAACTGACTCCCACGACTTGTGATCAATGTCACACGATTTCATGTCGCGTTTGCAGACGTCTTTATAACGGAGACATGGACGGCCGGTGGGTCTGATACCAGTGGCGAGCTCGCTGTACAATGTGTCTTTGGGGATCCTGCCATCTTCCATGCGGCTCACATGGCCAAGCCATCTCAAGCGCTGCTGACTCAGTAGTGTGTATAAGCTGGGGATGTTGGCCGCTTCAAGGACTTCTGTGTCGGAGATATAGTCCTGCCACCTGATGCCAAGTATTCTCCGAAGGCAGCGAAGATGGAATGAATTGAGACGTCGCTCTTGGCTGGCATACGTTGTCCAGGCCTCGCTGCCGTAGAGCAAGGTACTGAGGACACAGGCCTGATACACTCGGACTTTTGTGTTCCGTGTCAGTGCGCCATTTTCCCACACTCTCTTGGCCAGTCTGAACATAGCAGTGGAAGCCTTACCCATGCGCTTGTTGATTTCTGCATCTAGAGACAGGTTACTGGTGATAGTTGAGCCTAGGTAGGTGAACTCTTGAACCACTTCCAGAGCGTGGTCGCCAATATTGATGGATGGAGCATTTCTGACATCCTGCCCCATGATGTTCGTTTTCTTGAGGCTGATGGTTAGGCCAAATTCATTGCAGGCAGACACAGGAATGTATGATGGCATGAAGAGAGCTCTTGGGCCAACCATCAAGAAGATCGCCCCCCCTCAAATCTAAATCAGGGGACATAATCACTGACCAACACAAACAAATGGACCGCTGGGTTGAGCACTACTTAGAACTGTACTCCAGGGAGAATGCTGTCACTGAGACTGCCCTCAATGCAGCCCAGCCTCTACCAGTCATGGATGAGCTGGACATACAGCCAACCAAATCGGAACTCAGTGATGCCATTGATTCTCTAGCCAGCGGAAAAGCCCCTGGGAAGGACAGCATTACCCCTGAAATAATCAAGAGTGCCAAGCCTGCTATACTCTCAGCACTACATGAACTGCTATGCCTGTGCTGGGACAAGGGAGCAGTACCCCAGGACATGCGCGATGCCAATATCATCACCCTCTGTAAAAACAAAGGTGACCGCGGTGACTGCAACAACTACCGTGGAATCTCCCTGCTCAGCATAGTGGGGAAAGTCTTTGCTCGAGTCGCTCTGAACAGGCTCCAGAAGCTGGCCGAGCGCGTCTACCCTGAGGCACAGTGTGGCTTTCGTGCAGAGAGATCGACCGTTGACATGCTGTTCTCCCTTCGTCAGATACAGGAGAAATGCCGTGAACAACAGATGCCCCTCTACATTGCTTTCATTGATCTCACCAAAGCCTTTGACCTCGTCAGCAGACGTGGTCTCTTCAGACTACTAGAAAAGATTGGATGCCCACCAAAGCTACTAAGTATCATCACCTCATTCCATGACAACATGAAAGGCACAATTCAACATGGTGGCTCCTCATCAGAGCCCTTTCCTATCCTGAGTGGCGTGAAACAGGGCTGTGTTCTCACACCCACACTTTTTGGGATTTTCTTCTCCCTGCTGCTTTCACATGCGTTCAAGTCCTTTGAAGAAGGAATTTTCCTCCACACAAGATCAGGGGGCAGGTTGTTCAACCTTGCCCGTCTAAGAGCGAAATCCAAAGTACGGAAAGTCCTCATCAGGGAACTGCTCTTTGCTGACGATGCTGCTTTAACATCTCACACTGAAGAGTTCCTGCAGAGTCTCATCGACAGGTTTGCGGCTGCCTGCAATGAATTTGGCCTAACCATCAGCCTCAAGAAAACGAACATCATGGGGCAGGACGTCAGAAATGCTCCATCCATCAATATTGGCGACCACGCTCTGGAAGTGGTTCAAGAGTTCACCTACCTAGGCTCAACTATCACCAGTAACCTGTCTCTAGATGCAGAAATCAACAAGCGCATGGGAAAGGCTTCCGCTGCTATGTCCAGACTGGCCAAGAGAGTGTGGGAAAATGGTGCACTGACACGGAACACAAAAGTCCGAGTGTATCAGGCCTGTGTCCTCAGTACCTTGCTCTATGGCAGTGAGGCCTGGACAACGTATGTCAGCCAAGAGCGACGTCTCAATTCATTCCATCTTTGCTGCCTCCAGACAATACTTGGCATCAGGTGGCAGGACCGTATCTCCAACACAGAAGTCCTCGAGGCGGCCAACATCCCCAGCTTGTACACACTACTGAGTCAGCGGCGCTTGAGATGGCTTGGCCATGTGAGCCGCATGGAAGATGGCAGGATCCCCAAAGACACATTGTACAGCGAGCTCACCACTGGTATCAGACCCACTGGCCGTCCATGTCTCCGCTTTAAAGACGTCTGCAAACGCAACATGAAATCCTGTGACATTGATCACAAGTCGTGGGAGTCAGTTGCCAGCGTTCGCCAGAGCTGGCGGGCAGCCATAAAGACGGGGCTAAAATGTGGCGAGTCAAAGAGACTTAGTAGTTGGCAGGAAAAAAGACAGAGGCGCAAGGGGAGAGCCAACTGTGCAACAGCCCCGACAAACAAATTTCTCTGCAGCACCTGTGGAAGAGCCTGTCACTCTAGAATTGGCCTTTATAGCCACTCCAGGCGCTGCTTCACAAACCACTGACCACCTCCAGGCACTTACCCATTGTCTCTCGAGATAAGGAGGCCAAAGAAGATAGTTATTTTTTCTTTTTTCTTTTCTTTTTTGTGTTTATTTTGTTTCAGTTTGCTTCTACTGTGCCTACCCACTGGTTTTTTTCATGTTTGTGCTTGTGGCTGTTCAGTTTTCAGTCCATTAACACCCTCTGTGTATTAATGCGTTGTCTTTCAGCACACCATTAACATATTGTTTGCCTTTGCTCCATGACCTTCTGGTCAGCTATTAGATTAGATTAGATTAGATTAGAGATACAGCACTGAAACAGGCCCTTCGGCCCACCGAGTCTGTGCCGACCATCAACCACCCATTTATACTTTCTTTCTTTGGCCTCCTTGTCTCGAGAGACAATGGGTAAGCAAACAGGTTTTCTTGTACTCTTCTGTTTTCCTCTACAGTGCTAGGAACAAAAGAAATGGCCACATTTAATGCTAAGGAGTTTGTGCAGCAGGGAGAGATATCCCATGATACAAACATACGAACACGAATTATGAGAAGTAGGCCATTCGACCCCTCTAGCCTGCTCCGCCTTTCAAGAAGATCATGGCTGATGTGTGTGTGTCTGGAATTCCACACTCCCATCTACCCACGATAACCTTTGATTCCCTTGCCTAACAAGAATCTATCTACCCCTACATTAATCCCATATTCCTACCAAACATCCCCACCTGTCCCTATATTTCCCTACCACCTACCTATACTAGTGACAATTTATAATGGCCAATTTACCTATCAACCTGCAAGTCTTTTGGCTTGTGGGAGGAAACCGGAGCACCCGGAGAAAACCCACGCAGACACAGGGAGAACTTGCAAACTCCACACAGGCAGTCCCCAGAATCGAACCCGGGTCCCTGGAGCTGTGAGGCTGCAGTGCTAACCACTGCGCCACTGTGACCTTGTCCTATCAATTCCTTCTAGTTTGTTATCTCTTGCCCCACCCCCGCTTTACTTGCTTAAAGTCTTCAAAGTGATTATCTACAATGCAGCCGGCAGCTGACGTCATCAGACTGCGCCACAGATTGGCTCCTACTCTGTGCATGTGCTGTGTTCCGCATTACCAGGACTGGTTGGCACATGTGTAGATTATGTCACCGAGTAACGCGTGCAAAGAGTGGAGGTGGGGGAAGCGGGGAGAGCGCGACCAAAGACCTTGGTGGTGGCGGGTGCGCTCTCCTCCCCACCCCCCCCCACCAGCCCGTCCGCTCTCTCCTCCCCCCTCCCCCCCACCTCCCCGGCCCACCTGCTCTCTTCCCCCACCACCACCCCCCCCCGACCCGCCCACTCTCTTACCCCCCAACCCCCGGCCCGCCCGCCCGCTCGCTCACTTCCCCCTGACCTGCCCGCTCGCGCTCTCCATCCCCCCGGCCCACCCGCTCTCTTCCCCACCACCACCCCCCCTGGCCCGCTTGCTCTCTCCCGCCCCCGCCGGCCCGCCCGTTCACCCACTTGCTCTCTCCCCCCCCCCCCACCCCCCGCCGGCCCGCCCGTTCACCCGCTTGCTCTCTCACCCCCCAGCCCACCCACCTGCTCATTCTGTTCCCCCAGGCCCGCCCGTTCGCTCTCTCCATCTGGCCATTGTGTGCTCCCATGTGCTTAGGTTGCCTTCGTGCAATTATTTGAGCAGCGCCATCTTTAGTCCTGGCAGCTGCTGACGTTGCAGACTGTGACGTTTTAGTGGCACAGGCTAAAATTTGCACATGTGCCACTGCAGCGCCACCTAGTGGTAGTGTTGTCAGAAAATGCAGCCTAAAATCTTTTACATTTCCTATATCTGCCAGTTCTGAAGAAGGGTCACTGACCTGAAACATTAACTGTGCTTCTCTCTCCACAGATGCTGCCAGACCTGCTGAGTTGTTCCAGCACTTTCTGTTTTTATTTCAGATTTCCAGCATCCGCAGTATTTTGCTTTTATTCATATGCAGGGACCTGTCCTCTGCAGGCATTGTGCCTCTTTTGAATTTAACAAAAGCGTGGGTCAGTAGTTCCCTGGTGCAATCTCCATGGTAACACCATGACCAGTCAGAATTGACTTGCCAACCAATCAGCACCCTTTCTCATGCAGTATAATTTATTGCTCCCTTTGAAATTTGGCATTCTTGCATCTGTCCTGATGAGCGCAAAACAAAAAGCTTCGATAGCATCTTTCCTTTTTCAGCAATACTCAAGTTCTGTACTAACCAAGCGACTATTTGATTATTCTAGTCCTTTAAGGTCAATATTTTTTTTTTTGAAATGTATTTGGAAAATATTTTAAGAATGTGGCTTTATAATTTCAAAGGAAGGATTTTTTCAGTATTTTTAGTTTTGGCATTTCTTTTTGACATACAGTTCTCGTTTCCTTCATTCATCTAAAGTTGCAATGTAGGAAAAACTGTGTAAAGTGTTTAAGAAACACAGGGATAGGTGCAGTCCTACACAAATTGGTGCATCAATGAAGTTTACTTTAGGATTCATTTATATTTGTGTAATGAGGATTGTATTTTCCAAAAAATACTTCACAAGCCTTGTTCTATTGTAGGAACATCTGCACTTAACTGATTCCCCCTTGGGTGGCTGCACAAGGAGCAAGGGTTTCTAAACATTTTTCATCTATATCTTTCATATTTTAGCTGCATTAAAGGAAATTATATTTGACTTGTTAAATTAATATGTATATGTTTCAATATGTTAGGCTTATTGTTGAACTGGAAAAATGGGCTTTTGTCTCGAATTTCTAAAATAGAGTCCAGACACCAGAAGTCTGGTTTTTAAAACAGAAGCCAATTTATTTCTATTTTGATCCTTAGTGATATGAAGGCATTGATTATGAAGGTTTCTAGTTAATTCATCACCATCAAAAAAGGGTCAAAATTCCACCTGCGGTTCATTCGCAACTCCCACACTTGTTACTTCAGTTTAATTCTTGCGCTTCCAGCACGGAAAGAAAATTCATATGCTCAGGTTTCCCACATGAATCAGGAATCGTGAAAAATTCCATAAATCTTAGGAATTTTTAGCAAGAACTCAAGTCATAATGCCAACCCCTGCTCACCATCAATTTGCTTCTGTCCATTTCGGAAAATCATTTAGCTCATGTGGCAGGTCTAAATGGTGCAGATGTGTAAAGTCCTTGTTCTTCATCACATAACACTGGTGTGCAACAGGGGTCACTATTCTACAAGCAAACTGAATCCAGTACAAGGAATCTCTCTCACGCACACATAGCTTATTATCATCCAATACACAAAATGTCAATAAAAATCACCAATCTGTGTAGCCCTAATCCAGTCCCTTTTTTAGACAATTTATGTATTTTACTGCATTGCAATTTTAGAATGAACTATGGAACCCTTTGCATCATACTTCAAAAGTGTCAGCTGTTACTCAGTGGCTGCAATCTTGTCTCTGAGTCAGAAGGTTGTGAGTTTTTTCCACTCCAGAGACTTAAGCACAAAATCTAGGCTGACCCTACCAGTGAAGTGCTGAGGGCGAGCTGCACTGTCGGAGATACCCTCTTTCAGACGAAATATTAAACTGAGTCCTTGTCTGCTTTCTCAGGTGGATGTAAAGGATTCCATGGCATTATTTTGAAGAAGCGCAGAGGAGTTCTCCCCAGTGTTCTATTCAATATTTATCCCTCAACAAATATCACTGAAAACAGATTATCTGCTCGTTTGTGGGACCTTGCTGTCAGCAAATCGCTGCTGTGTTTCCTACTTTAAAACACTTCAGAAGTATTCCTTTGACCATGAAGCACTTTGGGATGTCCTATGGATGTGATAAGGTGTTGTCTAAATGCATGATCTTTTGAGGATTTATCACAAGATCCCTGTTCTCATTTCTATGGGCTTGCCCAGGACTATCTGGTCTGCATCAGCTGTAACAACAACTTGCATTTATATAGAACCTTTTATGTAGTAAATGTGCCAAGGAGCGATCACCAAAGAAAATTTAACACTGAGGCATATAAGGAGATATTAGGACAGGTGACCAAAAGCTTAGTCAAAGAGGTAGATTTTAAAAAGCATCTTAAAGGAGGAGCAAGCTATAGAGAGGCAGAGAGGTTTAGGGAGGGAATTCCAGAGCTTAGGTCCTAGGCAACTGTAAGTATGGCAGTCAATGGTGGAGTGATTAAAATCATGGATGTGCAAAAGGCCAGAATTGGAGAAGTGCGGAGGTCTCGAAGGGTTGTAGGTCTGGAGGTAGGGTACATAGTTAGGGGTGGGGTAGTGGGGAGAGCATGGAGAGATTTGGAAACAAGGATGAGAATTTTAAAATCGAGACATTGATGGATGTGAGCCAATGTAGGTGAGTGAGCACAGAGGTGATAGGTGAATGGGACTTGTAGTAATGTCCAGGAGACTACCCTTTAATTCCTGGAGACTCCAGGATAAGATAGGAGGGTTGGAAACCCCTTTCTGCAATGCCTCTTGCGGAAGTCTCTTGATTCCAGCTGTTCTGTCCAGAACCAGCACCCTTCCCCACAACAGCACTGCGGGAAATACCAGCAAAGGTTATCCCACAGAAGACTGAACAGCGGCACAGGCTAGAACCTCGCACCGTGGCATGCAAGCATCATTGGGACACTCTGATACACAATTAGAAACTGTCAGCAGCTGCCTATTCCCCTTTGCCCAAGGAAGCTACTGCATTTCTGCCACTTTTGGACCCAATAACCACCCTTTATCACAAA